>NC_072435.2:88020000-88645000 GCF_028878055.3 Symphalangus syndactylus
TTTTCTCTAGTTGTGGTGAGTATCCAGAGAGCTGGGTGAAAATACAGATACAGAGGCCCACTTCAGACCTACTAAATCAGAATCTCCACGGTGGGACTCGGGATGGATATTTATAATTAATTCCACAGGATATGCTAATATACACTAGTTTTCATCAGCATTATGATGAACCTAACAGGGCATGATAGACTCCACCATTACACATATTGATAAGAAAGAGGGCATGGGATCTGAGAATGTACAATTAAGAGGCAAGAGACAAAAGTGCAGGCAGAAAGGCTGTCATTCATATAGAAGGTCAGAACCGTGGAACTTGGCTGCAGAGCCTGGTAGGACTTGAGCAGCAGCTAGGTAGGAAAATGGAAAGAGTGGAGGAAGGACTGGGATAGGGAGACTAACAGGGATCCAAGCACAGCCACCCTGGGGGTGGGAGAGTGCTAGATGGCAATAGACAAAATCACAATATCCAAAAGGGTGTGACAAACCCAGGCTCTCAACTTTCCAGGCAATTCATAGCTATGCTTTTGTTGGTAAATCAAGACAAATTTCTTTCTATGTAAAGTATATATGCTAACTATTTGTTGGTGAAAATATAGAGATTACATTGGTCAGTAAACAGAAGAAATTGTATATCTGTCCCTTAGAATAGACCAAAGGAATATCTGAACAATTCTGATGAGAAAACTGTGAGTCCCTACAATTCCATGTTATTAGGCAGGTCCCCAGCATGACAGACCCCTTACCAGCCTGACCAATTTTGCTCCGTAGAGATCACTGAGCAAATACCTGGTGGCTTTGGTACTGTTCCCTACTGTGTCTGTGACATCACCCATTTATCTTGTGAACATCCTACAGACACATTTCATGAAATGGGCCAAGGGAAAAGAGAAGGTAGGAGAAAGGAAAAGGGCAGGGGAAAGGAGAAGGTAGATAGTCCTGTGTGATGAACTTTTCTAACAAACAATATTTCTCATTTTTCTCTGGGAAAAATAACAGTAGCTGACTAAACAACCAGCTTCGGATCATCAGGGGTACAAAGATCACCCCCATGGATCCTGCTGCCTTCTGAGGCAGTGTGCATAATTTGCAAAGACTTCTGTGTTTGAGGTCTTTTTCCTAATATCCTTCTGAGTCAGAACAAGCAGGGTGCACTTGCGTTGACATGTCTACGTGAGCTCTTCTGCTTTGGATTAGTCAAAACCATAAACGGCAAGTAAGGCTGGAAGAAGTGGTGAGTAGATGTATGGGGTGTTTGTGTCATCACAGCCCTCCCCTGCCTCCCAGTCCTTCCTAACAGAGCGGCAGCAGGCAGCTCGCAGCCATTCTGCATGACCAGAGGTGGTCGGAACCACGAACCTGCCTAACTCAGCTCTAAGATCTCTCCTTGCATCTTTTTAAAAACTTATTTTAATTCAGGGAGTACATGTGCATATTTGTTCCATGGGTATATTGCATCATGGAGGAGATCAGGCTTCTAGTGTACCCATAACCCAAGTATTGAATGTTTGTACCCAATAGTTAATTTTGCAACACTTACTTCCCTCCCACCTCACTCCTCCCCACTTTTGGAGTCTATTGTTTCCATCTTTATGTCCACGGGTACCCATTGTATAGTGCACACTTATAAGCAAGAGCATGTGATATTTGATTTTCTGCATCTGAATTAGTTCACTTAGGATAATGGCCTCCAGCTCCCTCCATGTTGCTGCAAAGGAAATAATTTCATGCTTTTTTTTTTTTTTTCCAGACAGAGTTTCGCTCTTGTTGCCCAGGCTGGAGTGCAATGGTGTGATCTTGGCTCACTGCAACCTCCGCCTCCAGGTTCAAGCGATTCTCCTGCCTCAGCCTCCCAAGTAGATGGGATTACAGGCATGCGCCACCATGCCCAGCTAATTTTGTATCTTTTTTAGTGGAGATGGGGTTTCACCATGTTGGTCAGGCTGGTCTCGAACTCCTAACCTCGGATGCTTTGCCCACCTCGGCCTCCCAAAGTGCTGGGATTATAGGCATGAGCCACTGCGCCTGGCCGAGTTCATGTTTTTTTATGGCTGCATGGTATTCTATGGTGTGTGTGTGTGTGTGTGTGTGTGTATACACATTCCATGGTGTATAGATAAATATATATATACCACATTTCCTGGTGTATATATAAATATATATATACACCACATTCCATGGTGTATATATAAATATATATATATATATACCACATTCCATGGTGTATATATAAATATATATATATATATATACACACCACATTCCATGGTGTGTGTATGTGTACACATACCACATTCCATAGTGTTTTTATGTGTGTGTATGTACCACATTTTCTTTATCTAATCAACCATTGATAGACACTTAGGTCAGTTTCATGACTTTGCTATGGTGAATAGTGCTGCAATAAACATATGTGTACAGGTGTCTTTTTTATATTATGGTTTCTTTTCCTTTGGGTAGATATTCAGTAGTGGGATTGCTGGGTTGAATGGTAGTTCTATTTTTAGTTCTTTGAAATATCTCCATACTGTTTTCCATTGAGGTTGAACTAATTCATATTCCCACCAATGGACTATAAGCATCCCTTTCTCCACAACCATGTCAACATCTGCTATTTTTTTACTTTTTAAAAATAGCCATTCTGAGTGGTCTAAGATGATATTTCGGTGTGGTTTTCCTTTTATCTCTTGAGCACAGGTTCTACGAGCACAGGCGGAGCTCTGTGGTGCTGAACTTACCTGGACTTGAGATGTTCCCTGGGGACCTTCTGGTGTCAGATGGAGCTGCTGATTACCTATGCCATCCACTTCTGCTGCTGAATTCAGGTTCTGTTCATTCAGTATACTTTCATTCCATGCCCACTGTGGAACAGATATTGCCATAACCAGGGGGAATTTTCAAAATATTGAATAATTAGTAGAATATATGCACTGACCAGTTACAATCAGCCTCACCAATTACAATAGGCACCAGCTGTTACTGGAATTACGGGAACCAGCTGAGTACCAGTCTTGGTATTGGGCATTCCATTTACAGAGATGAATAAGGTATGGTTCTTCCCTTAAAATGTCTTCTGGCCAAATGTCTTATCCCAGGCCCCAGACCTGAGACAGGTGCAGCATCCTAGATCAGAGCGCCCTCTCTAGGCTGGTGAGTAACTTCCCCATTATTGCTGTCATGTTCATCTCCCACCCCACTCCTGGGCTTCAGCCTCACACTGATGTCTTCCAACTAGGGTGGTACCATGGGGAGGCAGAGGTGCCAGTGGCAGATGAGTGTCTGATAGAGAGGCAGCTTTAGGGATAAAGCTTCTGCATCTTCATCTCATTTGTGAAATAAAAGAACAACTAGGGTCTTCAGGGTGTTTTCTTCAAGATTCTGGGGATAGGTAAATCAAAGCCTTTGAGAGCTAAGAGGAACTTAAGCATTATCCATGCTGGTGGTTTTTAAACTGGTTTAGTTCTTAGCAGAGTCCTTTTTACAAAAGAATCCTTGCTTGGAAATCCAGTGTACAAAACAAATCCAGGTGAAGCTGCAATGCTTGCAGCTGAGATGAGCCCCAAAGACTCACCTCCAAGGCATCCCCAGGAGCCTCAGACACCCAACAAAACAGTTTAAAAACCACCAGGATCATCCCTCATTCACATATGTGTGAGTGAGACCCAGAAAAGAGAAGTGGCCTAGTCATGGGGTCAGCTGGTTTGTGCAGAGAAATGAAATCAAGGCTCCTGACCGAGTCCGGTGCCCTCTCTACCAGTCTGCATCTGTTATCATCTGTCATCTATTGTATGGGCAGCTGCAGTCTCCTGTATGTGGAGCCCAGGGCCACCAGTGAATAAATCATAACTAACATGTTTATAGCTCTTTATTTTTACAGACCCTTTCACATCTACTTACTATCTTACATGATACAGTAATCCAAGTGAGCAAACCAAGAGGGGTTAAGTGATCTGCTTGAGGACATGCCCCTAGAAATCTGAGCTAGTTCTAAACACAGTGTGGCCTTAACAGAGGTTAGTACATTTTAAGAGGCTTTAGAATGCTGTCAATTAGTTAACAACTAGAACAGTGGTTCCCAAAGGCTGTCCCGAACCAGCAGCTTTGCCATCACCTGAGAAGTTGTTAGAAATGCAGATTCCAGGCTCTCAACCCCCCCAGACCTTCTGAATCAGAAACTCTGGGTGTGGTGTCCAGCAGTCGGTTAGTCCGTTTTGTTTGTTGTTGTGGTGGTGGTGGTTGTTGTTGTTGTTTGAGACAGAGTCTCACTCTGTGGCCACCGCCATGCCTGGCTAATTTTTTTGTACTTTTAGTAGAGACGAGGTTTCAACATATTGGTCAGGCTGGTCTTGAACTCCTGACCTTAGGTAATCCACCCACCTTGGCTTCCCAAGGTGCTGGGATTACAGGCTCGAGCCACTGCGCCCAGCCAGCAGTCTTTTTAAATAAGTTCTGCAGGTGATTTTGATGCCAGCTACAGTTTGAGAACCACATGCTAAGGAACAAGGCCATCGCTGCTTCTACATCTCACTAGCTGTTATTTTTGTGTGTGCCTAGCATCATGGTAAATACCATACAGCAAAAGATAAGCAGCATCCTCCCTATACCCCTCTGCCCTCTTCTCAGGAGCTTAGAATAGAGGCCTCATGTTCCCAAGTCACGGTCTAAAGCAGTGCTGCTCATGCTTTGCTGCGCATATGAGTCACCTGCAGATATAGTTGAAATAAAGATTCTGGTTTAGCAAAATTGTATATTTAAGGCAGATAATGAAAGATTGTGGATTCAATAAAGACTCATGAATCTTCTGAATACTTACAAAGCTTTCCCAAGGCTCCAAAGCTAGAAAAGCACAGGAGAGAAATTGGCCAAGGACCGGGGACCCCAATTATTGCAGTTCAAATTGGATGTAATAATTTACCACCAGGCATGTGAGAGCTAAGTGTGGTGAAGCTGATTTGTGCCTAAGGGAGAGTCCACCTAATCTCCCTTTAATGAAGATCGATAAGGTGGTCAAAATGAATGAGAGGATAATCTGTTGGGCAGGTGCCTCCCAAGGTTACGGTGGGAAGGTGCCTTAAGCACATCCTTTGCAGTAAATGCTGCTCAGTTCATTGCTTCCCTTTGATTGAATTATTACGCACACTCTCCTGGGGGATCTGATAGAGAGAGAGATGGATGTATAAGACATGCATTTTGTATACAGAATGGTCAGAACATGCCACCCACACCTAAGAGACAATTTTCAGCTTTTGCTAGGTAGCATTACAACATTATGCAAACAGCATCAAATTCAAAAGGCTAGAATCCAATCGAATCTCTTTCCTTCCTGGTCTTCCAAAGAATGAGGGATTGAATAACGGCTTCCTTCTCAAGTCAAAGCAACTCCTAGATGATGGCCAGTAGCAAGAAGCCCCGACATAAAAATGGGTGATGTTTTAATGTTCCCTATTTTGGGAGTCTTCATTTAACCACATCTGGGGATTATGAGGGAATGCAGTTTCCAAGTCTCTCATTTGCTCAGGCTATTGAAGTTTGCATGTGATGAGGGGGTTCTGGTAAGACAGTGTGAAAATGAAGGGCCTGTCCTTTTGGCCCCAAAGTGCTTTGGTTCCCTGTCTTAATTAAATTACTCAACATCTTCAGTACAGTTTATAGATTTCTCCACAAGCGATGAGGAAAAAGAGTTTAAATAATACACCAGTAAAGAAACAGGACAATACCACCTTAAGGCGGCAACAGAACACCAGCTTTTAGGTTGCAACATTGCTTCATTCACTCATCTGCAAAAATATAAATATTCATTTCGTGCATTCTCAAGAGGAAGAGAATTAAAGCAGGATGAATTCTGTTTGGCTAATTTTCAAAAAGCAGGTTTTGTAAAGCACTACAATGATCTGTCACTGGTTACTCCAAGTACTCGTAATAATATATTGTCTTTAATTTCACCCAGAATCCAAAAAGCCAAGATGGCCTTTCTCCAAAAGAGGAGTGGTAAGTGTTGCAAATTGCCATTTTTGTTTTAATTAAGCTTCCTGTAGCTAAGAAAGTAAGAAATGGCTGAAGAGCCTCTTCATTCTGCTTTATCTTTGCATAAAGGCAGATGGCACGTGAAATATAAATGATATCATCATATCCGTAGTATTGGCTACGGAACATGCCAAGTGGTGCCAATTTGTGCAGCGAAACAGTACTAATTGCCAGTGGTTAATTAGCTCTGCAAAAAAACACAAAGCAATCCTAATATAGTGATGCTTTACAACACTAAATTTATAACTTGCTGCTTAGAAAGCAGCTCACTCGATGAAGCAAACTTGCACAAACGTATGCCCCAGTTTGCAGTTAGTGCCGTGTGTATATTGGGACATTGAAAAATGAATGAGATCTTACAGAAACAGATTCCGCAAATACACTTCTATTTCTAGGAAAGCCAATAGGATTAATCCTAGTGGGTTTAAATTCATTCTTGGTTCCATCAATAATTGACGAGTTATCCATCTCAATCAGCGGTCCCTGAGACTTTACTGCCTAGGACAAGGGTGGCCACAGTCAAGCCGTTCCTTCTGGCATGCTGTGGGAAGAGGGAGGGAATGTTCATGATGACAACCTGACTCCTTCTGTTTTCTAGGGGGAGGAAAGGGACTGATTTGTGTTCTCTCAGCAGTACTAGTTGTATTACTTACACACTATGACCAGCAGCAGCAGCAGGGCCTTATGGGCTGTTACTATGCCTCGTTCTGTTAAAAATCTGCCCACATGGCCTTGCCAATCAGTTTGGCATCAGTTGCGAACATCTGCAGTGGTTCTATGGACACACACACCTTGCTATTTTTTAAGTCCCATCACTAAATAAAAAGCCCTCTGAAGTTCCAATTCTAGCTGCTTCCCTTACTGACCTATGACCTTGGCCAAATGGATTACTCTCCCTCAGCTCAGATCTTCCCTATAAAAGGCAGAAGACCAGTGCCAACCTCACAGGGTGGTTGTAATGAATGCCTTATAATGCATGTGGAGCCTACCCCGGAGCTGGGCACACACAGACACTCAGTCAATCTTGGCCGTATCACTAGTAGTAGTATCTTTAATTAGGGTTTGGAAAACGACTTATTCTCATAGCCAAGAGTATGATTGACTTTCACTTATTTCCCAAAAATAAAACGTTTATATGGAACATACTCTAAACATTATGAGCTGCAAATCGTAAATTGTTAGTAAAATGGTAACACCATTGCCACCAGGGCTGTTGCTCATCAATCATTTAGAGATGTGCTTTGTCTGTTTTTCTGACAGGTCTGAGACAAGGCTTATGATGCGGCCCCTCCTGAGCTCTTTCCTCAAATAAACAGAGGCAGAGCTGGTCACCAATCACATCTGAGGTCGCAGGAGAAGGGGCATCTCCCCTAGCCCTCCCGAGGGCTTATCTAGGACAGGGAAGCTCTGAGGGCTGCCTGAGAGATAGAATATGCTTTCGGAAGGGAAGAACTTGGCCAAGGAAGGGACACTCCTACAAGTTGTTGGGATTGATCCATTCTTTTCCCCATAAAGAAGCAACTTGTTCTACACACATGTATTGAGCAACTGTGCCAAGTACTGGGACAGATATCTAAGATGCCAAGATGCCCATTATCAGCTCACAATTGAGAAGATGGGACTGACAAGTAAACTGTGGGTGGTGGAGGAAAACATGCTAAATGCCTGGCACTGTGTTGGAGGGAGGGAAGCAATGAGGGAGATACACAAAGGAAGAATAATTAGCGGACGTTTTCAGCAAATGTTTTCAGCAATGAAGAGAAAGTCATTTCTAGAAGCTTCACTTTCACAAGAACACAATATCCTGTTTTCTTAAAATTAACATCTTCTTCTTTCCTTTATCCTCTTAGCCTTATTTATCATGTAATTCATATCTCTATAAATGGTAATCCACATCAATATAACAAACACACTTCTATTGCTGTGATGTATTTTTCCAATCTATTAAAGATTTTTCCTTTTCCTCCTTTCTTCCTTCCTTTCCTCCTTCCTTTCTTCCTTCCTTTCCTCCTTCCTTTCTTCCCTTCCTCCTTCCTTTCTTCCCAACCATCAATATAATATTAGTAATAAAAGCTAACACATCTATAATGTTTAGCACATTACCAGGTACTGTTACTGTTTACATGTGTTCTTCTTTATGTATGTCAGTTAACACATGTGAACTCATAAATTCTACAACAATCCAACAAGGTAGGTAACATTATCACTTCTCATTTTGAAAATGGGGAAATGGATTCAGAGAGTTTGACTAGTTTGCCTGAGGACACACACCTCATAAGCTATGGAGCATCCAGCAGTTACATGCAGTCTGCCTTTGAGTCTGTTCTACCCCGATGTGGCCCTGCTCCTTCAGCTGTAGGAGTCCCCATCACCAGACCTGGAAATTCCTCTCTCCATTCTCTCATTAGAGCTCTCATAGATCTTGCCTGTTCTCATTGATTTGTCAACCACTCCAAAAATTTGTATATTCAGTCTTAACCTTCAGTTTTGCTCCAGTTCCACGTCACCAGTGACTACTGCACATCTTCATGCCACCTACCTCTTAGTTACTAAGTCTGAGACTCCAGAATTAACCTTGGCTTCTCGCTTTTCTTTACCCTGTGTATCCTCTCTCGCAACCTTCAAATGCTTCTCATTGCCTCTCCTAACCACTGCCACCACGATGGAGGCAAGAAGCTACTAAATGGGTGTGTCGTTTTCAAGAGTTAATGTGACCACTGGGAGAATGGTCTCCTCTCCCCTCACTGGAATACCCACCCAGCCATTTGGCCAGGGGACTGGTCAAACCCACAGAAAGCCACGGTGAGTGCCCTTCAAAACGCAGGGTTGGCACTCACTTTCCCACAACTCCAGTGCTGCTTCCATTGTCTCAGCCTCTTTCATTTCCAACTGGCTGCTGATTTTTTATTTCCACAACATGCAGTCACTATGGTTTCAGACATCAACAAAAGGCACATGTCCCAATTGCAGTAGGAGGTCTTTAACTGGTTCCAAGATTCCTTTGCTGCTGTGGAGGCTAATGACCCTACAATAGGTTTCCTCTTTCAGGGCCATAACCCTACCAGAGAAACCAGCCACAGCCCATCAGCACATTCTGGAACTATGACAGGGTCTCCTTTCAGACACGCAGGGAGCCCCCTACCTGCAACAGCCGATAACCCGGGCCTTCTCTTGCTCGTGCAGAAAATATTGATTAACTTTCACCAAACTGTTCAGATCCATGCCAATATCTTGCACCCTGAGGCAATAGAACAAGTTGAAAAATTGTTTGTGATAAACATTCATTTGAAATGCCGCCAAGCTGACTTTTAAAAGCCTTGCACATTGTTATTTGATAGCTTCTTCCTGCTTTGGTTGGTAAAATGAACTCTTTAAGTGGGCAATTCATGATGTCGCAATAGAAGAGTGAATGAACCGAAAAGAAAATGCTCATAATATAAGTTTAAAAAGCAAGTTGCAAAAGGATGTGTAAATATGATACATTATACCATTTAAAAATTAATTATGAATATGATCAGAGTACGAGATTTCCAATGGGTATGTGAGGGTGAACACACATTTCATGGTTTTTTTTTTTTTTCTCAAATTTTCTACAATAAACATATATTATCTTAGCAATCAGATTTTTTAAACAAGTATTATTAAGAAAAAATAACTATAACAAAAATAAGTGGGTGATTCCATTCTAAGGAAAATAGAGTTTCCGGCATATTCTGGTATTCTGTAGCAGAGAATTATTGTCTGGGGCAAGTCGCTTGAACACTGGGCTTTATTTTGTCATCTGCTAAATTAAGGATTGAACCAATATGTCTGAGGTACCTTCTGATGTTAATGAAATCTTAGGGTCCAGAGTTTGGAGAAGTTAGAACTGTGAAGGCTGTGTCACCCCCATGGGTAGGCATAGTAAGACTGTTTGCTATATGACCATTCTGTGCCTAGGATTTTTTTTCTTTTTTTAATTTGTAAAATGAGAGGTTTGGACAAGGTAGTCTCACAGGCCTGTGTCCCCCAGGTCTGACATTCTGTGGTTCTGTGGCTCCTGCTAGAGCTCAGAAATGGCTTTGGAACTGTTAGTGGCTTAACGACAAAATATGCCATCTCTTATCATGAATGTTAGGGAATGAACGAAAGATGCTGAGGCTACCGAAGTCATGTCATTAAAGAATCAATGTTTGAAAATCCTGTTTCTAACCATCTTTAAGCAGGGCAAAGACAAACACAAGCACATGTCCGATCTGGAAAACTGCCTGTCCTCTGTGAAAATTACCAACTTCAGGGGCTATGACTTCTACAGTCTTAAGGTATCTTTCAAACTGTTTACTATGGGGTATGGCTTTTTCTTTTCATTATTTGGCGGAGTAGGGAGGGGAGGGTCAGTATTTTAAGCTGCCAGATTATTGCCTTGTTTATAGTAAGAGCAAAATGCAAGAGAGGAACCCAGGGCTGAACAGGGCCTGCTCTCCTCAAACACACTGAAAGCTGGGGAAAGTCATTTTATCTTAAGTAAGGTAACAAATGTGAGAGCACTTCATAGGCCAGGAAGCCTCTACGAATGTTAAAAGTGGGTGTTACTACTCTTCGTCTCTCTGGGCCTGGATTTCCTCATTTGAAATGTTAAGTTGTTTTTGATAAGACAATTTCTAAAGGTCTCTGAGCTCTAAAGCTCTCACTTCATACTTCCTCAGTAGTTAATTTCAACAAGTTTTGCCAATGGAACCTGGAAGCAGACTTCCCAGTCCTATAGGGTTCTTTGAGTTTTTTTGTCCATAAACTGAAAAAGACTCATGATATTCTCAAGCATAATTCAAAGCATCATCAATCTGAATTGATTTGAATCTTAAACTAGAAATAATGCACATTGTGCATTTCATGCTGCATATTAGGAGGAATTGACATCCCAGAGCCCCACAGAGAGAAGCTGTGGCTTGGGTCACTTGGGGAGTCACTGTCAAGAGGGATGCCCAGGGCCTGAAGCAGGAAATCATGATTTTGGGGGTTGCCTGGTCCTTTGGAACTGCAAGCCAAAGCAAATAGCCAACAGGTCAATCCACTGAGGTGGAAATGTTTTGTTCTCGCTTTTTTCCTCATGTACAGGATAAGACCTGGGATGAAGTCTTGGAAACACATCACAAACTCCCGACTGATCAATTAGACTTGAAAAAGCAGCAAGAGGCCGTGTGGGAACTTTTCACAAGTGAATGCACCTATTTTTTGGACCATTTATTAGTTCTTAAGATGGTAATGCCAGGCTTAATTTTTGTAGTAGATGGAAAATATTAATTTGTTTCTTTGGGCACTTGTTTTCCTCTTCTGAAAGAAATAAAGAAAAACAGAGAGAAGAAAGAGAAAGAGAGAGAAAGAGAAAGAAAGGAAGGAAAGGAAGGAAGGAAGGAAGGAACGAAGGAAGGAAAGAAGGAAGGAAGGAAGGAAGGAAGGAAGGAAGGAAGGAAGGAAGGAAGGAAGGAAAAGAAAAGAAAGAGAAAGAGAGAGAGGGAGGGAAGGAGGGAGGAAGGAGGGAGGGAGGAAGGAAGGAAGGAAGGAAGGAAGGAAGGAAGGGAGGGAGGGAGGGAGGGAAAGAGAGAGGAAACGGGAAGCCAGGTGAGGCTTTTTTCTCCCTCTTTCAGGGGATCGTGAAAATTTTTATTTGTCATTTATTTTTGTTTACCTATTACTGTACTGTCTCTTTATACTTTAACATTGGATGAGATCTTCTAAGTGAACTAGTCCAGTGTCCCATCCGATGTTGAATGAATCTCTTTTGCCTTGTCTCACCAGTTTGCACACTCCTGAGCCAGGGAGCTCACACCCTTCTCAGGCAGTCCATTGCATCTTTGCTCGGCTTCCTCTTTTGGAGCTCTTGCTCCCTCGTGAACAGTACCAGGTGAATGCTTTTTATCAGCTGCAGGGCCACCATTGCAGATTTAGGGGGCTACCATCCACACGCAATTTAGTACTGTTGAATTACATGGTATATTCATGATGTCTTTTATGTAAATAGCACCCCCATGGTCACAGCCATGCTCTGGTGAGGCTCAGAACACAGAATTTTTTCTAGAAGAACAATAGAGCAAGGAAGAGAACCATAGAGCAGCTTCCTCCCAGGACCACAGGGGAGGACGGGCCACACAGCTCCCAAGGTTGCCTCTGCCCACTGCACTTTTGCATCCTGGTGACTGTCTTACACAGCTAAAAGGCACTGTGCTGGCAGACCTGAGTTCAAGCCCTGGATCTGCCTCTGATTTGCCTTGTGACCTTAGGAAAGTCTAGTCCTTCATACCCTAAACCAGGGGTTGACAAATCTTTTCTGCAGAGGTGCAGACAGTAAATATTTTGGGCTTTTCAGACTATATAGTTTTTGTTGCGACCACTTAACTCTGCCATTGCAGTACAAAAGCAGCCTAAAGGAATGTGCATGACTGTGTCACCCAGAAAACATCATTTACAAAAACAGGTGGCAGGCCAGTTTAAGCTCACAGGCTGCATAGTTTGACAGTCCCTGTCCTCAGCTATAAAAGAGAAATGACAATACCATCCCTGGCTATCTCATAAGACCATTGTAATGATCAAATTAGTTTTCTTTGAAATCCATCAAGTGCTATACAAATGTCAGTTATTTTCTGTAAGTAATATTTTTTGTCAATCACAGCTCTAAATCCTTAACTTAGCAAAATGTGAACCACAAAGACACTCTAGGAGAAAATTGAAATTTAGAGACAATATCAGTTAGGATGCTTACAAGAGCATGTAATAGAAAACTAGCTTAAATAATACAGTATTTTATTAGTGCATGTGACTGCAAAGTTCAGAGGTGGGAAAGAATTCAAGACATTTTTGATCAAGGGGCTCAAAACAAAACAAAACAAAAGAACATTTCTCCCCATCTCTCACCCTGCCTTCCATGGTATTAGCCACATCCTATGGCTGGCTTCTCTTGTAGTCACAGCATGGTTGCTATCACTGAGCTAATGGCCAGAGAGAGAGAGAGAGAGAGAGAGAGAGAGAGATCTTCTTAGCATTCAAAGCAAAAGTCTTGAGATTTATTCTGATTGGACTGGCTTAGATCACGTGCCCACCCGTGAGCCAAATCCTCTAGCTCCGTAAGGAAGGAATGTGCCAATTGGCTTAAGGCAGTCAAGGCCCACCCCTGGGAGTGAGATCAGCTTGCCACATGGCACATACGCAGTCTAGGGAAGAGTAGACACTGAGGTGAAAACCAGGCTGTTTTTAGGGAAGGGGAGTATTGCACGGGGTGGTCACAATAAATGTTCACTGCAGAGAACGAAGCCCCTGAGCTATGCCACCTTCCTTGTCCTAAGAAACTGCACAGAACTTTCTATCCCACTGTAAGCTGTCCAAGCTTTTCAAACTAACATTTCCTGTTTAAGAAAAGGCCAATCTGAGCTCACTGTCAAATACCTCAGTGTATTTAAAGCATATATGTGCCTTCCTTTTACACAATCAATATGTTTTCCAAAAGTGCTTATGAATTAAAAATGTGTAACTCATATAATAAATATACTGGAGGACTCAGTATTTTTTTTAAATAGCAAAATTTCTATAAAGCAAAGAATCTTACAGCAAAAGTAGTATTGCTTCCAAATTGTCCCAATCTATCTGTAGTAATGAGTTCTGTTTCTTAACAATCATGTTTTAAATGCTTGGATATTGACAGATTTCCAGACAACCAATACTCCATGGATTTTAAAAGGTCTAAGTGGTTCTTGACAGGCGGCCTCCAGACCAGCAGCATCAGAATCTCTTGGGGACTTGTTGGAAATGCACGTTCTCAGACCCCATCACAGACAAGGGTGGGGCCCAGCAAGCTCTGGTGTAACAAAGCTGCCAGGTGATTCTGATGCAAGTTCAAGAACCACTCACTATACTAATGAAATAATACAAGAATGGGGATTGGAGAAGGGTATCTATCTAAAGCCCAGTCTTTTAACCCCTAAAATTCTTGAAATAATTTGTCCTTTTATCCCTTTGAATGCTTCCCGTCTTACGTATACAAAGTATTTCTTTTTCAATAAATTGATCTATCTGTAAGTGAGGACTATACTTCTTTTTCTTTTTCTTTTTTTTGACTTGCTTTGTAGTTCTCTGGTTTGTGAAATCATCAAATTGAGTAAAAATAACATAAAAACTCCCTTAATGTTTTCATCCATGTTTAATGCCTCTAAACAAACTGAAACATTTTACCAGTTATCAGAGATTAACTCATTAAATCTCTACTTTTAATTCCCTGAAAGTAAAGTATATTTGAGTCTTTTGCAGAAGAAAGAGCATATGAGAACACACCATGAATATTGTTTTGCTCTCAAGTTAGTAGTGTTGGCAAGAAGAGAATCTTTGGGATTTCTTTGGCACTAGAAGCAGAGGAAGCCCATTTGGACAGATCATGTTCAATAGGAATGTTGTTAGAATTCACATAAGCAACCACAACTTTCATACTGAAAAGCTCATTTCCAATATGTTCTTTGAAGCTTAAATGTGACCATTTGTCTTGAGTATAACACTTAAACCTTGAGAGTGCTGATTTCTCCATTGTTTTGTAAAGTTATACCCAGGAGGTTTATGTTTAATGTTCTTGCAAAAGGCATGTTGCAAAATTAAAAAACAGAAATTAATGTGTATATATTTTTTATTTCAAAGATTTTTATGAATACACTAAAATATCTGCAAACTCATGAATATCTCCTAGATGTGGATTTATGGAGACTTTTTGCAAACCTGGAGGAGTTAACTCAGGTGAGTCAAGTAGGAAGATTTATATTTTAACATTCACTAGAGGACTGTGAAAATTCATGCTTGGTCTGTTCTTATGGCTTGTATTCCATAACACGTCTCCATATTCCATTCCCAGTCAGGACTTCGGGTTAATAAGAAAGAAGTTGAAATATCCATTGATGCCTTTCCCATAAATTGTAGATATTACTTACCCTTTATTTGTCATTTTTCCATGGCTATTTTAAAAAGTGAACACATTCCTAAGATTTCCATCATCTTCATAAATGTTTATTTTCAAATGAATGTTCTCTTCTCGCATACATTATAAATAAATAATATTTTTCCTCTTAAAAGAAAAGGAAGAGAGATAACAAGAATTTATTTATAAGAAATACTTATAAGAAAATATATATTGGAGAGTGGAAGAAATAAATCTTTGAATTTTGCTAGGAGATACATTTGAAATGGGAAACATCTGTAAGAATGATACTTGAAGTTAAACAAATGTTTATTCCTTAACCCTGGGTGTGTGCCTACTTTTGTTTTCTTTCTCTCTGTCCCTAGACAAGCCTTGGTTTTGTGAACAGTCTCTTTGGCATCATCAAGGACTATGTAGACGCTTCTGAGATTTCCTCATCACTGGATTTTATTTCCGTGCTCACAAAGGTAAACTCCTTCC
The DNA here is from genome assembly GCF_028878055.3 of Symphalangus syndactylus. Lineage (NCBI taxonomy): Eukaryota > Metazoa > Chordata > Mammalia > Primates > Hylobatidae > Symphalangus > Symphalangus syndactylus. The sequence continues at coordinate 88,035,428 of NC_072435.2, forward strand.
GGGAGACCTCAGCTTCATGAAGTAAAATCACCCACCTCCCAGGACAGTTGTTTATACCCTACTTGATTTTTCTTCTCCATGGGAAAGTTCTACCTCCACCCTCCTACAAAGGAACTGTCCCATTCTCTGCCAATCAACATTTTCAAAAATAACTTGCAGATTCTGTTTTCCCATCTTCACGTCTCCTGTGTGGGTTTTATTAGCACAAAAATCTGCATGCATAGAAAAGCCATTTCCAAGCCTGTTTTTTAAGTGACTTCAATTTAAAGCAATATTCATGGCCATAGTTTAGTGTCTGCTAATTATGTAATTCAGTTGTTTTAACGAAAGTACCAGTTTCTCAGAAAGAAACAGAATAAACCTTCAAATCCATCAACGCTCTTGATCATATTTCTGTGGGTGAAATGAGAAAAGAGGAAAACCTGTACCCTGAGTTTGATAAATGTTATTTATTTCTTGAGTAGACATTTGGACATCCTCCCCTACTTTTCTTACTTTGAGGTTTTTAATCTAATTTCATTTAGCAAGATTTGAATTTTTACACTCCACTTTTTAAGAAAAAAAGATAGATTGAGATTTATTGAGAACTTCCTAAGTGCTATGTATGGAGCCAATACCCTGTACACAGTAATATGAAAAATTAAACAAACACCTTGCTTTTAAGACATTTTAAGTCTTGTGGGGGAGAAATTAATCCAATAATGGCACTAATGATTATATAATCAAAGTAAGATAAATGCTGGGGAAAAGGAGGAACATAAATATAATGAGTGTCCCACAAAGGAAACCTTGTAAGTTGGGATAAATAGTAGGGCAGTCACAGGTGGGAAATGCTTCCTGGGGATATGACGCTTGAGAAGATACGTGAAGAAGGAAGAGTTTTAACAAGGCAAAAATAAGCTGGAAGATCCTTTAGTGAACATTGAAAATGGGTTTAAATAAGAAAATCTTTGGATATTTTTGTTTGTTTGTTGTTTCGTTTTTTTTTTTTTTCTTTAGACAGTCTCACTTTGTTGCCCAGGTTGGAGTGCAGTAGTGCGACTTCAGCTCACTGCAACCTCCACCTCCCAGGTTCAAGAGATTCTCATGCCTCAGCCTCCCAAGTAGCTGGGATTAAAAGCGTGCACCACCACGCCGAGTTAATTTTTGTATTTTTAGTAGAGATGGGGTTTCACCGTGTTGGTCAGGCTGGTCTCGAATTCCCTCCCAAAATGCTGGGATTAGAGGAGTGAGCCACCATACCTGGCCCAAATTTAGTTTTTAGTAAATACTCTGGAGAAATGTCAGCTTCTCATCAAAACATGTAAGCATACTTAGAGGCCACGAAAGAATGGGATATTATTAGGCTCTTTACTAAGGGTCTATAATAAACCCACATATGAATGCCCCATGCTATGTTACAGATGTGCAATGATGTGTTATAAAAACTTTTCCTAAATGTAAAATGTTCTAATCAGCCAGATGAGAGTCAGTTGTGCCACGGTAGCAAATGACCTCCAAATCTCAGTGGCTTGGTTCGTGTCTCACTATGCTCTGCTTCCAAGTTGTCTTGACCCTGGGACCTCTGCTGATTAAATGGCCACTACCTGGAACATTACCATTTGGAGACCATGGCAAAGCACTCACTGGCTCTTTGAGTTTCTGCCTGAAACAACACATGGCATGTCTGCTCACATTTCATCAGTACATGGCCAAGCTTACCTTCAGTGGAGCAGCTACATATCATCCTCCCCAAGAAGAGCAAAGAGATAAACAGGAAACAGTCTACCCGTGCCTCACAAGAAGCTCACCAGCTGGAAGATAGGGACATCTTGTTATTCACATGTGAGCCATCTGAGGAAGTCAATGAGATAGAAACTGAGGCTTAGAGAGGTTAGATAATTTGGCTAAGATCATATAGCCAATGGGTGATAGAACTGGACATCTAAGCCTGACCATTAATGACTCTATTTTTGGGGGTGGTGGGGGTGGACAGAGTCTTGCTCTGTCACCCAGTCTGGAGTGCAGTGGCACGATCTCAGCTCACTGCAACCTCTGCCTCCCAGGTTCAAGCAATTCTCCTGCCTCAGCCCCCCAGGTAGCTGGGACCAGAGGTGTGCGCCACCATGCCCAGCTAATTTTTGTATTCTTAGTAGAAACGGGGTTTCATCATATTGGCCAGGCTGCTCTCGAACTCCTGACCTCAGGTGATCCACCCGCCTCGGTCTCCCAAAGTGCTGGGATTACAGGCGCGAGTCACTGTGCCCAGCCCCATTAATGACTCTTAATCTTGGCCTCTAACCAGTTACCTCCTAGTTCCAACATTTCTCAGGCATCTCAGTGCCTCATGAGAAGACCCTCCCTTTACCTCCAAGTCCTTTTCAAGGCCCAGCTATCAACATTCCCCTCCAAAATAAACTCACATCATCTTTCAAATTACTTATTGCTGAAGCCAAAACTTGACATTGCTCCCTATAGTGTTTTGTCTTCTAAGGTCCTATAGCAAAATATTTTTCTAGGTTTCACCATCTCTGGCTTTGTTACTGTCACTTCCGTTAGTGGTTTTTCAGGCTGGGTCTGCTTTCTCTACTCACCAGCAAGTGTGCTTTCCTTCTCCAATTTCACCACATTGGGATACTATTGGAAATTCCTTAATGCAGCCCGTGAGTCATTATATTAATCAATAAACCTATCAATGGATACATAAGCTTAGCAACATGGTAGACACTATGGAATCCTGAAGAGAGTGCCTGCCAGTAACGAGCCAGAGAATTGCTGAAGAGAAAAAGAATTACCATCATTCCCAAGAAAGACGCTTAACTGAGATGGTGGCATGTGGTTCAGTGTGCTCAGTTTACCCATTATATGTATGAATATATGTATATATAAATTAATAATTTGCCCTGTTCTAAAAACAATTTTAGGTGGCTTACAAATGTGTAGTCATTATAGCAAGTTTAAGACATTAAATAAAAATAATGAAGAAAAGGAAACACAAGCATTAGATTGAGTAAGATAAAATGCATGCTACTAGATACAGTACGCTGAATAGAGATGTCCCAAATTTCTTTTTTTTGGAGATGGAGATGGAGTCTCCCTCTGTTGCTCAGGCTGGAGTGCAGTGGCGCGATCTCAGCTCACTGCAACTTCCACCTCCCGGGTTCAAGCGATTCTCCTGCCTCAGCCTCCCAGATAGCTGGGACTACAGGAACACGCTGCCATGCCCAGCTAATTTTTTGTATTTTTTATTAGAGACAGGGTTTCAACGTGTTGCCTAGGCTAGTCTGGAACTCCTGAGCTCAGGCAATCCGCCTGCCTCGCCTCTCAAAGTGCTAGGATTACAGGCGTGAGCCACTGCGCCCAGCCAAGATGTCCAAAATTTCTACAGGTTTGGAAGCCAGCAGAATTAAATGCATGGAAATTTTTGAGACATATCAGATGAAAAGTTAAGTGTCCTTACTTTAATCACTTACTATCAACACAAGCTTGACATCAACCAACAACGTCACCCAAATCAAAGGCAGTATTTGTTACTGGGTGTCCTGGAGGGTGTGGCGCCTGAAGAAAGCTTAAACAGAAGTAAAAGGGTGAATTAAATCAAGACAGCCTAAATAGAATTTTCTTTAAGTATAGGGAGAAAAAGACTATTTATTGAGGTGTCAGCTGTTTATTATGAGAGTACTCTATTCTGTTAAAAGAATGTTCATGTGGAGATTACCTGTGTATTTCCACGCAGTTGTAGCGCCTGCTTGATCATGGCGACTCCTCCACTTTTCCCTGTTCTAGTTAATGATCAAAGTGTGGAGAAATAGTCTGTCAGGGCTCAATGCTCTACTGAACTTGTGTTCATCCTCCTTCTGCTCTTCCTTTCTTGCAGTATTTCCGAGGGAGTCTCTGTCAGAGCCACCAGACCTACTGCCTGAACTATTCAGCTGCTATCTTTTATCTGGAGAGCCTGAGGCAGAGAGATGACTTTGGAATTTATTTAAAAGTAAAGTATCATTTTCTTTTCTTTCGTATTTTTCTTGATGCTTTTTGGGTGTCACATGTACTGGGAATGATTATATCTAAATTAAACGGGAAAGAAGAAAACAAAATGATCAATAATACGTTTTAACTACAAATCTGCTTACCTCATAAATACATTGTCCACTGCACACTTAGGAATATTAAATGGTGCACATCTGGAAAGATTATAGTATCTAATATCCCCCCTGAAATTTTGGCTGGGGCTTAAAAATATTTTCTTTGTTTATTATTTTATTTGCGGTAGAAATTGGTACATTGTAAGGAGAAAACTATAGTAAGAACCCGAGCTTTGTGACTTAGAAGTTTGGCTCTTGCAGGAGTTAGTTCCAGTATAGAAACTTGGGACATCATTTACACTGTATTCTACATGAATGCTGCCCCCTTGATTTGAGTATAAAGCACAATGTCACTGTTGCCCCTGGAGTCGTGCCAATATGGCAGCTCTGGGTCCCACAGCATTAAAAGAAGAAATTTCTGCCGGGGTCCTTCAGCATTTTCTAGTAGCCAAGCCTAAAACCAATCTCCCCTGACTTCTCTAATTCCGTTGGTCCCTGCTTTGATATTTCTTTAGTCCGAACTGAACCTTTTCAGTCCTGTGCCAGAGCCCTTTTGGATCATCCAGAGAAAATGGTCCAAGCCTTTCCAGAAAACCAGCTCTTCCCTGCAGCTGTGAGAAGTCCCTGCCAGAGCATGACCTCAGAGGCTTGGGAGGAAAGGCTCCCATGGTCCCCAGTGACTCAGCTGTGAATCAGTGGGCTTCCGCCACAGCCTTGATATGCCAGGAAGCCTGGGTATGCCAAGGATGAGAAAAGGGGAATAATCTTAGGGAAGAGACTTGGCCATATTTTTGCAGCTTCAGCCCTTTAGTGTTTTTTTGTTTTTTTTTTTTTTTTTGCTACTCAAACTGAAAAGTGATAGCTCATTAGATTTCCAAATGCATGAATAATCATATTGCAAATGTTTCCCCTAGAAGCTGATGGATTACACTCTTAGCTAGGCCCCCAAACTGGGAGAATCCAGGTTCCTTTCTATCCCTTCCCAGCTGGGAAAGAGATTAATTTAACAAGGTCCAATTATTGTTTTCAAATAACTTTGGAAAATCCTATATACACGTATTCAAAGCCAAATGATTTTTGACAAAGGCACCAAAAACATACATTGGAGAAACAACACTCTCTTGAGTAAACAGTGTTAGGAAAATGGAATATCTCGATGCAGATATTCCCTACCTCTCACCATATGCAAAAATCAAATAAAAATGAATTAAAGATTTAAGTGTAAGGCCTGAAACTATAAAACTGGTGGAAGAAAACATAAAAGAAGCACTTGAGGACATTGGTCTACACCAATATTTTAGGGCTAAGACTTCAATAGCATAGGCAACAAAAACAAAAATAGGCAAATGGGACTGTATTAAACTAAGCGGCTCCTGCACAGCAGAAGAAACAACAGAGTAAAGAGGCAATCTGCAGAATGGGGGAAAATATTTGCAAACTATTCATTTGACAGGGGACTAATACCTAGAATATACAAGGAACTCGAAGATCAAAAAAATAAATTCCAGTACAAAGTGAGAAAACAATCTGAATTGACATTTCCCAAAATGAAACATACAAATGGCCAACAGGTATATGAAAAAAAATCTCAACATCATTAACCATCAAGGAAATGCAAATCAAAACCACAATGAGATATCATCTTACCCCAGTTAAAATGGCTACTATTTAAAAAGATAAAATAACAGATGCTGGCAAGGATATAGAGAAAAGGGAACTTTTGTACACTGTTGGCGGGTATGTAAATTAGTGCAGTTGTTATAGTAAACAAAATGCAGGTTGCTCAGAAAACTAAAAATAAAACTACCATCGATCCAGCAATCCCACCATTAGGCATTTAGCCAAAAGAAAGAACTCAGTGTATCAAAGGGATACCTGCTCCCCCATGCTTATTGCAGCACTATTCACAATAGCCAAGATATAGAATCAATCTAGTGTTCATCAACAGATGATTAGGTAAAGAAAATATAATATATAAGTGCAGTGGAATATTATTCAGCCAGAAAAAAAGAATGAAATATTGTCATTTACAGATGAAACTGGAGGTCATTAAGTGAAATAAGCCAGGCACAGAAAGACAGATATTGCATGTTCTCATTCATATGTGGGAGCTAAAAAAAGTTAGTCTCATGGAGATAGAGAGTAGGATGATGCTTACCAGAGGCTGGGAAGCAGGGAGAAGGGGGTGAAGAGAGGTCAGTTAATGGGTGCAAACATACAGTTATAGAAGGAATAAGTTCTAGTGCATGATAACCCACTAGGGTGACTATAGTTAACAATAATTTATTGTGTGTTTCAAAGTAACTAGAAGATTTGAAATGTTCTCAACCTAAAGAAATTATGTTAATAATTATGGTTATGGCTATCCTAAATACCCTGATTTGATCATTACACATTGTACACATGTATCAAAATATCACATGTGCCCCATAAATATGTACAATTGTATATGAATACAAATGTGTATGGCATCCAGGGATATTTTGGGAAAGGTAGTAGAGGATACAGTGCTGTTATAACACATGATGCCTTTTTTTTTTTTTTTTTTTGAGACAGAGTTTTGCTTTGTCACCCAGGCTGGAGTGCAGTGGCACAATCTCCGCTCGCTGCAACCTCCCTCTCCCAGGTTCAAGCGATTCTTCTGCCTCAGTCTCCAGAGTAGCTGGAACTACAGGTGACTGCCACTGTGCCTGGCAAATTTTTTATATTTTCGGTAGAGATGGGGTTTCACTATGTTGGCCAGGCTGGTCTTGAACTCCTAACCTCAAGTGATCCACCTGCCTCGGCCTCCCACAGTGCTGGGATTACAGATGTGAGCCACCACACCCAGCCCACATGATGCTTTTATAATGCATAATACTTTACCAGACACTTTCTCAAACATCTCTTAATTCTGAACACAAACATGTAAAGTTGATTACATAGTTCCTTTGTGTCCCTGAGGCTCAGAGAGGTTAAATGACATTTGCAAGGCCACATAGCCAACAGGTGGCAAAGAAAGAACCCTAGAAAGATTTTCAGGCAAAAAAATCCAGTGTTCTTCATATCAGAACTATTTCCAATTCCTTGGGGCTATGTCCCATCACCATGGAACTATTAGCCTCATGAAACAAAGCTGAGAGGTCAGGGAGAGACTTGCAGATACTCAAGGTGACTAGTGTTTGAGCCCTTCTTATGGCCTGGACACTGTGCTACATGCTGGTCATCTGTCATCTTCTTGTCTACACACTAACTCTGCAGAATTTGATATTGTTCCCGTTTTTCAGGAGTTTAGACAAATTGGGCAACATGCTGAAATATATGTTTGTTCTAGGGCAGAGGTAGGATTGAATTCAGACCTGTCTGAACTCAATGTTGAATCTCCTACAATGTTCTCTTGTAAACAACGTTCTTGGCTGCCTGAAATTGACCTATAAATTCAGTGGGATAAATTTACCCTCCGCACCACATGAGGCTAAGCTTTATGAATGTATGTACTTTATCCTGGTGCACAGTAATGGGATTAGAATTCTTCCTACTGTTTGTTTTTTAATTTATTTATGTATTTATTTATTTATTGAGACAAGGTCTGACTCTGTCACCCAGGCTAGAGTGCAGTGGTACAATCACAGCTCACTGCAACCTCAGACTCCTGGGCTCAGGTGACCCTCACACGTCAGCCTCCCACATAGCTGGGACTACAAACATGTGCCACCACGCCTGACTAATTTTCTAATTTTTTATAGAGATGGGGTCTCGCTATGTTGCCCAGCTTGTCTCAAACTCCTAAGCTCAAGCGATCGTCCTGCTTACTATTTTAGAAACAAAACGATGCAGAGGAAGAAACTGGGAACTTCATACCAAGTCTCTTCATGCAGTGCAACTAACAATGGCTAAGAACTCTAGCTGCCATGGACTGAGTGAGATGTGCCAGGCTCTGTTCTAAGCACTTTGTGAGAATTATCTCATTAAAACCTCTCACCAACCTAATGAGGTAGTCACTCTTGTTATCTACATTTTACTGATAATTTTTAGAAAGGGTAAGTAAATTTCCTGAGGTTCCAAGAATTCTGGTTACCCCATCCTAATGCTGCGTCCCACTAAGACAGATTTATTAGGACATTTTATTTTATTTTATTTATTTTGGAACAGGGTCTCACTCTGTCACCCAGGCTGGAATGCAGTGGCACCATCATGGCTCACTGCAGCCTCAACCTTCCACGCTCAAGCCACAGGACGTATTTTTATCTGGGGCCCTTGAATCCTTTCACAGTTCCCCTAAGCACTTTGGATATTTATTATAAGGCAAAAGTAGCCTCCACTGATCTAGACTCATCAATAAAAAGGCCTTTTACGTCCAATCTCTCTCAATGGAAGTGTTATTTGCCTTCCCTAACGGACCTGAAAAATGAAGTCGATAGAGAGATGAAAGGAAAACTTACAGCTTTACTTTTATAATGTCAAGCCATTCTTTTTCTCTCTTCTGAAGTTTTCTGAAACACAAATGCTGCCAACATCCCTGCCTGGATCCTTCTGTAAATTATTTACCATGGATGCTTCTTGCCAATTGTTACCTTGAGGAGTTTGATGTTTACACTTTGACCCTGAATACCACTGCATGCTGGCAGCCACAGCTCTTCCCCACAGCAGGGCAATTTAGGGCAGTGGCCTGGGTCAGTGAGTTTTCTTGGGAGGGCAGGGGCCTAACTGCTGCTGAGAAATCAGTTACAAGAACTCCCAGCCACCCAAGAGGTCCAGGACCCGAAGGTTGCACTGGAACGCTGCTGCCTGTGAGTCAACATGGAAATCCGCCGCTAAAGCACAGCCCTGCTCCCCTCCACTCCCAGCCTTATCTTCATCTGTCGTGCTAGCTTCTGTCTCCATCCCTGCCAACCTCAATGAGAACCACAGTCATTTGGAGGAGAACTTGGAGATCATCTAGCCAAGAGCCATCTAGCCAGACTGGAGTCTGAGGTTGCAGTCAGCTATGATTGGACCACTGCACTTAGCCTGCGTGACAGAGTCAGACCCATCCTGTCTCAAGAAATAAATAAATAAATAAATAAATAAAAATAAAACAGTTGGAAAAACTCTAATCCCATTAATGTACATCAAGATAAAGTACATACATTCATAAAGCTTAGCCTCATGTGGTATGAAGGGTAAATTTATCCCACTGCATTTGTAGGTCAATTTCAGTCAGCCCATAACACAACATAGGTTTAAGTTCTACAAGAATGTTGTTTACAACAGAGCATTGTAGGAGATTGAACATCGGGTTCAGACAGGTCTGAATTCAAATCCTACCCCTGCCCTAGCACAACCATATCTTTCAGCACATTGCCTAATTTGTCTAAGAAGAGAAATCGGAGGTCCAGAGAGAGAAGGTGGTCCTCGGAGCCTGGCTCCTGGAGCTCCATTCACCATGCACTGTGAGCTCATTCTCATGGCCAGCCATCTGTACATAGGGGAGAGGAGAAGATTGAATTAGAGACAGAGTCTTGCTCTGTTGCCCAGCCTGGAGTACAGTGGTGCTATCTTGGCTCACTGCAACCTCTGCCTACCGGGTTCAGGCGATTCTCCCACCTCAGCCTCCTGCGTAGCTGGGATTACAGGCGTGCGCCACCATGCCTGGCTAATTTTTTGTTGTTGTTGTACTTTTGGTAGAAACAGGGTTTCACCATGTTGGCCAGGTTGGTCTCGAACTCCTGACCTCAAGTGATCCTCCCACCTCGGCCTCCCAAAGTGCTGGGATTACAGGCATGAGCCCAGCCAAAAGATTGAATTTGGCAGAATCCCCATGACAAAAAGTCCAGAATGTTTTCCAAAACATCCAGCTGAGCCAGGTACTATGGCTCACACCTGTAATCCTAGCACTTTGGGAGGTGCGCAGATTGCTGGAACCCAGGAGTTTGAGACACTAGCCTGGGCAACGTAGTGATATCCAGTCTCTACAAAAAATTTAAAAATTAGCCAGGTGTGGTGGCCTGCACCTGTGGTGTCAGCTATGTGAGAGGCTGAGGTGGGAGGACCACTTGAGCCCAGGAGGTCAAGGCTGCAGTGAGCCATGATCATACCACTGCACTTCAGCCTGGGTGACAGAGCAAGACCCTGTTCCCCATCCCCCTTAAAAAAAAAAACAGCTGATAGTGTGGGAGGAGAGTGAGACCTCACCTCACCCCACCAAGGACATGGTCAAGCTATGAAAGACAAATGCAAATTGCTAGGCAAGAGGCTAGGAGGTAAAAGGGGAGGGTTTGTTTAAGGGGGAAGAGAGAAAGAACTCTCTCTTTCCAAAGAAGAGAATGGAGCCAGCAAAATAGTAGGGGCTCTTGGGCTGTGTATTTGACCCCTCTTCACAACCCAAAATCTTCAGTAAAATAAATATGCATGCTCACAAAACATGTCATGAGGGAGTTTACAGCAGAAACTAACATAGGAAATCAAGAGGATATGTCTGTTCCATGTTGTTCAGGGAAGAAACAGTGTACATGGAAACAAGAGTCCAGGGGCCAGAGGAAGCCGTTAGAATCTCAGTCCCGTGAGTTGGTAAATATCTAGGGGAGGAGTTTGGGCCTCCACAGGCCATTGAATTGGTGGGGGGTTGAGCTAATAGTACCTAGATCTTCAAAATGCAAGGACTGACACGTGGGCTTGAAGACATCTCTGGGGATGCAGCAGGAGTCTCCTGCAGTGTGCCTGGCCCACCTGAGGATGGCCCTGAAGGGTCTGGGTCACAAGGCAAAGGATTTAACCTGGAGAATGAGAGGAGAATGGAAGGTGGAAACGAGGCAACAGCCTGCAGCAGGAGAAATATTTAGTGTAAGGGCAGGATCCTTGTTGTAGTCAATTCAGGCTGCTAGAACAACACACCATAGATTGGGTGGCTTATAATCCACAGGACTTTGTTGCTTACAGTTCTGGAGGCTGAAAGTCTCCCGGTGCCAGCATGGTTAGGGGCTGGTGATGGCCCTTTTCTGGGTTGCAGACAGCTGTCTTCTTCTTGTAGCCTCTCATGGTGAAAAGAGAGCTAGAGAGCTCTCCGGGACCCCTTTTATAGGGACACTAATCCCATTCATGAGGGCTTCATGCCCATGGCCTAATCACCTCCCAACAGCCCCACTTCCTAATACTGCTCCATTGAAGGTTAGGATTTTATTAGGTTGGTGCAAAAGTAATTGCAGTTTTTGGCATTAAAAGTAATATTATGTGGATTTGAAGGAGAGCAAACATTTAGTTGATATTAATCCCTTTATCGCTGAACTCAGGGTCAATTTGGTGTGAGTGGGCAGGGTAAGAGAAGAGGAAGAGAACACACACACCCCTATACTCCTTCCTGATGTACCCATCTGCATGCTGGCCAGCGACCACGTCCATGCCTCATTTGCCACCTTCATTAAAGCCAGAGCCCCTTACGTTCAAGGAAGCTCACATTCACAGAAACAGCACAGCAGATAAAACAAATGTAAAAGCTATTCTCATGTTTACTCAGGTTTCTCAAACATCACTTATGGAACCCCAATGGATAACCCATGGCAATACTTACTACAATTACTGAATTACTAAAATTTCTTGTCTTCCCCAGTGCTGGCATACCCTAGAACTGCCTCTTCTTCCAAACCCCAACTCCAAACTCTCCCTATTGAAAATTGTCCACATCTCTACCTCTCTCCTCTTCTCTTTGTTCTAGATCAACTGAGCCTCTTCAACTTCTATTTTCATTTCTCTTCCTTTTTGATCATTACCCTGATCCTGCCCAACTGAGGGGAATCAAGGAACTGACCCAACAAGCAGGAATCCTTCTTTTTCCCTTCTGCCTCTCCAGTCTCAATTCTCAATTGTCCTAACTGCATCACAACAAGGATGAGAACAAAGCTGGTGAAACCAGAACTCTGCCCCGAGGGCCGGGGAAGAAAAGCCAATGGGCAAAACTAAATTCACTCTCCAATGAGAAGAGTAAACAAGGCTGGAACACACCTATGATTACATCTTATCACTACTGCTAATAGAACATGCACTTTTCAGGGGATTTAATTTGTGGCTTATAAATTGTCCCAGCAAACTCACAAGTAGGTCCTGCAGTTACTGAGTAAAATCTCCAAGAACCTCTCATATCTAGGCTTCTTAGTGGCTCAGTGGGCGAGGTGATCATTCTGATATGGCTGCTTTTGCCTTCCCCAGTGGTGTGAGCAGAATGAACAATGCAGACGGCTCCACCTGCCTGAGCTACTAGTGGCCCCACTTCAGAGGCTCACTCGATACCCGTTGTTGCTGAAGAATATCTGGAAAAGGAGCACGGACTCTGCTGAGAAAATCATGATCTACTCCATCAAGGAAAAGGTGGAAAAGTCCATCCGTAAGTCCCTGAGATAAGTGAGCTTAATTAAAGAATTGTGGCCTTGTGACTCCTGGAAACCCTCTGGGCTTCCGTCCTAGGAGGTAATTCCATTGATTTGAGGTCATGGCTCTTGGAAATGTGGATTCGAGTGTGAATGCATTGTAAATCAAATGCACACAGAACAATGGGCTCCAGTCACATCCTGGCGAACCCTATGAGAACTCTAGCACCAAGTTTACACAGGATGTGACTCTGTCTCCAAGTGTTTCGAAGTGAGTTCGGGCAGGAAAAGTTCTACTTCCCAGATAACTGAAGGCACTTTGTTTTTAACAGCCATACTGACCCCACACACAAAGCAAATGGGAGTAAACACCATGGAAAGTGTGTCCAGAGGATAAATTACCATTCATCATTTCTTAAATCACCGAAAGCCAAGGTCAATGTGAAACTACTGCCAACTGCAATCTTTAAAACTGAAATTTGAGAATAGGAACTGAGCAGGCCCTATGATGACTTAAGTTTGTTTGTGTAACTCTGTATAATTGAAATTCACATAAAGAAGTTCATGATTTATGCCCATAAACGAAGATTTCCTGGTAGGCATCAAAAGGGAACAGTTCAAATTGGTGATATTCAGCTGTACATAATTTTTTTCTTTTACAAATTTAAAAGTAAAATGATACTGCCTGAAACAGGTGCTTTAAAGAAAAAAAGTAAAATGACTGTTTAATTGGGTTTTTCTTCTGTTTTTAAATTTTTTATTCAAATTCTAAAATTACCTGAAGAGCTGGAATTAAGTTTATCAAGCGAATAAGACAAAGAATCTCTTAAAGATGACTTCTTTAAGCTTTAGAAGTAATCTTAAGGATTATTACTCATTTGGATGGGTTTGTGAGGAAAGATAAAGCAGCACCTCTGGAAATTCCTCAGTGAAAGATGGATTCTCATTGTTGGGGGAAGAGATCTGTGTGGCCTCCCTTTATGTCTATTACCTTAAAGATGGTGAATTCTGAAGGGTTCCACTAACAATGTGATTCTTCAGGTCTTTTACTTGCCCTCCATGTTTTCAAAAAACATTTCAAACCCTCAATAGCAACATGTTATTAGAAAACATTGGAAAATGAATATAAACCTTGCAGAGAGAAATTGAGTTCCTACCAAAAAAGAAATAATCACCATGATCATGAAGTGAATATATACTTTTATGATTGAGACAAAAACATATGTTTGTCCTTGTTAGTCTGATTTTTTTTCTTCCTCTAATTACAGGCTGTGTGGTCTAGGGAATAAGAGAAAACCACCAAGGATTTTATTAGTAGTATTGAAATAAGAATACAAAATATACTTTCAACCTACTGAATTAAATTAGCTAAGCTTCATTTTTCTCTGTAAGAGGCTGATTCCAAATTAGTGAGTTTTCTAAGATGCACGAACAGCAAGCAATATGTGAAATGAACTTAATATATTGTCTGGCTCCAGGGGCAGCCAGTGTTTCTAAATGATTCCTGTGGACCTTGGTTAAAATTTGTACTGCAATGTCACATGCACCTAAAAATATACTGACTATGTCTTGTCTTTCAGGGGACTTTGAAGGAAAAGTGAAGTGGCTGGACAATTTCCAAAAATTTAGATATCTACAGGAGATTATAGTGTGGCCACCGCTTTGGGATAGAGATAAAAGGTTTTTCATTCCAGAGGTACAAAAAAAAAATCAATTAGAACTTATGTCCATTTCTGGAATCTGGGCATTCAGATAGAAATACAATCATCTTAGATGTCCCCATCTGTCCACTTGAAGAATAAATCTAGTTTCACGAACAAGAAGTAAAGTCTTCATCTGTAGGGCATTGTATGCGGGGAGGCTGAGGTCGCTGTGCCATTCTTATGATGGTCCTTCTGCGAGGTTTTTTTTCATTGTTTCCCGTTCCCATGTCCATCTGCTGGCATTTCCAAATGTCATGAACTTTCTAGATGGAGTTAATTGCCCCAGCTTTTTAAACATGTTCTCTTCCAATCACTAACAACATCTCTTTTATTTTCTCCCTTGTTTTACAAGTGTTTGAAACACATTTTTAAAGAACAGACGGCAGAAAACATCTTGTCACCAACCAACAGACACCTTCTCTATGAAGGAAAATTAACTCTTGCAGGTAAATAACTGCTTCCTTTAAAAACCCAACATCTGTGCCGCCTTGTAACTTGTTTGACTGCCAGTAATCGAAGAGCAGGAGGAATTGTGTTTGCCTATGTTCCAGGTGATGGAGGGTGTGAATCAGAGAGTACCCTATGGAGTCACACAGACTCAGGATTGAATAAAGACTTCACAACATAACTAGCTAGGTGCCCTCTGTTTTCTCTCTGTAATGGGATAACTGTAACTATTCCATAGGATTGTTAAAACAACATACAAGAACAACTTTGCTCACTGTCTGGAATCTAGTAAACGCTCAGTCAATGGCAGCTGTTATCATCATAATCGTTGTACTCCTCCAATGAGCCAGACAATCAAGCTCTCAAATGTTTATGGAGAATCTACTATATTATATAGTACACGTTGTGCTAGGTAGGTACCATTGGAAGATATAAAAACTCATTCTGTATAATTCTTTCCCTCTAGTTGGGAAGCTCTGCCTTATTACCAGACCTGCAGGATAAGTTCAGAAAAGAAGAGAGTCCTTGAGGCTGGAGTGCCCTGGAGAGGCTTCGTGCAGTCCGTGGGACTGGAGGTGGGCTTGGAGGGGCAGGAAGGATGAGGTCAGTGGAAGGACAGGAGGGAGGTCATTCAGATAAAGAGCACAGCCGGAGAAGTCTTGGAGGCAGAAGCCCCCGGAGAAACTTAGTTTCTGGCAGAGCACATAGGAAGCCAAGCCTCTGGGGCTGACTGCCTGGCTCACTCCCTGCCCGGCCTTTTCTGCCTGTACAACCTTGGGCCGTTTACAGTGATCGCCTGTGCTTCAGTTTACCTTTCTTTATTGTGAGGATTAAATGAACCAACAGATGTATAAGCACTCAGAAGAATGATTGACACAAAGTACATGCCCAGTAAATATCATGATGACCAGAGAGGCTGCCTGGCTGAAATAAGATTTGGAATCATTTATTTATTCATTTCTGCACAAAAGCTTGACCAGGCACTTACTGAGTGTGAAGTCCTGTGGGATGGGATGTTGCCTAACAGTGGTGATGTGATATCTGGTGGGGAGGGGCTGGGAAATAATCCCTTAATACGTGTATATTGAAACTCTGCTCTATTTTAGAGGTAGTCTGGATGTCAGGTTAGGACATAATCCCCACCTGGCAGCTGTTAAATAAGGAAGGTGGACATGTCCAGCATTTTATATCCAAGGGCTTTTTCATACATTGTCTCTTTCCAGTAGGTTAAATAGAGAAGTTGCTTTTAATCCCTTGTTATAGGTGAGAGATATGGGGCTCAGGGAGGTTCTATATCATGCCCAAGCTCACCTGGTGGGTAAATGACAGAGTACCAGCTGGAGCCAGGCTGCCTTGGTCCAGCTGGCTTCCAGAATCAGAGCAACTGCCTTGGAAACCAAACAGAAGGACCCATCCAGGAAACTGCAGGCAACCAGAAGTCACTGAGCTCCCAGACAGGAAAGTGATAGGTTAAAAGGGTGTTGAAGAAAGCGTTGTTAATAAGCAGTGTTCAAAACGGCATAGAGGAGACCAAAGCAGAGAGATCAGTGGTGAAACCGGAAGTTCAGTGGTGAACAGGGCGAGGTGAGAAGACTCTGGGCCTGTCTGTTGCTCTACCATTTTTAACATGTGGTCCACCCACCCCCCACTTTCATTTGAAAAGATAACAATTTTAACTTTTCTTTAATGTTATTTACAACTTCAAAGTAATTATATTTTATGACAAGAACAAATCAAAGTAATAAAGCAAAACATTATCTGTGTTCCCGCATGTATCTTTACCTCCAAAATTAGCCCCACCTGAAATTATGCGAGACTTTGGTTCACTCCTTCCCTTTTCCTACCTACCTCCCAGTACTGCAAGATGCACCAGCTTCTCCTAAAACATTAGAAATGGGCATGATAGCAAAGGACATGGGAGATATTGCAAAAGCAAAACCAGGAAGACTTTATGATCGACAAAGTGGATGAAGAGGAAATGAGTATCAAAAACTGTTCTAATCTATGTATCTGAAAGTTTTGTTGATAATGTCGTGAGTGGTAGAGGGAGTGGGTCAGGGAGTCAATTTTAGGGTTCAGGTTTGGGCATAATGAGAACCCACAGGGAAGCTGGAGGAGCAGCTCCTGGTGAGTGAAAGTCTAAGTCAGATGTGAATTCATGCATCGCGTGGGTTCAAAGTGACTGTCATAGATGTATGGGTTGGAAGCTCACCCAAGAAAGACTCTTTACAAACAGACTCAACTTTTCCAGAAAATGCTTCTTGTACAGTCAAATGTGGTAGTATGGAGATGAACTACGTAATGTCACTAACACCAGGCAATTGTTTAATGGCATATGCTGTATTAGTCAAATTCCATCAGAGATGGAGACTCTATGTGATGTAGTCTACATGGTATCAAGTCAAGTGCAAAGTCCTGAGACTGGACTCAGATTTGAGCATGGAGATTTGATGGGGCAGGGTGATAGTGTTAGAAGAAACAGGACATTTCACTTCTTGGTCTTTTGGCTAAGATCAAGTGAGGAAAAAAAGGACATCATTTTAAGTTAAAAAAGCATTGAACCAACAGTCAGGGGATCTAGCACCAATTGTAGGCTTTGGGAAAATTTAAATTCTCTTATTCTCTTTTGTAAATGTTATTGCTGCTGCTGATAATGATGATGACAATGAGGATGAAAATGATGTGATGAAACCTAACACATACTGTGTTTCCGAATTTCTCCCAGCCTTAAAAACTGTACTCTTATAATCAAATAAGTATATGTTCTCATTCCCAGAAGGTACACATTTTCATAATTTGTTTCATAACTTGCTTCATGGAAAACTAGGGCCCCAATAGATGGTAGATAAAATAATTATCACTTTCTAGAATAATGTCTGGAACATTATCTAGAATAACATCTGGAACACGTAGAAGGTGTGCTCCCTGCCTGTTTGTCAAAATAAAATAGTTGAAATTAGAAGGAGAAAACAAAACTATTTCATTTTGACAATGATCATTGAGCTGACGCATACATGAGTAGCAGAAGATGGGAATAGCAAATTTTACAGGTTTGAAGGTTGCTGTGGACTGAATTGTGTTCCTCCACTAATCACATGTTGAAGCCCTAACGTCCAGTATGACTATACTTGGAATAAGGAAGAAACGCAGGTAAAATGAGGGACTCAGGCTGGAGCCTTGATCTGATAGGATTAGTATCCTAATCAGAGCAGGCATCAGAGAGCTCACTCTCTCTCTGTTTGCCATGTAAGAACACATCCAGAAGGTGGCTATCTGCAAGCCAAAAAGAGAGCCCTTATCAGGAACCGAATCGACCAGCACTTTGATCTACTTCCTAGGCTCCAGAACTGTGAGAAATAAATTCGTATTGCTTAAGCCACCCTGTCTGTGGTATTTTGCTATGGCAGGCTGAGCTGGCTGTTCACAGGTCTAGTGCTGTACCATTCCTAGCCCTGTATATCAGCTGTCGTATAGATTCAGCCACTGGAGACAGACAGGTTAAAAAAGATAGTTTATTTCTCTCTTGTTAAGTTTCAACCTATATGACAACTCCACTCCATGAAGTCGTTAGGAATCCAGATTCCTGCTGTCTTATTCCCAAATCTAGGATATTGCCTTCTTCTATGTGGCCCAAGATGACTCACCAATATGTCTGCGTTCCACCCAATGAGAAGGAGAGACAGGGACAAGAGAGCTTAGCCCTGCCCTTCATGAATATGACTCAGAAGTTGCATGCTTTGGCTCACATTCCGTTGGTCAGAATTTAGCTCCCTGGTCATATTCAGCAGCAAGGAAATGTAGTCTCTATTCTCTGAGGATGGGGACTCACTAAAACTTGGGGATTCCACTGCTACAAGAGAAGGGGAGAATGGTTTTCAAGGGACAACCAGAAGTCTTTGTCACAACTTGATTTATGAAAAGTTAAGTTTTTAATATGATTTTTAAAAAAACTATTCAAGGACTATTTAATTTGAATAAAATACCTGATTTCTCCCCTATGCAAATATAGAAAAAATCTTTTCTCTAAACTTAAAGAATGAGAGGGGATAGAAATGAATCCTAAATGTTTTATCTACTACTTTAAATCTTCCAGGGGTAAAAATATGTAAGAAAGAACTTCTAGAACAATATATATATAATCTAAATAGAACAAGCCGAAAAAATTTACTGGGTTTTCCTATGATTACTCTGAGCACTTGTCACATCCCCCTCCAAAAACCTTTTCCTCCGAAATCACTTAAATTTAACCCTTTTTTCTAATTTCTAAGGGATAGAGTAAAATAAGGAAGGAGATGCCTTATTCTAATACTTGGTTTCTCTTCTACTACTATTCCCTTCTTAGGGAAAACTGAAGAAAAGCTATTTGCCTTAAGTAACTATTAAAACTAATATCAGAAAAGTTTATAAATATGAAACACATGGAGAATATCTAAACATTTATAGACACTTTCTAAAACTTGAGAAATAAGGAGTTTTAATGACTCTCAACCTAGGCCGCCATAACAAAATATCACAGACAGGCTGGCTTAAACAGCAGAAATTTGTGTCTTACAGTCTGGCGGCTGAAAAGTCCCAGGCCAAGGTGATGGCAAATTCAGTTCCTGATGAGCGCTCTCTTCAAGACAAGGAGTGGGGGACAGGGTGGGGGTATCCGGTGTCTTAAAGAACACTAATGCTGCTGGATCAGTGCACTAGCCTTATCACCTCATTTTACCGTAATTACTTTCTTACTCCAAATGCAGCCACCCTAGGGGTTTAGGGCTTCAACACACGAAATTTGAGTGACACAGTAGCATAGCTCATAGCAGTGAGAAAATGCCTTTTCTCTGGTTATGTGTGCCTTTGCCAATAACCACCCAGAGGAATCTAGAGGCAAAAATGCTGCAAGATCAATCAGTTGATGGATTTACCCTCAGCTTAGCTGAAGCCACTACAAATAACATCTGAGTTATCTTAGATTCAAATGAGACGCATCATAAATTCAATGTCTTTAATGTTGGAAGCTTGGCCTCTCATCAAGTCTCTGCTTTAGGAAGAAATCAATTCAACATTGAGGCAGGCAGCTTTCTGACCTACATGATTGGAGCCCCTGGGGTGCTCCAGTTTTGTTTTCTAAGGAATTCATTGAAAAAAAAAAAAAAAAGAAAGAGAAAGAAAGAAAGGAAAGAAAGAAAGAAAAAGAAAGAAGAAAGAAAGAGAAAGAAAAACTCTTCTACTTAACAGTTTCAAGTCCCCATTTCAGCTTCTCTTTTTTTCCTCAGAAAGCACAAGATTCCTAGATGTTTATCTGTTTCTCTTCAGTGATTTCCTCTTAGTTACGAAAACTAAGCGCAACAAAAAGGTAAAATGCTGCTATTTCAAAATACGTTTCTAAATAAGTTTGCTAAATGAGTTTAGAAATATTTCTAAATAAATTGTGGTAAAAATATGAAATATAATCTTATACATCGAGCTGAATCTTTTCATCTAAAAAATGAAGGCAATATAAACTATTGGGTTTTTTAGTCATAAAGCTCTGAATTAAACAAATAAATGAAACAAAAAAATGCAAGTTGCATTTCTCAAGGATGTCAAAAGAGGAATACATTTTTAGAACAACTTAATCTATAAACTTGCAAGCTAAGTCCCAGAAGCCGCAGGACTTTGCCTGACCTGCCTAAGCAAAGTAACCCAAAACATCTTTGTCCATTTTGGCCTGTTCCTTTTCTGAATTGGCCACCACAACAAAAATAGCCAGAGTAGGGCCCCTCTGAACTGTCTACTGTCTTGTGTCGAGGTAGTATTCAACACTCATTCTGATTTGAAAGCTCACGTTATTTCTGAGAAATAATGATTTGGGAGTGGAGGAGAGAGGGAGCCCTGATCTCTCAGTGTCTACCTATATAAAAAGCGTAGAAGCCAAACATGTATGTAGCATCACAGACTAAATGAGTAAACTGGGAGCTAGAGCTGCAAAATCTCTATAGGGAATAGGGATTTTTTTCACGTACTTAAGTATTATTTGTTACTATTATTGTTGTTGTTATTTTTACTACCCATTAAGCCACTGGTCTGCTGCTGGTCCCCAAAAGGCTTTCTGTCTAATTTACTATTTCACAGTCTGTTTCCTGAATGGTGTGTTTGAGTGGTATCAAGTAGGGAAGTTTCTCTAAGGCTCCCAGACACCTGCTCTGAGAGGTGGGAAGAGGAATGCAATGTCTTCAACAGTCGGAGATATCTAACGTTGCTTTATTCCATTCATTTCTTTACCAAGTGACTAGCCTTACATAGATAAGATCATGAGACTAGCTATGTCGTGTCTTTAAATAAACTAAGCTTCTACATGGCATGTTGGTTAGTTGAGCTAAATCTTTAAGCAATAAAATAGATACCCATTAATCAATCTATGAATAGCTAGTCGGTGTTTGGGGAGGGAATGGGTGTACGAGAATATTAAGAGTCACAGTTTCGGAATTTGTATGACCTCCCATTTTAAGTTACTCAGACTAGCATGTCTGAACAAGTCAAGTTCTGAAAAATCTCTACCCCCTTCAAAAAAACCTTGATGCTTGCATAGTTGACCTTCACGTCAAATAATGGTACAAATCAGAGTATATGAATTAATGGCAGCCGATGTTGATCATATAATAAGCTGATATTCTGGTTTTATGCGTCACAAGTTGATTCCTAAAGTAAGGAATTGTATCAGTTTACATGCCTCTTTGCTATTTTATGTACAATTTATACCATGCAGGTCACAATTTTTAATTTTTACCCCCTTTTAAAAAATCACCATCTTATGTGTTCAAAACAGTTTCAATTGTTTGTAAATTCTAGAGCATGGAATCTATTTAGAATTCAGTGTTAGATCCCAGGCATACAGTTGGCCAAAGTGAGGCCCCCTTTCTCATTCATCGAACTCAATACTATAGAGAGATTAAGACACTAGGAATGAAGAACTTCCCATTGACATGAGGGTGATTTAAATGTTTCCCAGTTATGCATATCAACCATTATTTATTCAGGTAATGAAACTTGGAGATCTGAAACACTTTGCTGCTGGACATGGTGGCTCACTCCTGTAATCCCAGCACTTTAGGATTGAATCTATTTGCTTACAGATGCACTTTAGATAAGTGTGCCAATATTTATTTCCTGTTTATTGCATTATTTTTCTTGTTAATTTCAGAAACTTGGAGGCTCAGACCCTGGTTTAATGTGTCCTTCTTTTACTCCTGAGTTGCAAGCAGTAATAAAAGACGGTGGTTCGTGTACAGTACTCGATCAGCCTATTCCACTAGATAGATTGGTAGTCAAAAATATTGAACCACTCCATGTGTCAGGTATGTGTCTATTTTCATTATTCAGCTCATCTGTTTGCCATCACAGAGTTTTATATTGGCCTTTCTTGGTAGCAGGACGTAAATCCAATTTAAGTCTTCATAAAAACAAGACTGTGTTCCTATGTGTCTATATATCTTTCACTTTATGAATTAGTTATGGTGTCCAGTGCTTGAGTGATAGCTCTGTTACTCGCTAGCCGTATGACCTTAGACAAGGCACTTCAGTTTTCTAAGCCTTTGCAAAATAGGGATAATAATATCTATTTCAGTGAGATTCTGTGAAAATTAAATAACAAATGTGATGCATTCAATAAATGATAGTTGCTACTAGTATTGTTATTATAGTATCATTAATACTATTGCTATTATTAAAACACTGAGAAACCACGACCAGACATGCAAGAGTAAGATATTTTATTACCCTCTATTAAAATCATTATGCCAGAAATATATATAGATTCATATATATATATACACACACATATATATGCATGTATCTACATGACACATGCATCAGAAATATGTATCATTTTTAATCTTTTATTCAAGTATTTCTTAAGTATCTCCTGAGAGCCAGGAACTCAGCAGGCCCTGCAGATACAAAGATGAATAAGAAACAGCCGTTGACCTTGGGGAGCTCTTAGAATAATGAAAGATCAGTAAATCCTCTGTCAGAAAAGCCCTGGGACTCTGAGTTACTCAAGGACATTTCAGTCTGCTCAGGGCTTGAGTGGGCGGCAGTGTTCAGGAGGAAGCAGACACCACTCTGCCTTGGCTAGAGACTCCTAGACCAGCTGAGGCCAGGCAGGTGGGGACTGACTTCCTGTCCCCATGGAGGGGCCGGAAAAGAGAAAGCGCTCACCATCCCCCTCAATTCCCATCCCAGCAGCCAAGCCCAGAGCTTCAGTGACGAGCATAGGACTGACTCATACATAATAGAGAAACCTTAAAGAGTGAATGAATGAATACACAAACAATAGTAGCAAATACTTACATAGTTATGCTACATAACTAAGTTATATATTTAAATGCTGGCCGGGTGCAGTGGCTCATACCTATAATCCCAGTACTTTGGGAGGCCAACATGGTAGGATTGCTTGAGGCCAGGAGTTCGAGACCAGCCTGGGCAACATAGTGAGACCCAGTCTCTTATTAAAAAAAGAAAAAATAGGCTGGGCGTGGTGGCTCACACCTATAATCCCAGCACCTTGGGAGGCTGAGTTGGGCAGATCACCTGAGGTCGGGAGCTCGAGACCAGCCTGACCAACATGGAGAAACCCTGTGTCTACTAAAAATACAAAATCAGCCAGGCGTGGTGGTGCACACCTGTGATCCCAGCTACTCTGGAGGCTGAGGCAACAGAATTGCTTGAACCTGGGAGGTGGAGGTTGTGGTGAGCCGAGACTGAGCCATTGCACTTCAGCCTGGGCAACAAGAGTGAAACTCCATCTCAAAAAAAAAATAAATAAATAATGAGGTACAGCAGCACACACTTGTACTCCCAGCTACTCAGGAGGCTAAAGCTGGAGGATGGCTTGAGCTTAGGAGTTCGAGGCTGCAGTGAGCTACGATTGCCACTGCACTCTAGCCTAGGTGACAGAGTGATACCCTGTCTCTAAAAATAAAAATAAATAAATTGTAAAAATTTTAATGCCTTACATATATTAACCCATGAATTAATATAACCTCTCTCTCCAAGAGCAGAAGGGAAGCCTGTATCCAGAAAGATAGCCTCTGCCTCCTGTGTCCATTCTTTCTATTTTCAGTAAGATTTGCTGAAAGGTAACAGGGCAGACCTTAAAGCCTCTTGTATTTAACTTGACTGGGACCAAAGTCTGTGTAGGCCAAAATCTGCCAAGCCAGACTGCGGTTCAGGAGCAAGCCACAAAGGAGTATGTCAAGGTTGCAAAACCTTTGCTTGGTGAGTGTGCTCACTTTCGGTGTGAGCTTCTTACCTGCCCAAGGGATGGCAGAGGAATGTAGCTAAAACAAAGCTTCAGTATGTGGCGGCTGGAAATCTTTTCTGTGATTTGTTTAGTTTACTTTTTCATGGGGAAAAATATCATAGAAGAGGGCATCCTGTGCTAGGAATTTATTCTCCTACTACAGTGGCTATAGTTATAGATTATGATATAGTTATAGTTATAGTTATTTATAGTTATAGTTAGTTATAGTTATAGTTATATGCTACAGTTATAGATTGTGGCCTGACACATAGACTTGAGTAAAGGAAGGTGCCAGAACACCCATGAGGAAGAGGAAGCAGCTCGGCTGAGGGTTCAGTGTAGTCACAACCCTGCCAGCTTTAAGACTTGAACTTTATGGGAAATCTAATGTCACCGGATTACCTTGAAAGATGCATGTTTTTTCTCCTCTATTTCTTCTTTTTTTTAAATTAAAATATCTTTTTAAAAACATTATGCTTCTGGGACCAGGCGTGGCGGCTCACGCCTGTAATCCCAGTACTTTGGTAGGCTGAGGCAGGCTGATCACTTGAGATCAGGAGTTCAAGACCAGCCTGGCCAACATGGTGAAAAAATACAAAAAAATTAGCCAGGCGTGGTGGCACACACCTGTAATTCAAGCTACTCGGGAGACAAAGGCACGAGCATCACTTAAACCCAGAAAGCAGAGGTTGCAGTGAGCCAAGGTCGCACGACTGCACTCCAGCCTGGGTGATGGAGTGAGACTCTGTCTCAAAAAGCAAAAACAAAGCAACTATGCTTCCACCTTTTTTATTTTCGGACTTGTAACTACCATCTCTTGTTCCTTTTAAAAATATTTTTCTCATTCCTTGGGCCTATTAACTTGACTAATTAGATACAGTACATGGGCAGAGCAGCTATAGAGTAGGAAAGAGTAAATGAGGACAAGAGAGAGATTGAGCTCTGGAGTGACAGACCTAATTCCAAATCCCGGCTATATCATTTATAAGCTCTGTGAACTTGGAAAAATTAATATGTTTCTGCATTTACAAGTAGGAATTAGCTGACCTATCTCATAGGGTTGCTATGTAGAGAAAAAACATAGTATGGTGCCCAATATATAGAAAATGCTTTAAAATTGTCAATTATTGCATTAGAATGTCAGTAAAAAAAGAGCTATTCTTGCCTATATATTATACTCTCTCTGAATTGTATTTTACAGGCCTAGCTTAGGAGGTCCTTTTATTTATAAAGTCCCTTGTACCCATACTACAAACCAAATGGAGCAAGGATGCCTGGAGTAACCTGGAAGCACAATTATAGTTTTTGAGGAAAATGAATTCCAAAAACCAGCCAAGAACAATGACCTGAACTTTAAAGCCTCACTTGCTACAGGGAATTTATAAGGCAAAGAATTAGAGAGTAAAACACAGCTAGCTTTTTTTTTTTTCCCCAGAAAGTCATTTTAATAGGTTTAAGTCCTCTCGCTGCAGAGAAGCTGGACAGAATTTTATGGCCTCTCCTTAACAGACTTTATTTTTTGTAGTAGAATTTAGGAATTATGATGTTTAGATTGTTATGAGTATAATCTGTGATACTGGGGTAGTTCTTGCAGTTAAGAAAATAAGTATTGTATTCACCTGGATTCTGAAAGCAGCCCACCCCCCCTCAGATAAGCCTGAGTTAAACTAAATTCAACAAATAGGAATAGTGACAGCAGACAAGCATCAGCGTAATGATCAGCAAGAATATGTCACGTGCTCACTTTTTCTCTTCCCTGAAGTACTTGATATGGGCAGGAGACAGCCCTGGCCTGTTTTTGTTTGTTTGTTTCTAAACACTGACTATAGAAAGAATGTATAGGGCGGGTGCGGTGGCTCATGCCTATAATCCTAGCACTTTGGGACGCTGAGGCGGGCGGATCACGAGGTTAGGAGTTCGAGACCAGCCTAGCCAACATAGTGAAACCCCGTCTCTACTAAAAACACAAAAAAATTAGCTGGGCGTGGTGGCAGGCGCCTGTAATCCCAGCTACTCAGGAGGCTGAAGCAGAACCGCGTGAACCTGGGAGGCAGAGGTACAGTGAACCGAGATCCCGCCACTGCACTCCAGCATGGGCGACGGTGCGAGACTTCGTCTCAAGAAAAAAAGAAAAAGAAAAAGAAAAAAGAATGTATAAGCTTCAGGACTGTATTAATAATTCAAAGAAGAGACTTTCATTTTAAGCACTCCTGCTATATTAGAAAAAGAAATCTGCTCTCCCACTATCTTTTCTTTGAGATCAGCTAGGAAATGACAGAACAGGCTTTCTTTTGCAAACACAGAAACCATGCCAACGTCTCTTTTTGTTTTGTTTTACATTTCACCCAGTTTGGTGGATGCTGGATTTTATTTGAGTGGTTTTTGGCTTTTCTTGGCCTGAAGTATTCAGGTGGTTTTGTATTTTTGCCACATCTTGATTTGTTTATAAACTTTGGTTGGATGTGACTTCCCTTTAAACACAAAAATAAAATTTTTTAAAGGAGTGGTGAGGAACAAAAAAGAAAATATTATATTGTTTTGTATATTTTTATTATCTATATTTTCACGCACAAAAAAATCTACCTCATTATGTTTAGCTTGTTCTACGAGCAGGGGCCCCATTACTTAAGCCATAGTTGCATTTCATCAAGTATCAGAAGTCATTAGCTAAGGAAGAAAGGGTTTTTATAGTAGAGTAGGCTTTATTTGGATATAGTAGTGGGGTCTTGGCATTGAGATAAAATTAAAAAAAAATTATAACCTATATAAACCTCCCACCCTCGTTAAAACAGAAACAAGCCAAACAGAAAACAAACCCCAGGTTCTTGTACTAAGAAATTGTTTGGATTTCGTATGAAATGATTTGGCTTTTTGTCTTTGTAATATCTTTTTCTAGTCTTTGGGCTGAGAAATGCTTTTCTTATACAACATGAAAACAGATATCGGCAGTGTATAGCAGCATTCTTATTACGAGCCCAAACGGAAAACATCAAAGTATGTATTTTAATTTTGTAGGTCTTTGATTCTTCAGAGTTTATATAAGCTCACCCCACGCCTCTTAAGTAACAGTGAATGGAAAGTTTTGTGTTTTTCTCTCACCCACTTGGGAAGGGCAGATTTGGGAGGAGGGGAGGGGTACATCTAGTCCATATAATGCTCAAAAGCCTCAGTATTGACAATTTCCTCACACTTGCAGGGTTGAGGAACAATTTCCTCACGCTTGCAGAGTTCTCCTGCAGAAGCTCAAGAACTGCTGTTTCTGTAAGAAATGGGGGAAGAATTGATTTGGATTGCATGATGAACTTTTAAGATGCTCCAATCAATTTCCCAAAGTGCATATAATAGGATATTAGCTTAAGGAGGGCCTGGTGCAATAATGATCCCTGTCAAGTCAGCTTGTCAACCTTTGAAAAACTGCCATTGTTTTTACAGCTATGGAGTTGAAAGAGCAGCTGCCTGACTCTGGTTTCTCTGTCTTCGAAGTTTCTATTTTTGCATTTCCCCTGGTAGGCTTTCATCATAGCTACAATGTGGCCAGACAACAAATGCAATATTCAATTTCCTGGGTCACTGCCCTCAGTCTCTTTCAAGTTATACTACAGGTTAAGAACTTGTTTCCACAGAGAATAGAAATTCCAGCAATGCCACTTTCAAACTACATATATTCTCAGTGCTCATTTTTCTAATGAGTTATCATTGACTATTGTTTCTTGATTACTCATAACTGTTATCCAACATGCATACCATACTCATTTAGCCCATCTGCATTTTCCTGTAAGATTAGAAATATTTATATTAGATGTAAGAAAGAAAATGGGAAACATGCAAATGTTTCATTAGTCTTCAGTTTTAAAGAGCTGGTCAATAAATATAGCAGAAAATATTAGCCCAAATATGTGAGAAATTCTCAGCTTAACATTCTAATCTCTATTTATGAATTTTTTTCTTTTTTCAACAGAAAACATGGATGGCACAAATAACAACTGCAATTTCTTGCTTTACCAAGAGTCAGGAAACCAAGAAAATATCTTTATTCACATTGCCTGCAGAATCCTCTGAAATTTAGGGACCTAAAACAAGTGGCATGCCTTTTTAGAAGATTAGCGTTTAAGGTATTATTTCATTCAAACTTTTATAACACTTAGATAGTGATAAGCTAGAATGAAATTTGCATTTTAAAGAAGTTTCAGAATTTGAAAATTTGAGCTAGGAAAATCCTCAGTATAGAGGAATAATGACTGCAACAAATTTGAACTCTGAGGAATTTCTTGACAAATATATACTGACATCCAGATTACCTTCTAATGCTTCCGTCAGGTTTGTAGGAGGTGTGGGTGAAGAAAGGTGCTAGTTTGTGAATGATCATATAAATGGAGTATCAGAAGGAAAACAATGTCCACTGCTTGCGTCCAATATGAACTCCAGTATCTTACTCTGTACCGATAAAATAATGAAACCAATTTTCCTCATGGCTTGTCTATCAGTCTTAACCGCTTTATAGTCCTACCTCAAACATAATGATAAATCTTTAGATACAAAGCTTCATTGTTCTTTTAATATACAAAGCAATAAATAAGGACTACATTTAAATAGCAGTTTTAAAATTCCTATTCTCAAACTCATCTCAGGTATACTTTATAGTACTCTAACGTGGAAGTAGAAAATCCCAAAGACTAAATTCCACTACTTCAAGATAGGAAGAAAAAAAAAAATCTGGCTTTCACCAGTTAACACTTTTGCATGGCTTTTCTTGGCCTGTCGTGAAGTGTACAGATTTTCATATACATAGTAAGGTATCTGTCTCTTAACTTTATTTTTTGAAGAATGATGGTGTTTGCCATAAAAATATTTTCTGGTTGTTATTGGTGTGTGTGTGTGTGTGTGTGTGTGTTAGCACAGTACAGTCACTTAATTTTATTTGGCAGGACTTCAAATTTCTTCAGAATTTTTATCATGAAAGGCAGTTTGAATAATTATTATATTATTATGGCAGTATATATACTATTAACTACATTCAAGGAACTAGTTCTTAGGGTCAGATTATTGCATCAAATAGAAGTCCACAAACTTCCATTTCAGGCTCGTACCTTTTGCAATTTGCAAAGTGAAAGTAGTAAATTTATCAAATTTGGCTGCAAGACAACTGAAGCCTTGGCTGATTTTGTTAAGCTGAAGAATGGGATAGAGAGGATAATGTTTGGGCAAGTCATGTGCACAGTAATTCTTTGAGGAAGGTGAAATTTCACCAGGCAAACAGAGCAGTAAAGACAAGTGCAGCAGAAAGGCTTTTGTACAAGGCAAGCACTATTAGAATGGAGACTAATAATCTCTTTATAATAATGTCAGACGTTTAATAGAAGAAAAAATAAAAGGAAAATATGGAGGACAGTAACTATTGTTGATAGCTAAGAATAAATGAGGTGGGGAGAAGGCAAAGGGGAGAATAGACTTCAAGCTTCAAGCGAATTCCTAGAGATGGCATCTGGATGGGACTGAAAGCAGTTATGTCCAGGAGAATACAATATAGATTATGCAAGAGAAAATTTTATAAAGAAATTTCTGGCTGAAAAAAATTTTTAACTTAACAATCATCTTGCAAATGTGTAGATAGATATAAACCAACCTCGGAGGTGAGCAGTGGACTAGGACGAGGTGACCTCTCAAATTCCTTTAGTCCCATGAATCCAGCAACCACAGACTTATATGTATAAAGGTAGTTTTCTCCCTCTGAATCTCATTAAAGGGAGAGACAGACTGACTAAATTAACAAAATACGTAAAACAGCTCAAGAATACGCTGCACATAAACTGGAATTCTATACAGCTCACAAAATAACATGTCTAATACACAATCTATTAGATGTTTGAGGATATGCACATTAAACTCTTTGGAGGGTTCAGAATGAAGCACATTCTAATGAAAGGATAGTGCGGGTCAGAACAAAAACCATTCTAGAACCGTAGCTCCCAGGAAGAAGAAATAGCAAAAAACAATGGCACATTGGGCCTTCCAAAAAGTATCTTTGGGGAGGGGAGGGAGAAAAAAAATATAAATAAATAAATAAATAAATAAATAATAAATGTTTTAAGTATCTTTAAATGATCATCTGGGTATTAAGCGCAGATACACAATGAAATAAGCAGTTAATTACATATTTTTTATATGTTTTTAGTTTTGTTAATTCTCTACAATATTAAATGGAATGTCTAAAACAAAATGGCATTAATAATTTCTCTTGAGATCAGGAATTTAATTACTATTCTAAATTGAACAACATTAAAACACCACTGTCTATATCCAAGTGCAAAGTCCTAATATTCTGTAAATAAATTAATGCAAAATGGTTAATACAGTGTTCTCTCTTTTGTTAGACAAAACAATTTATAGTCACAGAATACAACTAGTTTAGAAAGAAATGTTTTTAATATAATATTTAAACATATTAAAAAACAAAAGCAACAAGTCAATAAGGATCCTTCCATTGTTCTTTATACAGATTTAAATGCTGTCATGTACTTTATCAGTTACATTTATAATTAATAACCTTCCAATCACTGAGTTTAGAAATTGCAGTATTTACTGAGCTAACCTTTCTCACAAAATAAGGCACAACTACATGATCACAAGTAGTAAACACAATACAAATAATGAACCCAAAAACTAAATGAGAATGTTCATGCAAAAGTATCTACAGAAGTTATGAATATATGATCCAGTTCAAGGAATTACAGAATGTCATATACACAACTGCATTGTGTTACAATAAATTTATTACTTCTACACAGAAAGAACTTAGTGACTTCTAATTCTATTTTATACAATTTTACATAAATTTAGTAAGTTTATGCACAATATTCACATCTGCAACAATAACAAACTGATCATTAAAATTCAGGCTAAGGGCAATTAAGACACGATAATGTGCGGCACACTATAATTACAGAATACCATTCATCAAGCTCATGTCTAGGAATACTATAATGGTGGCACATTTAAATCTTATGGATCAAATCATCCATGATTTTATAGCCAAAGTGCATTTTTTTAAAAAAAACTCCTATAGTCAAACAGGTCATGAATATCAAAATATATGATCATAATTTGCTCTCTACTTAAAAGCTAAACATTTTTATGCAAATGTAAGGTTAAAAAAAGTGGCTTTAAAGTTCTCAAAACTATATAAAATAATCATAAAGACTTTTTAAGAGAGATGGGAAAATAACAAATTTGGCAGTTACTATTTAACATTACTCTCAGGAAACTATTAAAGTAGATAATTCCACATTAAGAGGTAGTTGAACGAAATGTTATTTATACACTGCATTGAGGTTTTTGTGTTTGTTTCCCTCATTTTTTCTTCAAAGGAACAAATCCTATACCAGCAGCTTTGTCTTCTATTAAAAAAAAGTCTGTAGGTATAGTTTATTGTACACTAACCCAGCAAGACTTAATTTTAACTCACATTCTGTGCCGGGGTTTGGAATTTACTAACATTATGTCAATGTGCTTTTCATTAAAGCCAAGAGCTGTACATG
Organism: Symphalangus syndactylus; assembly: GCF_028878055.3. Taxonomy (NCBI): domain Eukaryota; kingdom Metazoa; phylum Chordata; class Mammalia; order Primates; family Hylobatidae; genus Symphalangus; species Symphalangus syndactylus. Next base: position 88,066,763 of record NC_072435.2, read on the forward strand.
CCAGCTTTAACTCACTGACAAAATAATAGTACCAGCAAACATGTAAAATGTACAGCCAATAATAAGGACTTCAAAGATGACTTTTTAATTAAAAGGAAAAAAATTTAAATTTTTGTTTCCAAAACACATTAAATTGGGGAGAGTTAGTAGCAAAAAATGTTGGGTTTCATTTATATTATCAGTATAGTAGCCTATGGTAGGTAAATTACTCGGGACTTATGAAATGAAATTAGATAAAAATGAGAAAATCATTCAAACACCTATATACGGTTACTTGTTGTCTTACAATTTTTTTGTGAATATGTTGGGGGTAAAGCGAAGACAGACAGAAGGCCTGGAGGGTGTCCAATTAGGAGACAAAGTGAACAAATATTAAAACCCAGATTTCTCATGGAATTTTATTATCTCAAAAAAAAAAAAAACAGTGGTGCTGTGAACATCTGTGTTTTTCCAGCACACTTATTAAGTTATTTATATGTAAAAGTATAGAATTAAAACTATTTGGAAGGATTTATAAGTATATAAAAATGCATAAATAGTTCAGTTTATATTATCCAACTATTATTTTTAATAAAGAGCCACTGTATTTCTTCATTATATATGCTCAAGGATATATGTTTATCCAAGTCCAGGGACTTAATCAATGTTCTTAATACCTAATGACAACAGGGTTTACTTAAATTTTTTTTTAAATAATTAAATGAATATGTAGTGATCTCTTTCAGTTTACATACATTGTAGGTATAGCATAAATATAATTTCATTTCAGAATATTTGAAAGCAAATGCATATTATAAACTGTTTATCATAAATGAAACATTAACTACTGTTATAAAATGATTGCACTGAATGAATGTATAACTACATTTCTTCTCTAGAAACATTAATAAACCAATATTAATAACTTCTCTCTTGAGATGTTTTACAATTTTCCAAATTAATAAGACTATGCTAAATTAAAGTTCCATTCCATTGTTCAGCATATAAATAAGCTAATTCTTAATTATCCTTAAGGTGCTTAGCTATGCTGTTTCAGTTTTTATTGTAACTCTGGGATTCCTAAATATATTTGTTTTTGGTGATACTCTATTTCTAGGTGTTAATTACTTAAAGGGAATTTCACAACATTATTTTTGCAAAGTTAAAAGTAAAACTGGGAACAGTTGATATGGAACACCAAACTCAGAACCATTTTAACTTTAAGTCAATTTTACAACTTTTAAAAATTCTTCCCAATAGGGTAAGAAATAGAAAGTAAAATATTTAATGTCTTCTTACCATTTTATATTTTGTTTTCACCGATAAGACCACAGCAATATTAGTTACTAGCTTTTAAGATGCAAAATTATAAAACAAATACATGAAGCTGACCTATGCTTGAAAAGGTTAAACCAAATAAAGGAAAAAATCAGATCTATGTAAAAAGCAAATTCAGGTTCCTGAAGATGCTAGAGAGACAAAATAAGGGTATGATATGAAGGCTGATCTCAAAAGACTTCCCACTTACAAGAAACCGAGAATAAGAACATTATACAATGTTTATTATTCATCCTCCAACTGACAGCGAGGGTAAGAAGCTTTCTAAGATTCTAAATGGACAATATGTGGGAGTTTAAAAAAGAGACAGAAAAAGACAAAAAGAAAAATTAACCCTATTCTTTGAAATACAAGCCCAGATAACCATAAGTAAGCAAATTGATTTTACAGAGGTTTTTATAAAATCCACCCAAGAAAATTCAATTAATATTGTTAAAACAAAAACCATTTTTGAATTCATATTACTACATATTTTAAGATAAACTGTATTTAGAACACCCAAGTAGTGAATTCATAACATAACAATGCAACTGAGCTATGAACCTACATATAAGAGAAAAAGGTAGAGGAAAGTATTACAGTTCTGTGCATAACTTCACAAAGAGAATATTTAATATAATTAATGTGCTATTGTGCAACAAAAACAGCAACAAGTGATAATATCACCCATGTACATTTTTGTACATTAAATGTAGGAGAAAGAAGTAAGCTATGGAATTGCATTCTTCATTTGTGAATAATGAAATTATATTAAAAAAATACATTGCTATTTTCTGTCCAAAGTTTATTTACATTTCACTGGCTAATTCTAAACTTGGCATGAAAGCTATTCCAGGGACTAAATGGGAAAAAAGTAATGAAAGATGACAAGCCCAAGTCTCACAAAAATAGAAGAGTTTTACTTGATATCCATAACATTCCAAAATATACTAATTCCTATTTGGTCTAGTATTGCAACCAGTGTCCAAACCAAATAGTAGTCCAAGACCTCTATTAAGTACATTTATTAAAAATCTAATGTTAGTGTAATATTACTCTGAAGTTGTGATAACCCATTATCCTTGCAAGTCATTGAAACATGCATCACAGACACGAACAGGCTTCTTGGAGGAAGGAGTTAAGGCATTTTTGGCTGAACATTCAGCACAGAAGATATTTCCACACTGTCGGCAGTGATGCTGTAAATGACAAAAATGAAACAATTTCAAAAATAAAAACTATACCAAAAGTATTATGAAACTACATGCATACCACCAACTACATTGTGAAGGTACATTAGCTTTCAAGTCATTGGTATATTATTTAATGATATGTTTCAATATGTTAACTTAATCTCTTTGTTATAATTAAATTGAATGCTTCCTATTTATCAAATGCTATGCTAAACATTTTACGTAGAATTTATTATGGAACTCTCAAAAGAACCAGAGGAGACATTTAAAAAGTTTTTATAAAGTATCTCTATCAAATGAAAAACTATTCCTATTTGCCAAATGTTTCAGGCACTAATGTCTCCAAAAGAAATATAAACTTAAGTCATAACACAATGGTAGTATTTAGAATATATGTTTAAAATACCTCTGCTTTTTCTTCCTTTAAAGAACCCAATGATTACTAAAACATGAGTTTAATATTGGTGCACTGATTCAGAAAATGATTGTCCCAGACAGTAAGTTGGAAGACAAAGACTGAATTTAAAAGTAAAATTCAAACACATATGCTAACCAGAAGCGAGACTGCATGAAGTTAGTTATTCTATGTTGTTGCTAATTAAAGTTTACTGATAAATAGAAAATTATTCTGTCAAATGAAGGACTATTTTGATGGTTAAAACATTAATTATCAGTGACAAATGAAATCCAGAAACATAGTTATATGAACAAAATTATTTACCCGTCTCACTGTTACTGAAAAGCCTTTCCCACAGGCCATACAGTTTTGTACTTCATTGTCTTCAGCCCACTTTCTATTCAATGCTTGTGTATGTTTGATCTGTTTTTTAAAAAAGTATCGATACATTATAGTATTCAACATTTTAAAGAATGCTAGATTATTTCTAACTTGCTGCCAGAGTTCTATAAAATTTTGACTATATGACCCATGAAATAAAATTTTAAAAATCAGAAATACACTGGTCAGCTTCTATTGTCAAAAGTAGCTATATTCATAAATCTGAATGACAAAATAAAATTAATCGAATTTTATTCCTGAAACATCTTGCTAACCTTTGCTGATTTCCAATCCTTTCTAAACATAATGATGAATCTTTCCTGGTGACTCTGAGAATATACTCAGATCGCTTCTTTAACACATACTGACTCATATATTCTTTGCTATTCTTGAATTTTGTAGTTCTTTCCGTATACTAACAATTAATGAATGACATGGCTTTCTAATGAATCTCTGAGGTCTCTGAAATAAGTTCTTTACTTTTATATTTATCTACAAAACCTACAATACTGCTAAACAGACAGTAGCTATTTGAAAGTATTTATAAAACATGAGATTTTTTAAAAGTTAAAAATATTCTTTTCACTAATAAGCCAATTCTAGACTAAAAAACTGCCTCATATCCATAGGTGACTGACCTGAAGTGACTGGTTTTCTCTGCCCAGCTCCTGCACTGCTGCAGTTGTATTATCCAGCTTTCTCTGCAATTCTAATACTTTGGTTTGAAGCTTTTCTATTTCACCTTCTCCTTTAAGACATCTGGAATAGATTGCAAAGAGGTAATTAATTTTTTAGAAAATCATTTAATGACCCTTCTAGGGTATAGATAATGAACTACTTTAGTAATTTAAAATATATAATACATTAATTTTGACTATCTGATTGTTTTACAGGTTAATTTTTAAATGGCTACTAAAATACCTATAGAGGCTTAAGCACTTTTCTCAAGATTCTTCTATTTTTAAAAACTATGGAATATGACCATCTTTTTATCACTTACAATGGAAATAAACTAATTTTACTAGATATCAATCACCTTTCCAGTAGTGCTCTCCTTTCATCCTGATTATTCTGAACCGTTGCTTCTAATACTGCAATTTCACCCCGTAAGTCATCCGTTTGTTTCTCGAGCTCACTAACTCTCCGTTGACTAGATTGCCACTCCTTCTTCACAGTGCCTAAGTTTTCATTTAATGCTGTAATCTGCATGGTAAGTTTAGCCTCATTTTCTTCATGCTTCTTCATTCCTACTTCCTTTTCTTTTATTTCAGAATGCTGAAAAAAAGGAAAAGTTGGGGGGAAATCTATTACAAAAGTAGTGCAAAATAAATGTAAGTGATTTATTAAATTTAAAATATTGGCAATATAAATACTATTGCTTCTTCGGGAATGGAGGCAGGAGAACATATTTCATTACACATTAATAAAACTGATTCCACAAGCATCTATGTAATATGAATTGGCTCAAAGGTCAAAATGCTGAAATGATGGATAGTGACCATCATGACGGTGAGCTAAAGTGACACAATGTGAGATCTTTCTTTTTCTCCACCAGAGCAGGAAAGACACATATGGTTAGGGATAGCAAGGTGCCCTAGAGACAAAGCTGAAATTTCCTTATTCGTCCCAATTCCATATGCTTTCTTTTCTCTATCAGTCTGCCAAAAACCATTATGAAACCTTCAAATGACTGTTTGAAGTTAAAATTGAAACTCTTCAACTAAAACATTCAATGGCCAAGTTATCTGGGCATATTTGGACTTAATTCAACAGAGGAAAGCCAGATGCTTCCCATTTGGCATGTGCAACTTAGGAAAGGAAAAGCAGACTTTGTTCATCATAATTTCAAACTCAAGTTTCTGCTCCCCCTTATCAACATTCGCTTTGACCCAATAAATGGGTTTAACATGACTGGCATTCACACCATTTACCAGATCTACATAGTTGTGGGGTTGTTTAGTTTCTGACACTTAAAAAAAAAAAAAAAAAGTTTTTAAATTTTATTTCATTTCAGAGTTCACTTATAAAAACAGAAATATGGTTACAGGGTAAAATATTTCCAACCATATGTCAGCTATTTAAATAAATCAGATCTCCTTTCTTAATCAAAAACTAAAATGTTAGGAAAGCATTTCAATTAGATCTTATAAGTAGAATGGTCCTCTCACTGGATTGATTTAAAGCTCTACTGCAAAACACACTTCCCCAGATTAACTCACTGACCAACTTAGCTTCTTTCTCAATAAATTCTTTCTTCAGCTCCTCTTCTTCCTTTTTCACCTGGTCTTTTAGTATCTGCTGATTTCTCTTCTCCTGTTCAACAGCTGCCTTCAGGGAGTCCGCTTTTCCTTGAAGTTCTAATTTCTGCTGAATTAGAAGCTGTTTAGCATCCTTAAGATTTGTTATCTCCTGTTGAAAAAGTAGGGCCAAAAATAAATCATTCTTCATAGTAAATATTTCAAAATGTGGCTAAAATTTATGCAATTTATCACAATAGATCAAATATAGGTTTTACCCACTTATGAAATGCTTAAAGTTCAGTATTTTAAAGAATTGGTTAAAAAGATACAAGACTATAATATGTCCTGCTCAACAATCATTTAAATCCAGGTGACAAAAATGTATACGTTTTGATTATGTGGAGAAAAAAAACAAACTGTACTCTCTATTTTCCCTTTCCTCACTTAACATTTACTGGTCATCATTTAGTTATCACACACTGAGTTAGGTTCTGGGGATATAACATAAAGATGAATTATACACATTCCCTGATTTAAGGAAGTCGCATTCTAGAGGACAGAGGAATATCAAGAGATAATTAATTATGAACCAAAATGATAACTATGCTGACAGACATAAAGGACATTATGAGTGCTCTCAAGAAAGAATCTAAACTTTTTTAAGAAATTAGTATTTTACAAAGCAAATAATAGACAATTAGTTTTCTTCAATGGGTGCCCTATCTATGCTTATAACAGGTAAAATGTTAAAAATAACAGATTATGAAAGGACTTTAGGAAGAAAAATAATTGAATAAACAATCTCTTTAAATCTTACTTCTAAACTCTTTCATATTTTGAAATTTACTACCTGTGAGCATAACTTTCTAAATCAATACATCTCTTGATTATCATTTCAATGAGATCCAAACTCTTAGGGTTACTTTGCTTCATTTGGTAATGTGAAAACAAATGTAACAATTTCAATATGTGTACGGGTATTATGCAATACAAAAGCACTCTGGCAAGAGTATTTGTCAGAAACAACAGAACAATTTGCCTAGCACATAGCAAGTTCTCAATAAATAAATAAATATGTATGTGTATATATATTTCTTTAAAGAGCAATATAACACAGAAGGCAGGAAAAATGATTATCTTAACATACCTTTATGCTTTCTTGTTTGTGGGACTTGAGCTCTTCGTTTAGTTTAGTGATTTCTTTTTCTTGTCTACATTTAATTTCTTCTATCTCTGCCAATTTAGACCTTTCATTTACTAGTTCTTTTTCTTTCAGTGACTGTAGAAAAATGATATATTTTCTAAAATAATTTTAAAGCAAATACTTAAATGAAAATGGGTGTAATAAAAATGACTGCTACTATTGATGACACTGGCTCTGCCCCTTTCTACCTAACTTGGGCAAATTACTTACCCTCTCTTGGTTCTTGGCTGTTTCCTTATTTATACAGTTTGAACAATAATAAGAAGATAATTGTAAAGATTGAATAGTTACAGTTAATATTGTGAGATAAATTGTACCTGGTCAGAGTAATGATACTGCAAAACTACCATTCTTACTCTTATAACTCCTATTTTACTACTATCACTATCTTTATATAAGATATCTAGTTAGGAGCACTACATATTATCTCAGTTAATCTCTAGTATATGTAGATTTTTAAATCTCCATTTTCTAGGTGAAGAAACAACGGTTTAAGAGACATAAAATAATCTATCAGAGGTAGAGCCAAAACCAAACCAAGTCTGTATGATCTAAAACTCTCACAACTAAACTCCTATAAACAACATTTTTTTTCTTTTTGAAACAGGGTCTCATTCTATCACACAGGCTGGAGTGCAGTGGTATGATCATGGCTCACTCACTGCAGCCTTCACCTCCCAGGCTCAAGCTATCCTCCCACCTCGGTCTCCCGAGTAGGTGGGACTACAGGCGTGCACCACCATGCCCAGCTAAATTTTTTTTTTTAATAGAGACAAGGTCTCACTATGTTGCCCAGGCTGATCTTGAACTCCTGGGCTCAAGCAATCCTTCCTCCTTGGCCTCTGGGAGGGCTGAGATAACAGGCATGAGCCATCAAACCTGGCCTTGTGAACAATAGTTCTGTCAGAATTCTCTAAATTTGAAGCACAAATCATGAATTTCATTCCAGCTTCACCATCACCACACCCACAAAACATTTTTAAATTAAATTTCAGGAATTGAACCACTTAGAATTTACCAAGAATTTCAGGGATTACACACTACAGAGTAATATCCTGTCAGCTAATAGGCATATATGATTTCAACTATAAAACAAAAAATAAACTCTTTCCTAGGATCTGAATTTTTCTTTCATATAGAATTTAAAGTGATTTTTAAAATGTACTGGTCATATATTAATAAACCAATGCTTTCAACTTCGAAACTTAATAAACTCCTTAGACAATCTGGTTCTTAATTTTAAGAATTCTTAACACGCTTAAGAATTATTTCTAGATCTTTTATTATCTCATTCACACATCTAAAGGATAATACATTATATGAGAAATAGCTGAGGAACTATATTATCTTTTCTGCAATAACCAAGGGTCTATGGTGTGAAAAATTGACTTGTTTGTAAAACTAAAAAAGAGCAGTAAGAAAAAAGGGTAGAAATAACAAGAAGGCCATTAAGAAGTACTTCCTAGCATTAAAATCCCAATGATCAAAAGTGTCAGAAACTAGAGGTCCCTCTGAGAGAGCTGTTGAAAATAAGGATGATGCCTGTACTGAATAAGAGGTTTGACTGGATGATCTCTAAGACAACTGTAACTCTAAGGATGATCTCTAAGACAACTGTAACTCTAAGATTGTAGATTTAGGTCAGAAACATGCAATACCTTTTCTTTCTGAATGTCTTGTAGTGCTTTACATCGCTCCTGCAATTGCTGTTCTTTCTTTGCTGAATCCTGCTCCAATGTAGCTTTGGCAGTCTTCAGTTCTTGAATCAATTTATTTTGATTTCCAATTTGATTTCTGTTTGAAATCAAGTCCTCCTGTGCTAGAGAAAGCTTCTCTTCTACAGACTTACAAAAACAATTTTCCCAAATTATTATATGCCATGTTTTTAGTAAATTCAACAGAAACATAGTTAATACAAACATTGTAGAAAGCAATAAACTATAAAAAGATAGCATATTATACCCTTCAGTAAGGCCAGGTAAAAGAGAAAGAATTCTAAAATATTAACTCTCTTGCTTATAGAAAACATTTATGATATAAAATATTTAGTAAAACGGAAGCAATTCCAAAGCCTCTAAAAATAATCTATTTACTAATAAATATTTAAAGTATTTGCTGAATGTTGATCACATCTTCAGTATTGGCTAGTTGATATGAAAGAATACCAAATAAGTAGGGACCATATCAGATACACTCAGAGAACATATATATGGTTAAAGTCATAAGGCAGTGTGAAAGAAAACAATTTTAAAAGAGATACAATTAAATGCTTCATTATGCATACATATACATTTGGTAGGTTGTATGATGTCCCTTGACATGCTAAAAATATTAATAAATAGTATGGTGTTATGATATAGTGGTTTTTGTCCAGGGTTCCTGAATCACAATTCCCACATCCTTTGTTACAGTTTTTTATTATAATGTTGGGTACGTTAGGCCTCAGGAAACAGAATCTCGTCTCCTGCCCTCTTTCCACTAGTCCCTAGGCAGGCCTCTAATCTTCTTCCCCACCCCATTTTCTGATTGTGGGTCTTAAGACTCTTCCCTGAAAGGGTCCTGCCTCAAAACCTGGGTGAAGGAATGCTTCCATAAAAATCCAAGAGGACTGGGTTTGGGGAACTTCTAGATAGCTGAACATACGGAGGTTCCTGGAGGGTGGCATGCCCAGGGAGGGCACGGAAGCTCCGTGCCCCTTCCCCCATATCACCCGACACATCTCTTCATCTGTATTCTCTGTAATATCCTTTATAATAAATCAGCAAATGTAAGTAAGTTTTCCCTGAGTTCTGTGAGCTGTTTCAGCAAACTAATTGAACCCAAAGAGGATGTCATGAAAACCCCAACTTGAAACTAGCTAGTTGGTCAGAAGTTCTGGAAGCCTGGATTTATGACTGGTGTTTGGAGTTGTAGGGAGCAGTCTTGGGGATGGAGCCCCCAGTCTGTGGGATTTGACACTATCTCTAGGGAGATAGTGTCAGAATTGAATTGGAAGACACCCAGTAGGTATCTGCTTCTTGGTGTGTGTGGGAAAATCCCCATATGTTTGGTCACAGAAGTCTTCTGTGTTGATGATTGTTGTGGTGTGAGAGTAGAGGAAAAACACAATTTGAGAGAGTTTTTCCTGAAACAAATAGGAAGGATTATTTTGTCATGGAATAAAAGTAACTACTTCACAGCTGACAACCTGATCAAGTGAACAAAAAGAGAAAATTCAGCCAAACATCTGAGGCTTTATCCTGAGAAGGCACACTATCCTCTTCTCATCTATATCGTAGAAGTACTGATTATCATTTAACATAGTCCATAGTTTTTGACTGTTTTAAAACCCAAGTATTTTGAGAAGAGGAAGTTGGGGAAAGGGGAAGCTTTTTCACTCATTACACTTCATTTGGGGACAAATATGGTAACAGGTAGGTAATGTGTATGGTAGGAACCTTGCCACTCTCAGCTGCTACTGCGAAGAATCAGCAGGGTAAGAGATCCAACTGATCTCTTCCATCAGATCTGGAAAAAGCTGATCTTTCTTATTCTGGAGATACAGTTCCTTTGAAAAGGAGGCAGAAAACATAATTTAGGAAAGGATCCCTGCTGAGTAGGCTTGTATACAGCAAGTACTCAGTAAAAAAAAAAAAAAAAAAAAAAAAAGAAAGAAAGAAAGATGAAATAAACAAATAAAGATCTTATTTATGAGGATTCTTAAGCTTCCTGAAAAAGAAAGTTTACTTCTTACCAGTAACCCAGTTACGTCTTTCTGATATAAATTAAATCTTAATTTTCAATGACTGCCAGTAGAACACTAAACCCCTTGAGGCTTTTTTCAGGAAAGAATTAACATCAGCTAGTTCTTCACTAATCCGGCAGCTAACCATTAATTGAGAACACTGCTAAGACAGAACACAGGAGAGTACAAGCTGGTCTTTGACTTAAGGGAGTTGAGTACATCACCCAAAAAGCAGAACAGGCATGTAAAATGGAAGCTACACAGGGCAGGAGAGTATACGCTATGTGCCAAATGCACAGAAAAACAGTGAGTGTGAGACGCTGTGGAGTGGGGTTTACAGAAGGCTCTATATCACATGTGGGAACTGACCTATGTGTCACAAAGGGTGAGAGTGATTTCACATAAAAAAGGAGAAAAGTTGACAAAGTCCAGTTCAAACAGTCTACAGCAACTATAATTAGTTAATAGAGATCCTGATCTAATGTTTAAAAATACCAATGCTTGCTAGAGCCTGGAAAGCACCCCTAACCTCTAACCACAAGATTTCCAAAAAGCCCATGGTTTAAATAACAGCCTACAAAATTTTAAACTCACAAAACCCAGTGACTGATTTTTTAAAGTCAAGCTCAAAATTTGGACTGCTCCATGAAATCTTTTCTGAAGATGCCAAGACATATTGTTTTCCCCTGCCTCTGAACTTTCATCTACATCATTCAATGACATAGATGAACATTTATACTTCCACGCATTTTAAATGTTCATCTTTCTTATTGCAGATTATAATAATATTGCATATTATTTCATCTGCTCAGCATCTCTTCCCTTGGAGAACCCCCATTCCCATTCCATCGTTTTGTTGAGACTATCTTTAACCAATCTACTCCCCTTGAAATAGGCAAATCTCTAAATGGATCAAATACCAACCTTGACCCTGATTATGCCAATCACATTACAGTACCCCAGTAAACAAATGATTTCTGCAGTGTTCCATGGTAGCTATTGTTTTTGTCTATTCAGCAAGTTTTCCCATTCTTTCTTAAAAAAAAAAAAAAAAAAACCTTCATATTTTTTGTTGTTTTTTCTTGATTTCTGATGAAATGATATAGTGAGAGTACTAGGCTAAGAAGATTTATATTTAATTCTAAATCTATTATCCTAGAATTTTCACTTCACTCAGGGTGTAAGTTTTACAGTTAAATTCTACCTCTACATTTCCTGGATAAGAAAGAGTACTGTACTGCATAGCCAATCTGAAATATCCAGTCAACAAACTTAAGTACTTCATAAATAATCCAGCAGATGGGGCTAAAGGCATAGATCAGGCCAGGCTACCTTCCATTCTACTGGTGTCTAGGTATATACTGTTAGCCCATGCTGTACACTGTCAACCCATGGTAGACAGCCTTGAAGTAGTTAGGTGCCATGTTACAAGGCTCTGAATCTCTCCTCTTCTCTCTCTTATACACAAGACCATCCAACATCACTGAAGCAAAAGAAAAATAATAACTGATAGCCATCTCTTATCCTAGTCTATAAATATCATCTGAACTTCCCTAGGAATTTACTATTTTTTTTTCAATTAGCTTCCTAAGTAGTTCATACACTTCTCATTTTAAAAGCATTTTATATAAAATTTACCAATCTTTTGTTTTGTGTAAAAAATTATAGTGAAATGATGAAAGAATGGCAGACTTTGAATCAGAACTAAGATTTAACCATGGTTCTGTTATTGTATAGCAGTAGGCCTGTCTTCTCTGCAAAAGGAAGCACTGGGCCTGCTCTCTTTGGCAAAAGCAAGCTTTGGAATAGAGGATCTATCCAAGGTCCCTTAACAGTTGTAAAACTCTATGGCAGCCTTGTCCCTCAGCTTTCTCTTTTTGCCCATATTTACATTTGAGTTATTCTTTCATGTATGAAATTATTAGTACACAACATAGCTTTCAAGCATAATAAAAATCGCTGGCTTAATGAAAGAATATCAATCAAATCAATTAACATTGATTAATTTAATGTTGGTTCCTGTTACTAGCTTATGCTTTGGGTAAATGACATCCATATGGAAAGAGCGTGACTTCTATAAGACTTTTCCAATCAATCATTAAGTTTCATCTCTTCTATCATTTAAATATCCTTCAAATTCATCCACTTTTCTCCATCCTTGCTATTACCAGCCCACACCACCATCATCTTGCACTTAGACTACTGCAAAGTCTTCTTTTTGGTCTTCACATTCAGCCCTGTTTCTCATTCCTCAATCTGCAGTGAGTCATTTGCCTAAAATACAAATGTAAGTAACTCCCTTTAGTGCTTCCTCACTGTTTTTAGGCTAAGCCCAAACTCCTCCACAAAGCTTCCTTGACTTTCAATACTTTCAATAGTGTTGAAAGGACAAATAATAATAATTTAACACTACCTAAATCTTGTGTGGTATTTTTTCTTAATAACAACTATTGCTAATTTTTACCTCCAGATAAATAGACAGATACATAGATATTCTATTGGCACTATGAAAATTCTTTTACCCAATTTCCTATCTCTTTGTCGAATCCTTGCAGCCAGGTATGGGTTCAGCCCTTTTGTTTCTTCTCTCTCTCCCATTAATCTCCTCTATTTCATCCTCTTTAGTGTTCATCCCAGTTCTAATCAACTCATACCTCGACTATTAGAATTTATGGAGAAAGAAAGTTAGTAACCTCTTAACTCATCTCTCCACCACTAGTCTATCCCAGGTCCAATCCAAGCTGTCTGCAAACCACTACCAGGTTGTTTTCTAAAGTACTATTTTCTTCATTTTACTCCTCTGTTTGGACTTTTCACTTTTTCCCCTCAAATATAAAATCCAATCATCTTTGCTAGGCATCTAAGATACTTCACGATTTAGATCCAACCTTTTAAACCTTAATTCCAAACATAAACTAGTATACGCCAGCAAGGCAATTATGTTAACTGTCTGCTTGCTTTATTCATTCTCACTATGGCACCTTTTCTCAAATATGCCCCTGAATAAAATTACCTTTCTCTGGAGTCTCTGGGTATTCAAATTCAGGACCTAATCAAGTCCCACATCCTTCATAGTTCCCTGTAACAGCCTATGGATAAAATATATGCTCCCTATCTAAATAAAACATTTTAATATTCTTTCATTCTCAGAATTTTGTAATATGCACTTTAAATTAAATAAACAAAATCCCAAACATAGGAAAGAAACAGATAAAGCATTTCCCCTTAACAAAAAGAGAGAGAGAAAAAAAACTGGCTGAATCTTCTGTGAGAGAACACAAATATTCCATTTTCCTTAGAAAACTGGTACCTTCCTGTGACCTAAAAATTGTTTACCCTTTTCCCATTATCCTTCAATTTAATAAACTTGATACTTTATCTAATCAAATAGTATTACCAAAGACAAAATTCCTATACATTGTTATACAATTAAGGGTAAGTTTATTTTGAGCTATAATCTCCTAATTTTAATCATTAGGCAATCCAGTAATATTGGGAACTTGACAAATATTATAACTAACGTCAGAATTGCCTGACCAACAATGGTAAAATTCCTTGCATTTTTTCACAAGTGGTTTACATTTAAAACTTAACAGCAGCCTATCTTTAAAGTTATTCACACATAAAGACAGCATAATACTTACCTAAGTTAACAGTGTCACAATTAAGATATATCCAAATTATCTTACTATTATAAATATGTCATTTTAAAATGCCCACATTTTAAACAATTTTTTAAAGCATGCTAATACAAAATAACAATTTAATAGAAAACAGCATACTATTCCACAAATACTAACATTTCCTTGCCCATTTGGATTCAAATAGATCATTTAATAAATGTCTATAAAACTTACTGAGATTTTATGGTACAGTATAGTTTACTATACCTTAAGATCTTGCCTGGTGGCTAGAAGTTCAGATTCCCTCCCATAGAAATCAGATTGAAGCTGTTTGAAAGTTTCCTGACTTTTTTCATAGTTGTTCTGTAATACTGATATTTTCTCTTTCTCTGCTGCAAGTTCCTGGGCTGCCTGTGTTAACTGTTGCTGTAGTTTATTCTCAAGCTCTGTCTGAAACATACAATAGTTATTTAAAACAGTATGCATTCCAAAAACCAATTACAAATATAAAGTAAAATCCAGACACCTAGAAGAAAATTCCAAACAATAAGATGAACTGTACTTATGCCCCAAATTTCTACCTCAATAAGGTAAATTACTTATAAAGTAAAAGAATTACAAAATCTAACAAGTCTCAATTTAAAGACCATAAAATACAAAAGTAATTAAATTTTTTTTTTTTAAAAAGGCATTTCACTGGGAAGTACTATCAGGTCTCGGGAGAAAGAGTAACAACTACATTCTGAGGGAGCATGCAGTGCTACATGCCTCAGCTGACGTAATTTAAGGTGGAACTAAGGGAAACTTGTACATGAAAGAAAGTAAGAAACCATTACTTTGTTGAAGTATTAATATATAGTTTCTACTCTTAGAAATTCAAGAATAACTTAGGAATCTACAGGTTATCTTGATTAATATCAAGGCAGAAAAAGAAAATCTCACGAAGTTTTAAAGCTCCTCTAAACTCTAAACTTGTCTTTAGTCTTCAAGAAGATTCAGGAGATATGCACAAATTATGACATAGTTAAAACATATACATATGCATAGTATGAAAAATAGGTATTTGACTTTCAAAATACACTGCTTCAATAAAATTGCTGTTGAAGTCATTAATGACTGCCATGTTCCAAAATCCTATATTCTTATCCTTGTCAACTTCTTGACCTCTCAGTTGTACCTGATATAGTTGATTATGTCTCCTTCTAGGAACACTTTCTTCAACTGGTTTCCAAGATACTTTATATTTTAGGTTCTCTTCCTACCTTACTGGTCATAACTTCTCAAAATCTTTTACTAGCTCCTTTTCCGCTGCTACTTCTGTGAATGTTGAGACACCCCAAAGTTCTATTGCTGGTCTTCTTTTAATCCATAGACTCTCTCCTTAGAAGATCTCAACTAGGCCAGGCATGGTGGCTCACGCCTGTAATCCCAACACTTTGGAAGGCTGAGGTGGGTGATCACCTGAGGTCAGGAGTTCGAGACCAGCCTGACCAACATGGTGAAACCCCGCCTCAACTAAAAATACAAAAATTAGCCGGGTGTGGTGGCAGACACTTGTAATCCCAGCTACTCAGGAGGCTGAGGCAGGAGAATCGCCTGAACCCATGAGGTGGGTGTTGCAGTGAGCCGAGATCACACCACTGCACTCCATCCTGGGCAACAGAGAGACGCCATCTCAAAAAAAAAGAAAAAAAGAAAAAGAAAAAGAAAGAAAAGAAAAGAAAAAAAAAACGGATCTCGACTAGTCCCAGGCTTTAAAGATATTCTTTACAACTGACTCCCAAACTTACGTCTCTAACTGCAATCTCTCCATCTGAACTCTGGGTTCTTATATCCATGTATCTTCCTGATGTCTCCACTTGAATGACTGACATATCTATCTCAAACAAAAATCTGGGTTCCTGAGAGTAGCCACGAGCATCAAACAGCTGCTACTTCTGAGCCTGGCTCGGAGAAGGGGGTCTGCCATTGCTGAGGCTTGAGTAGGTAAACTAAGTGGCCAGGAAGCTCGAACTGGGTGGAGCCCACCACAGCTCAACAAGCCCTACTGCCTCTAGACTCCACCTCTGGGGGCAGGGCATAGCTAAACAAAAGGCAGCAGACAACTTCTGCAGACTTAAAGGTCCCTGTCTGACAGCTCTGAAGAGAGCAGTGGTTCTCCCAGCATGGCTTTTGAGCTCTGAGAACGGACAGACTGCAACCTCAAGTGGGTCCCTGACCCCCGAGTAGCCTAACTGGGAGACACCTCCCAGTAGGGGCCAACAGACACCTCATATAGGCAGCTGCCCCTCTGGGACGAGGCTTCCAGAGGAAGGATCAGGCAGTAATATTTGCTGTTCTGCAATATTCACTGTTCTGCAGCCTCTGCTGGTGATACCCAGGCAAACAGGGTCTGGAGTGGAACTCCAGCAAACTCCAACAGATCTGCAGCTGAGGGACCTGACTGTTAGAAGGAAAACTAACAAACAGAAAGGAATAATATCAACATCAACAAAAAGGTCATCTGCACCAAAACTCCACCTGTAGGTCACCAACATCAAAGACCAAAGGTAGATAAAACCACAAAGATGGGGAGAAACCAGAGCAGAAAAGCTGAAAATTCTAAAAATCAGAGTGCCTCTTCTCCTCCAAAGGATCGCAGCTCCTCGCCAGCAACGGAACAAAGCTGGATGGAGAATAACTTTGATGAGTTGACAGACACAGGCTTCAGAAGGTCGGTAATAACAAACTTCTCCAAGCTAAAGGAGGATGTTTGAACCCATCGCAAGGAAGCTAAAAACCTTGAGAAAAAGATTAGATGAATGGCTAACTAGAATAAACACTGTAGAAATGCAGCTGAAAACCATGGCATGAGAACTTCATGACACATGCACAAGCTTCAACAGCTGACTCGATCAAATGGAAGAAAGGGTATCAGTGATCGAAGATCAAATGAATGAAATAAAGCAAGAAGACAAGGTTAGAATAAAAAGAAACGAACAAAGCCTCCAAGAAATATGGACTGTGTGAAAAGACCAAATCTACATTTGATTGGTGTACCTGAAGGTGATGGGGAGAATGGAACCAAGTTGGAAAACACTCTTCAGGATATTAGCCAGGAGAACTTCCCCAACCTAGCAAGGCGGGCCAACATTCAAATTCAGGAAATACAGAGAACACCACAAAGTTACTCCTCAAGAAGAGCAACCCCAAGACACATAATTGTCAGATTCACCAAGGTTGAAATGAAGGAAAAAATGTTAAGGGCAGCCAGAGATAAAGGTCGGGTTACCCACAAAGGGAAGCCCATCAGACTAACAGCAGATCTCTCGGCAGAAACCCTACAAGCCAGAAGAGAGTGGGGGCCAATATTCAACATTCTTAAAGAAAATAATTTTCAACCCAGAATTTTATATACAGCCAAACTAAGCTTCATAAGTGAAAGAGAAATAAAATCCTTTCCAGACAAGCAAATGCTGAGAGATTTTGTCACCACCAGGCCTGCCTTACAAGAGCTCCTGAAGGAAGCACTAAATATGGTACCAGCCACTGCAAAAACAGGCCAAACTGTAAAGACCATGGATGCTATGAAGAAACTGCATCAATTAATGGGCAAAATAACCAGCGAATATCATAATGGCAGGATCAAATTCACACATAACAATATTAACCTTAAATATAAATGGGCTAAATGCCCCAATTAAAAGACACAGACAGGCAAAGTGGATAAAGAGTCAAGACCCATCAGTGTGCTATATTCAAGAGACCCATCTCACATGCAAAGACGCACACAGGCTCAAAATAAAGGGATGGAGGAAGATCTACCAAGCAAATGGAAAGCAAAAAAACACCAGGGGTTGCAATCCTAGTCTCTGATAAAACATACTTTAAACCAACAAAGATCAAAAGAGACAAAGAGGCCATTACATAATGGTAAACGGATCAGTTCAACAAGAGCTAACTATCCTAAATATATATGCACCCAATACAGGAGCACCCAGAATCATAAAGCAAGTCCTTAGAGACCTACAAAGAGACCTAGACTCCCACACAATAATAATGGGAGACTTTAACACCCCGCTGTTAATATTAGACAGATCAATGAGACAGAAGGATATCCAGGACCTGAACTCAGCTCTGCAACAAGCAGACCTAACAGACATCTACAGAACCCTCCACCCCAAATCAACAGAATATACATTCTTCTCAGCACCACATCACACTTTTTCTAAAATTGACCACATAATTGGAAGTAAAGCACTCCTCAGCAAACGTAAAAGAACAGAAATCACAACAAACTGTCTCTCAGACCACAGTGCAATCAAATTAGAATTCAGGATTAAGAAACTCACTGAAAACCGCACAACTACATGAAAACTGAACAACTTGCTCCTGAATGACTACTGGGTAAATAACAAAATTAAGGCAGAAATAAAGATGTTCTTTGAAACCAATGAGAACAAAGACACAACGTACCAGAATCTCTGGGACACATTTAAAGCAGTGTGTAGAGGGAAATTTATAGTACTAAATGCCCACAAGAGAAAGCAAGAAAGAACTAAAATCGACACCCTAACATCACAATTAAAAGAACTAGAGAAGCAACAGCAAACAAATTTACAAGCGAGCTCAAGGCAAGAAATAACTAAGATCAGAGCAGAACTGAAGGAGATAGAGACACAAAAAAACCTTTCAAAAAAATTCAATGAATGCAGCAGCTGGTTTTTTGAAAAGATCAACAAAATTGATAGACCACTAGCAAGACTAATGAAGAAGAAAAGAGAGAAGAATCAAATAGATGCAATAAAAAAATGATAAAGGGGATATCACCACCGATCCCACAGAAACACAAACTACCATCAGAGAATACTATAAACACCTCTACTCAAATAAACTAGAAAATCTAGAAGAAATCGATAAATTCCTAGACACATACACCCTCCCAAGACTAAACCAGGAAGAAGCTGAATCTCTGAATAGACCAATAACAGGCTCTGAAATTGAGGCAATAATTAATAGCCTACCAACCAAAAAAAGTCCAGGACTAGACAGATTAACAGCCGAATTCTACCAGAGATACAAAGAGGAGCTGGTACTATTCCTTTTGAAACTATTCCAATCAATAGAAAAAGAGGAAATCCTTCCTAACTAATTTTATGAGACCAACATCACCCTGATACCAAAGCCCAGAAGAGACACAACAAAAAAAGAGAATTTTAGGTCAATATCCCTGATGAACATCGATGCGAAAATCCTCATATAAAATACTGGCAAACTGAATCCAGCAGCACATCAAAAAGCTTATCCACCACAATCAAGTCAGCTTCATCCCTGGGATGCAAGGCTGGTTCAACATACGCAAATCAATAAACGTAATCCATCACATAAACAGAACCAACAACAAAAACCACATGATATCTCAATAGATGCAGAAAAGCCCTTCAACAAAATTCAACAGCCCTTCACGCTAAAAACTCTGAACAAACTAAGTATTGATGGAACATATCGTAAAATAATAAGAACTACTTATAATAAACCCACAGCCAATATCACAGTGAATGGGCAAAAACTGGAAGAATTCCCTTTAAAAACCGGCACAAGACAAGGATGCCCTCACTCACCACTCCTATTCAACATAGTGTTGGAAGTTCTGGCCAGGGCAGTCAGGCAAGAGAAAGAAATAAAGGGTATTCAATTAGGAAAAGAGGAAGTCAACTTGTCCCTGTGTGCAGATGACATGATTGTATATTTAGAAAACCCCATCGTCTCAGCCCAAAATCTCCTTAAGCTGATAAACAACTTCAGCAAAGTCTCAGGATACAAAATCAATGTGCAAAAATCACAAGCATTCCTATACACTATTAACAGACAAACTGAGAGCCAAATCATGAGTGAACTCCTGTTCACAATTGCTCCGAAGAGAATAAAATACCTAGGAATCCAACTTACAAGGGATGTGAAGGACTTCTTCAAGGAGAGCTACAAACCACTGCTCAATGAAATAAAAGAGGACACAAACAAATGGAAGAATATTCCACGCTCATGGATAAAGAATCAATATCGTGAAAATGACCATACTGCCCAAAGTAATTTATAGATTCAATGCCATCACCATCAAGCTACCAATGACTTTCTTCATAGAATCAGAAAAAACTACTTTAAAGTTCGTATGGAACCAAAAAAGAGCCGACATTGCAAGGACTTCATGACTAAAACACCAAAAGCAATGACAACAAAAGACAAAATAGACAAATGGGATCTAATTAAACTAAAGAGCTTCAGCATGGCAAAAGAAACTACCATCAGAGTGAACGGGCAACCTACAGAATGGGAGAAAATTTTTGCAATCTCCCCATGTGACAAAAGGTTAATATCCAGAATCTACAAAGAACTCAAACAAATTTACAAGAAAAAAACAAACAACCCCATCAAAAAGTGGGCAAAGGATATGATCAGACACTTCTCAAAAGAAGACATCTATGCTGCCAACAGACACAGGAAAAAATGCTCATCATCACTGGCCATCAGAGAAATGCAAATCAAAACTGCAATGAGACACCATCTCACGCCAGTTAGAATGGCAATCATTAAAAAGTCAGGAAACAACAGATGCTGGAGAGGATGTGGAGAAGCAGGAACACTTTTACACTGTTGGTGGGAGTGTAAATTAGTTCAACCATTGTGGAAGACAGTGTGGCGATTCCTCAAGGATCTAGAACTAGAAATACCATCTGACCTAGCCATCCCATTACTGGGTAAATACCCAAAGGATTATAAATCATGCTACTATAAAGACACATGCACATGTATGTTTATTGTGGCACTATTCACAATAGCAAAGACTTGGAACCAACCCAGATGTCCATCAATGATAGACTGGATAAAAAAAAATGTGGCACATATACACCATGGAATACTATGCAGCCATAAAAAAGGATGAGTTCGTGTCCTTTTCAGGGACACGGATGAAGCTGGAAACCATCATTCTCAGCAAACTATCACAAGGACAGAAAACCAAACACCGCATGTTCCCACTCATAGGTGGGAAGTGAACAATGAGATCACTTGGACACAGGGAGGAGAACATCACACACCAGGGCCTGTCAGGGGGTGGGGGGCTGGGGGAGGGATATCATTAGGAGATGAGTTGATGGGTGCAGCAAACCAACATGGCACATGTATACCTATGTATCAAACCTGCGTGTTGTGTACATGTAACCTAGAACTTAAATAAAAGAAAAAAAAAGCTGCTACTTCCCCCAGTAAATGGCATTACCAACTACCGACATGCACAAACCCAAGTTATCCTTGATCCTCTTCCTATTACCTCTCACTTTCGAATCTATCAGAAAGTCTTGATGACTCAATTTCCAAAATATATTCACAAATCATTATAATCATTCACAAAATCCTTTATTTTCCCTTTAGTCAAACCCCACCATTCTTTGCTCTAAATTCTCCAATGGAGTCCAATTGCCCTTAGAATAAAATAAACCATTCTGTTATCTTTTATAATTTGCATATAAATGATCTGGTCCCTGTTTAATTATCTGAGCTCATCTCATGTTACCTTCTCCCTCACAACCAAATTTAACCATATTGGTCATCTGTTTTTAGAAAATACCAACATCAACTCAAATCTCTTCAGCAAAGCTTCTTTGATCACCCAACCTTTAGTAGAATTATGTCCCATCACTATCTTTCATACCTCTCTGTTTAGTTTCTCTACCCACTGAAGTATAAGCTCCACAAGAACAGGTCCCATGTCTGTTTTGTTCACAGCTATGTCTTCAGCACCTAGAATTGTGCCATGGCATAAAATAAGTGCCTAGTAATATTTCTGAAAAAAGTGAATGAATGACAAATAGACTGGAGGGCCTGGAACATTTATTAAGCTATATTAACAGCCTAGATAAGAGGAAAAGAAAGTCTGGACTAAGGCTGTAGCAGAGGAAAATGAGAAGGATGGATTCAAGAAAGCTAGGAGACAGAGTGATAGGAATTGGTGCTAACTGCCTATGGGGGAGCAGAGAGCTGATCTCCCTATACAGTATCTGATAACATCCCATGCCATCTTCCTTTCATAGAGTTCTTCTTCCAATTCACATTGAAGAATTCGTGGATATCTTTTTCACATTGAAGGTCATAATGCACTTACACATTTTCTTTTCTAAAATACTACTTCTTTCCTTTAACATTTTTTCACAAATCTAGGTTTCTTACTCTTTAATTATTGTTCTGACTCTTAACTAAGCTCTCTGTGAAGTCTCAATAATGGCCATAATAGCTCTTTGGGCTCATGTTTGGGCTTTCAATATTTTTCCTCTGACAAACTCATTCGTTCATTTTTTTTAAATGATTAAGAGCTTATTTGCTAGAAAAGACAAAGTTCTCTGTCTTTGAGGAACTCAAATCATTAGTGAAGAAGTTAAATGAAAAAAAAAAAAAACAGATAAATTCAACAGTTTGATAACTGCTCCATTATATAATACAGTTTTCTTTTGCTTTATATTTTGCTTTCTCATTAAATTATAAGCTGTTTGAAAGTAAGGGAGCATATCTTATTCATTGTATATTTCCACATTAGATTTTGAACAAAGTTGGTGAGGGATTGTTGACTTAACAGCATGCTTTCTTGATTCTAGATCAGTAACTCCCAAATAGTCTTATGCTATATAAAATGTTTTAAATCATCTTTAGATTACTTACAATACCATTAGGTAACATAGCATTAACAGTATAAATGCTATGTAAATAGTTGTTTTTACTGTATTTTAAATTTTGGCATTATTTTTAATGCTGTAGTATTACTTTTTATTTATATATATATGCAGAAAATGTGTAAGTGCATTATGACCTTCAATGTGAAAAACTATATATCTATAGATATCTACTTATATATATAACTCTATAGCTATAGATACAAAACTACATATCTAGATATAATGTGTGCATATATATTTTTATGTTTTATATATATATTTAAGTGTGTACACACATACATCTATACCCATTTAAACATTATCCTTGTTTTCCCTACTTCACCATGGGCCAGTGACAATGATAACTTTGTCATGGCCTATTACTCAGGTCACAGTTTGCTATACTTCCATATAATATCCAACAACTATTTTACTTCCACATTGTATGGGTCACAGTACTAGAAACTTTAAATACATTATCTCAATCTTTACAACAACTCTATGACTCCATTAAATTGAGCTCAGAAAGATGAATCATTTCTCTATGACCAGTAAGTTAATGTGTGTCCAAATTTAACAAAATTAAACAAATTTGAATTCAGATCTGCCTGGCTTGAACATCTCTAGATTACTTACAATACCTAATACAACTATGCTATGTAAATACACATAGTAAATGCTATGTAAATAGTTGTTTTACTGTATTTTAAATCTTGGGTGTTTTGGTTTTGTTTTGCTTTTTTTTTTTTTTTTTTTGAGACGGAGTCTCGCTCTGTCGCCCAGGCTGGAGTGCAGTGGCGCAATCTCGGCTCACTGCAAGCTCCGCCTCCCGGGTTCACGCCATTCTCCTGCCTCAGCCGCCCGAGTTGCTGGGACTACAGGCGCCCGCCACCACGCCCGGCTAATTTTTCGTATTTTTTGGTAGAGACGGGGTTTCACCATGTTAGCCAGGATGGCCTCGATCTGCTGACCTCGTGATCCGCCCGCCTCGGCCTCCCAAAGTGCTGGGATTACAAGCGTGAGCCACCGCGCCCGGCCCTGTTTTGCTTTTTTTGAGACGGAGTCTCACTCTGTTGCCCAAGCTGGAGTGCAGTGGCGTGATCTTGGCTCACTGCAATCTCTGCCTCTGGGGTTCCAGCGAGTCTCCTGCCTCAGCCTTCAGAGTAGCTGGGACTACAGGTGCACACCACCACACCCAGCTAATTTTTGTATTTTTAGTAGAGACAGGATTTCACCATGTTGGCCAGGCTGGTCTCGAACTCCTGACCTTAAGTGATCTGCCTACCTCAGCCTCCCAAAGTGCTGGGATTACAGGTGTGAGCCACTGCACCCAGCCAATTTTGTATTATTTTTTAATACTGTACTGTTACTTTTTATTGCTTTTCTTCTCCCAAATATTTTCAATTCCAACTGCAGTTACAGAATCTACAGATATGGAGGGGCAACTGTACAGGCAATATATATTAATCACAAATCCAAAAGAAATATTATTATAATTCATAATTTTTAAATAAGAAAACGTGCTAAAAATACTTGTATTTTTTATTTCACTAAGTTACGATGCTATAAAAATGAAGATTTTGTAAATATTTGGATACAAGTCTAGTATATTTCGGAGAAAATGACCTCAGGATATGAAAGCATACAATAAAGTATGCACTGTGATAATTACATGTTGACTTTTGATTATATATGGTAACAAAAACAAAAGAATAGACACATTTGTCTACTCTTGGTTGTATTATTAAAGAACTACTATTTTGTAAAGCAGCATAATAATAGTTACAAAAACAGGGGTCAACATAAAATGTGTTTTTTTGATTGTTTTAGTTTATATACTTTGTACTTTAGCAGTATGACAGCCAACTCTTAATGGCATTATATATTTAGTTTATTCTACATAGTAGGGATTCTACTCTCTTCTCCATAGACCAATTAACACGGACATACTAACAGTAGAGAAGGAACTCACTGTGTTCAAATATTTCATATTAAGTATAATCCATTTTTACCAACTCTTGGTCTGGACAAGTATTAAAACACTTAAGAATAAAAAATATGCTCAATAATAAATTAGAATAGGTTTGGAAATGGAAACCATTATGGTGTAACTTAAAATATTAATAATTAAAACTATATGAAGCTTTACACTAGTGAATGTTTTTAAGATATCCCACTTTGTAATTTTTGTTCTTAGCCCTTAATAAAAATGATTTATTTTAAATTCTTTTAAATTTTTCTAATACACTATGAATGTTGCATAAACTATTTCCTTAAGTGTTACATTATTATTATTATTATTATTTTTTTTTTTTTTTTTGAGACAGAGTACCTCTGCCGCCCAGGCTGAAGTGCAGTGGCATGATCTCAGCTCATTGCAACCTCCGCCTCCTGCCTCAGCTTCCTGAGTAGCTGGGATTACAGGAATGCACCACGACGCCCAGCTAATTTTTGTATTTTTAGTAGAGATGGGGTTTCGCCATGTTGGCCAGGCTGGTCTTGAACTCCTGACCTCAGGTGATCTGCCTGCCTCGGAGTTCTGAGATTACAAGCATGAGCCACTGCGCCCAGCCAGTTATGTATTATTTTTAATAAGGTAGTTTCATGTCTATCAAATGATTAGTAAGATAATTTTAAATAACGATTATCTGACAACAGAGTTACAGTGAATGGAAATCCAGACTCAGGTATTTGATAATATAATCAAATGCTTTCATATATTAAACTTGGAAAAAATTTAGCTTATGTAAACTTTTCTATGTTGCAACTCATCCATCTGTATTAATCATCATACTATTTTCTTAATTGCCAAGTTTTTCTTCCTATAAAAAGTAAACAAATATATCACTACCTTCTGTAAAACCGCAATTTTAAGCTCTCCTTGGAGTGCTTCCACTTGTTTTTTCTTCTGTTCACTTGATTGCTTTAGCTCATTTATGTTCCCCTGAAGTTGTTGCTCTTCTTTTTCCTTTTGTTTTAAAGTATTCTGGGCCTGTATAAGTTGTTCCTGCATTGAATTGAGTTCCAATTTCAACTGATGAGAAGCCTGAAAGAAAAAAAAAATCTATTTAGCCTTCATTTGTTCGTCATATGAACAAATGTTTGTTTGTTACTCAGTACATTGTCTTTTGACGATGTACTGAGTAACTAGAAAAAAAAATCTATTTAGCTTTCATTTGTTCATTCAAAAGACAATCTACTGAGTAACTACTACACTCCAGGCACTACTCTAGGAAGAAATTACTGAGGCTGTTGGCTACAGATAATTAGTAAAGATACCTGCCCTCATATTACTTTCATAACCAACACTACTCACTATTAGGTGACATGCTGGATTAATCTTTATTATTTTTTAATACTACTTTTCTTTTTAACTTATAATTGTATACTTACAGCTTGTAAATTATCTACATTAGTATTCTCTTGTATCACAGAAAATAGGTATGTCAACATCAATGTCTAAATTGTTGGATGTCAATTATCTTTCAAGAATATTCTCAGCCAGGCACGGTGGCTCACGCCTGTAATCCCAGCACTTTGGGAGGCTGAGGCGGGAGGATCACGAGGTCAGGAGATCGAGACCATCCTGGCTAACACAGTGAAACCCCGTCTCTATTAAAAATACAAAAAAATCAGCCGGGTGTGGTGGCAGGTGCCTGTAGTCCCAGCTACTCGGGAGGCTGAGGCAGGAGAATGGTGTGAACCCAGGAGGCAGAGCTTGCAGTGAGCTGAGATTGCACCACTGCACTCCAGCCTGGGCAACAGAGCAAGAGACTCCATCTCAAAAAATAATAATTAAAAAAAAAAATTCTCATACACCACTAAGCCTGTTGGCCACAGTTGTCACAAAGAATAGCTCTATAGTAACTATGATAAAAACAAAATCACTTTTGACAAAATACGTTTAGTATCTGTCTGATGACATTAAATTACACTGCACAGGCCAGGTGCTCACACCTATAATCCCAGCACTTTGGTAGGCCAACACGGGCAGATTACTTGAGGTCAGGGGCTCGAGACCAGCCTGGGCAACATGGTGAAACCTGTCTCTACTAAAAATACAAAAATTAGCCAGGCGTGGTGGCAGGCACCTGTAATCCCAGCTACTCGGGAGGCCGAGACAGGAGAATCGCTTGAACCTAGGAGGTGGAGGTTGCAGTGAGCCGAGATTGCGCCACTGCACTCCAGCCTGGGTGACAGAGCGAGACTCTGTTTAAAATAATAATAATAATACACTGTAGAAGAGTTACTTCATTTAGAGATCTGGGGCATATTTTACTACCTTGTTTGTACAGTCCACTAGGATATGTTTCTGTTCAAATTCAGACATCATACAGAAGTCACACTGAGGTTCCTCTGTCACCAAGGTAAACCACTATTATCTCCCACCCTCCAACCAAAGTCATGTTTTCATGTTCTATGCATATTTCACTAAGAACCTAGCATTACATTCAAGCATTTGACCATATCCAAAGTTACTTTTGAAAAAATGTTAGTGTTATATATAGACGTCTCAGCTTATCTCCACAATGAAGAGCAAAATATTTTTATGCAAAACAGGAGTCAGATAGTATGACAATAAGGATGATATGATATAACCAATGATAAAATAATAACTAGCATGAGCATTTACTTTATTATAGTCAGTGTCCTGAGTACTTTAAAGATATTAACCCATTTATTTCTCACAATAACTCTATCACATAGATTCACATAGACTCTATCATATAGAAACTAGAGCACAGAGATGAAGTATTCGGTCTAAAAGATGGCAAAATGGCATAGCTAATAAATGGCATAGCCAGGATATAAATTTGAACAATCTTGATTCAGAACTTGGGCATGAAGCAATTATAATTTTGCTACTTACATGGCTGGCATCTACAACACAAGTCTGCTTTCAATCAACAACTAGAATACAATCACATCAAATACTTGTCAGTACTATGTCTTGCTCCTTTATCAAATCAGATTTTCTAGAAAGTTGCATGCCTGGACTCTAGCAGCTAGCAGGTATGGCTTCAGAGAGTAACAACCATATATTATACCCATTTGTTTACTCATTTGCTTGTCTGTTTTTGCTGGAAACAATAGAAGCATTAACCACAGAAAAATATTTTGGTTGTTCTACAACCATTATCAAGTATACATTAGTATGTGTATAAATGTCCAGGAAATAAAGAGCCATAAAGAGTCCACGAAATAAAGGTCATTTCTATAGAAAGCCTTTTAAGATTTTTTTTTCAACCATAAAAATGGTCCTTAACTCTGTAGTTAGCTGACTCAATTTTCTACCTTTATTAATTATATTCCTTTATTTGGGCCTTTGATTATAAACTAGCTTAAGTCTTTTTAATAGTAGGCAAAATACGAATAACAATTTTAAACTATATACATGATTTGTTACATTTCAGAGAAATAAACCTATGACTTAAATATCAGTGTGAAAATGCTTATTTTTCTTAAAACTATAAAAAAAATTATCTGTGGAAATGTCCCCAAGAACAAACATGCTTTATATATTTATTTGAAAATATAAAGACCTTACTATACTTTACAGATTTTATGTTACAGAAAAAAAAAAAATCTTACCTCCTTCTCTTTTTCAAGTGACTCCTTCAGTTCCTTCTGTTCCTTAAGTGTGTTTTCCATCTGCACTTGAAGTTGATGCTTTAATTCTTTGCAAGTTTTCTCCTTAAAAAAAATGAAAACTATATTACATAAAAAATATTTGCAATAACCTTCAGAAGTTTAGTTTATAACCTTAGTAAGATACACATGAAGAAATAAACTAAAATTATTGATGAGCTAAGATAAGACAGGATCATCCATTTCAATGATAAAACTAGGAAAATATTACAGAAGTAATGGAGGAGGGACAACAAAACACTAAGGGTTTTGATCATCAACCAAGTCACAATGGCATATTTTAAACAATATTAAGATGATATCTTAGAACACTTTAGAAATCACATTTTATGTCACACAATTCATTCTAATTAACTTGCCACACTACTTTTATAGCAATGGGCTTCAAGAAAATGGAATCAAGAAAACTTAGAAAACAATAAATTAAGAAATGATCACAATAGGAAAAGTGTACAGATAGAAAACGTTTTCTCCAAACAGAAAAGAACATAATAACACACATGAGAAAGACTGATATTCAACTGAAAATATTCTTGGCCTTTAGAAAATGGCGTGCTCACAGGTGCATACGCACCCACATTACTATCTTGGGCTTCTTCTCAGGTTAAGCAATCCCAATTAATTTCCTCATAAGAACTACTTTAAACTATTTAAATGCGGAAAGAAAAGCAAACTGTGAATTAAGCAGAAAAATCAGTACATTTTAAATAAAATAATCACTTCTACCTAAGAAAGTAAATGTAAACTACTAACCAAGTCTAATATAGCGGCTTTTCCTTTCTGATTCTCCTTTTCAAATTCACTTTTGGAGTTTTTCAAAGACTCAGAAACTTTTGATAGTTTGTCCTTTACTGTAGAAAGCTCTGTCATTAAAGCTTCTTTCTCCACTTTTACTTTTTGTAGTTCTGTTACTGTTGTTTGAATTCTGTTATTCAATTCCTTGTGCTGAATCTTTGCTTCTTGACTTGAAGTTTCAAATTCTTGTTTCAGGATTTTTTTTTCTTCTTCTTGCTTGGTAAGCTTTTGCTTGATATTTTCAAGGGCTTCAGATTTTTTCTGTAGATCCAATCTTGTACTGGATACTCTAAATATTTAAAAAACAATCTTTTTAAATAACACATAATTTACCACTTCTAATTTACCATTCAAAATTAATCACAAAAAATTACTGAGTTCTGAAACTTTTTTGTATGGTTCACAAGTAAAAATAACCTAATTTCATAAAATCACACCACTGAAAAATACTTTAGAATATCTCATTTGATCATTTAACAGATGTAGATTATTTTTCCCAAGTCAAATAAGTTAGTAGTGAAGACAAAACTATCTAAGCTTCCTGATTTAATCCATTTTTGTCCACCACAACTAATCCCGAGGAAAAAAACTATGTATCACAGACCAGAAACGTTCTTCCATAAAGAATCTACTCATTACGTTAGTTCTTCAGTGCAGAGAGAACTTTGTCTCTTTCCTTGAAAACATGAAACACATTATGTGTGACAGTTCTTAAGCTTCAAAATATTTATGGTTAACCCAGAAAAAAATCAAAGTAAGAAAATAAAAGAAATATTTTATTTACAATATAGAGGGAAGACAAATGATTTACTTTAACCCTAGAACCTAGCAGATTATACAAAGGATTTGTTATCATTTGTTCCTTAATATAGGTCTCTTATACATGAATGAAAAAAGCAACAAGAATGAAGAAATAAAGTTATAGCTTTAGAAAGCCATAGACTTTTATTGTTTTCATAAAAGAAACTATGCAAATTATACAGCAAAACCCCCAATACACTATAAATAACAGCCATTTTAAAAGTCAAAACCAGATCCTAAGTAACAGTATTTCTAGAATGCACACTAGTTCCAATGTAATCAGAATAAATTTGTAACCAATAAAAATAATTCAACAATATGTTAAAGGAAGGTTGTTAAAAGATGTACTAATAAAGTATTTGAAATTGTGTATTAATAGAATATCAAAACTGTATTTATACCTCGAAATCTAATTTTTTAGTTCTAGAAACACACTTTTACCTCCTAAAAAATAGCTGGAAAAGATGTTAAAGCTTAATAGGTTCACAAGATATTATGCCTCCTTGATTTTTAAAGGTCCAAGTGGAAAAGTCATTATACTAATATTATTTTACATTTTAATATAGTTAAAATCCCTGTCAAGCAACCCTAAAATTAAGACTTGATATATTTATTTACTATGCTGCTTAACTTTTTCAAAATTAATTACAAAATCATAAGACTATGTGAATCAAAGAAAGCAAAACAGAAATAGAGGCTTACATAGTCACTGTGAAACTTGTTTTTTTTTTTTTAAGTAACTAAAGGAAGAAAAAAACAAGTCCACAATCATAGTTGGAAACTATAATATCTCTTTTTAGAAACTGATAGAACAACCAGAGGAACAAATTGGCAAGAATATAGACAATAAGAACAGCACTGTAATTGTTATTTATAGCCACTCCACGCAATAACACAGAGTACATATATGTGCACATGAAAAGTTAATTATGATAAGCCATATGCTGGGCCTTAAATAAGACTTATTTTCAAAAGTTTGAATTTTACCAGGAATGTTCTCTGACCACAATAGAATTAAATTAGAAATTAGGGCCAGGCGCAGTGGCTCACGCCTGTAATCCCAGCACTTGGGAGGCCAAGGCGGGTGGATCACAAGGTCAGGAGATCGAGACCAACCTGCCTAACACAGTGAAACCCCATCTCTACTAAAAATACAAAAATTAGCCAGGCATGATGGCAGGCGCCTGTAATCCCAGCTACTCGGCAGGCTGAAGCAGGAGAATCGCTTGAACCCAGGGCGGCAGAGGTTGCAGTGAGCCGAGATCGTGCCACTGCACTCCAGGCTGGGCGACAGAGTGAGACTCCGTCTCAAAAAAAAAAAAAAAAAAAAAATTAGTAATAATAATACATCTAGGAAAGCCTCAATATTTGGAAAGCAAACATACTTATAACCTACACATTAAAGAAGGAATCACAAAGGAAATCAGAAAATATATTAAACTGCAGAGGAATGAAAATACATTGTAAGATGGGAGGGAAACATTGGGTGTATAAATGTAAGTGGGCCCTCAAAAAGGGGAGCCCTGTATCCTGTTATTTGGGCTGAGCCCTGGACTCATGAGTGGGGTTTAGTCAAAGTCTCTATATGTTTATCCGATATAAGAGCAGAAGGGACCCCAGCCCTCCTTGCCTAGTTAGTACTCCAGAAATGTGAGAAGACCTCAGAGGAGAAATGTATGTACAAAGTACATAGGCAAGAAAGATCTTAGTCTTAAAGGTTTTCCTACCCCAATAGGATGTGGGAGCCCTGTAAGTGAATTCTGAACCATGAGATTAGAACATTGAATGACAATGGGTCCACTTCCATTGGGCCCACTGGAAACAGAAAGAACCATTGGGCCTGCAGGGTTTTTGAGGAAGAGAACAAAAGCCATCTCGGAGATGATCTTCATGGACTGATGACTGCATTCTAGAGATAATGATGAACCATTTCGTTGGTAATGATCAGATATGCTCCTCAAATACGCAGGCACTGGAAACTACCGTGCGGAGGAATGCATGAGATGCAATTCTATAACCTCCAATTCAAAGTATCAGGAACCAATTTACTAGATATGAAAATGAGAATATTTTCACCATCATATCCCCAAACAAGGATGAAAACCATGAAGGTGTGGAACAACTTAATCATCAACTCTGATGGGTTTTATTTCACCTTTCTGAAGAGGACTTTTCTCAGATTCTTAGTCTCTACCTTTACTACTGGAACAGTCAAGAGCCCTCATCCCCTTGACACAAGTCAAGTCCATCAACTCAGTCAGAGTAGGTGATCTGATGTTTAAAGACAAAATGTACTCAAATGTAACCAGTCATATGAAGACATTCAAATGAATTGGGTGGAACTGATTTTTATCCATCAAAATAATGGTGAGTGATGTGTTCATTGAAGATCTCAGCATGGCAGGACCCAAATTCAGCATCAACATCAAGGATAAGCTGGGCAAGAGACTAATTCTACCTTGGGAGTGAAGGAATGATGCTGCAGCTAAGCACTTCTATGGCTATATATGTTCAGAAGCACATGCCCATTCTGCCACCAGAGACACTTGAAATTTCATATACCAATAAATCTTATAGGTCCCAATATCTTCTAAACCAATCCACCCTTATACTCAGAGCTGCCATAAATCCACTGAGCACTTTAGCGCAAATTAGAAAAAAGATATCCTCCTTCAAGATAATTTATTCCATCTGTGGCAAAACTGTCATAATACACTGATTTTATTAGAATAAGGCTACATACTACCATCTGCAGAAATCTTACATCTAGCATTGACAAGTGAAAAGTGGGTAACTGAAAAAAAGAAACAGATACTATAAAATGTAGACAGACACAGACGCTTTCACATTTAAAAGCTACTAAAAAAAAAGCAAAGTAATAAGGTCTAAAGATGGAAACAATAAAGAGGAGAAATAAATAAGATAGAAAACTGATAAAATCAATTAAATCAAAAGCTTTTTACAAAAGTCTGATAAAACTGATAAATCTCTAATTAAATTGATTTTTAAAAAGACAAATTACCACAATTAAGAATAAAGGAGGAACACTACTACAGATCCTAACAGACCTCAAAAGTATAATATTATGAACAACTGCCAATAAATTTGAAGTTTAGAGGAAATGAACACATTTCTGAAAGACACAATTTACCAAAACTGACTCAAGAAAAAAAATCAGGAAATTAGAATAGCTCTATGTCTACTAAATGAATTGAACCCCAAATGAAACAACCCAGAAAGAGAACTCTAAGCCTAGCCAGTTCACTAGTGAATTCCATCAAACTTTTAAGAAACAAGTAATATCCATCTCATACAAACTATTTCAGAAAGGAGAAGAAGAGGAAATACTTCTCAATTCCTTTTTAAGGCCAGTTTAACTCTAATATCAAAACCTGACAATGATATTAAAAGAATACTACAGACCAATACCCCTCATAAATATATGAAAAATTTTTAACAAAGTATATCAAATCAAAAACAGCAATATATAAAAAGTAATACAGCATGGTCAAGTGAATTTACCCCAGGAAAGCAAGGTTGGTTTAACAGTAAATCAATCAATGTAACTGACCATATTAACAGAATAAAACAGAAAATCCATATGATCACATCAACAGACACAGAAAAAAAGGTGATAAAATTCAATCCAAGCCCAATAATTTTTCTTTTTTAATGACTTTTTTTTTTTTGGGATGGAGTCTCGCTCTATCGCCTAGGTTGGAGTGCAGTGGCACTGGAGTGCAGTGGCGTGATCTCGGCTCACTGAAACCTCTGCCTCCCGGGTTCAAGCAATTCTCATGCCTCAGCCTCCCAAGTAGCTGAAATTACAGGTGCGTGCCACCACCCCTGGCTGATTTTTGTATTTTTAGTGGAGACGAGGTTTCGCCCTGTTGGCCAGGCTGGTCTCGAACTCCTGACTTCAGATAATATTCCTGCCTCGGCCTCCCAAATTTCTGGGATTACAGGCATGAGCCACAAGGCCGATAATTTTTTTTTTATATATAACTAGGTATCGAAGGTAATGTCTTCAATCTGATAAAGGGAATCTCAGAAAAACCTACAGCTAACCTCAAACTTAATGATGAAACATTTAATATTTCCTGCCTAAGATTAGAAATAATGCAAAGATATTTGCCATTACTATTTACATTCAAAATGTTACTGAATGTCCCAGCCAGCAAGAAAAAAGACATAAAAGGCCTATAGGTTGGAAAGGAAGAAGTAAATTTGTCTGTATTCACAGATAACATGAATGTCTAGTTAGAAAATGTCAAGAACTCTACAAACAACTAAAACTAAAAAGTAAACTGAACAAGGTTAAAGGGCAGAAAATCAATATATATTTAAAAATTCTATTTTTATACTAGTCATAAGTGGAAAATTAAATTTAAAAAACAATTACATTTACAATAGCATTAAAAAAATACTCAGGAATAAATTTAACAAAAGATGTACAAGATGTCTATGTTAAAAACCATAAAATACTGCTCAGAGAAATTAAAGAAGGCCCAAGTAGATAAAGAGACATATGTTTGTGTATTAGAAGACTCAATGTTGTTAAGATGTCACTTCTCCCCAAATTGATTTACAGTTTCAAGGCAATTCTAATCAAAATACAACAGTTTTATTTGTAGACATGTACAAGTTAATACAAAAATGTATATGGAAAAGCAATGAACTTACAAGAGTCAAGACAATCTTGAAAAATAATAAAGGTGAAGGATTAATATCTAATATCATAAAGCTACATTAAAAATATACCATCTTACGGTATATTAAAAATATCTTATGGTTTCTTTTGTGTGTTATGCCACACCAACTTAGCTACATTTATGACTTTCAATATCATAATTATATGATATTAGACACTATGATATTAGGTACCAATACCATGATACTGGTGTCAGGATACCATATAGACACATAGACTGTGGTTATCTACAGGAAAAGGATAAGGAAGGTCTTGACTAGAAGGGCAAGAAAAACTCCTGGAGTGATGACAATGTCCTATATGGGGCTGTGGCTAGATCCATAGATACACAGAATATACACTGATTAAAACTCAAAGTACATATGTAAAATCTGTGCATTTAACTATGTGTGAATTTCGCATCAATAATAAAAACAAGAAGGCACACTGGTTTTTGTGTTTCCTTTGTCTTCATAAACATAGACAATCTGCCAAAATGCATCACAAAGCTGAGGTCATTTCTTTTTTTTTTTTTTTTTTTTGAGATAGAGTATCACTTTGTCGCCCAGGCTGGAGTGCAGTGGTGTGATAGCCTCGACCTCCCAAGCTCAAGCAATCTTGCTATGCTACCCAGGCTGAGATCGCTTCTTACAAGAAAGAATCCATTCCCTATTTGGTATAGCTAGAAGTCTAACTACTTTTGGGTAACACATAAATAGCCCCGAATTTTTTAATTTTACAGTAACTTATTCAAATTTGTGAACAACTCAAAACAAGGTTTATGCCAGAGAAATGAGCACCATATCATTGTTGAAAAGAGACTGGATGACCCAAATTTTATAAAACTAAGTTTTCAGTCCTTTCTAGAGAAGTTTAATCATATTATGATGGCTTTATTTTTTCATTCACATTAACATCAGTTTATAAGATCAACACAAAATAAATATTTAATAAGTCTTTAAGCACTATGATAGCAAAATTTAAATCTGAAGGAAATTTTAATACTTAGTTTACAATCTTTTCCCTTAATTTGTAAGTAAAGTGGTTTAGCTTACATTTCTTTCTCCATTTCAAGTTGTTTACTCAATTCTGTGGCTCTGAGCTCTAAATCTGTGTTCAGCTGTCTTTGCTGTTGTAGATCTTGCAAAGCCTGCTCCTTGCTTGCTTTAACTTCGAGACTATCAGCTTCTAGTTTCTATGAAAAAAATGATATGGCAGCCATTTTAATATTAGTAATTTTCAGTCCATTATTAAATACTGTAACATTTTTGTTTATATTCAAACAGGTGTGACATACAAAAAAATAAAATATTTATTATAATAAAAAACATATTCTGAAATCATTACTAAGGGTGTTATTTATTTTAAAATCTTTCAGAAGACCCAGCAGAAAGCTTTATACATGATAGATAGCTACTAAGTGTTGATGTTTAAAACTAATTCTTGGCTGGGCGCGGTGGCTCACACCTGTAATCCCAGCACCTTGGGAGGCAGATCACTTGAGGTCAGAAGTTTGAGACCAGCCTGGCCAACATGGTAAAACCCTGTCTCTACTAAAAAAAAAAAAAAAATACAAAAATTAGCCAGGCGTGGTGGCCCGTGCCTGAAGTCCCAGCTACTCAAGAGGCTGAGGCAGGAGAAAGGCTTGAACCTGGGAGGCAGAGGTTGCAGCAAGCTGAGATCACACCACTATACTCCAGCGTGGGCAACAGAATGAGACTCCATCTCAAAAAAAAAAAAAAAAATTAACTCTGAATAAAACAATCAACTTACAAGAAACATAGAAACATAAATAGTTATTACCTCAGTAAAAGTTATTAACTCAAGTATGAAAAAATAAGTTAACAGGTTCACTGATGTACTCACTTAAAACATATTATCTTTTATAGGCCCAGTTAAAAACACTGATGTAATTATAAGATATTTAAAACTAAAATGAAGTTCTCATGTACTCCTTCTCATTAACACCTATTGATCTTAAATATAAAGCCAATTAAGTTCCTGATTTTGCTTCTTTAATCTCTTGGACTACATGACGTTGTTCTTCAGAATATAGTTTGCATCTCACATGTATACATGTAGTTATGTGTGTATTTTTACAAACTTACAAAATCAAACTGTTAAATATAAGTTTGAAAAGCTTTACACAATGCATTTCCTTGCAGTGGTAGTGATTTTGCACACTAGATATTTTATAAACTGGTACCTGTAGCCCTTACCATTGACCTACACTGAAAATATTCATTAAATAAAAGATACTTGATGTAGCTAAATTAATTCTACATGTCTATATAAAAAATATAAAATACTCCCTAAAATGATAATTACAAAGTGTTAGAGCTGATAATCACAATAAAAACTCAGTTCTAAATAACCACTATTTTTAATAGGTAACCAAACAGAATTCTCATTAGACACTTTTCAGTAAAATAATACTTCTGTTATTTTTAACCATGCCTAAAGTACTTTGCCTTTGCTATTATCATTTGCCATAAAGAAAAAGGAACCTATAAACAGAATTGTAAATATAATTATTCCCCCATACTATATTGGTATGTATGTACATATATACATTTCATGACTCTAAACTCATACACACACGCTTCACCGGGTTGAGGAAGTATAAGTTACATATATATAGTAACTTGACAAATTTTTGTTTAACTGATAGTAGCTCAATTTTTTTTAATTTATTTTTTATTTTTTTATTTTTAGCCAAAGGCAGTTAAGCACAAGCGGTTCTAATTTAAAGGACACAAAAACTCAGGTCAAATCCTTCTGAGATGTCTAATCATCTTATCTCTTCAGTAAATCAACACATTCATATGGAGTTATGTTAAAGTAAGATGCAGTTTATCATAGTCTCAATGTGTTTTTAAATTAGAAGCAAAATCCAAAGGGTATAAAGTTCTAAAAACGAAAAGTCTACCATATCTGAAATGTGATATTGGAGTAAGTTGGTAAGAGATGGAAGAATGAAGGAACAGAAGAGACTTCACAACAAAGAATTGGTAAGATCCTTGTAATTGTAGAGTAGATCCCTGGTTAGCTGTCTTTGGAAAAAGTAACACATTACAATGGAATCAGTATGAAAGTTGACTGTCATTTATAAAAGATGCTCATTAAGGAAGAAATTAAAAATAAAGATAGAATTCAAACTTAAGACACGAAAAATTACAAGCAATTTTTTAAAAATTTTATACCACAACTTCACCTTTCTTTGTTAATTAAAAATCTTTGATTCCATGTAGGTCATGAGATTCCATTGCTA
The DNA here is from genome assembly GCF_028878055.3 of Symphalangus syndactylus. Classification (NCBI taxonomy): domain Eukaryota; kingdom Metazoa; phylum Chordata; class Mammalia; order Primates; family Hylobatidae; genus Symphalangus; species Symphalangus syndactylus. The sequence goes on from NC_072435.2 coordinate 88,104,708, forward strand.
CTGAAGTAGAAAATATGACTAAATTAAACTTCTTTTATACAAACCTTAATTTGACCTTCTAGCTCTTCGGTTTTCTGTTCTAAAGAGAGGTATTTCTCTTTATATTCTTTAAGATGACTTTCCAGCTGACTGCAATGTTCTTGCTTGTCTTGTAACTTTGCAGTGACTTGATCCAACTGAGTAGTAATCTTACTTAACTCCTTTAGAAAAGTACAATTGAAGAAAATTTTGGTAAGGTTTACTATATTGTAGTGGCCAAATGTTCAAAGTAAAATTGGAAACTCTAATTTTATTTAAAAAAATATTTGGAGTAAGAGTTCAGATAAATCTAACGATATATCAGAGGCTATACTTACCCACCAATATAAATGACATGAACTAAATTCTTGCGTAGTCTGAGATCCTAAGTTTATATGTATAACAGTTTAATAACTTTTCAATGTTTATCTAGGAAGAATTATTTTAGGAGCTAAAACAGAATATTAGCCAGGCTAATAATAAAATAACACTTTATATTAAATATTTTCAACGTTCAAGACACCAATTTTTCAAACTATTTTTTAAAAATATTACAGTGATTACATTTATGACGCTTTTCAATTCATTTGGAATATCCAGTTGCACAAAAAAAATAAAAAAATAATAATAATAAAAATTACTAGTAAATCTACTATGTACCAAAAGTAGGACACATACCAAATTTAACAGCAAACATTCCATTCAAATGGGTTTTTGGTAAAGGGTAAATATACAAAACTGTTTTGTTCTGTTTTTTAACTTGATATACTTCTGTATTGTTTTTTTAAAAATGGACCAATAAAGCCGGGTGCGGTGGCTCACACCTATAACCCTAGCACTTTGGGAGGCTGAGGTGGGCGGATCACCTGAGGTCGGAGTTTGAGACCAGCCTGACCAACATGGTGAAACCCTGTCTCTACTAAAAATACAAAATTAGCCAGGCACAGTGGCACATGCCTGTAATCCCAGCTACTTGGGAGGCTGAGGCAGGAGAATTGCTTGAACCCAGGAGGTGGAGGTTGCAGTGAGCCAAGATTACATCATTGTACTCCAACCTGGGTAACAAGAGCAAAAAACTCCATCTAAAGAAAAAAAAAGACCAATAACTAATATTACTCCCTGAATAACAAGTAAATTTTAAAAATTTCTACCAGTAAAAGCTAAGAAAAATCTACCAGCAACATTCACCTTGACCCTAAAGTAGGATGCTTCTATTCTACCACAGTACTGCTTCTGTATTCCCTCCAGCTCCTCACTTCCTCCTATTCCCAAGAAAGGAGTTAACTCTTATAACTGAAATAGAATATATAGTGTTATTTTCCTGTTTCCAAGTGGCAAGTACATTTGGATCATGGTCCAGTCTACCTACTAGAAACAAATGTGAAGGTCTGCCCCTTCCAATCACCAACACTTGAAGGGATGGGGCAACAATTCAAAAGTTAGGAGTAAACATTACTGCTCTACACTAAGGTCTAGGCTAGGGGAGAAGGACAATATCAGGAAACCAACCACAGCTGCACACTAGTAGAAATTTATCAAAAACAAAGCTGTTATTTTTATCTCCATCTATGTGACCCCCACTTTTACTACTCAACTGGAACTCATGGAGAAATTAAGGGGGATAAGCAAGTCTATCATAAGATTATACAAAACTGGGTATCATCTTTACATGTTTGCAATTTGTTTATCCACCAAAGCACTAGGTGATAGTATGAAATTGCATCTGTTTCCCTACCTGCTGTTTATCTTGTAATGCATTTTGAGCTGTGTCCAAATGATTCTGAAGATCAGCTCTTTGAGCAGTTTTTGCTGCTTCTGCTGATAGCAATAGTTCGGTTTTGGCTTTAATCTGCAACAACATTTACAAATTATTTAATTTATATTTAGTTCTTGATTTCCTCTTGCTTGAATGCACACTGCTTTTGTGACTAAACAATTTAAAAATTAAGTCCTTGGCAAAAACATATGGATTTATATATTGAAAAACACGTATGTGAAAATCCCCAAAATAGGAATGATAGGGGAGAAGACGCCTAATAATGCTGCATAAACAATAAAAAGATATCCTTATATGATTCCAAAACACTTTAGTATTCCTTTGCTAAGAAAGAAAAGGTAGACTTTTTTTCCAGAAAAAGGCCACTGTACTTTTCAGAAGTGAGTATCTGAAAGTCTACCGCTATTATGATAAAGTAAATAACCATGCCCCAAAAATGATTACTCCAAAGATAATCAAGAATTACAGAATTCAATGACTCAAAACAGCCAGACAACTGGCACTTTGTAAAATTCAGTATTCCCTGATAACTTCTCACTTAAAGGGTTTTATTTTTGATGCTCACAGTCAAACTATTAAACATTAAAAATTCAAGGCTGCCAATAAAATCCAACAAGCAAAAAGATCTATCTTGTTATCAAAAGTAACACTTTTAAATGTTTGAATACCTTTAGTACAACTCACCTCGAATACGAAAAGCAAAAAATAGGCCAAGTGCAGTGGCTCACACCTGCAATCCCAGCACTTTGGGAGGCCAAGGCAGGCAGATCACGAGGTCAGGCGATCGAGACCATCCTGGCCAACGTGGTGAAACCCCGTCTCTACTAAAAATACAAAAATTAGCTGGGCATGGTGGCATGCACCTGTAGTCACAGCTGCTCAGGAGGCTGAGGCAGGAGAATCGCTTGAACCTGGGAGGTGGAGGCTGCAGTGAGCTGAGATTGCGCCACTGCACTCCAGCCTGGTGACAGAGCAAGACTCTGTCTCAGAAAAAAAAAAAAATAAAAGAAAGAAAAGCAAAAAATAAAATATATATGTAAAAACATGCATTTAAAATTAACATATTTTGAGAAAACAGTAAAAATGGGGGGAGCATTCTTTTAGCTGGTTGAAGAGAGGATCAATGAACATAAGAAATCAAAGATTTACATTGTATAGATAATTACAAGCTGAAGGAAAAATTCAAATAATTTTTTCTCAATATCAAAATACTTAATTTTCACAGAAATAATAGTTACAACAAGGTATATATATCTATATTGATTTAAAGGTGAAAACTAAAGAAATCTTCCCTTTGAACAATACATAGTAAATCTATACTGATGAATATATAGTATAGACTACGAATATATTTTTGCAGAAGTCAGCTTTATTTACATATGGCATTTCATCTATCTGAGGAAGCAAAACTTCATGAAATATTTTAACATATAATAATCACTCATGATCTTTTTTATACAGCATGCTTCAACTAATGTAATATATGTATATTCCAAAATCATGTAGCATATAAAGAAAGTTTGGGGGAAATTAAGTAATCGCTCCACTAGTTTGCCTTATTTTAGAAAGGCTTCTGATGGGGGGGATATGTGGCTATTCGTATAGCCAGCCCTTCTGTTTGCCCTTTTTATAGGCAATGACAAAGTACCAATTACTACAAGGCTACAATTGTTGCAACTTTTGCATTAAAGCCCTTAAAACAGTAAAAGCAGTGAAGTGCTCTCATACATGTGCATAATAATGTACCTTGATGCTGTCCTGATCATGCACACAAGGAAGTACTGTGGAAGTAGGGATCAAAAGGTGTATTATAGAACTTTAAATTGAGAAACAGCTTAAAAGCCTCATTTGTACAGTTAAAGGGACACTCCAGAAAAAAACATTACCTTAACAGTTAAGCTACAGCTGGCTACAGCTAAGCACTTTTGGTTGACATTCTTTTATTAATAATATCACTTAAAGCACTAGGTTTTTCTCAGAGTCCTAATTCTCAAAAGAAAAGTAAGGCCATACATCCTACTTCATGAACTAACACTAGTTCATAAAGAAGTTAAAGTAGTTTTGAAAAAAAAGCCTCAAAAACTTAAAAAATATCTACAGGTAACATTTTTCAGAGTAATGGCAGAGAAGAAGTTACTGTCAAGGTGATAATGGGAGCAATGATAGTAACAAAAAAATGGGCTGATCTCATTGCTGGAACTAGTTCTGAAATGAACAGCAGTGGAAGAGCAATCTTTTGTAAAGGAAAGGATCTTGCAATGCAGAAAGAATCACAGACTGTCCTAATACATCATTCACATTGTCACTAGACTCCCATTCCCTCCTCATTCCCCTCCCCCTTACATTGGACATCCACATAATAGGTTATCTATCATATAACTCATCTAGCAAATAATTTTTTAAAAAAGAAAGAAATGTATATTCTCTCCAAGTTCTAATAAGTATGCCAGTTATATTATTTTATTATATTCCTTATTTCCAGTGGAATCATTATCTTACAGTAAAATCGAGCCTTGAACTATTTCTATTAATGTCTATTCTATATCACAGAATAAGAAATCAATAGTAAGAATGCAGAAAAAATTATGTCTTACTGCTCACCCCATGATTGATTCATTGAGGAAGACTGCAATATAGAATTCTGAAAGAATACGGCACCATGTAGGGGAATTTTTTTTTTAATCAGAAGTCAGACTTTTAAAGGAAGATTTAAAAAATCACAGTCAAAAAAATATTTAACATAGAAATCTAATGATATAATATCAAACTAATTTGAATGTAAAAAACACGAATGGCATGATCAAAACAAGGAAAATCTAAAAGATTTAGTGATTTCACCAGGTATAGCTTGAGGACAGAGAGAGTGCGCCCGAGAGCAAGAGCCAGAGACAGAGAGCCAGAGACAGAGAGAGAGAGAGGAGAGAGGAAGAGTGAGAGGAAGGCAGAAGGGAGAAGGGAGGGACAGACAGGGGGAGCAGGGGAGAAAGTCAAACAGGAAAGTTCAACAAATTGTCTAGATATAGCCTTTATCTATTTCCTATTTCAAATTTTTTTCAATTAATACGCAAGGCAAAAAGAGAGAAACAGAATTTAAAACACTTGACGGTCTAAAACTGGTGCTTTATACAAACATTAAATTTAATATTACCTGTATGTCAAGCTGGGAGACCTTCTCCTTGCTTTCATTTAATTGACTATTTAATTCATTGACACTAGTTTCTAGGGAAAGGACACGGTCTTGTGCAGCTCTAAGATGTGCCTTCTGCTCTTGTACCTGGTCATGCAAATTCTCCTGGGCTTGTTTATGGCTTTCTGACTGATTCTTCAGCTTCTCTGTTAGTTGAGTTACCTGTTATACAAGTTTATACAAGTAAGACTAATCATGAAGTTCACAAATGACATAACAAAAATTCAGAAACCTAAATTTAAGAACCACGAGAATATTAAACTGCTTTATGATAGTTTATCTCAAATTTTTTCAAGTAAAATTATTCACTTTTCCAAAATATGTCAACACAGTATCTCAAATACCAAGAAATAACATTATATTCAAAGACTGATATTACTTTTAAAATAATCTTTATTGAGCTGTAAGTTATATAAAATTCATTCAATTTAAGTTGTACAATTTGAGATTTGATGAATGCATACACTTATTTAACTAGCCATCACCACAATCAAGACAAAGAACATTTCCATTAGCCCAGAATGTTTCCTCATGCCCTTCTGCAGTCATTCCTCCCATCCCATCTCTAACTCCAGCCAATCACTGATTTGGTTAAGTAACAAGATTTCTTTATATATTCTGGGCATTTCTGAATTGTCAGATACACGTATTGCAAATGTTTTCTCCCATTCTGTGTTATGGCTTTTATTTTCATAATGGTATCTTTTGAAGAGCATACTTTTTTTTTAATTTAGATGAAATCAAAGTCATTTGATAGTTCTTTGATGTACTTTGCTTTGAGTTCACCAAGCTTTTTGACCATGTTTCTAATCAAAAATTAAATTTTTTTCATTTGCATCCATTGAAATTTTAAAAACTAAAATTTTTTCAGCCATTGTTTCTATTTTCCTCCTCCCCACCCTTCTGTGACATTAATTGTACTTATGCTAGCTTACATAATACTATCCCATGGGTCACTAAGGTACTGTGTTTTTTTCCCCATCCTTTTTTCCCTCTGTACTTCATTGTGAACAGTTTCAATTGCCTTGTCTTTTATGTTCACTGATACTGTTTTCTACTTGCTTAATCTATTAAGTACATCCAATAAAATTTTCATTTCATGTATTTTTGTTTTATCTCTAAAAGTTCAATTTATTTTATTTTTTTTACCATTTCTGTTTTTTTTTTTAAGAGACAGGGTCTCACTCCGTCACCCAGGCTGGAGTGCAGTAGCACAGTGGTAGCTCACTCCCAGGCTCAAGTGATCCTTTCACTTCAGCCTCTAGAGTAGCTGGGATTACAGGCACAAGTTACTGCACCCAGCCATTTCCACTGCTATCTCCATCATTATAGTTTTTTGTTTCTATCCATAAGCATATTTGAAGAGCTGTTTTAAAGTACTTGTCTGGTGGCTCCATCATCTCTTATTTCAGGGTCTGTTCCCACTGAGTAATTTCTCTCCTGGTCATGGCTCACATTGTTTCTGTTTCTTCACATGTGTAGTAATCTTTTACTATTTATTGTGACCACTCTCGATTTTGTTGTCTTCTTTCAAGGAATGTTTTGTCCCAGCACATATTTAATATTTTTGTGGTTCTACCGGATCCTTTTAAAGTTTTTTTTACACTTTGTAAGGTCGGGTGAATGGCAGCTTTTACTCTAGGGCTAGTTGAGCCTTACTCCTCTCCTAAGGTATGACATTTCTGATATGTCTACTGAATACTCCAAGTGTTCAGCCACGTCTTTCTTCTGATTGGCTGGAACCTGAACATCTCCCAGCCCTGTATAAGCACTAGTAATTTTTCAGCCTGTAGCTCCTTGACAGTATTCATTGGCCTCATAGAATCCCACTTTACAAGTACAAAACTTGGCATTGAACAAAGCCTCAAGTGAATTCTTAAGCAGATTTCTGAAGCTTTTTCTCTGTACTGCTCCTTCCTTTCTGGTATCCTACCCTACAAATTCGATCTGCCTTAACCTCCCTGAACTTCAGTCTCTAAATTTAATTTAATATCTCACATCCTCGGTTCAATAACACCACTGGGTTTTCCTTAGATTCCCCCAAGCTGTGCCACAGTCTGGAAACTGTCTCTGGATCAAAAGTTAGCATAGTCAAAGAGTTCATGTCACTTGCTTCTCTTCTCTCAGGGATCACAGTCCTGCACTGCCTATTGTCCAATGTCTGAAAACAGTAGTTTTGTACATTTTTTCCACTTTTCCCGGTGTTTATGGTAGAATGGCTAAATAGGTATTAACTATCCCAATATGGCCAGAAACAGATTTATTTTAATTTATTCTTTAAAATGAATGCATGGCTTCCTAACCATATTTATATGATAAGCAACATCAAGCTGTATACAACTAAAAACTAACCTAAAGAATTCTTCAAAACTAACTCTGAAATTTGGGGGGAAATCTGTTATATTCTAATTCTAAAACTAGAAAAGTGATATGGCTTTCTGATGCTTTAAATATTTTCTCATTTAGATAATAACTCTCTTATTACACAATTCTTCCAAAAAAGCAATTGTAAATTCTTTTTTGTTTGAAAATGTATTTATCTAAATTTTATAAACTTTTCCTAAACTACATTTTAATGTTGGAACATTAAGGGAACTTATCAAAATTATTGGCTATACATGATGCAAAGACATATACTTTATCAAAATATGTTACTGTTAAGTCTGTATATTAATCAATACACAGTAAAAACTAACACTTGATTAATATCTTCAATTTATGAATACATTTCATTATTCTTTTTTTTAAACATCACAAAATGCTATTAGGCAAGCATGCACTATAAATATTTCTGTTTTTCCAGTGAACTAACAATGTAAAATGATTTATTCATAGTCACACTAACTTACATGCAGGGACATGAACTGAGAAATTTTCCTTTGCCAAATCATGTTAACTAACTTTCACTACAATAGTAACCTACCTCTTAAGGTACATGAGATGCTATTTGGCAAAAAATATGTAACACTTAAAATGTGCTAAAAAGAGCAAGAATGAAGAATCATTTAAATAAAGCACTTAGTAAGACTTAGAGAGACAGAAGTAAATTTTAGAAATATAATATATTTTACAAGCTTACTTGCTCCTGTAGTGTATGGTTTTTTTCTTGTAACTGGTTAAGAACAGCGGTCTCTCCTTCCCCAGCCTGAATTTTTGCATAAAGATCTTCTCTTTCTTTTTCTAGTAATGAAATATTTTCTTTACTCTTCTGTAATAAAGCTTCAAGGTTCTGGATCTTTTGGTCCTTATCGCCAATTTGACGTAGAACTTGTTCCAAATCATTCTGTAAAGAATTGAAAACTACTACTTTAAGAATAGAGAACTTAAAAAGTTATTCCTCAAACATAAAATGACTAATAATAAATTCTACCACTCAAATTCTCAGTCTTACATTTTTTAAAACTATTACATTTTAATATGGTAAATTTAGTTAAGTACTTAGAACTATATATTTAATAATATAAATCTGTATCATATGCTAGAATTTAACAAAAAACTCTCACTTAACCACATTTTTTTTCTAACATTCTAATATGACCTCCTACTACTACTCTTTCTCTGACCCTGATTTCAGACACATGAGACTCAGTCTCACACTAGGCACACTCCCACCTCAAAGCCTTAGTGTACCAACTGTTCCTTCTGCCTGGAACTCTTCCCCCACAGAGTCATATAGTTTACTCCCCATTCAACTGTTTGTTCAAACCTCACCTTCTTAATTAGGACTACTCTGACCATTTCATTTAAAATTTCAGCCTTTCCCAATATTCCCTATCTTGGTTATAATTTTCTTTCCATAGTGCTTACTTTCCAACACACTAAATAATTTGCTTATTTGTCATGCTGATCTGCCTCACTCCAACCACCCCCCATTAAAATGTATACTCTAAAAAGGATTTTTGTGTCTTAGTCATTGATATATCCAAGATATTTGACACATATGTTCTAAAAAAGTCACTGAATGAATAGAAAAATAAATGATTCCACTCTAAATCACATATACATGCAGGCTCACTTCAATACCCCAAAAGAACTCTTTTATCGATATAGCAAGAGATCCCTCTTCTTTTACTTTCACACCACTCTGCTGACACAGACTCAGAAACCATGTGGTACCCTCATGATTTGTGCCAATATTAAAATATTTGAGATCAGTCACTTTCAAGCATACTTCTCATCCTTCTAAGCTTTGGTCAAATGACAAACGGCAACCAAACCTCTCTGCCTCTCAGTCTCTGTTCCTGCCACCGATAGATAACTCCCCTCTCTACAATCCACTAATCTGGAATCAGAATTCCAGGCCTAAGCTTCTTTCCATAGAAGTCACTCTGAGGGAGGGGAATATCACACACCGGGGCCTGTCGGGGGTTGGGGGCAAGGAGAGGGAGAGCATTAGAGCAAATACCTAATGCATGCGGGGCTTAAGACAGGTTGATGCATGCAGAAAACCACCATGGTACATGTGTAACTATGTAACAAACCTGCTCATTCTGCACAAGTATCCCAGAGCTTAAAGTACATATATATATATATGTAAAGTCACACTGTTTCCAAATCTTAACTGAAATTTGATTCTCCCTTTACAGATGCCAATTCTCCCTCACCCCTCACCCTGCCCTGGTTGGTAACATCTATTCCACTGGGCAAGTAGAGGAGGGTGACCTTTTCCTGGTATTTCACTGCCATTACTCTCTCCCTCACGTGAAAGCTTCGTGCTGCTCTGGGGAGTACGCCATTTACTTATTCTACTCTCTACTTTTTGTTGCTATCATCTATTAAATCCCTACCTCATTCACTGAAGACTTGAGACCTGATTTAGTCTTTCTCTCAATCCCAATTTCTGCCAATTTCCTGGGAAATACAAAATACATAGATAATTAAGATCATAGCCTCAACATTTATATCATCTTAATTCCTGGACCTTTACTCATTCCACATTTCACTCCCTCATATAGGATTTGTAACCAACTGAAATTCTTCCAGCTAGAAATTTCTAACTATGCTACTGTATGACCACAACTTACTGCCTTCAAATTTAATGACCTAATTTCTGCTATTCAATGTCAGAGACATCAATTTCCTTCTAACGTATTCAGCATATGCCTAGCTTTTCTTCCTGAACTTCCTATATAGATATGAACTAACCTTAACTATTCTTTCAACCACATTGTCCATTTCCTTTCACCCAAAAATTTCCAAGAGCCACTCCCAAAATAGCCCAATTCTCCACTCCTTTACTTCTAAGCACTGTAAAATCACAAAGTAAAATCACAAAGCTCCATAGATTGGTGCTACTACAAATTTCTGGTTCCGGTTTCAACCTCCATCACAGCATATACTCAGAATTATCTTGTCAATCTTTTTATTTGAATGAGGTCCTCACCCTCAAACATTCCCCTCAATAACTACTTAAAAGATTCCATATTATCTCTACATTCTCAATCTCTGCTTGCCTGATATTCAGCTCTTACTATCTCCAACTTTATCAAGAAACATGAGATTTTCAGGAATGATCAATCTTGATTTTCCAAAAATAATTTTATATAAAATTATATATGTATATATAATTATATACACACATAACTAATTAGAACCATATGTTTAATGTAAATCTATATTATTATAAACTCAAATTTAACAAAATACCTTCAATTAACCACATTCTTTTTCTAATGCTCTAAACTCATCTACCACTACTCTTCTTCTGATCCATGAGACATATATAGATATACATATAACTATATATTCATATAATTATATATATAGATATATGGAGCTATGTATATATACCCCACTCCATATTTACCTCCTTTCCTCAAGCTTCAGTGGGTAAGTTTCATTTCACCCTCCCCCATTGTATCAGTAACATCGTAGCTTCTTAATAATATCTTATTCCCTCAGTTGCCTCTCCCCCAGTATCCTTAATAACTCCCTCCTTATGAATCCCTTTGTCCTAGACTACAGACATGTCCAGGTCTCTCTTATTCTCAAAAACATTCCCCATGACACATCCCTCACCAGTTTCTGCCCAGTCTTTAAACAATTTACATTTACATTTCAAAAATAATTTACATTTACATTCCTAATTCCCTCATCTCTCATTTACTCATTAATCGACAATCAGATTTTCATCTCTATTACTTTACTGAAATTATGTTTAGCAACATTATCAATTTACTTAATTGCTTAATCTAATTGGTATTTTTCATTTATCATACTGAGCATTGCCACCACACAAAACCACATTTGAAGGTGCTGATTACCACTAACTTTCGACCCTTCCTATTCCTTTGGCTTCCACTCTGCAGGTTATTCGTAATTACTCTGATCATTCTCACTCTTCCTTGGGCTGCTCTTCTTCCACCCGGTCATCCCTTAAGGGCTGGTGTTTCTCAGAAGTCTTATGTTACCAATTATCTATTTTTCTCAGTATACTCTCTCTTCTGGCTGATCACATCTACTCTAATAATTCCATTTACTTCATATATTCTGATGTCTCTCTCGGTTAACATATATAGCACGATTCCCTCTTCCAAGCTTTAAATTAATATTAAATATATCGCACTGGTGCCTCAAGACACATCCTAAACTGAACACATCACATTCCCCTATGAGATGGCCATTTGTCTTACATTCACTAACACAGCTGATGACATCTCCATTTACCATGCATCCACCACTACCAACCTGGAAGTCATTCCCCTTCTCTCTCATCCCTTTTATCTATTAAGTCAACCAGTGCTGTTTATTTATTTTACCTCCTAAGTATTTCTCACATTTGTCCGTATGACTTCAACAACTGCTTGAACTAAGACCATTACTATTTTTCATCTGAACTGCTGCATATATTAGTCTTTTAACTCATTTCATTCCAGACTATTCCCACCCAAATCCATCTTTCACACATCGACAAGAATAATTTATTTAAAAAGCAAATCTGACTATGGCAATTCTTTCTTAAGACCTTCAATACCTTTCCATCTTCAAAATCTTTCCATCTTGAAATATAAATGTCACGCGAGATCTGCTATAAATTTACCCATATCTAATGCTCTGACTTCTTCTTTATGTAATCTCTAACTTACACTTTAAGGTCCAGCAAAACCTAAGAGTTTAGTTCACACTAGCTTCAGTATCCTTTATCCTTGTAACTTCTATCTGGAGTAACCTTCTCACGACCACCATCTTTGCACCCCAGAAATATCTACTCATCCTTTGTGCTCAGATTGTCACTTTAAAAGTTTTCCATGGCTGCTCTTTTCCAGACTCTGTTTGGTTTAGGTAACTATTCTCTATGCTACCATAATAATTTTATATACACATACACACCTAGAACTAGACTCATTACATCTCTTTTGTTAGTTGTGAGGACTTTTCATGTTTCTGTTATGAGGGACTTTGCCTGGCCCCTCTTTCATCCTTTCTGTATTCCTCCCCAGGGAATAAGAATTTAAACTTATTGGAAAGTGCGGAATAAGGAACAAATAACCATGTTCAACTGAGTCCCTGCTGTCCCCTTAGTTTGAGAGACAACCTGTCTGCAAAAGGGTGAAAGGCTGCCATTTCTAGCTTTGTGGCTAAATTAATAAAGTTAATTCTGGGTACAGTATAAGAAAGCCCATTTGGCTGCTGACTTATACCAAATTCTTCACACTTGCTTTACTATTGCCATTTCTTCCTTGACCTTTACAATAAAGCTCCTAGAGTTATCCATATTCACTCTATCCAACTTTTTTCTTCCCATTCTCTCTTGAACCCCCTCCAATCAGGCTTTTGTCTCACTTCTGTATGCAAATCACCCTAATCAAGGTCATCAATGACCTCCATATTGCCAAATCCAGTGGGATTCTCCATCTTCATTTTGTCTGGTCTCCATCCTTCCAAATGCCCAGACTAAAATCCTTGGAGTCACCCTTGAGTTCTCTCTCAATATTCTACAATAAATCAGTCAGCTTTACCTTTAAAGCATAACTAGAATCTGACTTCTCACTACCACTCTAATCCAAGCTACATCATTTCTTGTCTGGATTATTGTAGTAGCCTTTTAGCTAATTTCTATGCTTCTACTTATGTACCTGTACAGTCTACTCTCCATACATCAGCCAGAATAATTCTGTGAAATCGTAAGTTAAATCATTTCATCGCTTTGCTCAGAACCCTCCAATGGTTTCTCAACTTAACTCAAAGTAAAATAAAGTCCTTAAAATTACCTATGAGGAACTAGAGGTTCTGATCTCCTGTGAGTTCTATGACCTGCCCCTTTTAACTCTTCTAACACTCTCCCATCCAGCCCTGACTTCCTGTTATTCTTGAGACATGCTCCTGCCTCTGGACCATTTAACGTACTAATGTTCTTCTCTCTGAATCAGAGGCTCCTCCTTCCTTCAGGTCTTTCATCTTTTCAAAGAGGCCTAACACTGCAGTCCCAACTTTGGCCTCCGCAAAACACTTTAAACTCCCCATCCCTCCTTCCTTCATCTTTATAGCACTTATCACCATTTAACATGCTGTATGTTTTGCCTATTTACCTTGGTTATTGTTGCCTCTCTCACTAAGCTCCATGAGAGCAGATATTTTTGTCTGTTTTGTTCACTGCTATGTTCACAAAATCAGTTCCTTGGCTGAGAGTAGAAGTTAATAAATGTTTTTTGACTAACTGAATAAAAGAACAAATAAATGAATCCAGTATTTTGATCTCTATCCATCTGACTCCCACGCCACTCACCAAGCTCAGAAGAGACGGGCATATTATTTATTGCCTCCCTCAAACTACAATATTGTTTCTACATACATATCATTAGATTGCCATCTCCTAGAGGGCAAGCACTCTGTCTAGTCACAGTGCTGAGCACAGTGATTAATAAAAGAATGAATTAAAGCCGGGTGCGGTGGCTCATGCCTGCAATCCCAGCAGTTTGGGAAGCCAAGGCAGGCGGATCACGAGGTCAGGAGATCGAGACCATCCTGGCTAACACAGTGAAACCCCATCTCTACTAAAAACACAAAAAATTAGCCGGGCACGGTGGCAGACGCCTGTAGTCCCAGCTCCCCAGGAGGCTGAGGCAGGAGAATGGCGTGAACCTGGGAGGTGGAGCTTGCAGTGAGGCGAGATAGCGCCACCGCACTCCAGCTCCAGCCTGGGCGAAAGAGCAAGACTCCGTCTCAAAAAAAAAAGAATGAATTAAAAAATATCAAAGTCAAATACATTTCAGCATTTGGGCAACCTCTCCTTACCATAACAAAATGAAAACTTCTTTCAATATTCTAAGCTATGCTGCAGCTTAGAATATTAACCCAAACAATTATATTTTCTACACCTACAATTCCAGTGTTCAGATGATGGTTATAAAGCAGGAAAATAAATGACCAACAAATACTAAGTTCTACTGAAGGAAATACAAAATATTTTTCTTTACTGGGCTAATGATGCCAGAAAATTTTATTTGAACATTTTTGATTTTCCAAATACTGTATTTTAATCAATAATAAACAATAATGAATAAATTATTTATAAGTAATTTAAATAAATGTATTTAACTAAACATATTTAATAGATAAATCTAATAAATTTAAGTAAATTAATATATAAAATATAACAAATAAATAATAAATTTGTTTATAATAAATATTTTACACTATGTTGGAAAAACTTTTCAACATAGTAATCAAAAGAAAAAGAATTTGCTGATTATCCGGACTTCAAAATTATCAAAATCCCTCACAATCAAGTATTTTGTATTTTCTAGTTTTACCACAACAAAAGGATAATGATTTGGATTAATTAATTTTATTTTTTCTCTTATATTCTATGTAATGGTAATTAATTTGTGTTCACAAGGCTAATAATGCAACTAATGTTTACCTGAGCTTCTCGAAGTTTTGCCGTGGTGCTTTGCTGAAGAGCCTGTTGTTCTTGATGCTGCTGCTTTGTTTTATCTAGTTGATGCTGCAATTCTGTAGAATTTGTGACTTTTTCCTTCAACTTAAAAAAATGTAGATTGTCAATTGAGAACTTAAAGGCATAATGCTATCATTCATAAGTATCTGGCATTACTTCAATTCTCAAGTCTGAACAGAACAATAAATTCAGGAATATATAAGATAAACTTTAAAAGCGGTACCTCGGCTGAGTACAGTGGCTCATGCCTGTAATCCCAGCACTTTGGGAGGCCAAGGTGGGCGGATCACAAGGTCAGGAGTTCGAAACCAGCCTGGCCAATATGGTGAAACCCCGTCTCTACTAAAAAAAAAAAAAAAAATACAAAAATTAGCCAGGCGTGGTGGCAGGCGCCTGTAGTCCCAGCTACTCAGGAAGCTGAGGCAGGAGAATCACTTGAACCTGAGAGGCAGAGGTCGCAGTGAGCCGAGATTGCACCACTGCACTCCAGCCTGGACAACAAAAAGAGACTCCGTCTCAAAAAAAAAAAAAAAAAAAAGCAGTACCTCATTACTTACAGAATCTTAATCTCATGTTAAAGAAACTATTTTCTATAAATAGGCTTATCCTAAGAAAATCTTTCTCCAGGCTGGCATTTAGTTTATTATTTTTTTTGTAAACTAGTATGATCAAGGAATTAATTACATATAAATTATCTTTAACAATAATTTAAACCACGTATCAGTATTTCTTTTATTTTTTTCCTTAATAGTCATAATTATCACTTATTGGAAAAGAATAGAATCATCTACCACATCTAAGATTTTAGGTCCAGAAGAAAATCAATTGCTGAAGCTGCAGATTTTATCGTAGAATATGTGTTTAATTCTGGCCAGGCGTGGTGGCTCATACCCGTAATCCCAGCACTTTGGGAGGCCGAGGCAGGCAAATCACTTGAGGTCAGGAGTTCAAGACCAGCCTGGCCAACATGGTAAAACCCCATCTCTACCAAAAAATACAAATATTAGCCGGGCATAGTGGCGCATATCTGTAGTCCCTACTGGGGAGACTGAGGCGGGATAATTGCTTGAACCCAGGAGGTGGACGTTGCAGGGAGCTGAGGTCATGCCACTACACTCCAGCCAGGGTGACAGAGTGAGACCCTGTCTCAAAAACAAATAAAATTAAATTAAAAATTAAAAACTTAAAAATAAAAAATAATGTGTTTAATTGCAATAAAGATGCAATTTAATAACTTTTACTTTATATTACAGGCATCATTTATGGCAACTGCAAGTCTAATGAGGGATAGCATTCAAATATATGCTTAATTTTTAAAAGCAAAAATCCTTAAATGGAAACTCAAAGTTTATATATACCAACTACATGTCATTAACGATCTTTACCAACAATTCATAGTTTACTGTTTCATTAGGAAGTAGTCCTTCCTGAGTAGGAAGACTCTAGCAGCCTGATGGGTTCACTCCCAGAATTTTTCCTGCCTAAAGCTGAAAGAGTAGTTTTCCTTGTGCATTTCTGTTGAGAACTTTAGGGAATACAATTAAAACAAAATGACTTAATGTAGTTAATAAGCAGGATGTTGCTACTGCAGAGCAATAAATTTGCACTTTAAAAAGTCCAGTTAAAGCTCTGACAATTAACAGATTGATGAATCATAATCATGTTAAAGATGCCTCAAAGCCTATCAATAAATTGAAAATGCTAGCTTACCTGCTCTTCTAACCGAGAAAGTTTGAGTTGTAAATCAGCCACTTGTTGTTCTTTATCCATCAACTTTTCACTTGAAAGCTGTCTCTGTTCCTTCAGCCTACCATGAGCTTCCCCTAGTTGGCGCTCTGTCTCCAGAAGTTTGCTATGTAACTTTAAAAAAAGAAAAAAAAATGTATGTACATATGTATAAACATACACACACCACCACCTACTTTCCAAACAATGTTTTACTTTTCACCAAAATAAGTACAATATCTTAATTTTCATGATACTTTGGGGAAACCTAAGATTTTATACAGTAATTTTAACTGCAACTGAATTTTAATCATATATTATAATGAATCACATAAAATTACGGTTAAACATCACAATTTTTGTTTTTGTGTTATGTTACTGCTCTCTTAAAACAAATGCAGGCTCTTGTTTGGCTATAAGAGTTGGAATTTTCAGGAACTTAAAAGAATAAAATACAACTTAAAAATTAAGACACTTAGTACACACTCAGATCTATTTTACAGTATTGTTTAAAGTTCCACAGTGATTCCTGTTGGTTTTCCATAGCCAAGAACTACTACAGTTAACTTTTTACATTTGGGTATTGGATAGTGCCCAGTGCATTCCCAAGTCCTCATATTGGCACATAATTTCTAAATAAAATAGAGGAAATGATCATATATATATGGTGACCCTCATTCATTAACTCTACAAATGCCACCCAATTAAAACTAAGGGAGTTAAGAACCATCATGAGTAGTCCAGCCCTGTTATACATACCCTATCCTAACAGCAAATCAGTGTCCCTTCCTGCCTCTTACAACACTTTCCTGCCACTAGTTCGCTCTCACTAATCCCTCTGGCTGGAAGACACATCTGCTTTCAAACTGCCACCTGTCAAAACCTATCAGATATTCCCAATTCCAAGTACCACCTCTCTCTAACACAAAGATTTCCTGATCACATAATTGGATTAAAAATTACAACAGCTGAAGTACTAAGAGGGGGGAACAGAAGAAACTCTTCCAATTTCCCATAATATATACAATCCTTTTATTATAATTCTCATAATCTTTAGTATGATAGCTAGTACTTTTCTTATCCTCTCCATGATATTTACACAATTATTAAAGGTAGGTACTGTTTCTTATTCATTTCTGTATCCCCTAGTAAATGAGGCATGTGTCTTTTAGAAGGCATAAATGTGGCCAGGCACAGTGGCTCAGGCCTGTAATCCCAGCTACTCAGGAGGCTGTGGCAGGAGAATCGCTTGAACCCGGGCGGCAGAGGTTGCAGTGAGCTGAAATCTCGCCACTGCACTCCAGCCTAGGCGACAAAGCGAGACTCCATCTCAAAAGAAAAGAAAAAGAAAAAAAGAAAGCATAAATGCTAAATTTGTTTATCTGAACTAAAACTCAAATATGTAAGTTAAAGTTATTCATTGATATCCCCATCACTCAGTTTCCTTCCATTATGAACGCTTACATTTATTCATTCATTCACTCACTAAAACATAGGCAGATTAACAAGCAAAATGCTGGCTGGGCACGGTGGCTCATGCCTGTAATCCTAGCACTTTGCGAGGCTGAGGAGGGTGGATTGCCTGAGCTCAGGAGTTCAAGACCAGCCTGGGCAACATGGTGAAACCCCGTATCTACAGAAATACAAAAAGTCAGTCAGGTATGGTAGCATGTGCCTGAAGTCCTGGCTACTCAGGAGGCTGAAGCATGAGAATTGCTTGGACCCGGAAAATGGAGGTTGCAATGAGCCAAGATCATGCCACTGCACTCCACCCTGGGTGACAAAGTGAAACTCGTCTTCAAAAAAAAAACAAAAAACAAAAAAAAACAAAAACAAAACAAAAAGTAAGCAAAATGCCAGGCAGTAAAAATAAAAAATGAGTAAGAGATGGTCTTTGCACCCAAAGAGTTCAGAGTCTAGTAAAGAAAGACATACATTATGATAATAAACTATATTATGGTATAAGTAAAATATTAAAGATATGTACATACTTAAGCTATCTTGGGTGTGGGGAAGCAGTGGCATGTTTAGAAAGGATTTCTAGGGAGACCGTTGGGGGGCGGGTGAGGGTTGAAAAATTACCTGTTGGGTATAATGGTTACTATATGGGCAATGGGTACACTAACAGTCCAGACTTCAACATTACACAATACATACACGCAAGAAATCTGCACTTTTACCCCCTAAATATATTTTTTAAATTTTTTCAAATATTTAACTTTTACTTTAGGTTCAGGGATACATGTGCAGGTTTGTTATATAGGTAAATTATGTGTCACAGGGGTTTGGTGTACAGATTATTTCATTATCTAGGTAATAAACATAGTACCCAATAGGCAGTTTTTCGATCCTCATCCTCCTCCCACCTTCCACCCTCAAGCAGGCCTAGCTGTCCATTGTTCCCTTCTTTGTGTTCATATGTACTTAATATTTAGCTCCCACTTTTAAGTGAGAACATGTGGTATTTGATTTTCTGTTCCTATATTAGCTCGCTTAGGACAATGGCCTCCAGCTCCATCCACGTTGCTATACAGAGCATGATCTTGTTCCTTAAAAAAAAAAATTACAAAAAGTGACAAGTGAAGTAAATAGTATCTATCAATGTGAAGAGGAATAAAAAGAATATTTCAGGTCAAGAAGACAGACTGGATGATACAACAAAAGCAAGACACAGCACACATGTAGGAAAAAACTAAAGACACTTCCATATTCTTGCAGTGAAGAATAAGGAAAAGGAGTGTAAATTGCTGAGGAGGTGGGCCAACAAGTATCACTGTGGATAGTGCACGTCATAACAAGGGACCTCAACTTAATCCATTAGGCCATAAAGGGTTATTAATGGGCTTAAACCATGGTTGGAACATGGTAAGATTTGCCTTTAATATAGATTACTCTGATGCCTATATAGAGGATCAATTTGTCAGGGGCAAGAAGGAAGGTAGATCAGTTAGCAGTTGTTAGAGTGGTTTAAGAGTGAGACAAGGAGGACAGGGCCAGCAGAAACACGGAAGAAGACATGTTACAGAAATATTCTTAATTCTTCTGATTCACTGTATCATGGAACTCACAGTCCAAACTCAAAAATTAGTATTAGCATATGTGAAGTGCTTACTCTAATTTCTGAAACATAATCGAAGCTCATTAAATTACTAATATAATCAGTATTATTATTATTACTAAAGGATAGAAAGCCATGAAAATTATTAATTATAGTAAAATAAAGTATCACTGCCATTTTAAAAAACAGCTGAACATTATCAAAAAAGTAGCTGAGAACTTGAATATCCCCCAATTTCCATTTTCAACCAATTTTCAATGTTACCTAAAGCAATAATTAGAACACAGGTATTAAAAAATTAAGTTAATGGCAAAGTCAAAACTTGCATTAAAGTTCATCAGATAGCCACTATATTATTAACCTATACAAAATAGTTTTTGCCTTTAAGCTAGATTTACCTATACAAAATACTTTTGTATAGGTAAATAATATAGTTCAAAATATGAGCTATATAGGTAAATAATATATTAATTGTATATAATATATATGATATGAATAATATATGAATTATATATCAATATATGAATATCATGATATATTGTGTGTATATATACTATATATAATATATATTTCATAAATATATAAATATATATTATAAATATTTCATATATATATAATTCATATATTATTTACCTATACAAAATAGCTGCAGCATTAGGGCTGATTTACTTTCTACAAAATATCTAATTTTTATTTATTTTCAAAAAAATTTTCTCTAAAACACATGATTTTTTAAAAATATCCAATTTGTATGCTATTTGTTTTATAATAATGATGCTTTTCAAATTTAGTAACAAAAAAAATTTCAAATGAAAGAATGGTCAACAATTCAAATTAATTATAATAGCTAAAACCTAGTGAGTACCTACATGCCCCAGGTACCATCCTAAGCAATTTATAATATCAATTCATAAACATTTCCCCACAAAGCTGTAAGATGGATATTATAATTTTTTTCTTAAGGGAAACTGAAATTAAAAGAAATGAGATCTGACAACACTACAGGATATAAAAGTTAACAGTTAATCTTTTAAAATGACAATATTTTTTCAACATGAACTATATTATGATCAAATAACCATCAAGTACACGAAGAAGAAACCAGAGGGAGAATTACAATAAATAAAATTAACAGCTCTTACTTGATTAATTTCACTTTGGAGTTGTAACCCATGCTGCTCCTTTTCTTCTCTCTGTTGTTGTAGCTGCTTAAACTCCGCCTTTAGATGCTGGTACTTGGTCTCTACCTCAGATAATTCTTCTTTGAGCTTTTGCGTAGCTTCTCCTTTTTCACTTAGTTCTGCATATATTCTATGCAGTGAGGTTTCAGATGCAGACAATCTTGACTGAAGCTGTTGACAATCTAGGTCTTTTTGATGAAGGGTTGCCTGAATATTCTTTTTACTCACAGATTCTTCATTATG
This sequence comes from Symphalangus syndactylus, assembly GCF_028878055.3. Taxonomy (NCBI): domain Eukaryota; kingdom Metazoa; phylum Chordata; class Mammalia; order Primates; family Hylobatidae; genus Symphalangus; species Symphalangus syndactylus. Next base: position 88,125,795 of record NC_072435.2, read on the forward strand.
TTTCTCCTCTAACTTAGTATAGTCTTGTTCTTTTTTCAGCAAGTTTTCTGTCAAGGTCTAAAATGTCAATTTAACAATTTATTTCCTTTTCTAATATTTTTAATTACTCCAATTAACAATGAACAATCTTTGGAGCAGTACTGTCTCCTACTATACATTTTAGTCAATATTAAAATATAAAACAGTGACAATGTTCTAGTCAAGAATTAAATCATTACATACTAACTTGTGATTTCAGTATTGGTCCACTTAACTAAAATCTACTAATACAACTTAAGAATTGCCAAGCAAATGTTGACATAAAAAAATCAAATAAAATCTACTGGATTTTTTAGGGTATGTGACATATTTATATTCTTCCATTTGAGTTAAAAATTGAAACTACCTTTCTACCAACAAATTATTTTGAGTAACAATATACTATGCAAACTTGATTTTTCACTGTGCAATTTCATAGTTGGTAAGAGCTTTAGCACAGCAATATCATCCACTGTTCTAATGCACCTAACCTACTGATTGCATCTTTTTATGCTCTTCTTGTTAAAGACCAAGTTTTGGAGTCACAAGCTAAGACTAATTCAAATTTTTTTCTAGGTGTATTAAAAAATGATCTAAAGCTATCACTCACCTGCCTTAAATTTTGTCATTTTACTCAATGCTATCAAGCATAAAACATAAAAATAACACTTCTAATCAAAGACCTGGATCAACCAACCTAATCTAATGTCAAAGCCTGGTCTCAGTGGGGTTGTAAAAATTAACACTAAACATTTTAAGTAAACAGATTTAAGCAAAAAATATGGATCAGAATTTTAACTAAATTCTGTAAGACATCCAGCCAGGATAAGAAGCTACTGTAAGTACCTGGTGAGTCAGTTAGTGGACCTTTAGTGTACGAACTTATATGCAGTGTGCTGGAAGGGGATGATACTGAAATAGGAAAGAACAATCAAAGCCTTCATACCTTAAACAGAATATACTCTAAATGAAATACACACAACTAGACAAACAACAACAACAACAAAAACCTTTCTAAGAAAGTTAAAACATAATGCGTGAGTCAGAATGGATTAACAGAAAAGTGTCAAATTTCTTAAGACACAATTTTTTTTACAAAAGGAGCAAAGTCAAGGGGAGCTAACTAGTAAGATCATCTAAATACAATGAAGTTTGAGCCTGGTTTTAAAAGCGATGGGAAAAATCATGGAATACATACATATGATACGTGCCATCTGCTCTATATAAATATATAAGACATGAAGGAAAAGGCAAACAAGTTTCAGATGGGGTGACACCAAAACGCTATTATTTCACAGGGCATAACTGATCTTTACTGCTGCATTCCCCAACATGGGAAACGCTGCAATAAAGGTTCTTGAATATTTGTCTAAGAAAAAGTAAGCTAATGTTACTTATCAAACAGGAATATACTATGGAAAAGCAGTGTCCAGAAAGATGATAAAACTATGTATAAGAGAGGCCAGGTGCCGCAGCTCACACCTGTAATCCCAGTACTCTGTGAGGCTGAGACAGAAAGATTACTTGAGGTCAGGAGTTAAAGACCAGCCTGGGCAATATAGCAAGACCCTATCTCTACCAAAACAAAAACAAATTAGCCAGGCATGGTGGTATGCACCTATAGACCTAGCTACCCGAGAGGCTAAAGCAGGAGGCATGCTTGGGCCCAAGAGTTCAAGGCTGAAGTGAGCTAAGATCACACCACTGCACTCCAGCCTGGGCAACAAGAGCAAGACCCTGTCACTAAAAAAAAAAAAAAAAAAAAAAAAAAGGGTACTTATAAGAGACGATAACAGACAGACTTAAAAGTAAGAAGAGCAACCATTAAGTTTACAGCAAAATTAGCTACAAGATGTGTGCTTTGACTAAGCAACAAAAACAGAAAAAAAGACATAGAGCCAAGAAAATTACAGAATAAAAATAATACTTCTGATTCAACTATATGTTAGAAAAATTATCTTTTTTTTTTTTTTTTTTTTTTTTTTTTGAGTCAGAGTCTGGCTCTGTCCCCCAGGCTGGAGTGCAGTGGCACCATCTCGGCTCACTGCAAGCTCCGCCTCCCAGGTTCACGCCATTCTCCTGCCTCAGCCTCCCGAGTAGCTGGGACTACAGGTGCCCGCCACCACGCCCTGCTAATTTTTTTGTATTTTTAGTAGAGACAGGGTTTCACTATGTTGGCCAGGATGGTCTCGAACTCCTGACCTCGTGATCCGCCCACCTCGGCCTCCCAAAGTGCTAGGATTACAGGCTTGAGCCACCGCGCCCGGCCGAAAAATTATCTTTTTATAAACACTTCTTTGTAATTCCAAATTTTTCTTCACATAATTCTACATTTGTTTTGTTTAGGAAAACAACATTTGTTTTAGAATTTGTAAGCAAATTATTCATTAATCCATAAATCATCTTTTTTTTACTTTTTTTTTTTTTTGAGACAGAGTCTCGCTCTGTCGCCCAGACTGGAGTGCAGTGGCGCAATCTCAGCTCACTGCAAGCTCCGCCTCCCAGGTTCACGCCATTCTCCTGCCTCAGCCTCCCCAGCAGCTGGGATTACAGGCACCCGCCACCACGCCCGGCTAATTTTCTTGTATTTTTAGTAGAGACAGGGTTTCACCATGTTGGCCAGGCTGGTCTCGATCTCCTGACCTCGTGATCTGCCCACCTCGGCCTCCCAAAGTGCTGGGATTACAGGCCTGAGCCACCGCGCCCGGCCGGCTATAAATCATCTTTTGTAAAGAGAATTCTAAGTTACTGAATTTCATAAAAGCAACCATGTTCACATACACTGAGAACTTGGGTGGAACATACCTTTTAAAATACGCTACAAAAATTAAGGCTCATAATGAGTTAGAGTCTTCTTCCACACAGACTTAATTAGAAAGTAACCAACTAATCCCACCTTTCTATACACCCTTGAGATAGTTTCACTCCTTTTTTTTGTATTTTTTTGTTTTAGACAGGGTCTTGCTGTGTCGCCCAGGCTGGCATGCAGTGGCACAGTATCAGCTCACTGCAAGCTCTGCCTCCCGGGTTCACACCATTCTCCTGCCTCAGCCTCCCAAGTAGCTGAGACTACAGGTGCCCACCATCACGCCCAGCTAATTTTTTGTACTTTTACTAGAGACAGGGTTTCCCCATGTTGGCCAGGCTGGTCTCGATCTCCTGACCTTGTGATCTGCCCACCTTGGCCTACCAAAGTGCTGGGATTACAGGCCTGAGCCACCGCGCCCGGCTGATAGTTTCACTCTTTAAAAGGCAAAAATATATGGCAACAACTAGGGACTGTTTAAAATTGCCTTGTCCTAAAAAAATTAACCAAAATCTACCAGCATTATTACACACATGAAAGAGAATTAAATTTTCTTTAAAAGTACCGAAACCACTTTCTTTCTTTTTAAAAGAACCTAATCTACTCACATTTTGTAATTTTTACACGCAAAAGGCTATTTTATTATTAAAACTTTTCATTTTTATTATGGTCTTCCCATGGAATCTGAAGCAAAATATTATAGTGAATACAAGGTTTTTGAAGAGTGACTTTTTAAACTATAGTGAAATTCATTAAAAAATAATAAGAGCATTTTCACTTCTCCATATTAATCTTTACAACAAAATATGAGATGGAGATTTACAGATGAGGAAGGTGAAGTTGACAGAGCCTGATATGATTGGTCAAATGGCAGAATCATGGATTATGATTCTAAATCCAATAAATTTTTCATAACAATTGAGACATTCAATAAATCAATTTGTACTCCCTAAAATATATCCTATTCAAATTTAAATTATAAAATGCATGTTAATCCTATGTTGTAACCTAATTATCATTTGGGTAAGCAAAATTCTTCCCTTCCAAATATCCAGTCCCTTTTTATTTTCTCACCAATTGTTATCTCAATATATATTCTTACAGTGACAATTTCCCCATATTAGGCTCCATTTTTCATTTGTTACTTGTTCAGATAATGAAATGAATATAAAAAGAATGCCATTTTTTAATGCTTCATAGCTTGCAAAGTTATTTCAGAGACCTCATCTCACTTGTTCCTCAGAATAGCTTGGTGAGAATGAACAAATTAAACTACTTTGTAGCTCGCCAACGTCTCTTAATTTATGAGATACATATGCTCTTACATTGTTCTATGCCTTTTGTACACCTAGCTCTCAAAATGAAATGTCTTAACCCCTCTGCCATGTGAAATGCTCCTTAGCAACCTTAAAGACTCAGCTAAAAAGTTATGTTTTATACAAAAGCCTTTTCTGATTTACTAGGCAGTAAATTAGGAAAACTCTCACCTTGGCCTTGACCCAATTCTCTATCACAACACTTAACAATTAAAAACAACAACCAGCCGGGTGCGGTGGCTCACATCTGTAATCCCAGCACTTTGGGAGGCCGAGGCAGGCAGATCACGAAATCAGGAGTTTGAGGCCAGCCTGACCAACATGGTGAAACCTCATCTCTACTAAAAATACAAAAATTAGTCGGGCATGGTGGTGCATACCTGTAATCCCAGTTACTCAGGAGGCTGAGGCAGGAGAATCGCTTGAACTCGGGAGGCGGAGGTTGCAGTGAGCTGAGATCGCACCACTGCACTCCAGCCTGTGCAAAAGACTGAGACTCTGTCTCATTTAAAAAGAAAAAAAAAAAAACCAACAACTCACATTCACTAAAGTGCTTACTAAAACTCAATAAGCACTTTACCTTCTATTAATTTATGTAATGTTCCTATTAATCCTAAGAGGTAAGTGGGTATAATAATATTTCTTAGCAGGACAGTAAACAGACTTTCAGAGACTTAGTGTCACAGCCAGTAAGTGGCAAAGCTGAGATTTAAGAATGTCTGTGACTACTGTACCATACTGTTCTTATTAATGTACCACTTTGCAATGCAGTGATAATACAAGCGACACAATAACTACTGACCAAATCTGGCTCCCACTTTGGCATGTGAGCATCTTAGAACTGGGACTGGTGAAAAAGAAGAGCAATGGAGGACAGAAAATGGATGAACGGTGAGACCCAAAAAATATCTCTGTCTCTTCCAATGACCTATATTATATTGTAGTGACCATAGATCAGCAATATAATTGTTTAGAATTTATAAGGAAACAGTTAATTGAGCTGTTTAAATGTCAGAAGTTATTTTTATTAAAAACTAGGAAGAAAGTTCCTTCAGTTTTTCCATTGTGTTTTTAAGTTTTCAAGGCTAGTAATTATAAAACACTGGTTTAAACCTGAAAACCTTGACATTAACACAAAAGCAATTATCTTTTCCATCCATTATATATTACAATGTTACCTATCCACATTGATACTACCTGTGACCCACAAAAGCTGCCCAGGACATTTCATGTAATAGCCGTCAAACAACCAAGTAGAGAGATTCCAAATTCAAAGCACTTGAAAATCACCACTGTCAATAATTATGGTTTACCAAAGACATGGGGTAAGGAGGGGTGAGAGAGGCATATAGTGAGGATAATAAGAAAAGGCAGATGCAACTCTGGGCTTGCACTGACTGGTGACCAAATCCCAAACAGAGAAACCCTTTGAGAAAAACAAAACAAAACTGCAAAGTGTTAAATTTATGTAAAGCATTATTAAGATTAGTAGAAGGTCTTATTATTCCCTAATAAGAAATGTTCCAATTCTAACACACTAAAATAATCTTGATTCTACGTATTATTCATAAAATAGCCACAGGACTTCTTTCAATAATGTGCATGTGTGAATATACATACACACACACAACACACACAAAATGTGTGCTAGAGTATTTGACTGTACATTTCAGCTACCAATATCAAATCATGTCCTCTATTAGTAGCTTAATGTTTGAGAAATACATAATAAATAACACTGATCATAAACACTCACTGCTTGCAAATTGCTACTCTACATATCCTGGTCAGCTTCCAAGAGATAGAAGGTAAGCTCTGAGTTTAAAGAAATTAAAAATCAAACAGAGGGACAAAGGCAAAACTAAATTATGTAGAAGTTTTCTACGTGTAGTTTGACAGGATATAAAATGGGAGCAAGGATCTAGAGGTTTACTAGGGAAAAGCACAGCTATGAAAGAAGATTATATTTTAAACATCAATCAACACCAAGAATTGATGGGGAAAGGGGCAATGGTAAACTGGTATAATTACTTTGGAAAATAGCTGGAGGTCATCTAGTAAATCTGAGCATGTGTCTGCCCTACAGGACAGGAATTTCACTTCGAGTATCTAACATAGAGAAATTCTTGTACAAATGCATAAGATTTATATATGAATGTTCATAGCTATAATATTTGAATATTTGTAGTAGCAAGAAAAATAAAAAATAGAAAGTATACATGGACCATTTCTGCTTCACACCAAAGTATAATACAGTTGTCATGAAGAAAAGCACTCATGTGATTGAGTTATACTGAACTAGACACACTTTTTTTTTTTATGAAACACCACTTTTACTATAAAGACCGACAAACTATTAATATTCGGACTTGAGCAGGAAGGGAATCTGTCACTTTAAAGAATAGAATTGGAACCAACCCAAATGTCCAACAACGATAGACTGGATTAAGAAAATGTGGCACATATACACCATGGAATACTATGCAGCCATAAAAAATGATGAGTTCATGTCCTTTGTAGGGACATGGATGAAACTGGAAAACATCATTCTCAGTAAACTATCGCAAGGACAAAAAACCAAACACCGCATGTTCTCACTCATAGGTGGGAATTGAACAATGAGAACTCATGGACACAGGAAGGGGAACATCACACTCCGGGGACTGTTGTGGGGTGGGGGGAGGGGGGAGGGGGGAGAGACAGCATTAGGAGATATACCTAATGCTAAATGACGAGTTAATGGGTGCAGCAAAACAACATGGCACATGGATACATATGTAACAAACCTGCACATTGTGCACATGTACCCTAAAACCTAAAGTATAATAATAAAAAATAAAAAATAAAAAATAAAAGTTGATCATTATCTGTTGGGAATATAGCAATAAAAAGAATTTTAATTTACATTATTAAAAAAAAAAGAATAGAATTGATAGTATTTGTTGCCAGTGATAAAACTCAAGCTTTCAAATACAGCTTAGAATTTTGGAAAACATGTATCCACCACCATGAGCTTGACAGCTTCCTCATATTTAAAGCCTATTCTGAGATTGATGGTGATATTGACAAATGTGACTGTTTTTACATTGTACAATAAAATGTACCAAAATTTGGAAGATCTGAGTAACTCAGTGAACCAATATTTTCCACATGACTAATGCATGATCTTACAAAATCACGCACAGGAAAAGATCCACTCAAAAGGCAAGATAGACCAAATTTTAATGTTACAGGGTACAAAAAGTCCACTGACTGGGTTTCAGATTCTACATTGTAACTAACTTTTAAGACACTATTATCAAATTTGAGCACAGTATCAAATAAAGAGAGCCACATTATCTGAAAAAGGTATTAAAATATTCCTTCCTTTTCCAACTACATATCTGTGTGAGACTAAATTTTCTTCATATACTTCAACCATATACTACAATAGATTTAATGTAAAAGCAGATATGAGAATCTATCTGTCCTGTATTAAGCTAGACATTAAAGAGGTTTCCAAAAATGTGAAACATCACAACTATTCTTGCTGAATTATTTTGTTTTAGAAAATGGTCATTTTTCATAAGAAATGTTATTTATGTTAATATTTAATGAGTTAATGTTTTTTACATAAATTAATATTTTTAAATTCCTTTTAAATTTTGATATGGCAAGTGTCCATAGATATAACCTCACCCCAAAAATGGCTCTTTGGAGTCCTTAATCATTTTGAGAATGTAAAAAGAAGTGCTTGCCAAGGGCAGCAAATTACCCTGAAACTTCATGGCAGCAGCCTAAAACAATATCTATTATATCATATAGTTTTTGAGGGTCAGGAATCTAGAAGTGGCTTAACTGGGTGATTTTCACCTCAGGGTCTCTCATGAGGTTATAGTAAGCTGCTGGCCAGAGCTACGGTTTCTGAAAACTTGACTAGGATTGGAGCATCTACTTTCAAGCTCATACACATGGCTGTTGGCAGGAGGTTTAATATTTATAGCTAATTATATTTCTCTTTATTCCCTTATACCCTATTTTTTTCTTTCTTGACTTTTTCCTTATTATATTTCACCAAAAATGTTCAAGTTATTACAACTGAACCAACACACTCACATCTTTAAATAAAAGAGTTTAATAACTCTCTACTGCCCCACCACCAAAAAAGTAAAGACAAAGGGAAAAAGTATTAATATTAGTACCTCCCCTACCCCCAAACAAAATACTATATGTTGCTCTGTTTTTTTTTTTTTGAGATGGAATCTCACTCTGTGGCCCAGGCTGGAGTGCACTGGCATGATCTCGGCTCACTGCAATTTCTGCCTCCCATGTTCAAGTGATTCTCCTGCCTCAGCCTCCCAAGTACCTGGGATTACAGGCATGTGCCACCACACCCAGCTAATTTTTGTATTTTTAATAGAAATGAGGTTTCACCATGTTGGCCAGGCTGGTCTCAAACTCCTGACCTCAGGTGATTTGCCTGCCTTGGCCTCCCAAAGTGCTGGGATTACAGGAGTGAGCCACCGCGCCTGGCCAATGTTGCTCATTTATAAAGAAACAATGCAGAAAATATTAACATTTAAAAATACAAAACAAAGTTGAAGGCTAATCTTCCTGATTTTAAAACTTATTACAAAGCTACAGTAATCAAAACAGTGTGGTACTAGCAATAAAAATGGACATAGAGTCCAATGGAATAGAGAGCCAGAAATAAACCTTTGCAAATATTGTTGCTATGGTCAGAATGTCTGTGTCCCCCCAAAATTCATATAGTGAAACTCTAACCCTCAAGGAGACGGTATTAGGAGGTGGGGCATTTCAGAGGTAATTAGGTCCTCAAGGTTGAGTTCTCATTAATGGAATTACAAAAGAGGCCCCAGTGAGGTCTCTTGTTCTTTTCACCATGTGGTACACAGTGAGAAGGCACCATCTATGAACCAGAAAGCAATGTTTCACCAGACACCAAATCTGCTAGTGCCTTGATTTTGAACATCTCAGCCTCCAAAATAGTAAAAAATAAATTTCTATTGTTTATAATCTACCCAGTTTATAGTATCTTATTATAGGAGCCCAAACAGACTAAGACAATGGTCAAATAATTTCTGACAAGGGTGCCAAGATTATTCAATGGGGAAAGGACAGTCTTTTCAACAAATGTTGCTCGGAAAAATGGATATCCATGAACAAAAGAATAAAATTAGACCCTTACCTTATACTACATACAAAAATTAAATCAAAATAGATCAAAAACCTAAACATAAGACCTAAAAATTAGAAAACTCTTAGAAGAAAACAAAAGAAAAGCTTCATGACACTAGGTTTAGCAATGATTTTTTGGATATGACACCAAATAGACCTTAGCAAAAATGAAAGTAGATAAATTAGACTATATCAAAATTTAACATTTCTACAGAATGGGATAAAATATTTGCAAATCACATATCTGATAAGGGGTTAATATCTAGAATATATAAAGAACTCCTACAACTCAATAACAACGAAATCCAGTTTTGTTGCATATGGCCAGCAAGCATATTAAAAGATGTTCAATAACATAGTCATTAGGGGCATGCAAATCAAAGCCACAATGAGATACCACCACCCTATACCCATTAAGATGGCTAATCTCAAAAAAGAAAAAGAAAATAAGTGTTGGTGAGGATGTAGAGAAACTGGAGCCCTGGTACAGTTGGTGGGAATATAAAAGGGTTACAGCCACCATGAAAATTAGTATGGCAGTTCCTCAAATAATTAAAAATAGGATTATCATATGATCTACCAATGCCACTTACAGGTAAAGAATTGAAAGCAACGTGACAAAGAGATATTTGTACAGCCATGTTGAAAGTAGCATTACAGCCAAAAGATTGAAGCAATCTAAATGTCTATCAACAGATGAATGAATAACATATATACATACAATAAAATGTTATTCAGCCTTAAAAACAAATTCCGACAGAAGCTATAACATGAATGAACCTTGAGGACACTATAAGTCAGTCACAAAAAGACAAATACTGTTGGATGTAGTAACCCAAGGTTGAAAAAATTAAAAAAACAACATTTTTAAGAGACAAATACTGTATGGTTCTATTTATATGAGGCACCTAGGGTAGTCAAATTTTAGAGATAGAAAGTAGAATGGAAGCTTCCAGGAGCTAGAGAGAAGGAGGAATGTAGAGTTAACAGTTACAGAATTTCAACTTTGCAAAATGAAAAAAGTTCTGGAGATTGGTTTGCACAATAATGTGAACATATTAAACACTAATAAAAAAATAAGTCACACTGTACTATGCCAATACATTTTTTAAATTATGTAAGATTAATATTTAAAATACATAAAATCAATTTGCTATTATATATAGCTTTAAAATTCTCACCTGATTTTTTTGTGTTAATTCATTAACTGAACTTTTCAGTTTTTGTAGTTCCTGTACATATACAGCAACTTCCTGGGGGCCTTTGGCAAGTTCACTCCTTAGCTGGCTTACTGTGGCCTAACAAAACAAACAAAAAAATTAAAGCAAACTAAATTTTTCAAAAGATAAAAAAATGAAAGTATATAAAGGTTTTAAGAAAACAAATTTTTTGTTGTTGGAATTTTCAATTTTGTTCTTTATCCTGCCACCTATACTGCCACATTATGCTTTTTACGGCTTATGACAAATTTTTACAATTTATCCAAGATGCACAACTTCATTTATTTAGTAATACATAAAATGAAAATTTGGCATCCTACTTTAAGTTTCTGAAGTATCAAACTGCAAACCTAAATTTACTGGTTCTTAAACTCTATACTTCAATCTTCCAGAATTTAAAGATAATATGCCAGTTATATCTACATTTCCTCCCAACTTCTATAGCATAAAATTATCCTTTTACTTTAAGACATGTATATGCAAACATGCAACACAGAGCTTGATATTGGTGAATCATCTTTCTAAATTGTAATGAAAATGTCTTTGTCCAAAGAAGTTACCAAGCTGAAGTTATACACAGCTTCCTTAAGCTAGATCACTATATGGTCAGGTATAACCGTTAGGCATGAACTTGCTTTAGTGCATTTTAATTTTTTTTTTTTTTTTTTTTTTGACAGGGTCTTGCTCTGTCACCCAGGCTTGAGTGAAGTGGTACGATCACAGCTCACTGTAGCTCTGAGCCTCCCTGCTTCAAGCAATCCTCCCACATCAGCCTCTCAAGTAGCTAGGGCTACAGGTGTGTGCCATCACGCTCAGCTAATTTTTTTATTTTCTGTTGAGACAGAGTCTCACTATGTTGCCTAGGCTGGTCCCCAACTCCGGGGCTCAAGCGACTCTCCCACTACAGCCTCCTGGGATTACAGCCATGAGCCACTGAGCCCAGCCCATTTTAATATTTTTAAAAATGTGAAAATCACTTTTTATTACTAAAGCAACAGTTTGATCATTTAAAAATAATATAAGAGAAAGAGAGGTAAGCAAAGGTCTTGGAAATATAAATTTCTAATACATAAAAGCTGAACCATTAGAGAGGAAGACAGTATTTTTTTTTTTTTTAAGTATGGTCTGCTGCAAATGACACTGACAAAATAACTTTCTATTATATTAATATTTCTAATATTGCTTATTGGCTTTACTTTCCACTTTATTTATAAAGTTACAATCATTTCCAGTGTCTATTTCTTTATTACTGAATAAACTTTATAATATAAGATACAAGTTTTAAATTTTTTCTTAATACTTATAAATACTTATTCATATCATATATTACAAATGAGTGCTTTCATCTTCAAGGGAGAAATCTCAGAAGGCTACTAACTTATCATGGCAACAATGCTATTATTTAAGAGATCATTGGCTGCTCTTCTTTTGGAAACCCTTCCAGAGTGTGTGGAACTTATTTTTTTAAGGGATTCTCAGTGGTGGTGTATCCTCATCCATTTTATGGTGGCTTTGATTTTAAGTTTTGGAAACCACCAAGTTTATAAGCAAGGTAAGTGACTGAACTGAAAGATCAAACACTTGGGCTTATTTTATTTTGATAATTATTTTATTTAATAACCATTTTATTTTAATAACTTGGGCTTATTTTAAAAATCACAAGGTAAGTGATTGGACTGAATGATCAAATTCTTGAGCTTATTTTAATAACCATAAATTAACAAAATTAGTTTTTTTAGTGTGTTCCAAATGGGCTAAAAGTCAATTAAAATAACTTTCAAAAATGCTTTTAGGAATGGAGTATGTCTGAGATATGTGCATGGCCTGACCTTTTTGGGAAAACATTCACTTAAATGTACAAATTCTGATGTAATGAAAGGCAATCTGTAACATTACCATATTGTTACACCTTATACACAGTGCTTCAGTATCATATGTAACAGCCGATATGTTAATATATATATAATCTTATACAATTCAAAGAAGAAATGTTGAAATATTCATGTATTTTCAACTACACTCAAAGGCCTACCCTAAAACCATCTGTCTTAAACTGAACATGTAATCTCAAAATGGATTTAGTTATTGTGAGTTTATTTCAAGTTACTATTTCTAATAATTTTGAATCTCAAAATTTTTTTGTTAGTAGGGTAACAATTTGACTATTTTAACTATGTTTTAATCATATAGCAAAAATGCCAATTTATTACAAAATAAAATATCACATTTAAATCCCTACTTGTAAATATCTTATCCAAAAAATTTGCACAGGTTCCTGGCACATAATGCACAGAAATAATAACAGTATATATTAAAATGTAAATTATGTGTATATCTCATTAACATATCATGATTTCATATTGAAGTTCATAAAATTTAGTAAGCCAAGTGTAAGGTCTATCTTGCTGATAAATTCCAACATGTAGAAATAAGAATTTCTAGTAAGAATAAGAATAGAATTTTCCTTATTAAATAAGGAAAATGTAAAGCAAAGATACTCCAAAAATATCCTATTTTATAGCTTTTTTGTATCCTATTTTATAGCTTTTAGATATGTTCTTACTGTATAAGGTTAACAACTAAAAAATTGGACATTAAGTGTATCATTTACACTTTGTACAACAAATTTGGATATTGTGAAAACTAAAATTTTTATATAGATAAATTCCAGCACTTGAAACTTTAAAATTTACTCAAGGGGACAATAAGAAAAGATTTGGGAAGACTTACACATCCAGAGACCAACCTTAGTTATGAAGAAGAGGAGTGAGGAGAGTGAATTCTGGAAAGGCTTCCCCTTTTCTATTGCACATTATGAATCATTAATCTTTTATAATAATCACATATTACGTTTATATTTGGGGGAAAAATAAAGATTAAAGACAGACAATAATTACAAAAGAAAAAAAGTAAATACATTCCCTCTTCAGATATCACTATGGGTGAAGTTCAAAGATCTCTATTCATACTGACTTTCTTCTCTAATAGGCCAAGCTTGTATGTGCCTTGGACTTTAACCTCCTCCTGAGAATCTTAGCTCTCACTGCTTAACTCTGACTCTTGCTTATTTCATTCTTCTCACACATATCCTCCATGAGATCTTCCCCGACCACTCTAAAACTGTTCTACAGTATTCCCACTTCCACTACCGCCCATACGTGCTTTATTTTTCTTCCTCGCAGCCCTTATTATTACCTAGCTTTCCATCATGATTCAGTGTACTTGTACAGTCTGTTGTTTGATTTCCACAAAGGATTAAGCCTTATGGGAGCAAGCATTCTGTCTTATTCAGTATTTTAATCCCCACACCTAAAGTAGTCCCTGACACTTGGTAGACCCAAAAAAACTCACTAAAGGAATGAGTAATTATACCTCCAAAGAGATAATAGATATTTATTTCCAAGGAAACAATATATTAGATCCTATAAAACAGTTTGCACTTCCTTGATTTTCTGAAATGTTACTGAATTCAATACTGAATTTTTACTAAAAAACTTTACATTACAAAATAAGGAATGATATTTCAAGCAAACATCCTGCTGATGCATTAGAATTAAAATTAGTTTTAATATGCTACAACTATAAGTAAATAATCATTTGAAAATGGTTGAAGCTATGCATGATTAGCAAAACAAAAATGAGCATGTCTTCGAAGTTCTAAGATTGCCTTAAAACATAAAATTGTCATATAACAATTGAAGGTGACACATTAAGGGTATTATTAATATTAAAACGCCTCCCCAAATCACATTACCTCAAGTTTAAGCATCTCCATTAGAAAGCAGAAAAAATAATAACAAAATGGTGGATGAAAGGTGGCAGACAAGACTAACAAAAGTACACACTGAGCACGTAATTAAAATGACCAAACATGCCTACACGTCTAGTCTCTTAAATAAGCATACTTTAAAAGATATTTAAATACTTTCATAGCTATGCATGGGTATACTCATACTTATTCCATATCTACATAAACATTTTAGCACTTAAAACTGGGATTCAAATGAGTTTATTTGGAAAAAAGTAAAATTCTTTAAAAATCATTTCCATTAAATACTACACCAAATATAAGTTGATTACAGCTTAGATATTTTCAATAATGTAGATTTTTATAAATATACTTTTTAACCTTTAAATCCTCAATTTCCAATCCATAAAACAGCCAATTATTTATAAAGAATTTTCAAATGCTTTAGAATGAGATATTTTCTATATGCCTTCAAAAATACCCAGGCAAAAAGAAGTCAATGAATTCATAAGGTATGCGTTCAATGAAAATAATAAACACAAAGATATACATAGTTAATAATGTACACCAGATTATGTATCTTCAGCCCCAACTAGGTATACTAGTCAAATAAACATTTATATGAGCTAAATGTTAAAATACATATTCCTAAAATTGCCATTAATTCGGCTTAAAATAAATGTTTACTTGACATTTTAAAGTAATTTTTTCCTTTTTTTGAGACAGAGTCTGACTCTGTTGCCCAGGCTCGAAGTACAGTGACATGATGTTGGCTCACTGCAACCTCCACCTCCCGGGTTCAAGGGATTCTCCTGCCTCAGCCTCCCAAGTAGCTGGGATTACAGGCATGTGCCACCACACACCTGGCTGATTTTTTGTATTTTTAGTAGAGACAGGGTTTCACCATGTTGGTCACACTAGTCTTGTACTCCTGACCTCAGGTGATCCACCACCTGGGCCTCCCAACGTGCTGGGATCACAGGTGTGAGCCACTGCACCCGGCCCTTAAAAATAAATTTTTAGCTTCTTTAATTCCTTTGTATGTGTTTTGTTTCTGATGCCAATATTTAGGTTTGATAAAAACAGCAACATCTATAATAAAAATTGTTGTATTAAGTCCTATAATTCACTAACATACTTAATTGAAAATAACTAGAATTGAATTTTAATAAATTAATAAAACATGTCATATATTCAGAATAAGGAAAAGCAAAAAAACAAATGCCGTTACAAACAAATAAATGAGATGAAGTAATTAGTAATTTTTTTCATATGGAAATGGTATGACACAACTCAAAAGTATTTTAAGCTATTACCCAATACAAATATTACAACATACAATATGGCAAAATAAGAAAAGTAATTAACAATAAGTATTAGGACAAGATTAATAGCACAAATTTACTTAAAAGGCAATCATCAGACCACCTAAATTAGGAGACAACATAATAAAAAGGGAATAACACAGGCTTTGGATAAAACCTGAGTTCCAACCCTAGCTTTTATATTAGGTGTGACCTTGAACAATTTACTTAACCTCATTGCCTCTCAGATTCCTCATATGTAAAACATGCTTAATAGTTAACTTACAGGGTTATAAGAAACAAATGAGACCACGTTTTAAGTGCCTAACATAGTATCCAAAACCTACTGGTGCTCAAAAGAGTAAGAGTTTGTTTCTAATAATAATATTATTCTGACTCTTAAGTTACCATTTCCTAAAGTTATTCAAAATATTTTAACATAAACAATGTCTCATTCATCACTACATATTAAATAGGTAATAAGTATTATTATTTTGTTAAAAATATAATGAAATATTAAATCACTTATTCAGTTACTCAGCACAAATAAGTTCCTTTCTAAATTTATTTCCAAATTCTTGAAAAGGTAAATTTTTATGAAAATTTAAATGAAGACACAAAGAACTGATTTCTAAGCCATTTTCATTCTTTCCTAGAAATACCTTTTCTAGAAAAAAAAAAAAATCACTGTTTCCTACAAAGCCCTGTTTGCAGGAGGAGACGATGGAGGGAGACACTAAATTCTTTCACCTCCCTCTCTTTCATAACTCTAGTCATAGAACGGGTATGGTGACTCACACCTTTAATACCAACACTTTGGCAGACTAAGGCAGGAGGATCTGCTTAAAGCCAGGAGGTCAAGACCAGCCTAAGCAACATAGCAAGACCCCATCTCTACCAAAAATAATTTGTTAAATAAAGAAAAACAAAAAAACTCTAATCATAGCTTTTTCATCTTAAATGACTTATTCTCCTTAGATATAAAGGTATTTTAATCTACAATAGAAATATAAATTCATAAAACACTATAAATTCTTAAATAAGAATTTATATTAGAGTAACTCTTAAATATTACTTAGAAATGAGTAATTCTTAAATTAGAGTAACTCTTAAATAAAATATTACTTAGAAATGTCTTCCCATTAGCAAGTTATATTATATTCTCACCTTTTTTTGAAAGAGGGTCTGCCTCTACCACCCAGGCTAGAGTGCAGTGGTGTGATCATGGCTCACTGCAGCCTCAACCTTCTGGGCTCAAGCAATCCTCTCACCTCAGCTTCCCCCCTAGCTGGGAGTACAGGTACGTGCCACCACGTCTGGCTAACTTTTTATAGAGACAGCGTTTCACCATGTTGCCCAGGCTGGTTAAACTCCTGGACTGAAGCAATCTGCCTGCCTCAGCCTGCCAAAGTCCTGGGATTATAGAGGTGAGCCACCATACTCAGCCTATATTTTTTTAAATGCAAGTAAACATGTAAATTTATTTTCCTTGTTAATGTTCTATTTGTTTCAAAGTATATGCATAACTCCAAAACTTGCAGCTGGAATAAGTCAGACAGGACTCAACTTTAAAATACATATTCCTAAAACTGCCATTAATTTGGTTCTATTTTAGTCACCATAATACATTTATTTTAAAATTTCAAATAGCATTTAAGATATTTTTTAATCAAAAGAGAGTGTATTTTTTTTTAATTTGAGAAATACCAATAGGCAGACATATCTAATCAAAAATATTTCTTACTGATACAAAGAAATAAATGACTGGGTTCACCCTGGTTTAGGTATTTTAACATTAACATCTGAATAGCACTTTTCCTCATGAGACTTCTTTGATTCAGCCTCTCCTTGATTCCACATTTGTACTTATAATCATTGCCTTTTACTGATTAATAAAACCAGTAGGACAAGAGCTTTTAACTGGCTTCAGTAAGTTCATGAACCACCTGAAATAGTTTGAAAATTTTTGGAATTAAGTGTTAATTGGGCTACAAAGTGTCAATTTTGGAAAAACTGCATCCAAATATCATAAGTTAGAGAGTGAAGTGTTAGGCATCATAAGGCCTTACATGCCTATGTGTGTTATATCTACAAACTTTCACCACCCCTTCCCATAAGATAAAGAAGAAAGATTTTTAAAAATGAATTAGACATGGGTTATCTATAATACTTATACCCCAAAGCTTGATGACATGTTACTATTTGTGAATAGAGTGGCTTTTAGATCACCAGTTACAAAACTCTAAGAAAGAGATTCAAATTAAAATGTTACGGTAACAACTTTTTAAACTGAAAATATGAAAATCAGAGGTCTACTTTACATAACGGAGCTTAAAGACTACAAATAATAGTAGTCATAACAAAATGTCTCCCATAATAAAGTAAAAAGGACAAAGGCTAGGATTTTTAAGCAAATTTATGTATTATATATCTTAGAGTTTGTTGAATGCTGACGTAATTATACAAGGGATTTACAGGCCAAAGTCATGTCATGTAAGAAATAGCAGAAGAACTGAAAATGTTTATCTTGGAAGAGAAAATACTCAGAATAAATAGGAGCAGTCTTCAAATACCTCATGTGGAAAGAGGAACAATTTATTCTGTGTAATTCCTAAGAACAGAATCAGAACCAACGCATGTAAATTACAGGGAAACAAATGTCAGCTCAATAAAATAGACTTAGGAAAAAATATACACACCCTACACCACCTAGAAAGGATTGTGGATCACTTATCAGGGTTGCCATAAAGGGAAGTCCTGGATTGAATGTTAGACTAGCTCCTTTTAAGATGTCTTTCAAATTCATAATTCAAAGTCCATCAGTTAGAAATAAGCTTATGGCCAGGTGCGGTGGCTCACGCCTGTAATCCCAACACTTTGGGAAGCCGAGACAGGCAGACCGTCTGAGGTCAGGAGCTCAAGATCAGCCTGGCCAACATGGTGAAGTCCCATCTCTACTAAAAATACAAAAATTAGCCAGGCGTGGTGGCAGGCACCTGTAATCCCAGCTACTTGGGAGGCTGAGGCAGAAGAATCGCTTGAACCAGGGAGGTGGAGGTTGCAGTGAGCTGAGATCACGCCACTGCACTCCAGCCTGGGTGACACAGCAAGACTTCGTCTCAAAAAAAAAAAAAAAAGAAATAAGCTTATTACAAAATAAGCCTTTCTCAAATATATTTTCTAAACAAAATTGGTAATATAATTGTAGAAAATGCTATCATTCTTCCTTTAAACTCAATTACCATTTATCAACTAACCTTGAGTAAATTTAACCTTAAATATCATGTCAGCAATATATATTATTAAACAGAATAATAATCTTTATGCAAATATTCCTCTCTGAGTGTCTAGCTTTATAAAGCAAAACACACTGACTGTGAGACCACATTGACTATAAACAAATATTATTCAGATCAAAAATGAAAGAAAGACAAATATTTTGATAGGCCACTCAGAAAAATCTCAAATCCTGGCTTCACTCAACAGTATACACTACACAAGCTAATATGAATCACATTTAAGTACAATGAACTTCATTACCTCTGAGCTAGCATATTGTGACTGTAATTTTTTGCATTCATCTTTGAGTTTTTCAGATTCTCGCTCACGTTCCAAGGTCATGTTATCCATTAGTGTTTGAACTTGGACCAGTTCTTTCTTTAGCACAGCAACATCTTCTATACCAGGTCTCTGAAGCTGTGAAACAACACATTTTAATTAAAAATTAAAGTAAAAAACTAAAATAACACGCATTTTTAGAATCATTTCACTACAAAGGAATCAAAAGGGAAACTATCATCAATATCAATTTTTAGACTTCAAACATTGAACACTGATATCTTCTCCCACAATAAGCCATTTCCTCTTCCCATCCTACCTCATATTTAATAGTATTAATATTCAAGGTGCTGTCTAGTAAATTCACAATTATCCTTACTACTTTATTTGTTTTCCTTTCCTTCACAAACTACAACTATTGGTCATAACAGTGACTTGAAAATGCTACATTCCTTCTTTTTCTATCCTAGGAAACTGGTAATAAAAATGAAGGAGCAAATGAAAGCATAGAGTTTGCTGCAGGTTGGATGTAGTTAATTTATATATTTATTGAAAGCTAAACAAAGGAAAGAAAGTCAAGGACAGATGCAAGATTATTAAGTCTTGGGAGAGTATTAGAGATGTATGGTTCCAATAACAGAAATACAGTAATGAGGAAACATGATTACTTTGATTTTATACTTGTTGAATTTGAAATTAAAGCTAGAAATTCAATACAAAGTACCCTAAAAGCAGATGGATTTATAAAACTAACATGCAAGAGAAGACCAGGATCAGAGATGCAGATATGAAAAGTACTAAAATGACAGATGATATTTAGATAGAGACAACAAAAATGTTATGTATCATAACATTCCATTTTTATTTTAAAAATCATATATGGAATATATATGCAGGTGGTAGAATATAGGGAATTGCTTATTTCCTGATTTCACTCAAATTATATTTTTAAACATTTTCCTTCAGGGTATGTATTTTATTTTTAATTTAGAAAGGTATAAGAGTACATCTCAATAAATAATTCCTAAATTACCAGTTCCGTCTTCAGATCTTGAATTACAGTTGCTTCTTTGTTTAATTCTTCTGTCAGATGTGTCACTTTTTGTTCAGCAGCATCTCGAAGACTCCTTTCTTCATCATACTTTGACTTTATATCTAATTAAAGATAGTTATATAAATATTAGTTTAAGGGGAGGACAGTTTTTTTTTTTTTTTTTGAGACGGAGTCTCGCTCTGTCGCCCAGGCTGGAGTGCAGTGGCGCAATCTCGGCTCACTGCAAGCTCCGCCTCCTGGGTTCACGCCATTCTCCTGCCTCAGCCTCTCGGAGTAGCTGGGACTACAGGCGCCCGCCACCACGCCCGGCTAATTTTTTTGTATTTTTAGTAGAGACGGGGTTTCACCGTGGTCTGGATCTGTCGACCTCATGATCTGCCCGCCTCGGCCTCCCAAAGTGCTGGGATTACAAGCGTGAGCCACCGCGCCCGGCCGGAGGACAGTTTTATAAGTTTCTGTATATTACTCTGCATATCTGTATATCACTCTAATTCAAATTCACATTCCTTGGATAACCATAAATATATACAGTAAATTTATACTTCTAATTACATGAAACGAACTTAAAATTAACTGTTTGTCTACATAAATTCCACTCAACATTAAGTTAATAATTAGCATTTTAATGTATACTTAATCACATATTTTACCTAAAAGCACGTTAAAAACATATATATGTGATAGTATAACCAAGTGTTACATTTATACTACATTATTTAATTCATTTCTTTAAAATGTTCCTTTTTAATCTTTAAGAATGCCACAGAAGAAAATGTATCTTCTCTTAAATTTCAAGAAGAATCTACAAAGAAACACCAGTCCTTTGAAGGAAGGCAGCTAGAGGACAAACGAAATAATTTACATAGCAACTCTGAAATCATTAAATTCCATTAATCACCATTGTAAGTCTATCACAAATGCTTTAACACACTAAAATACTACATTTATTGCTAGGGTATATAATGGCAAAAAGGTAATGAGATTGATTTATTGGCTAAAAAATTCTAACTCAATTTACCTGCAATTTCAGTAGCAAGTTGGGCTGCTTTCTGTTCAAATAAGTCTTTCATTTGCTTAATATTAAAATTTTCTGTTTGGGCTTCTTCTAATTGCTGTTCCAAAGACTGTAGTTCTACAAAAAAGTGTCGCAGTTATTTAAATACCATGTTAATTACATATGCTAAAAATTGTTATTACTTATATTCATTACAGTTGTAAAGATGATCAACTTAAGTTTATTATCCAATTACAAGTAGAGTGTTTTGACACTTCAAGAAATTAAGTATATCTGCTTCATTTAAGGTACAAATCATAATTTACAAACATATAATACAAATGAAATGAATATTTAGAATCACTGCCAAATAATCTATAAATATTTTATTAAAAGTTATTTTGATTTCACATTTCACAGTTATTTTCCCATATCCATCAACTGACCAAAAAGGAATACATTCTTTTTTTTTTTTTTTAAGAGATGGGGTCTCGCTATGTTACGGAGGGTGATCTCAAACTCCTGGGTTCAAGCCATTCTCCCCTATCAGTCTCCCAAAGTGTTGGGATTATAGGCATGAGCCACCAAGCCTGGCTCAAAAAGGAAAACATTCTGCTCCTCTGATAAAATTAGTTATACAGCAGGATGTTGGAAATGGTTAAGATCTCAAGGCCTTTTAATTCATTAAAGTATGCAGTCAACTCCTAATACTTCATCATAAAGAAACTATCTTACTCTTAATATATTAAAATGTCATTAAACAACCATATTAATGTAATATTCCAGAAGTTTCTTACTTCAAAATATAATGAACTAAGAAAACTAAAATTTTAGTTAACTGGTTAAATTATGAAGTTCACATGTAACTCTCTACACCTAGAATATGACCATTATCTTCACCGTTTTAGAGTCATAAAGCATAACCATGAAACAAAATTCATTTGGCAGGCATCGAAGAAAAAGAAGGGAAAACAAATAAGAAGGAAAAGAAAACTGAAAAAATATCTGCTTTAAGTAAAGTTACCTGCTGATGAATCAGTCACCAACCCATCAGGTTTGGCCTCCTCAATTAAAACAAAAGACATAAACAAATGAATTAAAAGGAAAAGATAACACTGTTAAAACTGTCAATGTTAAAAAATCTTTGAAAGTCACATTCTTTCAGGTAAGTAGTAAGATTTTGGTGAAAATTTAAATTTGGTGGTTTCCATTCTTCCAGATCTGTAAGAGACAAGCAGGCAGACTAGCATAATGATCTAACTTCAGTTTATTAGTTCTAACATAGATATTTTTGTATGTTAATATATATGAAGTTATTATGGTCATCTTAAGTTCCATGAATTCAGTAATAAATAGCACAATTATTGTAATTATAAATATAGATTATAAAACAAATACTTAAGTCAACTGGCAACATTCAATCATATTAGTATGTAGCTTTGAAATAATTTCTAACACTAACATAGTTTGCTACATGGATGCTATATATTTTGCTGTAATAAGAACTTGGAGTGTTATCCCCCTCCGCTCAAGCATGTAATACCTGTTAGACCCCATATGTGAGAACTTGGAATGAACTTCTCCTCTCTTCAGTAGTATTACATCAGACCTTATCATACCCCAGATCTGAGCTACTGACCTCAACTACTGGACTTCAAAATACATATTAACCAAAGAGTTTGAAAGATACTTTGAAAGCTTAGACCATGGCAGGCTGCACTTTGTCAGCTGCTTTCTTTGAGACTGGCAGCTCATGCTGCAACAGGGCCATATCCTGTTGGCCTTACAGCTTTGAGTCTTGGCAGCCAACACCTACATCTCCTCTAGCAGCAGGAGATCCCCATTGTCCGGGATCTCCACTTTTTTGGACGCCATCTCTTCAGAGAGGCTGCTAATAAAAAAAGGTACACCTCAACCCTTTTAGACTTTACTTTTCACAAAAGCCTGCTTCCATCCTGATAGAGTGATCAGACTTTAATAATTTTGGAACTCACCCCACTATATGGTTAATATACCTCATCTATTGATATTCCCCATAAGATTTGTTCATGTTATTTCTCCCCCTTTTAAGCACTGTGAACCAAAGAAAATTTCTCTTTGGCAATAAACCATGCAATTCATGAAATCATAATTCAAATCATGCTTCTTATTACAATCAAACACAACACCTATAATAGTTGAACATTTGCATTAGTTAAAACATGCTATCAAGCTATCACTACTAAAACTTGCATTAGTTAAAACGTGCTACCAAACTATCACTACTAAAAAAATTGGCTTTATAAGCATAAATTTTTAATTCAGGACAAGTCAACTTTAAAAGAAGCAGAAATAACAGATTCCATAAGGCTTAATTTGTCACATGTATTAAGAACAAAATAATATACTACCTTGGCATTATTTTTATATTTTAAAGAATTATACCAATCTGAAAGAGTTTAATAAGGCATTTCCTAGTATATCTGACTTTTTGTTTCTCTATACATTGAATTAAGACATACTGATTGCTAAGAATCATAAGTATTTAAAATATATTTTCCCCGAAAGGTAAATTTCTTGCCAAGGTAACTTACACCTTGCACTGCGGAGAAGTTATTTAAGTGTATTAAATGTGAAATAGTCATCTCAAATGTAGTAAACAATTTCCACTCTGTTTTCAGATACAGAAAAGAATACAGCCCATAATTATTAATGGCATCTATATAAAACATGAGTAAATGAGTTATAAGTATTTTGGATTACTAAAAACTTCTTTAATGTTAACAGAATCACCAATTAGAGAAGCTGAGTAGTAATAAGACTGATTATCTTGTCATTTATTTATTTGTTTTTGTCTTTTTCAGTCCAACTGCCAATTCTTGGTGCAAAGGCTTTAAAAAGCAAAAAAGGCTCACTGAAAGTCACAATATGCCAAGATAACATGCAAAGGGATTATTAATTACTTTACAACAATATTAGAACTATTGCTGAAGGGTAACTACTTTTATTCTTACAAATGATGACTATGGTAAAATTATTTGGTAAAATTTCGTTAATCTTTGATTCTTCCTATAATTTCAGAATAAAATCAATATAATTTCAGCATAAAAATCATAATTAAGGCATTTACTTAGAAAACACATTAAACTATATAGAATCTAAGACATCAAAAAAATCCTATTCAAAGAGAACCACTTTTGATACTGCAGTGATTTTCTTGTTTTTCTCTATGTATTATTTTTATGTAAAGTCATACAGAATATGCATGTGTGTGCATGTATATACAAATACACATTTTTTAGTTTTTTAAAAACTTAACACTGCTAATAGAACAGGTTTCCCAGTTTTCAATCTTCACTAACATAATAAATAATAAATAAATATTATTTATTTCCCTACCAATAGACACTTTAGTCATTATCAATTTGTCAGAAACTTAAATGCTCTGAAGACTCACTACTGTTTGAACCTATTTTTTTAACCATTTAGGTATATTACAAAACATTAGAATAATTTGGCTTGGTATAAAAAAAACAACATACAGGTACCTGATTCTTTTTTTTTTTTTTTTTTTTTTTGAGGCAGAGTCTTGCTCTGTTGCCCAGGCTGGAGTGCAGTGGTGAGATCATAGCTCACCACAGCCCTGAAATCCAGAGGTCAAGTGATTCTCCCATCTCAGCCTCTCCAGTAGCTGGGACCACAGGCACATGGCACCACACTCAGCTAATTTTTAAATTTTTTGTATAGACAGGGGTCTCCCTGTATTGCCCAGGCTGGTCTCGAACTCCTGGCTCAAGCAACCCTCTCAAGAGCCTCAGCCTCCCAAAGTGCTGGGATTACAAGCATGGGCCCATCCAGTAACTCATTTTTAATGGAACACCTTTAAAAAAATTACATCTTCACTCCTCATACATTTGTTTGCATTCATCAGAATTCAACACAGAGAAACAAATTAGGAAGTTATTTATATCAGGCCGCCACCTGCTTGCAAAAAGGTATTAAGTTTAGTTTTCAACAATAAAAATAAACAACTAATAAACATGCTTTAAGTAGTTAAAGCAATTACTTGCTGCTGCAGCCCTTGGTATTTTTCTAATTCCTTCTTTAATTCTTCCGAGTACCATTTTTCTTCCTAAGAAAAAACATTTTTAATTAGTAAATTTAAAAAGAGGTATTATCTGAAACACTGAAAATAAAAAGGTATAACAATTTTTATTCTTACCTTAAGTGAAGCCTGTAGGTCTTGGACCTCTTGTCTGAGCAGTGTTACATCATCTCTAAATAAAAATGGGGGGAAGGAATTAATAGTTAATGTCCTTTAATTAACAAACTGGTCTTAAGAAATCATGGCTAGTAATTGTATATTAATATTATAGTTTTTTCAATTCAAAAAAAGAACTATGGAAGATTTCATATATAATGGCATATATATAAATCCCTCAGAAAAACAATTTTATTCGTAAAGCTCATTGTTCATAAATGGAAAAACATTTTCTAATGGAAATAATCATATAACTGACTGTTAAGTGCCCAAGCCAAGAGGCAAAATGTCTCCCATTAATTTACTAACAATAAGCATCAATGGCTTCCTATTGTAGTTAGCATAAAATCTAAACTCATTAACATGGACTATAAAATATGCATAATCTAGTCATTGCCTTATCACTCTCCCCTTCATTCATTTAGCTCTATCAACATTGGCTTTTGTCTTTCACACTGAGAAAAAGCCCTGGTTCACTCCGCACCACCCTTGGTTACGCCCTGATTCTATGCTCTGAGTAGAATGCCGTCTGCAACTTGCGCATTTCGCAGCCGCCGTCTTGCCGCTGCTCCTTCTCAACGCCACTTCCACTCACTGCCACCAACACCAACATGAACGGGAGCTCAACAGCTTCCACTAGGTGTTCATTGAGGAGGACACGTTCCTCTTCACCTCAGAGTCAGTGAGGGAAGGCCACCCAGATAAGATCTGTGACCAGATCAGTGAGGCTGTCCTTGATGCCCACCTTCAACAAAATCCTGATGCCAAAGTAGCTTGTGAAATTGTTGCTAAAACTGGAATGATCCTTCTTGCAGGTGAAATTACATCCAGAGCTGCTGTTGACTACCAGAAAATGGTTCGTGAAGCTATTAAACACATTGGATATGATGATTCTTCCAAAGGGTTTGACTACAAGACTTGTAATGTGCTGGTAGCCTTGGAGCAACAGTTACCAAATATTTCTCAAGGTGTTCATCTTGACAGAAATGAAGAAGACATTGGTGCTGGAGACCAGGGCTTGATGTTTGGCTCTGCCACTGATGAAACTGAGGAGTGTATGTAGGCCTTTAACCATTGTCTTGGCATACAAGCTTAAAGCCGAACTGGCAGAACTACGCCATAATGGCACTTTGCCTTGGTTATGCCCTGATTCTACAACTCAAGTTACTGTGCGGTATATGCAGGATTGAGGTGCTATGCTTCCCATAAGAGTCCACACAATTGTTTTATCTGTTTGGCATGATGAAGAGGTTCGTCTCGATGAGATGAGGGATGCCTTAAAGGAGAAAGTCATCAAAGCCATTGTGCCTGCAAAATACCTTGATGAGGATACAATCTACCACTTACAGCCAAGTGGCAGACTTGTTATTGGTGGGCCTCGGGGTGATGCTGGTTTGTATGACTGGATGGAAAGCCATTATGGACACTTATAGAGGTTGGGGTGTTCATGGAGGAGGTGCCTTTTGAGGAAAGGATTATACTAAGGTCAACCATTCAGCTGCTTATGCTGCTCATTCAGCGGCAAAATCCCTTGTTAAAGGAGGTCTGTGCAGAACGGTCTCTTATTCTGTTGGAGTTTCTCATCCATTATCTATCTCTGTTTTCCATTATGGTACCTCTCAGAAGAGTGAGAGAGAGCTACTAGAGATTATAAAGAAGAATTTTGATCTCCACCCTAGGGTCATTGCCAGGGATCTGGATCTGAAGAAGCCAATTTATCAAAGGACTGCAGCCTATGGCCACTTTGGTAGGGACAGCTTCCCATGGGAAGTGCCCAAAAAGCTTAAATATTGAAAGTGTTAGTCTTTTCCCCATACTTCTTGGCATAGGCAACAGAGAAGCCTTCAAGCTCTGAGGGAAAGGGCCTTCCTTCCTAAATTTTCCTGTCCTGTTTCAGCGCCTGATCAGTTGTAGTCACTCTGGTCAATGACATGAATTGTAGCTTTTGTGGGTAAGTTGGGCTTGCTATTCTGTCCCTAGGTGTTTTGTTTATCAATAATGAATTTAGTGAGCATAGGTGATCCATGTAACTGCCTAGAAACAACACTGTAGTAAATAATGCTTTGAAATTGAACATTTGTGCCTTATGATCCAATGCTCCAAAGTCCTAATTGCATTGACTTTCCCACCAGATGCTGAAAATGTCCTTGTAATGTGCACATAAAGTACTTGTAGTTCCACTTATAGCCACTGTCTGGCAATGCCACAGCCCTGTCAGCATGAATTTGTAATGTCTTGAGCTCTATTATGAATGTGAAGCCTTCCCTTTATCCTCCCTGTAACTTGATCCATTTCTAATTATGAGCTCTTTGTCAGGGTGTGTTCCCTATCCGATCAATCTTGTATGTAACGCAAGTTCCCAGCTGGAGCTCTAGCCTGACATCAAAAAAAGGCAGTTACCATTAAACCATCTCCCTGGTGCTTACGCTCTTAATTGCCACCTCTTTAACAGCACCAAATCAAAATCTCTCCACTTTCAGCTGTATTTTGGAGGACATACACGTAAGGTTTTAATTTAGTAAACCAATCCTATGCATGGTTTCAGCACTAGCCACACCTCACCAACTCCTAGCTCTAGAAAAAAAGGCACCTGACACCTTTGTGATGCCATACAGGGAAATCACAGGCCAGTACCTGAGGGTCTGAAGGTTGCACACTTTAGTACCAGATAACGTTTTTTTTTTTCTTTAAAAGAAAGCCTGAGTACTCCACACTGCACAGTAACACCTCCCAGGGTTTTAGTTTTGTTTTATTTTCAAAGCAGGTCCAATGAGCTTTCTGAACATCTGGTGTAGCTACAGACAAGTCAACTTCCTTCAGAAAGCAGCGTTTTTGGCGGGGAAAAGGAAATTCCTTCATACTTGAACATTTTCTAATTGCTTATTTATTCTATTCTGGGGTGTGACATAAGTGCAGTGAAGCTATCACCTCAGATGGCAGCTTTAAAAAAATTTTTTTTCTCTCAATACCATGATTACCATGATTCCTTTAACATGTTTCCAGCATTCCTAGGTAGGCCAAGGTGTCCTACAGAAAAACCTTGGGTTCGACCTACAAGGGGTCTGGCTGGTGTTAACAGAAGGGAGGGCAGAGCTGGTGTGGCTGGCCATGGAGAAAGCTGACTTGGCTGGTGTGATACAGAGAAGCCACCTTGTTTATATGCTTATTCCATGACTGCTCACCCTAAGCAGAAAGTGCCTTTCAGGATCTATTTTTAGAGGTTTATTACATATGTCTGGTTCTCAATTCCAACAGTTTAATGAAGATCTAAATAAAATGCTAGGTTCTACCTTAAAAAAAAAAAAGAAAAGACAAAGAAGAAGAAGAAGAGGAACAGGAGGAGGAAGAGGAAGAAGAAGAAGAGGAGCAGCAGCAGCTCTGTAAAAAGGGGAAAATACACACAACACACACAAAACACTTTATTTCTGTTCCTTTGGGTATGACATGCTCTTTCCTGTCTGAGAAGCTTCTCACATTCTGTTCCTCTCACCTAAGGGTCAAACCGACAAAGAATGGTGAACTGACCATTCTAAGCCCTTCTGCGGGAGAGAGATTTCATGAGAAAACACCATTATAAAGAATTATTATTCTGGCCGGGCACGGTGGCTCACACCTGTAATCCCAGCACTTCGGGAGGCCGAGGCGGGCAGATCACCTGATGTCTGGAGTTTGAGACCAGCCTGACCAACATGGAGAAACCCCATCTCTACTAAAAATACAAAATTAGCCATGTGTGGTGGTGCATGCCTGTAATCCCAGCTACTCAAGAGGCTGAGGCAGGAGAATCGCTTGAACCCGGGAGGCATAGGTTGCAGTGAGCCGAGACTGTGCCATTGCACTCCAGCATGGGCAACAAGTACGAAACTCGATCTCAAAAAAAAAAAAAAAAATTATTATTGTTCTGGATGTCAGGAACATATCTTCCCCTGCTGGATTCAAATTCATCCTACAGATATACTCAAACAAGTACAAACGATATCTCCAAAGGAACTTTGTGATGTCATAAGTATGCAAAACATGAGAAATAACCTGAATAGTCATCAACCAAAGAATGAGAAAATTCCATGCTATCATTAAAAAGATAAGATAGCTCTATCTACCTTGATATGAAAGAATCCGTAAGATACAGACAGAAACAAAAGGTACAGAACAACGTAGAATTGCTATCTTTTATATAATTACATATATTTATATATTTATTTATATGTACATAGATATAAGCATATGAATATATAAGCACAGAATATCTCTGGAAGAATACATAAGAAACTGATGAAAAAAAGAGGCTAGGGAAAAAGGGGTGGCAAGCGCTCAATTTTCACCATAAACTTTTTTGAACCATCTGAATTTTGTACTATGTACATCTACACACATACATTTAAAGATCTAGCCTAAAAAAGCTCACTAATGCATCAAGCTTCAAATATTTGATTGATGTTGATGAAATTCGCATATAAACTGATGAACAGAGGGCTTTAAAGCAGAAAAGGTTTCATGACCCACCTGAGTCATGTGGACTTTTGATCTAAAAGACGTATCCTGCTCATAGTCACATGTCATCCAAAGTGGTATAGTGGAGTAGAATGTAATTGTCAGAAACTGAGGTGTAGGAAAATGGGAAGAAGAGATACAATAAGATAAAAATGGAAACGCATGCAGTAACTATTCCATAAGCAATGAGAAGCCTGCAAAAATTACTACTTAAAGCAATGCCAATCAAATTTGCATTTTAAGAATATTATTCTGGCCAGGCGCAGTGACTCAGGCCTGCAATCCTAACACTTTGGCAGGCTGAGGTGGGAGAATTCCTTGAGGACTTCTTGAGGTTCTTGGGCAACATAGCAAGACACTGTCCCAAAAAAAAAAAAAAAAAAAAAAAAAGTAAAAATTAGCCAGGCATGTTGGTCCATGCCTGTAGTCCCAGTTACTTGGGAGGCAGAGGCAGGAGGATCACTTGAGGCCAGGAGTAGGAGGCTACAGTAAGCTATGATTGTACCAGCCTGGAAAACAGAGCAAGATCCTATCTCTAAAAAAAAAGAAAAAAGAATATTATTCTGGCAGCAATATGGAGAATTGGAGGAGTACAAGATAAAGATAGAGAGCCAACTATAAATATGAAAAAACATTTTTGAGTGAGATTTAAGGCCTAAAATAAAATATAACAGTAAAAATGTAAAAGAATATATGCTGTTAAAGAAACAGAATTAACTAAACTTTATGATACATCAGATGCGGGTAGGAGGAGCAGATATGTAAAAATGAGCACACCTACTTTCCTGGCTTTACTAACTGGGTGGGGACAGATAATGACGCCATTCTCCAGAAGAAGTAATAGTAGACAAGCAGTAGGTTTAGAGGAAAATAGAATAAACTCTGTTTTCAAAATGTCAATGATGAGGTGCCTCAGAAACATCTGAGGGAAGATACCTAATAGGCAAGTTGGGAGATAATTCTAGGTTGGAGATATGGTTTAGGAGGAAGTTATGGATGTAGATATTACCCTAGGTAGATCATATAGAGAAACAGCAGCATACAAAACAGATCAAGAAAAAATTATCACACTGGTATGTCATCTCAGAAGAGTAGAAGGAAGGAGAGCTGGCACAGCCAAATGTTGCAGTGGTGGTTGTAGATAGTCTACAGAGATGACTACAATCAAGTTCTTCCTTTCCTACACACAAAATCCACTAATCCACTAAAAGACAAAGTTTATCTTCAGGCCTCATGAATCTGACTTGGCACTATGACTACTTTATCCAATAGAATGGCAGAAGTGATGCTCTGACACTTTTGAATCAAGCCTAAAGAAGATTGGCAGCTTCTGCTTCTTTCCTCTTGGAACATACTACCTTGGAACGAACTACCAGCTTGTGAGGAAGTCCAAGCAGCCACATAAAGAGGCCCACATGAAAGAGAACTGAAGCCTTTGGCATAAAGCCCCAGATGAGCTCCTAGCTGGCATCCAGCACAGACTTCCAGCCATGAATGTAAGGCCATTCTGAACCTTCTGGTCTTCCTACAACCCCAGTCTCCCTCACTTAAAGCAGAAGAACCATGCAGTCAATTCAAAGAATCAAGAGAATTAATAAACTGTTATAGTTTTAAACCACTATGCTCTTTGGGTAGATTGTCAGACAGTAATAGATAATCAAAACAGAGGTCAAGCAAAATAAGAACTGAAAATAATCCAGGTTACTGTTGGCCTTCAGAGCCATTGCCAGAGAACGGCAGGGCAGAAGTCAGTATTCAATTAACTAAAACACTAAATGAAAAGTTAAGAAGAAAAAGGGTAGACCGCAGATGCTTTTATGTTAAAAGTTCATATATCGGACACGGTCTAATTCATAGTTGAAACACAACTCTATTAAATTGATATTAAATATAAAAACATTTATAATATAATTTAACCACCTATTTTTAATGTATTTCCTAACAAATGACAAAAGAATAGTAGCCAAAATTATTAATTCACACATAAAAATACCCAAGAGCATTAACAGTCATATTAAAAAGGAAGATCCATTCTTCCCAAAAGCACTGGTTTTCCCACATACTTTAATACAGTAAAATGGCCATGTTTTATAGTTCTACATTATCTATCAACCACAAAGTTTATATGGTTATCATATTTTCCTTTATGTAGTATTCTTTGTGTTACGCAGATTAACCAACCAGTAAGTTTTTTTTTTTAGGAAAGCATAAAAATACTTTTTTACAAGTACAATGAAGTAAAACTTTTATGCCCTCAGTGAGGATAAAAGACAAGAGTTCTCTCCAATAGCAGAAAAAATGCAAAGTTATATTGTTGAATGCTATTCTAAGTAGTTATATTTTAGTTTACTTTTACTTCTTAAAATGGCCAAGACAAATTACCAGGAAACACAATGTGTACGTCTGCTTATTGCTATACTGGTGATTATAAATGGAAATTTTTAAATTTTAAATTAAAAATTAAATTTTAATTGTTGGCTACATTTATTATTTTAACAACCTACTATAAAGTCATCTAAGCAAATGGTATCATTTTATATTACACAATATGCTAAATATAATTTAATCTTCTTTTGCTAACTTACAATATTCATTAAAAACATAACCTATATACCGTATTGTAGTTGCTGGCATAGATAGTTACTGGTCAAGGATTGAATAGTTTTTAACAATAATGGAGGAAGGATATGCTAAATGACAACAGATTTAAATTAAATAATACAAAAAGGTTACTATTTTCATAAGCTAATTAATCATGATTAAACAACGATATCACATGCATATTCCATAATATTATACTTCAAAATTATCATACCGTACCGCTTCAAAGCAAGATTAGACTCTCCTCCATGACCTGAGTCATTACCAGCATCATGAACAGCTTCATAATGTTTGAAAAGTTCATCAGCAGATCCAAGAGATTTCATACACTGGGGACATATGAAACCCTATAGAAAAGGGCAGAAAAAAGTTTCAAAATAGTATTTAATATTGTGAAATAACAATTTGCATATTATTAAATATCATCAAATGTCTGAATCATACCAATGGTGCCATTAGGTAAATTATATCTTATGGTATTAATCCCAAATTCTAGTATCATGCAAAGATACTTCATTGTCTATTCTAGTTGAAGTTTACAAAATACAAAGCCCTTGCAACCATCTTTTAGGTCAGATAAATTAATAGCTGGAGTACCCAAGTCTAATCTGAAAAGTTAGTTCTAATATAGATTAGTTGAGAAGATTTGCCATCGTACCCTTCCTTTCTCTAGATATCCTCATTAGTAAAATAATATCTGTTCCAATCTACTTCTCAGGAATGCTAACAAAAAAAAAAAAAAAGAAGATGAATCACTGAGGGGGAAAAAAAGTAATTCATAATCACCACAGAGTTCAGATATCTAAAATGATAACAAGTATTCTAGTCAGTAAATGTCCTTGCTAACCTACGGCTAACACAGTAAAGGCCTAAAATTAATGTGTAGCCCCATAAAATATAAAAAACAAGTATAACTATATAACTAATCCCAAAATTATTATATGGTTAAAACTACCAACTAGAGTACTATGTTAAAGATGCTGATATCAAGATCCATGTTTTACAAATTTTAGGTTGCAATTCATTAATGAATTATGAAATCAACTTACTGGGTTGCAATTTTTATTTTTTTATTTTATTTTGAGAATGAGTCTCACTCTGTCACCCAGGCTGGAGTGCAATGGCGCGATCTTGGCTCACTGCAAACCTCCACCTCCTGGGTTCAAGCGATTCTCCCTGCCTCAGCCTCCTGAGGAGCTGGGATTACAGGCACCCGCCACCATGCCCGGCTAATATTTGTGCGTTTTTAGTAGAGATGGGGTTTCGCCATGTTGGCCAGGCTGGTCTCGAACTCCTGACCTCAGGTGATCCACCCGCCTCAGCCTCCCAAAGTGTTGGGATTGCAGGCATGAGCCACCATGCCCAGCCAGGCGTGGTGGCATACACCTGTAGTCCCAGCTACTCAGGAGGCTGAGGCAGGAGAATTGCTTGAACCTGGGAGGTGGAGGTTGCAGTGAGCCAAGATCATGCCACTGTACTCCAGCCTGGGCGACAGAGCAAGACTCCTTATCAAAAAAAAAAAAAAAAAAGAATATTTGTAGTCATTCATTAAATCAAAGATTTTTAAAAAATAGTAATTAGCAAAATCATGATAAAGTTATTACACATACAATTCTGCTAATTAAAGGTAGCAAGAAATAAACTTGTTTTGCTTCCATCAAGTACACCACAATTCTAAAATTCCCCTCTATTACAGATACAAAAATAAAATGGAATGTGTGTGGCAGTGGTGCTTCGGCACTGTAAGCAACAAGTAAATACATTATAACTTTGAAGGTTCTATGGAAAGTAAGTTTTATTAGAATGTACAGCTTTTACATATAAGAATGGTCATCCTCTCTTGATTCTATAAAAAAACAAAATACAATGCCCTTTAAAGATCACCGTTCCCCAAGGCTCTCTCATTGACTTCCTCCTCTTCTGATTCAGCATTCTCCCAGGTATATAACAATGCAATGGTTTTAGCTATCACTGACATGCTGATGACTCCCAAATCCGTCTATCTAGCCAATAACTCACTCCAGAATTCTTCCGGATCTTCAACCACATGTATCTCTACCTGCATCCCACAGGCATCTCAAATACAACAAATGCAAGACTCATTTCCCAAACCTCCTTTTCTCACCAACGCCCACCTTTCACCTAAACTAGAAACCTAAAAATTTGGCTAAACTACTCACTACTCTCCCTCTCACTCATTTCTAATAAAACATTAAGCATAAACATTTCTCCTTTCCATCTTCTCATCTCCATCCTCATTGCAGCTGCTCATGTTCAGACACTCAGTATCTCTTGTCCAGACTACTGCAATAACATTAGAAACAGTGCTCCCATATCCAGTCTTCCCTCTTCCTAACTAATCTTCCACAGAGCTGCCAGAGGAATCTTTCTAAAATAGATTCTTCAATATCCTTCAGCAACCTTTATCATCAAGATGGCATACAAGGTTCTGCATAACCATTCCCCTAACAACCTATGCAGTCTGATCTCCAGACACTCCCTCACCATACTTCAACACTACTAAAATACCTGCGTTTCCCTGAGCACGCCATCACACTTCAAATTTCTGTGCCTTTGCATATACTGCTTTTTCCCTCCAGGAGCACCCTCATTAGCTTATCGAGTTCCTATACTCACTGTAATACACAGCATATTGGATTTTTTTCGTCTGTATTTCCATAATGGCCACAGGTGGTACTTTAAACATACTATATTTTTCTATATTGTATATTTATTCACTGAAATATGAATGAACCTGGCAGTGCAAAAATTGGCCAAGAAAACAGAAGATCTTTAATAGCTTACAGATTATAAAATCTTCCAAGGGAGAAAATGAGCTAAGCAATAAGTACTCTGAGCACGTAAAAACTAAAAATAAATAAATAAGAAACCTGCTCCTTGAGTGCTGATGCAAAAAAATGTACATCCTCATTTATTATTTGTGCACATTATGTGGCAGAATCAAGGCTCACTGTTTATTTGGGATACTGATATGTAGACAAATATTATCATACAATGCTGTATAATACAATTACATATAAAGAATTATGGGAACACAGGAGAAGTATCCAACTCCACCTGTGGCAGCAGTTAATACTTTACAAAAATACATACACACATACATAGTATATATGTGTCTCATCTCCATCCTCATTGCAGCTGCATAGTGTATGTGTGTGTGAGAGAGAGAGAGAGTCACTGGAATTCGGTACTAAAGAATAAATAGGAGTTTACCTGGCAGAGAGAAAAGCATTCTAAGCAAATGGAGGAGCATAAACAAAGGTGCAACAAACACTATGAATAGTCATGTTACATTTAGGAAACAGAAGGCTTCTAGGTGTGTTCTGATCACAGAGCCAGAATGAAGGGCAGGGGGACAACAGGTGATAAATGCAATAATCTCCTATGAAACTCCTGAAATGAGCAAACAGTAGTATTGAGGATGTGCCTCTGGACATCAGAATACAGTGATGCCATTAGGCTCCAGAGATATGGTACTCAACATTGTCTTCTGAATGAATGAATGCTCCCAGTCAGGATGTTAGTCTAGCTGCTGTTATTCTCTTTTTCTTCAAAACCATCTGTTGGCATTCTTAGATCTCCTACCCACTGTTGTACAACACTAGTAGATATGCCTTTAGTGCAACAGTACATGTACCCATATAATGTTTAGCCTGTCATTTCTCTTTTGTGTCTCAACTTCTGCTAATAAACTAGAAAGCAAATGAAAAAGTGTTCCTCGGAGAAGCTACATCCCTATTACACGATTTAATCTTCACAACTGTGGCTTTTTGACTATTGTCTCCACTTTCAGGTTTGGGCTCCAGATACCTAAGAGTGCCAGAAAGCCAATGATCACACTGAGGTATGCCATACCTTCTTACAACTTCCAAAAATTACCAGATTAATACCCCAGAAATAAATGATTCATTCCTAATGAGAAATTTTAGAAATCAGTAACATACATTTCATTATAGAAATATTCCACATAAGTGAATTTTCCATGTGATTAAGATTTCCTTGCTTAAATAAAACTTAAATTTGGGGACATTTCTAATAAAAATAAATCTTACTAAAATACATGTAATTCCTCACCTTCTCAAATAGATGATATTAAACCTTTTCCTAATGCCTCCAAGACATAAATATTTATCACTGAAAAGATGTCTTCTACCCTATTAATTCTGGCAAGCCTCTTTAATTCTTATACCCACATTTTATAGTTTGCCTGCTCTATATTTCAACAGTCATTACTAAAAATTCTTAGCATACTAGCTCTGGGAATGCTAACCTGTAATAAATGGGATGGGTAGATATTTTTTAAAAAGTGTATTAAAACCCATCATTTGAGTTTAGAATGAGTGCCTCAGGGATGTCCCACGAACAGATTGCATGATCTTTAGGTTCATGGACTTTGAAAACCAATTTGATATGAGACTCCTCTATTTTTTTCTAAATGATCTCCAAGGGGATCGAGGTTGCTAGATAGATAAATTCCAGAGAAGGACTGTTAGCTAACAATAACACACTAAAACTAGCCAGCTACATTTATTTCCCTTAGTCATTTCAAATTTGTCACCAATTTCCAAAAAACACAATTTACTTAAGATTAAAAACAATATATTCAGTACTTCTAGAGTTTGGTTATCTGTAATCCTTTCTCATATCCACTGCAACTAAGAACTTACCTTAACTGGAACTTAAGGTACTCCTGTTGTACCAAGTATCCTTTTAGTTAAAAGAAAAAGCCCTGGCCGGGCACAGTTGTTCATGCTCATAATCCCAGCACTTTGGCAGGCCAAGGCAGGCAGATCACTTGAGGCCAGGAGTTCTAGACTACCCTAGCCAACATGGTGAAACCCCATCTCTATTTAAAAAAAAATATATATATACAAAAAATTAGCTGGGCATGCTGGTGCACCCTTGTAGTCCCAGCTACTTGGGAGGCTGAGGCAAGAGAATTGTTTGAACCCGAGAGGTGGAGGTTGCAGTAAGCCAAAATTGCACCACTGCACTCCAGCCTGGGTGACACAGTGAGATTCTGCCTCAAAAAAAAAAAAAAAAAAAAAAAAAAGGAAAGCCCTTACTTCAAGTGTGGAGTAGGTGAGATTATTACTTTTGATTTTGGCTAGTCTATCAAGAAGAAAAGTTGACCCACAAGGTCCAGAAGGATAACATGTGATAAAATGCTAAGCAGATTTTCAAGAATCTTTTATGCCTCCATCTTTGCTTGCACTGCTTCAGCCGGTTTAATTGGTATCATCCTACATGCACCCATTTTCTCCACCACAGTTAAAATCTCTGGTTTAACTGTCCTCCTATAAAGTTTTTCCTGAGTTCCTCTCATGCTGAATTAGCCACTGCACTTTTTGCAAATAATACCTATCACAGAAACCTCCTGGGGTAGAGATTGTACCTTATTCACCTATTATCTCCCTCACCTGCCAAAATATCTGCCACATAAAAGGTACTCCATTAATATGTCAAATAACTAAATGTGGTTAAGAGTGCTTTCTTATATACATAATTACCTCACAGAAAAAAAGTAATTTTTGGTCTTTCTGGTGCAAAAGGTTGCATTATTTTATAAAATTTATAAAATATGTTTTAAAAGCTATGTTTCCTTTGTTTTTGGAACACCATAGTGATTTTCAAAGAAAACACATTATCAGGATCATCTGAGAAATTCTTTTCAGCCTGAAAATGGGCAGCACTTCCCCTAACTTGCTCCTCTCCTCAGCCTTTGTTATGTGCAGCCTCAGATACTGGGAAATACTGAGAAATATTTTTGGAGTGATCCACTGTTACTTATGACAGTATGTCATTCTGTCACCTTCCTCAAGTCTAGGGGAGTTAAAACAAAAATTGAGACAGTCTGAGATTCAAGTTCTAATGCTGTATATTTTCCCGAATAGGGACAATAACTGTTCATATGCAAAGTCTTCTTTCCTTCTTTTTTTTTTTTTTTTTTTTTTTTTGGCGATGGTGGGGCAGGGACACGACAGAGTCTCACTCTGTTGCCCAGGCTGGAGTGCACAGGCGTGATCTTGGCTCACTACAATCCCTGCCTCCCAGGTTCAAGCGATTCTTGTGCCTCAGCCTTCCCTGTAGCTAGAAGTACAGGCAGATGCCACAACACCCAGCTAGTTTTTGTATTTTTAGTAGAGACAGGGTTTCACCATGTTGGCCAGGCTGGTCTCAAACTCCTGAGCTCAGTGGTCAGGCTGGTCTCAAACTCCTGACCTCAAGTGATCTGCCCACCTCAACCTCCCAAAGTGCTGGGATTACAGGCGTGAGCAACAGTGCCCAGCCTCAAAGTCCTCTTTCTAGGTAACAGCAAAGTATTTTATACTAAAGCATTTTAATACATCCATTAATGAAACATTAACAAAATGATAAAAATATAACTTACCAATGTTGGAATAATATTCACTTAATATTTTGATTTCATGGCAAAACTGATACAAAACATTAACTTAAATTTCTGTATTTATTTACAAATTCACAAAGAGACAGCTGCAAACAGTAAGAGAAACCACACAGACTTCCCAAGAGCCTCTTTTCCTTATTGAAACTTCCTTTAAGCATGCATAATTAAAGCAATCCATATTCCCTTGTAGCGTAAAAAGTTAAGCAACACCCAGGCAAGGAAAAACGAGCTATTTTGAGCAACCCAAAACCAAGCTGCTAAAACAAAATATACAGGACCCACAGTAACACTGGAGTCATTAAGAAGTTCCTGTCCTCTTGTTTCATTTTCATCGTGCACTTTCTGGTAATGCTCCGATAAATCAATAGCAGTTACACATCTTTTCATACATAAGGGGCAGATGAAACCCTGTGAAATAACGACTTTTAGAAAAATATACAGAAAAATATTTTTATAAAACAAGACAATGCAAATAGAAATAACAAGAAAATAATTAGTGTATCTCTTTTGGTATACGTAAGGAAAATTTTCAAGTGGTAACTGTACAAAAGGTGAAAATCTATCCAAAGTAGGACTTCTAAAATTAGTTCCCATCCTTATGCTATAAATTTGCATTGGTTCAATTTCTTTTCATTATGGTATCCAGTTGCTTCAGTTAGAATATTATTTTGTTTATGACACTTTTAAAAAATTCTTTGTTTATGACACTTTGTCCTTACTTATGTAAGACCTATTATCGGCAAGTTAGCTTTTGTTTTATTTTATTTTATTTATTTATTTATTTATGAGACAATTTCACTCTGTTGCCCAGGCTGTAGTGCAATGGTGCGATCTCAGCTCACTGCCATCTCCGCCTCCCCGGTTCAAGGGATTCTCGTGCCTCAGCCTCCCGAGTAGCTGGGACTACAGGCACATACCACCACGTCCGGATAATTTTTTTTTTTTTTTTTTTTTTTTGAGACAGAGTCTCACTCTGTCGCCCAGACTGGAATGCAGTGGCACGATCTTGGCTCACTGCAACCTCCTCCTCCCAGGTTCAAGCAATTCTCCTGCCTCGGCCTCCTGAGTAGCTGAGACTACAGGCACATGCCACCACACCTGGCCAATTTTTGTATTTTTAGTAGAAATGGGGTTTCACCATGTTGGCCAGGCTGGTCTCCAACTCCTGACCTGAGAAGATCTGTCTGCCTCGGCCTCCCAAGGTGCTGAGATTACAGGCGTGAGCCACCACGCCCAGCCGGGATCAAGAAATTACTGGCAAGCATAACAAATACTTTTATGTCATATAATGTGTTCAACAAAGAAGTTCTCTTTGAAAGTAATTTAATGAAAGTAATTTTTAGTCTTTACTATATTCCACTAGCTTGAGATCCCATTCTTCCCCACACCCATAATTCCCAGCAGATGATTCTTCCTTGTAATTTTCTGAGCCAAATAAAACCATCTTCAAACAGTATTTCAAATTCCATATACCTAGCAATATCTATATTTTAAAATACGGGCTGTTATACTGATCTATGTATGGCTTGAGGTTTTGTCAAATAAGAATAATAGGATGAGGGGCTGGGCATGGTGGCTCATGCCTGCATCCCCAGCACTTTGGGAGGCCAAGGCAGGCAGATCACTTGAGGTCAGGAGTTCGAGACCAGTCTGGCCAACATGGTGAAACCCCATCTCTCCTAAAAATATAAAAATTAGCCAGGCATGGTGGTGTGCACCTGTAATCCCAGCTACTAGGGAGGCTCAGGCCAGAGAATGGCTTGAACCCGGGTGGGTTGGGGAGGTTGCAGTGAGCCAGGATCACACCACTGCACTCCAGCCTGGGTGACAGAGTGAGACTCTGTCTCAAACAAAAAAAAAGAATAATAGGATGACAGACTAGAATTGAAAGCATCAGGGAGAAAGTAAATAAAATGAAGACAGCAATAAGGATGAAATGCTATAACATCATGAGTGTCAGTGTCAAAAACAGATGTGGGCTTGGGTCTTGGGTCTCAACCAATGCCTAATTATATGACCTTAAGGAAATCACTTTGCAAAATACTAAATACAGTGCTTGAGATATTGTAAGTGCTCAAAGAATATGAACTGCCATTAGATGTACACTTAAAGATGAAAGGGAAGGACTGAAAGACTAGATGAAAAGATAGCAATTAAAAAACTAGATTACTCAGCAAGGCCAAGGAAATGAAGTAGTGAGAATATGAAGAAGAAAGTTTGTGAGAGGATAGACAATTATGGTAAAGAATGGGGAGATATGACTTTAATATTTCAGGTGAAACTATTGTTCCTGATGATACAGTAGAAGGTACTGCCATGGAATTGAGTAGCTAGAAAAGAGATACGGGCCGGGCGCGGTGGCTCACGCTTGTAATCCCAGCACTTTGGGAGGCTGAGGCAGGCAGATCACGAGGTCAGGAGATCGAGACCACGGTGAAACCCCGTCTCTACTAAAAAACACAAAAAATTAGCCGGGCGTGGTGGCGGGCGCCTGTAGTCCCAGCTACTCGGAGAGGCTGAGGCAGGAGAATGGCGTGAACCCGGGAGGCAGAACTTGCAGCGAGCCGAGATTGCGCCACTGCACTCCAGCCTGGGCGACAGAGCAAGACTCCGTCTCAAAAAAAAAAAAAAATTAAAAAAAAAAATAATAATAATAATAAATTTAAAAATTTTAAAAAAAGAGAGATACGAAAGATCATTGACATTGACAACATTAAGGAACTGGGAGGTTAAAATGTTCCTTGAGTTATCAAAGTCACTTAGAATAGCAAGGAGAGAGAGGAAGACTGAAAACAGATGCCAGATGGG
Organism: Symphalangus syndactylus; assembly: GCF_028878055.3. Classification (NCBI taxonomy): domain Eukaryota; kingdom Metazoa; phylum Chordata; class Mammalia; order Primates; family Hylobatidae; genus Symphalangus; species Symphalangus syndactylus. The sequence continues at coordinate 88,167,561 of NC_072435.2, forward strand.
AAGCAAGACAGGGTAGCAATTAAGACCTAGGCTTGGGCTTGAATCCTGGATTCATACCGCTCTTAGTAGCTATGTGACCTTCAATTTCCTCATCTGTTAAGTGGAATAACAATAACGCTTACTTCATATGAATCTCATGACAATTAAATAATACATGCAATGCACTTATCATTGTACCTGGTACAAAGAAAACATTCAGTAAACGTTAGCTATCATTACTTTAATTATTCCTTTTGGCAATAACCCTTAAAGGAGATTATCCAGGGGATGAAAGTGAGGAATATGAGTTCATCTTTTTTTTTTTTAACTGATGAAAGAGTTGTCTTCCAGACGACCACAGTCTCAAGTGCTAGAACTACAGAACAATTCTTCTTTAAAAGATGCTTCAGCCGGGCACAATGGCTCACACCTGTAATGCCAGCACTTTGGGAGGCTAAAGCAGGCAGATCGCTTGAGCCTAGGAATTTGAGACCTGCCTTGGCAACATGCTAAATCTCCATCTCTACAAAAAAACACACACACAAAAAAAAATTAGCCAGGCATGGTGGCATGCACCTAAAGTCCCAGGTACTTGGGAGGTTGAGGCGGGAAGATCACTTGAGCCCAGGAGGTCCAGGCTGTGGTGAGCCATGTTCACACCACTGCACTCCAGCCCAGGCAATAGAGTGAGACCCTGTCTCAAAAAAGAAGGAGAAAAAAGAAAAAAAGAAAAAGAAAAATATGCTTCATTTGTTTTGTTTTGTTTGAGACAGAGTCTCGCTCTGTCACCAAGGCTGGAGTGCAGTGGCATAATCTCAGCTCACTGCAACCTCTGCCTCCCAGGTTCAAGCGATTCTCCTGCCTCAGCCTCCCAAGTAGCTGGGATTACAGGCGCTTGCCACCACGCCTGGCTAATTTTTGTATTTTTAGTAGAGACGGGGTTTCACCATGTTGGCCAAGCTGGTCTCGAACTCCTGACCTCAGGTGATCCACCTGCCTCAGCCTCCCAAAGTGCTGGGATTACAGGCGTGAGCCACAGTGCCTGGCTGTTTTGTTATCACCACCACAGCTTTAGGCTGCCTTTCACTTTACTCTCGTTTTTCACTGTTAAGTTTCCATATACAGTCATTCATTCAAAAAGTATTTACTTGCTGGTATTCTACCATGCAGTAGGGTAACTGTGGTTAACAGTGAAATATTGTATATCACAAAATAGCTAAAAGAGAGCCTTTTGAATGCTCTCACCACAAAGAAACGATACATGAATGAGGTGATGGATACACTAACTACACTGATTGGATTATTATACAACATAGATATGTATTGAACATCAAAATGTAACCCACAAATAGGTGTAATTAAAATGTGTCAATTTAAAAAGTAAATAAATTTTTTTAAGTACTATATGATTTTTTAAAAATCACATGGGCATGTGATTACTATGTTCTAGCTGTTGTGATATGGTGCTAAGAATATAATGATAAATAAGACAAGGTCTTCACCCTCAAGAAGCTTACAGACTCTCTGAAAAAGTTACCCAAAAAAATGACATTTTAGGCCAGGCACAGTGGCTCATGCCTGTAATCCTAGCACTTTGAGAGGCCGAGGCAGGCGGATCACAAGGTCAAGAGATCAAGACTATCCTGGCCAATGGTCTATTAAAAATACAAAAATTAGCTGGGCGTGGTGGCACGCCCCTGTGATCTCAGCTACTCGGGAGGCTAAGGCAGGAGAATTGCTTGAACCCAGGAGGCAGAGATTGCAGTGAGCCAAGATTGCGCCACTGCACTCCAGACTGGGCAACAGAGTGATACTCGTCTCAAAAAAGAAAAAATTACATTTTATGCCCCACTAATCAGAAAATCCTATTAGATCCACATTCAAAATGTATCCAGAATCTCAGCACCTCTACTGTTACCACTCTGCTCCAAGTCACCATCACATTGTACATAGATCATTACAATAGCCTCCTAACACTCTCTTTGCTCCTACCCTCACCCCACTAACACACAGCAGCTAGAGTGTATCCCATAAAAATGCAAATCAAATCTTGTTGTTTCCTTGCTTAAAATTATCCGATAGCTTTCTACGACAGTAACAGTTAAAAACTAAAGTCTGTATAATAGTCTATGAGGCCCTACAAGAGGCAGGCCTGATCACTGACCCAATCTCCCCCTTGCTCACTATGCTAGAGCTACACTAGCCTCCTGGTTGCTTTTTCAACATGAGAGACATATTCCCACCTTAGAGACCTGCTGTTCCACAGATCTGGAAAAATACTTGCCCCAGAAATCCACGTGACTCATTTCCTCACCTCCTTCAGTTCTTTTTGTGTTATCCCCTCCTCAGAGAAGTCTTCCCTGGTAACTATTTAAAATTGCAGCCACCAAGAACACTTTATATGCCCCCTTTCCTGCTTTATTTTTTTCAATAACACCAACTGTCTAACTTGATACATTTTTTATTTATTTATTTTTGAGACAGGGTCTCACTCTATCATCCCAGCTGGAGTGCAGTAGCACAATCATGGTTAACTTGCGGCCTCGAACTCCTGGGCTCAAGCGATCCTCCCACCTTAGCCTCCTGAGTAGCTGATAATACAAGTGCATGCCACCACTCTTGGCTAATTTTCTTTTTTATTTTTTGTAGAGATGGAATCTCCCTATGTTGTCCAGGCTGGTCTTAGGTGATCCTCCCACCTCAGCCTCCCAAAGTGCTGAGATTACAGGCATAAGCCACCATGCCTGGCCAATACATGTTTAGTATGTTTTTATTTTTGCCTATTTCCACCCACTTGAATGTAAGCTCCACCAGGATAAATATTTTTTAGTTTATCCTAACTAATGGGTAAAAGGGAGCTCTTTCACCCATCCCACCACATGAGGACACAGGGATAAGACCCCATCTATGAACCAGGAAATGGGCCCTCAACAGACATCAAATCTGCCAGCACCTTGATCTTGGACTTCTCATCCTCTAGAACTAAACTATAACTGAGAAATAAATTTCTGCAGTTTATAAGCTACCAAGTCTGTAGTATTTTATAATAGCAGTCTGAACTTACTAAGATAAGCAGGTGAGGTACAGAGATTAGTTTATTGAAAAGCCCGAGAAAAGAAAAAACTTGGCACACTATAAAAACAGAGAGAGAATTCAGTATGCCTGGATCAGAGTATCAAGAAGACTATGAGAAGAAATGAAGCTATAGAAGTAAAAAGAAAGCAGATCACCAAAAAAGAGATAAACAACAAAAAAACTTCTAGAACAAGCTAAAGAATTTAGACTTTATTCTAAGGATAACTGATTGAAAGCCATTAACCTGGCTGTTGTTTTGTTTGTTTGTTTGTTTTTTGAGACAGAGTCTTGCTTTATCACCTAGGCTGGAGTGCAGTGGCACGAGCTCAGCTCACTGCAACCTCTGCCTCCCAGGCACAAGAAATTCTCATGCCTCAGCCTCCCAAGTAGCTGGGATTACAGGCATGCGCTGTCATGTCCAGCTAAATTTTTTTTTTTTTTTTTTTTTTTTTTTTTGTATTTTTAGTAGGGACAGGATTTCTCCATGTTGGCCAGGCTAGTCTCAAATTCCTGGCCTCAACTGATCCACCAGCCTGGGCATCCAAGCGCTGGGATTACAGGCATGAGCCACCATTCCCGGCCTAACCTGGGTTTTAACCAGGAAAATGGCATCATAAAATCCTAGCGATATTTTAAAAGAATAGATTCAATTGGAAGAGAGAGGAGATACGAGGTGGGTAACATCAGATAAAAGGAGGATAGTTACAATAATATGGGAGAGTTAATGATTGATGGTAGTCTGTGTTAAGGCAGTAACAGAATGGATTAAAATTATTGCTTAAGCAATTTCAATAGAAAAGGTTTTCCAAGGAGGTGATAATTGAACTAAAATTAAAATATTTTTTTGTGTGTGTGTGTGACAAAGTCTTGCTCTGTCACCCAGGCGGGAGTGCAGTGGTGCGATCTTGGCTCACGGCAACCTCCACCTTCTGGGTTCAAGTGATCCTCTTGCTTCAGCCTCCTGAGTAGCTGGGACTACAGGTGCGTGCCACCACATCCTTTAGTAGAGATGGGGTTTCACCATGTCGGTCAGGCTGGTCTCGAACTCCTGATTTCGTGATCCGCCCGCCTTGGCCTCCCAAAGTGTTGGGATTATAGGCATGAGCCACCACGCTCGGCCTAGGAAATGAGACTTGATAGGTAGGTAAAGGCCACATATGCAGGGCCTTATAGACCACAATACGATATAATGGAATTTATTTTGCATAATAGGAAGCCAATGAATTTTTTTTTTTCTTTTCTTGCTGGGAAGCATAGCCTCCAGCAGAAGCTGGAAGCAGGCATTTCCTAAAGCCAATGACGATTTTAATTCAGGGAATGGCCTGATCTGATTCCAGTCCTTCTGGTTGCTCTTTGGAGAACTGGCCTAAAATGATAAGGATGATACACCCTTATGATCATCTAGGTGAAAGACAGATGGCAGCAGAAATAGAAAGAAGACAAGACCAGGCACAGTGGCTCACACTTATAATCCTAACACTTCAGGAGGCCAAGGTGAGAGGACTGCTTGAAGCCAGGAGCTTGAGACCAGCTGGGGCAACATAGCAAGACCCCTTGCTACAAGAAAATTAAAAATTAAATTTCCACACAGCTTCCTTTGGAAAAAAAAAAAAAGGTGGGGGAACGGACTGAAGATATATCTGGGGACTAGAATGAATAGGATTTATCATGTACTGAATATGGTGGATGAGGAAAAGGAAGAATCAAGTTTGCTCTGAAATCCTTAGCTTCAATATCTGAGATTTTCTACAATTTTCAGCTTTCTAAGACAGCTAAAAGAATAGCAAGTTGAATGTTGGGATAGGAAAGGGTGGAGGGCAAGAATTTAACTTAAACATTAAATTTAGGACAAATATTAAATTTAAAATGCATATTAAAGTCCTAAGCTTCCACCTTAAGAATCTAGAAAAAAGATGAGCAAACTAAATCCAAAGTAAGTAGATGGAGGAAATTAAATATAAAAGCAGAAACCAATAAAAGAGAAAAGCAAAACACAGAGAAAATTAACGAAGTCAAAAGTTGGCTATCTTAAAAATTAATAAATGGATAAACTAATAGGAATAATTAGGAAAGAAAGAAAAGGATAAAATATTTTCTCTCTTACCAAAATCATGGGATATCACTACAGATGCTATAGACGTTTATGCCAATAAATTCAACACATTAGATGAAATAACAGATTCCTTAAAAACACAATTCACCAAAACTGACTCAAAAAGAAACAGAGAATCTGAGTAATAATCAATGCACTTCCCAAAAAGGAAGCTCCAAGCCCAGATGGTTTTACTAGTGCATTCTAGCAAACATTCAAGGTATAATTAGTGCCTATTTCTTTCAGAAAATATAGGAAGGAGTGCTTCCTAATTTATGAGGCCAGGAAAACCCAGATACCAAAACCAGATACAAACATTTCAAAAAAGAAAATTACAGACTGATATCCCTCATGACCAAATGAAAAGGTCCCCCAAAAATATATAAACAAATGAAATCTAGCAGTATACAGGCTGAGCATCCATTATCTGAAATGCTTGAGACACTTTTGGATTCTGGATTTTTTTGTTGTTGTTGTATTTTGGAATGTTTACATGATACTTACCAGTTGGACATCCTAATCCAAAAAATCCAAAATCTGAAATGCACACCATTTCGGCACTCAAGTTTGGAGTTTTGGAGCATTTCGGATTTTGAATTTTCAGATTAGGGATGCTCCACCTGTATTAAAATAGTAATAACAACACAGCAAGACCAAGTGGAGCTTATCCTAGAAACAAGAGTAGACCAACATTCAAAAATCAATGTAAATCATCGCAATAACCGAAGGAGAAAATCATATTATCATCTCAATAGATGTGGGAAAAGCATTTGGCAATATTCAAAATTCATTCAAAGGGAAGGGGGAGGGGAAAAGAAGGGAGATAGGGAGGGAGGAAAGGGGAAAAGCTCTCAGAAAACTAGAAAGCATCCTTAAGCTGATCAGAAAAAAACCCATGGCTACCATCATTCTCAGTGGTAAAAACCTTAAATGTTATTCCCCTAAGTTCACAAAGTAAAATACTTACTCTCCCCAATTCTATTTAATATTTGACCCAAATTAAGGCCCAATATTGTGTGCTGCCTTGACATCTGGTATAACTGGGAGGGCCTCAAATGGCCTTAAATGGCCTAACCACAAGTTTGCCTCCCCATTCTGCTCCCACAGATAAGGCTGCCTACTCAAACAGCCCTTCTGATCACAGGGACCAGGCACAGTGCCTGCTTATCCCTACGTAGTGGCTTTCCCATGTCCTGGTCCCCTGCCAGCCCACAGACTTATCCAAACAATCCAATCATATCCTTCTGTAGGAACCAGAAGGCACCCCAGCCTCTTGATATCACCAAGCCTGCCTCCCACAGCCCCTGGTTGTTCATTTTGTTCCCAAATGTAATTTTCATGTAGCCATGCATGGCATGTAGTGTCTTTCTCCCCTAGGCTGTAAACATATAACAAACTGCTGTTGATCTCAACTGTCCAGTGTCACGTGTTGTATGTTCAGCCATCCCCATAACCCTAGGGCAAAATCCCTCCTTCACCACACGGTACATAGGAGGCAATGAAAACACTGGCAAATGCAAATGACTTGCACCCGGTATAAAGGAGTCTTACAATTCAATAATAAAAAGATAATCCAATGTTTTTGGGTTTTTTTTGAGTTGTGGTCTCACTCTGTCACTCTAACTGGAGTGCAGTGATGCAATCTCGGCTCACTGCAGCCTCTACCTCACAGGATCAAGCGATTCTCCTGCCTCAACCTTTCAAGTAGCTGGGATTACAGGCACACGCCACAATGCCTGGCTAATTTTTTTTGGCGGGGTGCGGGGCAGGGAGGACTGAGTCTCACTCTGTCGCCCAGGCTGGAGTATAGTCATACAATCTCGGCTCACTGTAAGCTCCGCCTCCAGAGTTCTCACCACTCTCCTGCCTCAGCCTCCTGAGTAGCTGGGACTACAGGGACCCGCCACCACGCCCAGCTAACTTTTTGTATTTTTAGTAGAGACGGGTTTTCACGGTGTTAGCCAGGATGGTCTTGATCTCCTGCTCGTGATCAGCCCACCTCAGCCTCCCAAAGTGCTGGGATTACAAGCGTGAGCTACCGCACCTGGCTTAATTTTTAAAATAGGTCCATTTCCAGTTCCAGAAAAAATGGCATAGATGCACTTTTCCTTATTCCTTCTGCCAAGTAGAGCTAAAATTCATGGACATTATATATAAAACAAATGTAAGAAGACTCTGAAAGACACAGAGAGGAAGGCAGACCAGTTAGTGATCTCAGGAGCCAAGACTGACTGATGAAGTTCTTTGCCTCATATATTCTGAAATGAATACTAGAGAAGCCAGCAATCTGGAAACACCAGACCATGCTAACAAGAGAAGCCTGCTCTCTCTAGGTGCATGATCAGGGAAGAGGTAGTCCTCTCACTGCTAAATCTGACTGGCTTTTTAGAAAAGGGGCTCAGTGTAGTAGATCATGCCTGTAATCCCAGCACTTTGGGAAGCTGAGGCGGGTGGATTGTTTGAGCCCAGGAATTCCAGACTAGCCTCGGAAACATGGCAAGACCCCATCTCTATGAAAAAAAACAAAAATTAGCAGGGCCATGGTGATGCGTGCCTATGGTCCCAGCTACCTACTCTACTCAGGAGGTGGTGGTAGGAAGATCACTTGAGCCCGGGAGATGGAGCAGTGATCACACCACCGCACTCAGCCTGGGCAACAGAGTGAGATGGAGAGGAGGAGGGGAGGGAAAGAAGGAATGGAGGAAAGGAAAGGAAAAGGAAGAAAGAGGGAAAGAAAGGAGATGCAGTACTGAGATACTACAACATCTGGAGGTCAGTTGGAGAGGCAGGAAAAACACCAGAAGAGAGGTATCAGAGAAGCACAAGAAAGACTGCGTTATTAGACAGCAAGAGTTGACTGGACTAAATGCTTCTAAGAAGTAAAGTAAGATGAGGACAAAGAAGCAAAGATGAGAATTAGTAAAAGATAGGCCATTAGTGAGTAGTTTCAATGGAAAAACTGAGGATGGAAGCCAGATTGGAATAGGATAAACAATAAACAAAGACATTTGCTTCCAGCAATACAGTGTACTAAACAGTCTGAACTGTCCTGATGAAAACAATGAAATGATATAAAATATCACTTATTACATTATGTATTACATATATTATATATTATTACAGCTGACCCTCGAACACCACAAGTTTGAACTGTGTGGGTCCACTTATACGTGGATTTTCTTCCACCTCTGCCTCCTCTGAGACAGCAAGACCAACTCCATTTCTTCCTCCTCCTCCTCATCCTACTCAACATAAAGACAAAGATGAAGACTTTTATGACCTTCCACTTAAAGAATAGTAAATGTATTTTCTCTTTGTTATGACTTTCCTTTTCTTTTTTTCTTTTTTGGCTCTATGGAATCTTTCTAGTCATATGATTTTTCTTTTTTCTTTTTTTTTTTTTTTTGAGAGAAAGTCTCACTCTGTTGCCCAGGCTGGAGTGCAGTGGAGTGATCTCAGCTCACTGCAACCTCTGCCTCCTGAGTTCAAGTGATTCTCCTGCCTCAGCCTCCCGAGTAGCTGGGATTATAGTCACGTGCCACCATGCCTCACTAATTTTTGTATTTTTAGTAGAGACATGGTTTCATCACGTTGGCCAGGCTGGTCTCAAACTCCTGACCTCAAGTGATCTGCCCACCTCGGCCTCCCAAAGTGCGGGATCACATCTGGCCTCTTTTTTTTTTTTTTTTTTCCCACTTTTATTTTAGATTCAGAGGGTATATGTGCAGGTTTGTTACCTGGGTATACTGCATGATGCTGAGGTCTGGGGTACAAATGATCTTGTCACCCAGGTACTAAGCATAGTACTCAACAGTCAGATTTTCAACCATTGCCCACCTCCTTCCCTACTCATTCTAGTAATCTCCAGTTTCTATTGTTGCCATCTTTATGTCCATGAGTACCCAATGTTTAGCTCCCATTTATAAGTGAGAACAAGCAGTATTTGGTTTTCTGTTCCTGTGTTAATTTGCTTGGGATAATAGCCTCTAGCTGCATCAGTATTGCTACAAAGAATATGATTTTGTTATTTTTATGCCTGCATGGTATTCTGTGGTATATATGTACCACATATATATATATATTTTTTTATCCAATCCACCACTGATGGGCACATAAGCCGATTCCATTTATTTGCTATTGTGAATAGTGCTGTAATGAATATACAAATGCATATGTCTTTTTGGTAGAACGGTTTGTTTTGTTCAGATATATACTCAGTAATGGATTACTGGGTTGAATGGTAGTCCTGTTTTAAGTTCTTTAAATCTCGAAACTGCTTTCCACAGTGGCTGAACTAATTTACATTCCCACCAACAATGTATAAGCATCCTCTTTTCTCTGCAGCCTCACCAACATTTGGTTTTTGATATTTTAATAATAGCCATTCTAACTGGTGTGAGATGGTATCTCATTGGGTTTCTGATTTGCATTTCTCTGATGATTAGACATATGGACCATTTTGTCACATTTCTTGGCCACTTGTATGTTGTCCTCTCAGAAGTGACTGTTCGTGTCTTTTGACCATTTTTTAATGGGTTTTTTTTGCTTGTTCAACTGTTTAAGTTTCTTATAGATTCTAGATATTAGCCCTTTGATATCTGCAAACTTAGCCGCACAGTTTGCAAATATTTTCTCCCATTCTGCAGGCTATCTCTTTACTCTGTTGATAGTTTCTTTCGCTGTGCAGAGGCTCTTTAATTAGTCCGGCTTGCCAATTTCTGATTTTGTTGCAATTGCTTTTGAGGACTTAGTTATAAATTCTCTCCCGACACTAATGTCCAGAATGATGTTTCCTAGGTTTTCTTCTAAGATTCTTATAGTTTAAGGTCTTACATTTAAATCTTTAATCCACTTTGAGTTAAATTGTGTGTATGGTGAAAGATAGGAAATCCAGTTTCATTCTTCTGCATAAGCCACATGATTTTCTTAATAATATTTTCTTTTCTCTATCTTACTTTATTGTAAGAATACAGTGAGACACGTTCATCAGCTTCTTCCTTTCTGCCCGCGGACACTGCTGAAGAAGCATCGTTAAAGTCTCTCTTCTCCCTTCCAACATGTCTAAGTCAGAGTCTCCTAAAGAGCCCGAACAGCTGAGGAAGCTCTTCATTGGAGGGTTTAGCTTTGAAACAACTGATGAGAGCCTGAGGAGCCATTTTGAGCAATGAGGAACGCTCACGGACTGTGTGGTAATGAGAGATCCAAACACCAAGCGCTCCAGGGGCTTTGGGTTCATTACCTATGCCACTGTGGAGGAGGTGGATGCAGCCATGAATGCAAGGCCACACAAGGTGGATGCAAGAGTTGTGGAACCAAAGAGAGCTGTCTCAAGAGAAGATTCTCAAAGACCAGGTGCCCACTTAACTATGAAAAATATATTTTTTGGTGGCATTAAAGAAGGCACTGAAGAACATCACCTAAGAGATTATTTTGAACAGTATGGAAAAATTGAAGTGACTGAAATCATGACTGACTGAGGCAGTGGCAAGAAAAGGGGCTTTGCCTTTGTAACCTTTGATGACCATGACTCCGTGGATAAGACTGTCATTCAGAAATATCATACTGTGAATGGTCACAACTGTGAAGTTAGGAAAGCCCTGTCAAAGCAAGAGATGGCTAGTGCTTTATCCAGCCAAAGAGGCTGAAGTGGTTCTAGAAACTTTGGTGGTGGTTGTGGAGGTGGTTTTGGCGGGAATGACAACTCTGGTAGTGGAGGAAACTTCAGTGGTGGTGGTGGATATGGTGGCAGTGGGGCTGGCTATAATGGATTTGGTAATGATGGAAGCAATTTTGGAGGTGGTGGAAGCTACAGTGATTTTGGCAATTACAACAATCAGTCTTCAAATTTTGGACCCATGAAGGGAGGAAACCTTGAAGGAAGAAGCCCAGATCCCTATGGTGGTGGAGGTCAATACTTTGCCAAACCATGAAACCAAGACGGCTATGGTGGGTCCAGTAGCAGCAGTAGCTATGGCAGTGGCAGAAGATTTTAATTAGGAAACAAAGCTTAGCAGGAGAGGAGAGCCAGAGAAGTGACAGGGAAGCTACAGGTTACAACAGATTAGTGAACTCAGCCAAGCACAGTGGTGGCAGGGCCTAGCTGCTACAAAGAAGACCTGTTTTAGACAAATACTCATGGGTATGGGCAAAAAACTCGAGGACTGTATTTGTGACTAATTGTATAGTAAGTCATTTTAGTTTCTATTCTGTGGAAGGTGTAAAGCATTCCAACAAGGGTTTCAATGTAGATTTTTTTTTTTGCATCCATGTTGTTGATTGCTAAATGTAATAGTCTGATCATGATGCTGAATAAATGTCTTTTTTTAATGTGCGAAGAAAAAAAAGAATACAGTGTATAATATATATATATAGCATGCAAAATATGTGTGAATCAACTGTTTATATTATAGGTAAGGCTTCTGGTCAACAATAGGCTATTAGTAGTTAAGTTTTTGGGGAGTCAAAAGTTATACATGAATTTCAACTGGAGGTTGGCACTCAAATTGTTCAAAGGTCAGCTACACGTTATAAAATATAAAATATTATATAAACAGAACCAAAGTAAGCTTTCACCCTGAATATTTCTTTAATGTCCTGGAGACCATGATATTTCCAATTCAACTTAGAAGCTGTTAAAGGCACCATGTTAAAACCTAGAGCTTGTCCAAGGTAAGAAGCCAAACTCAATGTAAAGGTAAAAAGGAAACAAACCTCAGAGAGACAGAGAGAGAGACCAACCAAGACCTTGTCTGTACCTTAGTACTGGTGGCATATGGAAAAAACAATTTCCCCTGAGAATCTGTAACCACTAATAGCCCTCAATTAGATTAGCAGTCAGAATGTATCCTATTGTATAATCTGAAGAATTTCAAGCTCAGAACTTAATTTAAGGCAGTCCCCCGTTAACGGCACCCCTGTAACGTTCCCCAGTTAACGGCACCTCTCTAATGTTCCCATCCATTAAGTGGAAGTGGATCATGATAAAGTCTTTCATCCTTGTTGTCTCTGAGTAGGCTGAAAAGGAAGAGAAAGAAGTGGAATGGGTCTTGCTGTCTCAGAGGTGGCAGAGGTGGAAGAAAATTCACATATAAGTGGACCTGTGCAGTTCAAACCTGTGTTGTTCAAGCGTCGGCTGTAATAACATATATGTAATACATAATGCTGAGCACTGGCAAAAGCAAATCCTCTCTGGAAGAACATCGACATAGACCACAAAGAGTTTCCACTAGAGAAGTTCCAAGGAACATAAATTCACAATCAAAAAAAATTCACAAAATATACAAGAGAAAAAGCCACAAGCCATTGCGAGTGACATCCAACAGAAAGAACTGGCAACACAGTCAAACCTATAAAGTCTCCAATACTATAATGCTATAAACATTACCAGACAGAAAACATAGAATAATCATATTTGAATGTTTTAATAAATAAAAGAGAAGCTTGAAAATTGAAGCAAAGAACAAGGAACTAAGAAAAAGAAAGATTGAATTTGAAAAAAAAAAAAAAAAAATCAGAATTAGCTGGACATGGTGGCACATGCCTGTAATCTCAGCTACTCAAGAGGCTAAGGTGGGAGAAATGCTCGAGCCCAGAAGTTCAAGGCTGCAGTGAAAGCTATGATTGAACCACTGCACTCCAGTCTGGGTGACAGCAAGATCCTGTGGAAAAAAAGAGGAAGCGAGGGGAGGGGAGGGGAGTGGAGGAGAGAGAAGGGAAGAGAAAGGAATGGACAGGAGGGGACTGGAGGGGAGAGGAGGGGAAAGGAGGGGAGGAGAGGAGAGGGGAGAGGAGGGGAAGTGAAGAGAAAGGAAGGGACGGGAGGGGAGGGAGGGGATGGGAGGGGAGGGAGGGGAGGGGAGAGAAGGGAGAGGAGGGGAGAGAAGGCAAGGGAGGGGAGAGAAGGCAAGGGAGGGGAGAAAAGGGAAAGGGAGAGGAGAAGAGGGGGAAGGGGGGAGAAGGGGGAAAGGGAGGGAGGGAGGGAGGGAGGGAGGGAGGGAGGAAGGAAGGAAGGAAGGAAGGAAGGAAGGAAGGAAGGAAGGAAGGAAAAAAGAAAAAGAAAAGCCAGACGCGGTGGCTCACGCCTGTAATCCCAACACTTTGGGAGGCCAAGGCGGGTGGATCACCAGGTCAGGAGATCGAGACCATCCTGGCTAACACAGTGAAACCCCAACTCTACTAAAAATACAAAAAATTAGCCAGGCGCGGTGGCAGGCGCCTGTAGTCCCAGCTACTCGGGAGGCTGAAGCAGGAGAATGGCATGGACCTGGGAGGAGGAGCTTGCAGTGAGCCAAGATCCACACCACTGCACTCCAGCCTGGGCAACAGAGCAGGACTCCGTCTCAAAAAAAACAAAAAAAACAAACGAACAAACAAAAACCAAAAACAAAAAAAAAGAAAAGAAAGAAAGAACTTCTAGGAATGAGAAAAAGACACTTAAAATGAAAATTACTGGCATATTAAACAGTAGGTATTCTCCACAGCTGAGGAAAGATTTAATTAATTGGATAATACATTTTTTAATCCAAAATGAAAAACAAAAAAAAAAGGATATAAAATATAAAACAGGCCAGGCACAGTGGCTCATGGCTGTAAACATTTTGGGAGGCCAAGGCAGGAGGATCACTTGAGGTCAGGAAGTCAAGACCAGCCTCCAACCAGAGTCACAGATGGAGACCTCATCTCAAAAACTAAAACTTAAAAATTAAAAAATAAAACAGGGAGGGGTGCAGTGGCTCACGTCTATAATTCCAGCACTTTGGGAAGTTGAGGCAGGAAGATTGCTTAAAGCCAGGAGTTCAAGATCAGCCTAAGCAACATAATGAGATCCCATCTCTGCCAAAAATAAAAAAAATAATGATAATAATAAGCCAGGCATGGTGATATGCACCTATAGTCCCACTACTGGAGACATCAGATTGGGAGAATTGCTTGAGCCCAAGAGTTTGAGGTGCAGTGAACCATGACCATGCTCCAGCCCAGGCAATAGAGCAAGACCTTGTCTCAAAAAATAAAAATAAAAAAATACCTATGACAGAATAAATGATAAAGGGAGATATTTTAACATACAGGAAGCCCCCAACTTAGAATAGTTTGACTTAAAATTTTTGACTTTATGACTGATTTATCAAGATGTAACCCCATCATAAATCGAGGAGCATCTGTATATCTAATCTAGGTTTCAGATGGCAATATCAGAAAAAAATTGAGACAACAGTCAAAGATAATCACCAAGAATTTTCCAAAACACTTCAAACACACATTGGTGTGTGCAGAAAGCCCAATGAGTCTCAAGCAGGATTAAACACACACACACACACACACACACACACACAACAGGAAACGAAAGAAAGAGACTAGAACAGATTAATTGATTGGCTGATTAATTATAAAAAACAACCACAGGAGTCGAGAAAAGGATCCCTTCAATAGAACCAAATAGACTAAAAGCAGTCTTCTCAACAGTAACAATATGACCCAGAAAAAAGACAGAGATGGAAGTTTTCAATGTGCTCACAAAAAAAAAAAGGTCTGTATGTAGAAATTTATGCTCAGCAAAATCGTGTTTCAAGAACGAGCATGAAATAACATTTTAGACTGAAACTGAGAGTCTAGCAAATCAGTCCTCATTTTTAAAAAATCCTAAGTGATGTTCTATAAAACAAATAAAATAGGCCAGGCATGGTGGCTCACGCCTGTAATGCTAGCACTTTGGGAGGCCGAGGCGGGTGGATCACAAGGTGAGGAGATCCAGACCATCCTGGCTAACACAGTGAAACCCCGTCTCCACTAAAAATACAAAAAATTAGCCAGGCGTGGTGGTGGGCGCCTGTAGTCCCAGCTACTCGGGAGGCTGAGGCAGGAGAATGGTGTGAACCCAGGAGGCAGAGCTTGCACTCAGCCGAGATCACGCCACTGCACTCCAGCCTGGGCAACAGAGCCAGACTCCGTCTCAAAAAAAAAAAAAAACCAAGAAAACAATTGTAAGTGGAAGGCTGAAGATGCAATAAGGAATGGTAAACAACTATACTGGTAAATACATGGATAAATCTAAAAATAATAATAACCTCTAATTTGTGAAGATAAAAGAAAACAAGATAAATCTAAACTACTGAACCACAATATAAGTTGGGAAGTAGTGATCCATATCAAAGCATTCAAAGGTCCTCAAAACGGAAGGAAAGAAAAGTATTCTAGACATTATGTATGTTACAAAAGAAACAAAAATGGGCCAGGCATGGTGACTCACACCTATAATCCCAGCACTTTGGGAGGCCAAGGTGGATGGATCACTTGAGGTCAGAAGTTTGAGACTAGCCTGGTCAACATGGTGAAACCCTGTCTCTACTAAAAATACAAAAAAATTAGCACGGTGTGGTGGCACGTGCCTGTAATCCCAACTACTTAGGAGGCTGAGGTGGCAGAATCATTTGATCCTGGGAGGTGGAGATTGCAGTGACCCGAGATCACGTCACTGCACTCCAAGGCAACAAAGCGAGACTCTGTCTCAAAAACATAAAAAAAAAAGAAACACTAAATGAACAGAATATAATGTATAATATCCAAACTAGTAGCAGTACCCAGGACTAAACCCAGCAATATACTCCACCACCATGTGAAGGTTGCTTACCAAAGGGCCAGCAAATAAGAAGAATGAACAGCTAGACAGGTAAGAAAAAAACCAGAAGAGTGTGGTATTACAGAAGCACAGAAAAGAGTGTGTAGTAAGGAAGTTAAATCCAAACTAAGGCAAAAAGAGAAAAAGAAACAGAAGAGCAGGACAAGAAAAAGTACATAAAAAGCAATAAAAATAAGTCAAAATACATCAATAAGCAAAATAATTCAAAGGGGTTTTCCCAGTTAAACGACAAGTGTTATGCTCTTTGCAAAAAACAAAAACAAAAACAAAACAAAACAAAAAAAACCCACCTAAAACAAAAGGAACAAGAAAATATGAAAATGAGAAGAAAGATAAAATCCAGGAGCAGTGACTCATGCCTGTAATCCCAACACTTTGGGAAGCTGAGGCAGACAGATCACCTGAGGTCAGGTGTTCGACACCAGCCTGGCCAACGTGGCAAAACCCTGTCTCTACTAAAAATACGAAAAAAAGAAAAAAAAATTAGCCAGGTGTGGTAGCACGCACCTGTAATCCCAGTTACTCAGGAGGCTGAGGCAGGAGAATCACTTGAACCTGGGAGGCAGAGGTTACAGTGAGCCAAGATTGCGCCACTGCACTCCAGCCTGGACAACAGAGTCTCAAAAAAAAAGAAAAAAAGGAAAGAAAGAAGAAGATACACAAAATACTAATCAAAACAAAGCTGGGGTTATTCCACTACTATTAAACACTAATTCATCAAAAAGATATAACAGATCTAAGTAGATAAAATATGAAGCCAGTGACTGTAAACCGCATATTAGAGAAGTTTGGCTCTGAAGGAAAGCAAATAACAAATGGTACCTGAAGAGGGGATTTCAAGTCAAAGAAAGAGTTTTTGGTTTTGGTTTTATTCATTTTTGATTTTTTGGTGTTCTTTTCTTATTTGTTTTCATATGAATCATATTGAACAAATTTGTACGTTATTGGGAATTATATGAAGTAGAGGTAAAAAGTGAAGTAGCAGGAGGGAGAGAGGATAAATTAAAAATGAAAAAGAATGGAATCCAGAGAACAAGAGAAAGGACTGAAATTTGATTAAAAAAATTTTTTCAGTGTAATAAAGTAAGAGAAAACAGGTATGGTATAGGTATGATAAAATAAGAACATTTATCTAATGGTTCCTATTTTCTCAGTTATATATAAGGTGACTGAGAGAAGGTTAAAAAGAGACAGATTTCAAAACAAAGAAGGTACAAAATAACTATCTCACAAAGTAGGAAGTTAATCCTACTAATACGATATTAACAGTATTGCCAGGCACTGCTCAATACCAATACCCATTGGAATTGTTTTTTGGTGTTGTTCTGACTGAGGTCAACTAAATTATTACTAGATTCCTTTCAGTTCATCATATCATGAACACAGTTTGGAACATTTTTCTTAAAGACATTTCCTGAAATTTGTTCTTAATAAAGTCCAGCTGATACTTTTCCTCCCCTCTCGCAAATCTGTAAAATCTTACTATGGTTAAAATACATATACGTGGAGACAAAAAATAAACACATGGTCAGAGAGAGACAAAACAGAATGATGAATGGACAGAAAGAGGACATATCCAGAAACGTATGCACAGTACGCAGACTCATCAACCAAGAGGTGGAGAAGAGGAGAGCAGGGAAAAAAAGACTGGGTAAGGACTACAGCTAGGCCTTCAAACGGGCAACTGACAAAAAGTATCAAAGCAAAATGTGAGCATCTTGATCTCTTCGTGGCAGTATTATGGGTAAGTGTTATGTTCTTCACATTCCTTATCTCCTTTTTCTATAATCATCCAATATTACTTGTTTATTAAAAATAATATTAATACAACTAAAGCTGACTTTTCAAATTTTTGGAAGTTTTTTTACTTCTTTACAATAATTTCTCCATTCATTTTTAATATAGTGTATTTATATTTAATAT
This sequence comes from Symphalangus syndactylus, assembly GCF_028878055.3. Lineage (NCBI taxonomy): Eukaryota > Metazoa > Chordata > Mammalia > Primates > Hylobatidae > Symphalangus > Symphalangus syndactylus. The sequence goes on from NC_072435.2 coordinate 88,185,266, forward strand.
AATGTCTTTAATATCAAAGACAAAAGTCCTTACAAAGTCATACATGAAGACAGCAAATAATATGTAAATTTTATAGATAACCCAATTTTTCCTTAGTCTAACAGTTCATGACAGTACACACAAATAGATACTAATTAACCTGTAATTCTTTATAAACAGATATTTTAAAATCTTCAGTGAGATGACACTAGCATTAACAACAAATTGGCAATATTATTTTTCAGAGTCTTAATGTACACTTTTTCAGTCTCACAACTAGGCACAGGTATATAGCTACAAGTATGTTTCAAAAGTCACATTCCAACTTATAAGAAAAACTTATGAGAACTTTTCCTATACAAATCACCAATCGTTACACCAAATATTTGCTCATTTTCCCTTAAATAATATTGAATTTTACTGCCAAGTTATTATTTTCATACCTCTGAAGAGCTTTCATTATTGACATCCACTGTGTTTATAGGAGTTGCTGATGAATCTAAATCAGAACCTTGAGAGCCAACTCTCCCAGGAGTCTGGAACACAAACAGAAGGGAGAAAAAAAACAAAGCAGACATTAACAATATATTCATAGGCCATTTAATAATCTAAACCTTTTCACATAAGAAAAGTAGATGTCTTTACAATAATAACAGTACTAACAGTATCATTTATGGAAGACTGTACCTAATGCTGTATCAAAATCTCTATATATGCATTTCTCTCATTTTCAGTCACTTTAAATTAATAAAACATATACAACGCTTTACAAAGTCTTCAAGTCACTTTCACAAAACATCTTATTTAATCAAAATGACATCTCTTAAGACAGGTAAGATGGATGTTACCTCGGTAGAGAAGAAAACAGATTTAAAGCAGGAAGTGACTTGTTCACAATTGTACTCTTTTGTTTCGGTTGTTTTTTGAGTTGGGGTCTTGCTCTGTCACCCAGGCTGGAGTACAGTGGTGCAATCTCGGCTCACTGCAACTTCCGCCTCCCAGGCTCAGGCGATCCTCCCATCTCAGCTACCCAAGTAGCTGGGACCACAGGTACACACCACCACACCCAGCTAATTTGTTGTATTTTTGGTAGAGACAAGGTTTCACCATGTTGCCCAAGATGGTCTCAAACTCCTGAGCTCAAACAATCTGCCCACCTCCGCCTCCCAAAGTGCTGGGGTTACAGGTGTGGGCCACAATGCTCAGCCCACCATTGTACTGTTAACGAAAATCAGAAAGTCTTAAAGATGCAAGTTCAAGGAAGAAAAAAAAAAAATCAGAAAGTTCTCACGATCCAAGTTACAGCAAAAAAATCAGAAAGTTCTCACGATCCAAGTTAAAGCAAAAAAATCAGAAGATGCAGAACTAAAATGCAGATCTTCTGATTCCTTTGACAATGCTTTCTCTTTTTTTTTTTTTTTTTGAAACAAGATTCTCGCTCTGTCATCCAGGCTGGAGTACAGTGGCACGATCTCACCTCACTGCAATCTCCGCCTCCTGGGTTCAAGCAATTCTCCTGCCTCAGACTCCTGAGTAGCTGGGACTACAGGCACATGCCACCATGTCCAGCTAATTTTTTTTTTTTATGTATTTGTAGCGGAAACGGGTTTCACCATGTTGGCCAGGATGTTCTCAAACTCCTGACCTCAAGTGATCCCCCCACCTTGGCTTCCCAAAGTGCTGGGATTACAGGCGTGAACCACAGTGCCCAGCCGGCAATGGTCTCTTCTACACAAACTAAAACTACAGTGATTCAAGTGGTGCAAAAAAGACCAATGCAGCCCAAGTTATCAAGTCCCCATCACCTACCACTCAAACCAGTCATTACCATCCATCTCCAATACTTGATCAGAGACATATTTTGGAGGGTTAAAGGTCTTTTCCCCCTGCACCATTTATCACTTAGCATTATCATTCATTAAAATCTAGGTGTTACTTTTTATATCAAATGGCTTTTTGGATGAATTTGAAACCTAGTAAAACACTGGGTAAAAAGAGATTTAGGGCACAAAAACTGACCCAATAATACTCATCAAAAATATATATGGTACATACTAGCATTATCCACACTTTACACATGAGGGAACCAAGGCATAGAGACTAAGTAAATTGCCCAAAGTCAGCTGGGTAATACATGGAAGAAGGGATTTTAATTAGAGCAGTGTGGCTCTTAATCACTAACCAATACTGCTTCTCTGTTAGACATCTCCACTGAAATGCCCCTCAATCACCCAAGATTCAAAAACACCTCACTACATATTTGCCTCAACATATGAACATCCTGTACATCACTACTAAATGTTCAACCTAAATCCAAATAAGGATGAATTCATAATGCTATATTCATCAAAACTATAAAAACTATATACAATGGAAAAATATACACAGTATGATTTAAATTATATATAAAAACTACTGATATAAGAAAAAAGATTAAAATGAAATATTCCAAAATTCAAATAATGATTTCTGTAGCAAGAAAGAAATCTTCATTTTTATTTTTTTCAGTTTTCGTTTTTGCTACCTTTTTTTTTTTTTCAGAATTTTAGACCCATACTTGAATTGCTTTTATCTTGAAAAAAATGTTTTATGTTAAAGATAAGCAAACCTCCAGTTGAATAGCCAGCATTCCTTTTTTTTCCCTCATGCAGATACTTTGCACATTTATTTAAAGGCATATCTCATTTTATTGTGTGTCACTTTATTGCACTTTGCAGATGTGGCGCTTTTTAGATATTGAAAGTTTGTGTCAACTCTGCCATCAAGCAAGTCTATTCCTGCCATTTCTTCAAAAGCATGTGCTCACTTTGTATCTCTGTCACATTTTGGTAATTCTCACAATATTTCAAGCTTTTTTTATTATTATCGTATCTATTATGGTGACCTGCGATCAATGATCTTTGAAGTTACTACTGCAATTGTTTTGGGGCACTACAACCCATACCCATATAAGATGGCAAACTTAATTGATAAATGTTGTGTGTGTTCTGACTGCTCCACTCACTGGCCATTTCTCAGTCTCTCTCCCTTCTCCTTGAGCCTCCCTGTTCCTTGAGACACAACCATATTAAAACTAGGCCAATTAATAACCTTATAATGGCCTCTAAGTGTTCAAGTGAAAAGAAGAGCTGCTCATTTCTCACTTTAAATCAAAAGCTAGAAATGATTAAGCTTAATGAGGAAAGCATGTGGAAAGCTGAAACAGACCAAAAGCTAGGCCTTTGTGCCAAACAGCCAAATGTGAATGCAAAGAAAAAGTTCCTGGGGAAATTAAAAGTGCTACTCCAGTGAACACACAAATGATAAGAGCACAAATTGCTGAGAACGTTTTAGTGACATGGATAGAAGTTCAAACCAGCCATTAACATGCCTAATTCAGAGAAAGGCCCTAACTCTCTTCAATTCTACGAAGGCTGACAGAGATGAGGAAGCTGCAGAAGAAATGTCTGAAGGTAGCAGAGGTTGGTTCATGGGATTTAAGGAAAGAAGCTGTCTCCAAAACATAAAAATGCAAAGTGAAGCAGCAAGTGATGATGGAGAAGCTGCAGCAAGCTATCCAGGAGATCTAGCTAAGATAATTGATGAAGATGTCTATATTAAGTAACAGATTTTCAATTCAGAAAAAAACAGCCTTCTATTGGAAGAAGATGTCATCTAGAACTACTATAGCTAGAGAAGAGAAATCAATACTGGGCTTTCAAGCTTCGACTTCCAAGCTTCAAAGAACAGGGTAATTCTTGTTAGGGGTTAATGCAGCTGATGACTTTTAAGTTCAAGCCAATGATCATTTATACCGTTCTGAAATTCCTAGGACCCTTAAGAATTATGCTAATGCTACTCTGTGCTCTATAACTAGAAAAAGAAAGCCTAATTAATAGCACATCTGTTTACCACATGGATCAATGAATTTTTTTTTTTTTTTTTTTTTTTTGAGACAGAGTCTCACTCTGTCGCCCAGGCTGGAGTGCAGTGGCCCAATCTCGGCTCACTGCAAGCTCTGCCTCCTGAGTTCATGCCATTCTCCTGCCTCAGCCTCCTGCCTCAGAGTAGCTGGGACTACAGGCACCTGCCACCACACCCAGCTAATTTTTTTTTATATTTTTAGTAGAGACAGGGTTTCACCGTGTTAGCCAGGATGGTCTCGATCTCCTGACCTCAGGATCCACCCGCCTCAGCCTCCCAAAGTGCTAGGATCACAGGCATGAGCCACCGTGCCTGGCCGGATCACTGAATATTTTAAGCCCACTATTAAGAGCTGTTGCTGGGAAAAAAAAAAAAAAAAATCCTTTCAAAAATATCACTGTTCATTGACAATTCACCTGGTCACCCAAGAGCTCTCCTGGAGGCATACAAGGAGTTTAATGTTGTTTTCAGGCCTATTTATATAATATCCATTCCACAGCCCATGGATCAAGGAGTAATTTTGATTTTCAAGTATTATTTAAGAAATATATTTTGTAAGGCTATAACTACCATAGATAGTGATTCCTCTGACAGATCTGGGCAGAGTGTATGGAAAACCTTCTAAAAAGGTCACCATTCTAGATGTGATTAAGAACATTTGTGATTCATGGGAGGAAGTCAAAATATCAACACTAACAAGAGTTTAGAAGTTGATTCCAACCTTCATAATGACTGTGAGGGGTTCAAGACTCCAGTAGAGCAGATACGGTGGAATCAGCAAGAAAACTAGAATTAAAAGTGGAGCCTAACGATGTGACTGATAATTTTCTTTTTTTTTTTTTTTCTTGAGATGGAGTCTTTCTCTGTCACCAGGCTGGAGTGCAGTGGCATGATCTCGGCTCACTGCAACCTCCACCTCCCAGGTTCAAGCGATTCTCCTGCCTCAGCCTCCCGAGTAGCTGGGACTACAGGTGTGTGCCACCACGCTCAGCTAATTTTTGTATTTTTAGTACAGATGTGGTTTCACCATGTTGGCCAGGATGGTCTCGATCTCTTGACCTCGTGATCCGCCCACTTCAGTCTCCCAAAGTGCTGGGATTACAGGTGTGAGCCACCATGCCCGGCATGACTGATAATTTTCATAATAAAACTTTAATGGAGGAGGAATGGCTTCTTCTAGGGATGAGCAAAGAAGGTGGTTCCTTGAGATGAAATCTACTACCAGAGAAGATGCTGTGAACACTGTTGAAATAACAACAAAGAATTTAGAATATTCCATAAATTTAGTTGATAAAGCATCAGCAGCTTTTGGGAGGATTGACTCAAGTTTTGAAGGAAGTTCTACTGTGGGTAAGATGCTATCAAACAGCAAGCTACAGGGAAATCTTTCATGAAAAGAAGAGTTAATCAAAGCAAAACAGCAAACTTCATTGTTGCTTTATTCTAAGAAATTGCCACAACTCCAGCCTGACCAACATGGTGAAACTCCGTCTCTACTAAAAATACAAAAATTAGCCAGGCATGGTGGTGTGCGCCTGTAATCCCAGCTACTCAGGAGGGAGGCAGGAGAATCGCTTGAATCCGGGAGGCAGAGGTTGCAGTGAGCCAAGATCACACCACTGAAAGAAAATAAAAAAGAAAAAAAAAAGAAATTGACACAGCTATCCCAACCTTCAGAAACCTCCACCCTGGTCAGTCAGCAGCAATCAGTATAGAGGCAAAACCTTCCACAAGCAAAAAGATTATGACTAGCTGGGCAAGGTGGCCCACATCTGTAATCCTAGTGCTTTGGGAGGCCAAAGAAGGAGGATCGCTTGGGGCTAGGCACTTGAGACCACTCTGGGCAACATAATGAGACCCCATCTCTACCAAAAAAATACAAAAATTAGCAAGGCGTGGTGGAGTTCACCTGTAGTCCCAGCTACTAGTGAGGCAGGAGAATAGGGTCTGGAGGCAGGGAACCTAAGGCTGTTTCATGGCGACTTCCTAGAACTAAACTGAAAAGAAAACCCTAACTTTCCACACCTAAGTAACAAAAGGACCACAGGCTACTCCCTTGGACCTTTTCTGCGCAGATGGGAAATTGGCTATCCACAACAAATCAGACTGATTGAAGGCAAGTTTCATTTGCATAGAAGTATAACTGTGTAGCTTCACCCTAGGCTCTGATTGGTTGCCTTTTGCAACCAATCAGATGTTTGCACAGGAGTGTGACCTTTGTAACTTTACTTCAGCCTCTGGTTGGCTGCTTTCTGCAACCAATCAGACTGAATGTGGGCTACCACTTCATTTAACATGAGGTGAGCATGAAGTGGCCAATCAGAAATGTCTAAAGGGTATTTGGACCCAAGAAGATTTTGTATCCAGGCCCTTGAGCCACTGCTCAGGCCCACTCCCACACTGTGGAGTGTACTTTCGTTTCCAATAAATCCCTGCTTTCGTTCTTTTGTTGCTTCTTTCTTTGCTTTGCTGGGCGTTTTGTCCAATTCGTTAGTCAAAACGCCAGGAACCTGGACAACTTGCAGTCACGACCCTCTACCAGTGACACTAGGAAGGCTGACGCGGGAGGATCGCTTAAGCCTAGGAATTCAAAAATGCAGTGAGCTATGATCACACCACTGTATTATAGACCCGGTGACAGAGCGAGACTCTGTCTCATCAAAGAAAAAAGATTACAAATCACTGAAGGCTCAAACGGTTGTTAGCATTTTACAGCAATAAAATATTTTTAATTAAGGTATCTACTTTATTAGACATAATGCTATTGCACACTTAATAGACTACAGTATGCCGTGAATATAATTTTTATATGCACTGTGAAACGAAAGAATTTATGTGACTCGTTTTATTGCGATACTTGTTTTATTGCAGTGATCTAGAACCAAGCCCGCAATATCTCCAAGATATGCCTATATACAAGTATGCCTATATACTTGTATAATTTTTGTATAAATCAGTAAACTAGAACAAGTACAAAATAACAACCAGTAATTAAAGCTACAGAGAAACTCCCAAACTCTTCTTAAACATACTTCCTCAAAAAAGGGTGTAAGATTAAACTTTTATTTTATATTCTGGATAGAGTATTAACCTAGCATGCCATGAGAAAGGGGAAATAAAATGATCTTCAACCTTTTTTAAAGTACTTATGTTCTTTAGGATTCTCAAAAGAACTCAGGGTTCTGTGAGGTTCTGTCAACTAAAGAATGACAAAGAAGGAACATTATGGCTGGGTGAAATGGCTCACGCCTGTAATCTCAGCACTTTGGGAGGCTGAGGTGGGTGGATCACTTCAGGTTAAGAGTTTGAGACCAGCCTGGCCAATATGGTGAAACCCCGTCTCTACTAAAAATACAAAAATTAGCTGGGCATGGTGGTGCACACCTGTAATCCCAGCTATTCGGGAGGCTGAGGCAGAAGAATTGCTTGGACCTGGGAGACAGAAGTTGCAGTGAGCCGAGATCATGCCACTGCACTCCAGCCTGGGTGACAGAGTGAGACTCCATCTCAAAAAAAAAAGAAGAAGGAATATTCCTTGTGTAACTATGTCTTCTTTTTTTTTTATTTTTTTTTTTAGAGACAGGCGTCTCACGATGTTGCCCAGGCTGGTCTTGAACTCCTGGGCTCAAGTGATCCTTCTCCCACTTCATCCTCCCAAAGTGCTGAGATTACAGGCATGAGCCACTGCACCCAGCCTATGTTTCAATAAAGATGGCTGAGAACATCAGAGGCATACTTCAGAAAGAGACAGGTATCTTACTAATGAGTGAAAAAAAAAAAAAAAAAAACACAAACATTGTTTAGAGATGGAGGAGGCAATAACTGTATCCTGTCCAAGAACAGTAGCAACCACCACACCAAGGCTTATCCAAAACAGGTAGAAAGTGGCAGAATTTCAATAAAGTACTAAAGATGAAGAATGCAAAATGAATCTCTAGCCAAAGGCAAAAAAAAAAAAAAAAAAAAGAGAGGAGCTGGATATGAGGGGTCTCCATTTGCTTGTCGATACCAGGAAACACTATCCAAAATGATGAAATCGTAAGGCTTTCATCCTCAGAGAAGTCAGAGAAGGTTAAGCCAACTGAATACATGAGTGAAATGAACACGAATTTTAGATACCACCAATCTAGATCAAATCCGACTTCAGCCTAACTTCAATTTGCTACAGGCTTTAGAGAGATTGCACTTTATTGCCAGGTCTTGGAACCTGAGCACTACCTCCTGCCTCACTGACCCTTTTTCTGGGAGGTTTCCACTTTCTAGACAAGCAGACAAAGCTTATGAAATAATCAAAGCAGTGATGCCAAGGATGTCATGGCAGAAGGCCTGTGTTCCTGAGCCACTGAGAGCTCACAGGGCTGGATTTGACATTCCTGATGCACAGGCACATTCATCCTGCTGACACTGTAATCTGTCCTCATTGGGAAAGTTAGGATCATCTTCCTAGGCACTGAATAGGGTCAGCTTTTAATCTAGTCTCTTCACTTTGTGGTGGGACCAAAGGTGTTGGAAGAATTAGGGGAGACGGAGCAGTGGGCCTCTACTTTCTCCTTCCTCTTGCTCGTTCTCATTTTCTTTGTCCTTACAATCTTCCTAAAATGCCTATGCTTTTTTGGAAGTTGATCTAGCTTTCTTTTCTGGACTGGAGGCACAGCAGCATATTGTGAAACCTCGGCCACATGACTCTTGGGTGTCTCCTCCAATGGCTCTGATAATGATTCCAAACTTCTCTTCAGAGAGTCATTCTCCCTTGGGTGGAGTTTATCTTCTGCATCTTGAGTATTTGGTGATGAACGTTCAAGTCTTTAGTGACATGTTTGGGAGACTGGAGATTCCTAAACTCTGTCACTGAGGATTTTTTTTTTAAACCTACTATGCTGATCCGAGCCAGCTTTGCAGAAACCAGGAATCACAACAAAAGAGACCAAAAGTCGAATGATTTTCTTAAAAAGGTAGTTAGCACCCTGACTGTTTCCAATGATGTATCCTTAGCTATCACAGATACAGGAGGTATACTAATGTCAGATTTCTCCCCTCGACTTATCTAAAGGCATTCAATGGTCTTCAGAAATAAAGTCATCAAGTTGTTCTTAGCCTAGGGAATCTCAGATTTCCTGGTATAGTATGGAGGAGCAGGCCTCAGTCTCTACAGTCCCTTTAAATTTTCCCAAAACCTAACATTCTAAAACTGTCTAAATTTATCCAGAGTATGCCTTTACTGTGTTCATTTAATGCCCACAAAATTCTCTTGTTTTAATATCAGCTACAGTCCTGCAAACACCAAAGAAAGATTCCCAAAATAATATAATTGAGACATGAATTTATAAATAAATAAAAGCCATTTCTGGATTTAATGATACACTCATGGATGTGGCAAAAAGTAAATGGTGAAAACGTTTTAAAAGAGCATTTAAATTGTTTTTTTGTTGTTGTTTTTGTTTTGTTTTGTTTTTTTGAGGCACAGTCTCGCACTGTCACCCAGGCTGGAGTACAATGGTGTGATCTTGGCTCACTGCAACTTCTGCCTCCCAGGTTCAAGTGATTCTCCTGCCTCAGCCCCCCCAGTAGCTGGAATTACAGGTGCACACCACCACGCCCAGCTAATTTTTGTATTTTTAGTAGAGACAGGGTTTCACCATGTTGGCCAGGCTGGTCTCGAACTCCTGACCTCAACTGATCTGCCCGCCTCGGCCTCCCAATGTGCTGGGATTACAGGCGCAAGCCAACACGTCCAGCCTAAATTGGGTATTTAATATAAATAAATGTTCTATAGAACTAGAAATTCATGCTTGATTCATTAACATTTCAATAGCTTCACACTACGATGGTATTAAGAACAATGAAAGACACTAGAAATAGGAAGTTTTACTTCCAAAGAACTATATTTTCCCCATTTCTGTTTCCTTTATTTTTCCAGATGCCAGATGGCTTTTCACCAAGGTTTTCCTTGACTGAGAGGAAGTAAGCAATTCAAAGAAACATTGTACTTTTTTTATTTTTGTAAAGATGAGGTCTCCGTATGTTGCCTAGGCTCATCTCGAACTTATGGGCTCCAGTGAGTCTCCTGCCTGAGCCTCCCAAAGTGCTGGGATTACAAGTGTGAGCCACCATGGCCACCTGAAATAAGGTACCTCTACATAAACCTATTATCACCACCAAAAATACCCTTTCTCAAATTTGCCTAAAATAATCCTAGTAAATATACCTAAGTAAAGCCCAAGAGGCATGGGGAGTAAACAGAAAAAAACAAGGAAACCCTCACAAGATATGGGTTTCTGATGTCCATGTTTTAAATATACTCCTCATGATTGTTGTTAAATTATCTAAGAACTTCTTGTTCTCTTTTTTTTTTTTTTTGAGATGGAGTTTCACTCTTGTTGCCCAAGCGGGAGTGCAATGGCACGATCTCGGCTCACTGCAACCTCCGCCTCCCAGGTTCAGGCAATTCCCCTGCCTCAGCCTCCCGAGTAGCTGGGACTACAGGTGCGCACCACCATGCCCAGCTAATTTTTTGTATTTTTAGTAGAACTGGGGTTTTTCCATGTTGGTCAATCTGGTCACAAACTCCTGACCTCAGATGATCTGCCCACCTCGGCCTCCCAAGTGCTGGGATTATAGGCGTAAGCCACCACAACCAGCCTTCATTCTTATTCTATTTTTAAGCCACTAAAATTCCTTTATTTCAAGGAGAAGCCCAAAAACAATAACACTAACCCTAAATAAACAATATAAAGCATTCTAACTTTTTCACTTATAAAAGTTTTATTTTGCAAAAAGAATGGGATTGGAATGATTTATGCTAAAAATTTAAAGTGATAGGCTGGGCACAATGGTTCACATCTGTAATCCCACCACTTTAGGAGGTCGAGGTGGGAGGATCACTTGAGCCCAGGAAGTCAACGCTGCAGTGAACTGTGATTATGCCACTTTACTCCACCCTGGGCAACAGAGTAAGACCTTGTCTCCAAAAAAAAAAAAAAAAAAAAAAGAATTTCAAATATTATTAAGATGGAACCAATCTTAATAACGAGGTAAGTATCTATCACAATGAACCAAAAATAAAATGGAAACATAGAGTATGCAGGATTCTGGAACCTAAAACAGGTAGAGGCAGCTAAGTTCAGTAATAAGAACCAAAAATGCCCTGGATGCGCAAGGTAACAAGCAGCCAGGCCCACTGTGAGAACTTAGTAAGCGGGGCAAGACAACTATCCCTTGCAATGAATAGAAACTCTTTAAAAACCTGTAAATCCGGCCGGGTGCAATGGCTCACGCCCGTAATCCCAGCACTTTGGGAGGCCAAGGTGGGCATAACACGAGGTCAGGAGTTCGAGACCAGCCTGGCCAACACGGTGAAACCCCGTCTCCACTAAAAATACAAACAGTAGCTGGGCGTGGTGGCAGGCGCCTGTAATCTGAGCTACTCGGGAGGCTGAGGCAGTAGAATCATTTGAGCCTGGGAGGCAGAGGTTGCACTTGAGCCAAGATTGCGCCACTGCACTCCAGCCTAGGCAACAGGGCAAAATTCTGTCTTTAAAAAAAAAAAAAAAAAAGCTGTAAATCCTGCCATGCACTGTTTAGGCCCAAAGTTTGAGCAGATCTTTTCCAGGTAGAGATGAGAGGGCATTCCAACCAAAGCATTATTTGTAACAGCTTATAAATCATAAGCAACCTATACGTTCAAAATGAAGAAACTGTTAACTAAACTATGACGTAACTGTTCAACAGTCTTGACGATTAATGGGATAAGTGTGTAGGTTATAAAGTATGAAGGTTATGTAGAAAAATGAGAACGCAGTTGGAAGTGGTAGCTCATGCCTGTAATCCCAGCACTTTGGAAGGCTGAGGCAGGCAGATCACCTGAGGTCGGGAGTTCGAGACTAGCCTGACCAACAAGGAGAAACCCCATCTCTACTAAAAATATAAAAATTAGCCAGGCGTGGTGGCGTGTGCCTGTAGTCCCAGCTACTCAGGAGGCTGAGGCAGGAGAATCACTTGAACCCGGGAGGCGGAGGTTGCAGTGAGCCAAGATAGCACCATTGCACTCCAGCCTGGGCAACAAGAGCAAAACTCCGTCTCAAAAAAAAAAAGAAAAATGAGAGTGCATATGATATATGATATATCTACTACGAGAAATAAAAAAAAGAAAAAACAAAAAGAAAGAATGTATATGATATAAATCCTGAATTTGTCAAAGAGGTAAATACAACATTTGTATATATTATGACTAATTACATAAAAATATACACACATAAAGAGATTAAAAGGTAATCATATAAGACCAATGAGTTTTACGTTAGGGTGATTTTTTTGTTGTTACTTTTCCCCCTCATATTACTGAAAAGATGAGATTTGTGTTAAGATGATTTCATTAACCACCCACCTATTTCCACCCATAATTTTTTGTTAGCGTTGTCATATTAAAGTTTTCTGATTTTTTTTTTTTTTTTTTTTGAGATGGAGTTTCTCTCTTGTTGCCCAGGCTGAGTGCAATGGCGCGATCTCAGCTCACCACAACCTCCGCCTCCCGGGTTCAAGCAATTCTCCTGCCTCAGCCTCCCAAGTAGCTGGGATTACAGGCATGCACCACCACCCTGGCTAATTTTGTATTTTTAGTAGAGACGGGGTTTCTCCATGTTGGTCAGGCTGGTCTTGAACTCCCGACCTCAGGTGATCTGCCAGCCTCGGCCTCCCAAAGTGCTGGGATTACAGGCGTGAACCACCATGCCCGGCCAAAAGTTTTCCGATTTTTAAAAAACTATTTGGCCTTGACAAAAAGATCCAGAGAATTCTAATTATCAAACACTTACCATTAATGTTTAAGTAGCTACAACCAAACAGACCAACTAAGGGAAAACCAGCTACAACAAAACTACTTCTCTATTCACTATACTTCTAAACAAATGTTTGAGTTGTCCACACCAGTTCTCTGCAGACACCAACTGTATGTCCTACAATTTAATTGAATTCTGACACTATCTGGAATCAGCACAGACCTCACAGACTAAGGGATCAGTCCCTTAAGAGTGCCCTCCCCTTCTAACACCAATAGCAAATAAAAGGTCCCCAGGTTACCCACACTTTTGTCTACCTAGGCTACATATCGGGAACTCTGACAACTCCCCTCCTCAGGTTTGATAATTTGCTGTAGCAGCTCAAAGAACTCAGGGAAACATTTTACTTATGTTTACTCTAAAAGATATCTTAAAGGATACAAACAAACAGCCAGATGAAGCAATATGTAAGGGAAGGTCTGCAGGGTCCCAAGTACAGGAGCTTCTGTCCCCATGAATTTAGAGATACATCACCCTCCCAGCACATGAATGCATTCGACAACCAGGAAGATCTCCAAAATCATTGTTTAAAGTTTTTACAGGGGTTCCATTATATAAGCATGATTGATTAAGTCATTGGCCATTGATGATTAACTCAATCTCTAGCCCCTCTCTATTCCGGAAGGACAGAGGGTAGGGTTGAAAGTTCCATATCCTTAATCTTGTGGCTAGTGTCTATGGCAAGGAGTTCCCAACCTGAAGCTATCTAGGGGCCCATCAATATCACCTTATTAGCACAAACTCAGGTATTGCCAAAAGGTACTTATCATGAATGACAAATAACACTCCTTTCACCTCCATCACTCAAGGAATTCCAAAAGTTTTAGGAGCTCCATGCCAGAAACAAGAAAAAAGACCAAATATATATTTCTTATTATAACACAATATTACATCAATATTTGAAATTATGAAAAAAAAATACATAGTATTCAAAGTATTTACTTCAAATAAGAACAGATGTTGGCTGGGTGTGGTAGCTCACACCTGTAATCCCAACAATGGGAGGCCAAGGCGTGCGGATCATTTGAGATTTGAGGTCAGGAGTTAGAGACCAGCCTGGCCAACATGGTGAAACCCCATCTCTACTAAAAATACACACACACACCCAAAAAAAGCTGAGCGTGGTGGCACACGCTTGTAATCCCAGCTACTGGGGAGCCCAGGGCAGGAGAATCGCTTGAATCCGGGAGACGGAGGTTGCAGTGAGCCAACATCACGCCACTGCACTCCAGCTTAGGTGACAGAGAGACTCTGTCTCAAAAAAAAAAAAAAAAAAAAAAAGAACAGATGTCTGCAATAAATAGGATATTCTAGATTGTTGGTATAAAAACAAATTCATAGTACAAGATCAGTATAAAACAGCATTAATCTCTGCAAAAAACTATCAAAGAAGCAAACACAAATTTGAGAAAGAACAGCACTTTACTGGGAGAAAAAATGTTATTGTTTACTATATGCAGTATCTTAAAAAGAAATATCACTGTCACAGAAGTTTTAACAACCTAAAACTTTTTTGAAATAAATGATTTATCTATTGCAGACTAGCTGTTTATTGAGTATAATTTAGACATTTTTTTTTTAATAGGCAAAAATCTCACTCTGTGACCCAGGCTGAAGTACAGTGGCACAATCATGGCTCATCGTAGCCTCAAATTCCCTGGGCTCAAGCTATCCTCCCGCCTCAGCCTACTGAGTAGCTAGGACTACAGATGAGTGCCACCACACCTGGCTAATTTTCTTTTCCTTTCTTTTCTTTTCTTTTTTTTCTGAGACAGGGTCACAGGTGACTCTGTCACCTAGGCTGGAGTGCAGTGGTGCAATCTCGGCTCATTGCAACCTCTGCCTCCTGGGTTCAAGATATCCTCCCACCTCAGCCTCCTGAGTAGCTGGGACTACAGGCACATGCCACCACACCCAACTAATTTTTGTATTTTTTTTGTAGAGACAGGGTTTTGCCATGTTGCTCAGGCTAGTCTCAAATTCTTGGGCGCAAGCAATCCACCTGACTCAGCCTCCCAAAGGGCTGAGATTACAGGCATGAGTCACCGTGCCTGGCCCTGGCTAATTTTCTTTAAGCAAAATTATTTCTAAAACTGGAAAGGATACAAGTATTAGAAATTAAATAATATACAACTCAAAATCTTGGGGATTTATAAGCTATTTATAAGGATTTCTTACAAAATGTAACTTTCGGGGCCGGGTGCAGTGGCTCACGCCTGTAATTCCAGCACTCTGGGAGGCCAAGGCGGGTGGATCACGAGGTCAGGAGATCGAGACCATCCTGGCTAACACGGTGAAACCCTGTCTCTACTAAAAATACAAAAAAAGTTAGCCGGGTGTGGTGGCGGGTGCCTGTAGTCCCAACTACTGGGGAGGCTGAGGCAGGAGAATGGCGTGAACCCAGGAGGTGGAGCTTGCAATGAGCCGAGATCTCGCCACTGCTCTCCAGCCTGGGTGTGACAGAGCGAGACTCTGTCTCAAAAAAAATAAAAATAAAAATAAAAAAATTAAATAAAATGTAACTTTCAACACTGATTTTATTACTCTATTTCATCCACATCCCACCATAAAAACGAATTAGAAAGATTTTCACAAATGCGAAAAGTTTGAAAAGCCATTTACTATATGCAGACCTTAAGAACAATGCTTTAAATACATTATGCAAGCCTTATACTAAATGGATAGACAAAGGGCTCTCACTAACCCTTTTCTACTATTAAGGGCTAAAAACAAACATATAGATAAAGCGAGAAGGTATCTTTGCAAATAACAAATACTATTTCATGAAAAAAAATTCATGTAAAGTAATTAAGGGGTTCCCAGGGAGTTTTCATACTTGACCTCTTAGCTTATCACATACTCTTTAGGTAAATTCATTTACTCCCTTAATTTTCATTACCACCATTGCTGACAATAATAAAACACTAACTTTAATCCAGACCTTTGCTGAGTTTCCAATTCATATTTTCCTGTACTGCCAAGTATATCTAATTGAATGCCTTGAGAGCACCACAAAGTCTGCTTATTCAAAACCAAATTCATTTATCTTTGCTCAAAGCTTTCACCCATCTACATACTCCATCTCAGATTATAGAACCATCACACACTCATTTTGCCTAAATCCAAGGCATCACTCTTACTTGTCTCTATTCCTTAACCTTCACATCCAACCGCCAAGTTAATTCAACTGCCCACTTAAATTTTGAATCTACCCCCCTTTCTCCATCTCCTTGGCCACTACCTTAATTCATGTTGCCATCATCTCTCACCTGGATTATAAAAGAGACCTAATATAGCACTCTATACCTCTACATCCACATTTCTGTTGTTTACTAAGAAATTAAGTAATGGATTTCTCAAAGCATTGCAACCAAACCAAACTCTTCATTCATCTCAACACTTTACCATCCTAGGAAAAAGTTTACTTTCCTCACTATGTTCTCCAGCTTAGTCAATAATATCCTCATTCATCAAGAACTTCAGTTAAAACCTACATGAACTATTAGCCAGGCATGGTGGTGGGCACCTGTAATCCCAGCTACTTGGGAGACTGTGGCAGAAGAATCACTTGAACCCAGGAGGCGGAAGTTGCAGTGCACTGAGATCACACCACTGCACTCCAGCCTGGGTGACAGAGTGAGACTGTCTCCAAACAAACAAACAAACAAACAAAAATTAAAACCTAAATGAACTAAAACAGATATTTGCACACCAATGTTCATAGCAACATTATTCACAATAGCTAAAACATGTAAATAACACAATGTCCGTCAACGGATGAATGGATAAACAAAATGTAGTAGTATATACATCCACAATGAAATATTATTCAGCCTTTAAAAGGAAGAAAATTCTGATAACATGCTGCAACATGAAGCTAGAAATAATTATGCTAAGTGAAATAAACCAGACACAAAAGGATCACTATCGTATAATTCCATTTATATGAGGTACCTGGAACAGTTAAATTCATAGTGGCAGAAAGTGGATTTGTGGTTACAGTGGGTTTAGGGGAGGGGAGGAATGAAGAGTTATTGTTTTATGAGTATGGAGTTCAGTTGTAATGATTGTACAACAATGTGAACACATTCAATGCCACTGGACTGTACACTTAAAAATGGTAAAAACTGTATCTTTTAAATTATGTATATTTTGTCACAATTTTAATTCAAAAAAATTTTTTTAAAACCTAAATAAGTATTATATGGCAGGCATTACCACACAAACAAAATAATTATTTTACGTATTTAAGAACGCAGAGTTTTTACTACATATCCTTTTGGGATATAGCACAAACCCAAAAAAAAACTGCTAGAAAAAGAAACAGTAAAGTTAATTCAATAATCTTAGCCATAATATTCATATTGTTAATTTTAAAGCTATTTATGTATATTTTAGCAAAAACATTTGCTAATGTTAAGAACCAAGATATTCAGTATAAGAAAAAATAATATAAATGCAGAATCAAATAAGTAAAAAAACATTTTATATCTTAAATTTGAATTATTATTTTGGTTTTTGTTTCGTTTTTTTCTGAGACAGAGTCTCACTTTCTCACCCAAGCTGGAGTGCAGTGGTACAATCTCAGTTCACTGCAATCTCCATCTCCCAAGTTCAAGCAATTCTCCTGCCTCAGCCTCCTGAGTAGCTAGGATTACAGGCGTGCACCACACCCAGCTAATTAGTAGAGATGGGGTCTCACCGTGTTAGCCAGGATGGTCTCGAACTCCTGACCTGTGATCTGCCTGCATCAGCCTCCCAAAGTGCTGGGATTACAGGCATGAGCCACCATGCCCGGCCTTGTTTCTTAACAATAATTCTTATCATTCAAAAGCTTAAAAGCAAAGACAACCCAAAAGCAAAGTGCACCCTAAGTGCTTATGAAGAGTGATGGTCTCTAACCATCACTCCCCACTCAAAGGAACCAGAATTTTCTAGAGAAATGGCTGATTCCAGACATGGGAGAGGGAATTTACAAGATAAATCTGAAACATATTATTGTGCCAAAAAGCAAGGAAGCTTTTTGGACACAAATAAGTTCCTGTCAAAATGACGTCACCTTGAAGGTACTCCCAGTAGCTAAAGCTGAGATCATTTTCACATCAGCAAAAAACATTGACTATAATTGACTGAAACACGCTAAATATATGTAAATCCATGAATTCATAATATAAAAATCCATGAGTTAGTCAACTAATCTTTGACAATGGAACAAAGGCAACAAAATGAGAAAAGATAGTTGCTATTGCTTGAATGTCCCCACCAAAACTCATGTTGAAATTTAATTGCAAATGTAATGGTATTGAGAAGTGAGGCCTTTAAAACGTGACTAGGTCATGGGAGTTCCACCCTCTTGAATGGATTGCCATTATTGTGAACATGGATCAGTTATCATGGGAGTGGCTTTGTTATAAAGACAAGCTTGCGGCCAAGCATGGTGGCTCACACCTGTAAACCCAGCACTTTGGGAGGCCGAGGCAGGCAGATTACCTGAGGTCAGGAGTTCGAGACCAGCCTGACCAACACAGAGAAACCCCATCTCTACTGAAAATACAAAATTAGCTGGGTGTGGTGGCGCACGCCTGTAATTCCAGCTACTCGGGAGGCTAAAGCAGGAGAATCGCTTGAATCCGAGAGGTGGAGGTTGCAGTGAGCTGAGATGGCGCCATTGCACTCCAGCCTGGGCAACAAGGGCAAAACTTCGTCTCAAAAAAAAAAAAACAAAAAACAACCTCTCCATCACACTGCTCTCTTGCCCTTCCTATTTGCTATGAGATGACACAGCAGACAGGACCTCACCAGAGAAAGGTGCTATGTGCTTAGACTCCCCAGCATCCAGAACTGTGAGCCAAATAAGCTTCTTTATAAATTACCTAGTATGTGGGATTCTGTAATAGCAGCAAAAAAAGAGAAAAGAAAAAAAAAATGGGCTAAGACAATAGTCTTTTCAACAAATCGTAATGGAACAATTGGATATTCACATGCAAAAAAAAAAATCTTAACACAGACCTTAAACTCTTCATAAAAACTAACTCAAGGCTAGACACGGTGGCTCATGGCTATAATCCAGCAACTTGGGGGGGCCGAGGTAGGAGGATTACTTGAGCCCAGGAGCCCAAGACCAGCCTGGGCAACATGGTGAGACCCCACCTTAATAAATTTAGGTTGGGCGTGGTGGCTCATGCCTGTAATCCCAGCAGTTTGGGAGGCCGAGAAGGGTAGATCACCTGAGGTCAGGAGTTTGAGACCAGCCTGGCCAATGTGGAGAAACCTGTCTCTGCTAAAAATACAAAAATTAGCCAGGTCTGGTAGCAGGGGCCTGTAATCCCAGCTACTTGAGAGGCTGAGGCAGAAGAATCACTTGAACCCAAAAGGTGGAGGTTGCAGTGAGCCAAGATCATGCCATTGCACTCCAGCCTGGGCAACAGAGCAAGATTCCATCTCAAAAATAAATTAATTAATTAAATTTTAATTTTAATTTTAAAAAATTAACTCAAGGCCAGGCACAGTGGCTCACGTCTGTAATCCCAGCACTCTGGGAGGCCAAGACAGGCAGATCACGAAGTCAGGAGTTCGAGACCAGCCTGACCAACATGGTGAAACCTGTCTCTACTAAAAATACAAAAATTAGCCAGGCATGGTGGTGCACACCTGTAATCCCAGCTACTCAGGAGGCTGAGGCAGGAGAATTGCTTGAACTCGGGAGGCAGAGGTTGCAGTGAGCCAAGATCATGCCACTGCACTACAGCCTGGGCAACAGAGCAAGACTCCGTCTCAAAAAAAAAAAAAAAATTTAACTCAAAATGGATCACAAACCTAAACGTAAAACACAAAACTATAAACCCTAGAAGATAACATAGGAGAAATTACTGTGGTTTGTCCATTTTTTTTTTTAGGTAGAACACCAAAGGCGCAATCCATGAAAGAAAGAATAAGCTGGACTTCATTAAAATTAAAAATGTCAGCTCTTCAAAAGACATTGTCAAGAGTAAAAAGACAAGTCATAAACTGGAGAAAAATATTTACAAAAGACAAACCTGATAATGGACTATTATCCAAAATATACAAACAACTCTTTAAATTCAACAGTAAAAAAACAATCTAATTTAAAAATAAAGCAAAGACCTTATAGACAGGCATCTTACAAAAGAAGATATACAGATGGCAAATATGCATATGAAAAGTTGCTCCACAGCATACATCATCAGGGTAATGCAAATTAAAACAATGGGATACAACACACCTAGTAGAATGGCCAAAATCCAGAACACTGCCACCATCAAATGCTGACAAGGATGTGGAGAAATAGGAACAGGAATTCATTGCTGGTGGAAATACAAAATGGTACAGCTACTTTGGAAGACAGTTTGGTAGTTCCTTACAAAACTAAACATACTCTTACTATACAATTCAGTAATCACACTCCTTGGTATTTACCCAAATGAACTAAAAACTTCTGTCCACACCAAAACGCGGACATAGAAGTTTAAAGTAGCTTTATTCATAATAGCTAAAGCTTATAATTGACCAAGATGTCCTCCAGTGGGTGAATCAATAACTTACTAGTACACCCAGATGATATTCTCCAGCGTTAAAAAGAAATGAGCTATTAAGCCATGAAAAGACAACGAAGAAACTTAAATGTATATTACTAAGTGAAATATAAAGTGAAAGGAGGCAATCTGAAAATGCTACATACTGTAAGATTCCAATTATATGGATTTCTGGAAAAGGCAAAACTATGAAAAAAGTGAAAAGATCAATGTTTGCCAAGAGTTAAGGGGAAGGGAAGGATGAATAGGCAAAACACAGTGGATTTGTATGGAAGTGAAAGTACTCTATATGGTATTATAATGGTAGATACTAAAAATTTGTCCCAAAATCCACAAAATGTACAACGCAAAGAGTGAATCCTACTGTAAACCACAGACTCTAAATGATAATGATATGTCAGTATAGGTTCACAAATCATAACAAATGTACCACTCTAGTGGGGAATGTTGATAATGGGGGAGTCTATGCATGTGTAGGAGCAGGAAGTATATGGGAAATCTCTGTAACCTTCACTCAATTTTATTGTAAACCTGTAATTGCTCTAAAAAGTAACTTCTGTTTTTCAAATCTAAGAATTTCCTTTTCTCAAGGAGAGAAAATCAAAAGAAAACTAAGCAAACCTCAGTGATCACTGCTGGAGTAGCTAGTGTACCAACTCTTATTCTAACACTTAGTAATCAATGAAAAACAATTAAGTCTTCATCCTGCCTTCCAAGTATGCACTGAAATTTGGGATAACCAAATAGCTCTGGTTGATGTCAAAAAGTTCTTTACAGAAAAATTTCAGTTAATATATGCAGAAGCAATGAAAGATTTAGAAGATCATTTTGCAAATACTGCTGAAATCTAACCCAAATGACTTCATAAAATCTTCTCTGAATGTTCTTACTCAAATAAGAAATCTTTCCATCCTTTAAACTCAACTACGTCCCTTATTTATATTTCCTCTTGCAGCACTTATTCATAATACAAGGAAGAATAAAATGGTGTCAGTGGTAGTTCATTATGGTAATTACCATCAATGAATCAGGCCTATGTTTTCATGTCATGCCCTTGTAATTCTCTTATGTAATCCTCCCCTACATAAACTCTGGGCTGGCCATGAGACTTGCCTTGACTAATGGTAGTAGCAAATGAGACACAAGCAGAGACTTGAAAGGTGTCTGTCTGCACAAGGGGATTTGTTCTCTTGTTGCTGGAAACTCCTCTGCCAACACATAAACCCAGACTAGCCTTGGACACATGTGGCCCAATGGATAAAACCAGCAATATGACTGAAGGTACCTTAGATCATCCATTCTGTTTTCCATCTTATTTTCTTTTATAGATTTAGTGGGTACAAGTGCAGTTTTGTTAGATGGGCATATTGTGTAGTGGTGAAGTCTCGGCTTTTAGTGTACCCACCACCCTAATGTCACTGCACAGAATAGGTAATTTTTCATTCCTCACTCTCCTCCCACCCTCACTCTTCCCCCATTTCCATCTTTATGTCTATTTCCACTGTTTAGCCTTCTGTTTCTGAGTGATTTCACTTAGGATAATGGCCTCCAGTTCCATCCCTGTTGCTATAGAAGACATGATCTCATTCGTTTTTATGGCTGAGCAGTATTCCATGGTATATAGAAACCACATTTTCTTTATCCAGTCATCTGTTGATGGACACTTAGGTTGATTCTATGACTTTGCTGTGGTACAAAGTGCCATGATAAACAGCCATGTGCAGCTGTCTTTTTTGTATAATGATTTGTTTTCCTTTGGATATATACCCAGTACTGAGACTGCTGGATTGAATTGTAGTTCTGTTTTTAGCTCTTTAAGAAATCTCCATACTGTTTTCCATAGAGGCTGTACAAATTTACATTCCCACCAACAATGTATGGGCATTCCCTTTTCTCCACATCCTCACCAACATGTTGTTGGTTTTGTTTTTTAATTTTTTGTAATAGCCATTCTGACTGGTGTAAGATAGTATCGCATTGCAGTTTTAATTTGCATTTCTCTGATGATTAGCAATGTTGAGTATTCTCTCATGTTTGTTGGTCACTTGTATGTCTTCTTTTGAGAAATATCTGCTAATGTCCTTAGCTTACTTTTTGATGGACTTGTTTTTTTCTTGTTGCGTTCCACGTAGATTCCGGATGTTAGTCCTTTGTCAGATGCATAATTTGCAAACATTTTCTCCCATTCTGTAGGTTGTCTGTTTGTTGATTATTTCTTTGGCTGTACAAACTTTTACTTTAATTCCCATTTTTTTCTATTTTTGTTTTTGTATTTGCTTTTGAGGTCTCAGTCATAAATTCTTCACCCAAGCTAATGTCCAGAGAGATTTTCCTAGGTTTTCTTTCAGGGTTTTTAGTTCCAGGTTTTTTGTTTATTTGTTAGTTTGTTTTTGAGGCAGAGTCTTGCTCAGTCGCCCAGCCTAGAGTGCAGTGGCGCGATGTCAGCTCACTGCAACCTCCACCTCCCAGGCTGAAGTAATTCTCCTGCCTCAGCCTCCCAAGTAGCTGGGATTACAGGCGTGTACCACCACATCCGGCTAATTTTTGTCTTTTTAGTAGAGACAGGGTTTCACTATGTTGGCCAGGCTGGTCTTCAACTCATGACCTCAGGTGATCTGCCCGCCTAGGCCTCCCAAAGTGCTGGGAGCCATCACACTTGGCCTAGTTTGAAGTCTTACATCTAAGTCTTTAATCCTTCAGTTAATTTGAGTTATCTTTTGTATATGGTGAACAATATGGGTCCAGCTTCATTCTTCTGCATATGGCTATCTAATTTTCCCAGCACTATTTATTGAACAAAGTATCCTTTCCCCGCTGCATTTCCCTACCCCCACCACACCCTCAGGTCTCCCTCTACCACTCATCCACCAGCCCATGCCCCCATGGCCTCTGCCCCTGCCTTTGCTTGCCTCTAGCCCTGCACTCAGATCCCAGGCCCATAATCAGAAGCCACAGTGCATAGTTTTGTCAACCTCATCGAATATCAGTTAGTATAACTATGTGGCTTTATTTCTGGGTTCTCTCTTCTGCTCCATTGACCTGTGACTATTTTTATACCAGCACCATGTTTACTGTAGCCTTGTAACATAACGTGAAGTCAGGTAATTTGATGCCTCCCACTTTGTTCTGCTTAGGATTGCTTTGGTTATTCGCACTCTTTTTTGGTTCCACACGAATTTTAGAATTGTTTTTTCTAATTCTATGAAAAACAATGTTGGTAATCTGACAGGAATTGCATTGAGGCTGGGCGCACTGGCTCACACCTGTAATCCCAGCACTTTGGAGGCTGACGTGAGAGAATCACTTGAGGCCAAGGGTTCAAGACCACCCCCTGGGCAACATAGCAAGACCTTGTCTCTACAATGTTTTTTGTTTTGTTTTGTTTTTTTTTTTTGAGGAGTCTCCTCTGTAACCCAGGCTGGAGTGCAGTGATGTGAGCTCAGCTCACTGCAACCTCCGTCTCCAGAGTTCGAGCAACTCTGCCACTTCAGCCTCCCAAGTAACTGGGAGTAAAGGCGCGCATCTCCACGACCGACTAATTTTTGTCTTTTCAGTAGAGACAGGGTTTTGCCACGTTGGCCAGGCTGGTCTTGAACTCCTGACCTCAGGTGATCCACCGACCTCGGCTTCCCAAAGTGCTGGGATTACAGGCGTGAGCCACCGCACCTGGCCAAAGCTATGTAAATTTACTTAACTTCTCTAAGCCTGAAATTCCCATTTGTAAAGTGAAACTAATAATGTCAGACTCACAGAATTGTTGTAAAGATTAAATAATATGTTTAAATTAGTGTCTGGCATTATGGTAGATACACTATAAATAGACACATATTATTATTAAGTACAACTCTCTACACAAAAAAGACTTAGAATCAAAATTTAAAAGCTGTCCGGGCACAGTGGTTTGTGCACGTAATCTCAACACTTTGGGATGCCGAGGTGAGAGTATCACTTGAGCCAAGGAGTTCAAGACTAGCCTTGATAACAAAGTGAGACCCCATCTCTACAAAAAATACAAAAAAGTAGCCAGGTGTGCTGGTGTGGGCCTGTAATCCCAGCTACTAGGGAGGCTGAGCCAGGAGGATTGCTTAAGCCTGGAAAGGCTGAGGTTGCAGTGAGCCGTGATCATGCTACTTGCACTCTAGCCTGGACAACAGGGAAGAACCTGTCTTAAAAACAAAACAAAACAAAAACAAAAAAAGCTAGAAGGCACTCAGAAATCATTTGGTCCAATTGCAGTCACTTCATACATGAGGAAACTAAAAGAAAGAATAGCTGGCTTGCCTGACAACGCTCAGCTATCTAATGGCAGAGTTGCAATTAACATTTAGGTTTCCGGGATGTCAACTGGTATCTTCCCTACAATCTCAAAATGTTTTTTGTTCATCTCTCTGATACCAATTAAGCCTAACTTCTCTAATCTCAATTTCTTCATTGATAAACTATAAGGACAGGATGAATTCACAGAATCTTCCAGCTCCAAAATTCTCACTCTATGATTGATTTGGAGCCATAAATTGGCTGACCTAAAAGGATGTCAAACATATTTCCAATATCTGTATATGCTTAGTTTTCTTAAGGTCATATTTAAAACTCACTTAACTTACTAGTTACATGAAAAAAATTTGTCTCTCACAAGCAGCCAAGTCAGTAAGAAACTGAGACTATCAGAACTCATTATAGATAAGTTCCTAGTACCTAAATTGAGTTTACAGATATCATACAATTAACTTAATATTAAGTGAAATATTAAGTGAATATAACTAATATTAAGTGAAATAATAAGCTTTAAAAATACCCACTATCGGATTAAAATTGACCTACATATCTTAGACAAGTTTAAAGTATAGGGTGTTTTGATTCATCAAATATGAATAGACAGCTATAAAAACATACCAAAATAAGGGTTAACAGTCTACTTTAAAGAAGCCACTTTTCATTTTATTTAAGTCTTAAACTCACTTACGGGAACAGGGAAAGGTACTGACAATAAAATTTCTTGAACAGAGATCTGTGGATCATGCCCAAAATCATGGACTATGAAATGAACTTAAAAATCTGGGCCGGGCACGGTGGCTCATGCCTGTAATCCCAGCACTTTGGGTGGCTGAGGTGGGCGGATCATGAGGTCAGGAGTTCGAGACCAGCCTGACCAAAATGGTGAAACCCCATCTCTACTAAAAATACAAAAATTAGCTGGGCGTGGTGCCACACGCCTGTAATTCCCAGCTACTGGGGAGGCTGAGGCAGGATAATCGCTTGAACCTGGGAGGCAGAGGTTGCAGTGAGCCAAGATTGTGCCATTGCACTCCAGCCTGGGCAACAGGGTGAGATTCCACTGCAAAAAAAAAAAAAAAAAAAAAAAAAAAATCTGTTAGGTGACCAGGCACAGTGGCTCATGAGGCCAGAAGTTTGAGAACAGTCTGGTCAACATGGCAAAACCCCATCTCTACCAAAAATACAAAAATTAGCCAGGCATGGGGGCATGTGTCTGTAATCCCAGCTATTTGGGAGGCTGAGGCATGAGAATCGCTTGAACCTGGGAGGCAGAGGTTGCAGTGAGCCTAGATGACACCATTACACTCCATCCTGGGCAACAGTGAGACTTTGTCTCAAAAAAATCTGTTAGGTAACACTTTATAATCTATCAGAAATTCGAATCTACTGGCTACAGATTCCCATTGTAAAAGATATATAGAATCAGTTTCAAAGAAGTAGACCAGAAAATTCATAAAATTAAAATCCATCCTGAATATAATCATTTTCTATAATGCAAAAATTCAGAGAGACGATCCAAATAGTAGATGACTGTCGTAACTTGGGTTCCCAAGGAAACAGACCCTGAGACTGAAATCTGCATACAAGAGGTTTAGCGGGAAGTAATCTCAAGAACAACACCTGTGTGGGCATAGAGGAAAGCATGACTGGGTAGAGGGAGAAGTTGAACAGTACTGAACAGTAACACAATTGCAACAGCAACCTCAGTGAATCCTACTAAGAGTTCTGAAGTGGGGACAGTCCTTCATATAAGACCCTAATGAGGCAAAGCATATCTTCCATATTAATCATTAATTAAATGCAGGCTGCTTCCAGAAAGGAGACATAATCTTGGGTGCTTCCTTCTACAAGGGCAAGTCCAAGAAAAAAATGCACCTATGGGCCTTTAGCAGCCATGACTCTAGGCAGCTAAAGGAAGGTGTCTCCACCCTGAATGGGGATCTAGGTGTCACACTACAATAATGTGCCTTACTTGCCTTTGAAATGTCAAAAAGGGCTATACACTGGAGGGACAAAGATCTCGGTAAAGAAGGAGACCTAATATCTTCTGGAGCCTACTATGTGGCAGGTGCTGTTTCCACCACTGCACTCCAGCCTGGACAAAAGAGCAAGACTGTGTCTAAAAAAAAGAAAAAGAGAGAGATCACCAGCCGGGCACGGTGGCTCACGCCTGTAATCCCAGCACTTTGGGAGGCCGAGGTGGGCGGATCACTAGGTCAGGAGACCATCCTGGCTAACACAGTGAAACCCCGTCTCTACTAAAAATACAAAAACATTAGTCGGGCATGATGGCGGGTGCCTGTAGTCCCACCTACTCAGGAGGCTGAGGCAGAAGAATGGTGTGAACCTGGGAGGCGGAGCTTGCAGTGAGCCCAGATCATGCCACTGCACTCCAGCCTGGGCGACAGAGCAAGACTCCACCTCAAAAAAAAAGAAAAAGAGAGATCACCTAGCCCATGCCCTCATTGAACAGATAAGGAAAATAAAGCCCAAGAAAGCTCAATGATTTGCCTAAGATCACACTGGTAGCAGAAGTAGAACCTGAACTCAGGTCTTTGATTCCAGATTCACTGATGTCTTAACATGCTCTGGTGCCTTTATAATCAAAAACTTAATAACACCAAAATAATCCTGAGGCATAAATCTTATTATAAAGCTCTGGATATCAACTTCCCCTAGATTATGTGCATTTTCAAATTCCTGCACATAAGAAACCTGAGTTTTATACTAGTTGAAGAAATATCAGTTGGTAGTCTGCTAAATGAAAGACTATATTTTTATTAACAATAGTAATAGCTAACATGTAAACTCTATGATGGGCACTATGCTAAGCACTTTAATTGCTTTATAACATTTAATCCTCACAACAATCTTTTGAGTAAAGACAACAGATTGCTCTCATTTACCCAAGTGGGGAAAAAAATAAGTTTAAAGAAGCTAACTTAGTCGTTAGCTAAGACCACAAATGTAATAATGGGCAGAGCTGAGATTCCATCTGACTTTGAGTCTTGTGCTTTTAAAGTTAAACTACTCACTGTGCTACAGCCCTATGATACGTCTCAATTTTTCTTTTCTAAACTTTTCAAATTTTCATGATGTATGAGATTTATTTTCATAATCAGAAATATATTTTGTTTTTAAATATTTTTAAAATAAAATCATTGCTTAAAATATATAGACAGTTGCAAACAAGTTACATGAAACAAACAAAAAAAAAGTTTTACAGAACAAAATAAACTCATACTTCTTTATTGGTGATCTAACTCAATATGACCTACCAACCACTTAATCCATTCACAAAGCAATTATTTTGGCACAGCACAGTATAAAGGAAGGAACTCTTAAAACATTATCCAAACATTATTTAGTTAATTAAGTCAAAATAAAATACCACCAACACCCTGGAAAAATTTTTATATTAGCATACATATGTAAAATTTAACCACAGTCTGATATTAAAAACTGAGATAAGGGAAAGAACATGATTTTTATTAAATTGCATCTATTGCTATGGCCCATGCAACACTAAAACAGATGTCTATGCATCTTATGCTAAATATGTCAATCAATCATAGGGCATGCAATGGCCATGATCCATCCTAAAGTAAGCTGTCCTACCACTGTCCGTGTTGAGAACATAGCCCAAGACAGCCAAATTATATGATTCCCATGCCTACTGCTGACTAACCAGATGCGATCACTTGGACTCAACCATTCACAAGCTAGCTAGCCACCAGCGAAATGGCCCAGCGCAGGGCAGGGGGAGGCCCATGCAGGAGTGAACAGCTACAGCTGGGTCCCATGTTTAGGCCTGTGAATTACAAACTAAAAAGAGAAATGATTGATTAGCTGTACAAACTGACACTAAACAGACATACAGTGTAGTTATGAGATAAAGTAAGAGTACTTGAAGGACTTGAGCAAATCAAAGTCACAACCCAGCCAAAGTTTCAAAAGACCATAGATTCTGAGTGTGCAGAAGCCATGTTAATAAGAAAAAAACTAGAATAAAGAGTAAGAAATGCCAGGCACGGTGGCTCACGCCTGTAATCCCAGCACTTTGAGAGGCCAAGGCAGGCAAATCACCTGAGGTCGGGAGTTCAAGACCAGCCTGACCAACATGGAGAAACCCCATCTCTACTAAAACTACAAAATTAGCCGGGCATGGTGGTGCAAGCCTGTAATCCCAGCTAGTCAGGAGTCTGAGGCAGGAGAATTGCTTGAACCCGGGAGGCGGAGGTTGCGGTGAGCCAAGATCACACCATTGCACTCCAGCCTGGGCAACAAGAGTGAGACTCCATCGCAAAAAAAAAAAAATTTACTTAACAACAGAAACAAGGATGCAAACAGGTGAACTGAGTCCTTTAATAGATGAACCCAAAGAGCACTGCCTTAATCCTGCAAAGCCTTCCAGTAAAAATGTCTCAGAGGCTCAGTTCCATATGACATTTTTGGTCTTCGATTTCTAAGAAATTCTACCTTTTTTTTTATTGCAGAACGTATCCTTATAACCATTACTATCCTATTTGAGCTAACCAAATAGATTCTTTACTCCTAGAACCAAATGAACTTAATCAGAACCACTATCACTGTTACAGAGCCATGGTAAAGTTTATTTCCAGAAAAATGACCTACAAAAGATGTGTTTCATGGTGCCACAACTCCTAGAAGACACAATATTACCCCACCCCCAACCTTGGTTGACTAGACCAGCAATGGACACTTGACTCGGAGGAAATAACTCTATTGGCCATCCAGAGACCTATGCATGACCCGACAAGAAAAGATGAGAAGAACGTTTTAGATTCTTCTGTTGGGATTTTGGAAACGAGATACTGGGCCAGCTGGCTATGCAAAGTTAACGTGAAAGGCATGTGGAATCATGTCAGATGGCCATCAAAATCCTGGCCATACTTAGTAAGCAGCAGCGAGAAGAAAAGGCACAGATAGGTGGAGACAAGAAGCCAGTGGTCCATCAGAGAGTGTGAGACAGAGAAAAGAGCTGCCTCTGTCCCTGACACATTCTAGGTCCTGCTCTCCAGAGACCCAACTAGGTATACAGTAATTCCAGATCTTGGATCACTATGAAACCTTATAATAAATCTCCCTTTCAACTTAAACTAATTTGAGATCTGTAATCCTTGAAAATAAAGTTACTGGCTGGATGTGGTGGCTCACGACTGTAATCCCAGCACTCTGGGAGGCCAAGGCAGGCAGATCACGAGGTCAGGAGATCATCCTGGCCAACATGGTAAAACCCTGTCTCTACTAAAAATACAAAACTTTGCCGGATATGGTGGCGCATGCCTGTAGTCCCAGCTACTCGGGAGGCTGAGGCAAGAGAATCGCTTGAATCCAGGAGGCAGAGGTTGCAGTGAGCCGAGATCACACCACTGTACTCCAGCCTGGCTACAGAGCAAGACTCTGTCTCAAAAAAAAGAAAGAAAGAAAGAAAAGAAGAGCAAGACTCTGTCTCAAAATAAAATAAAAAAAGAAAAGAAAGTTATTAGAAGATGGTCAAAGAATGACAGATTACATTAATGCATTTAATATTTCAATACTTTCCATGTAGTCTGTACTCCCTGTTTCTATTCCCTTATTTCCTAGTCATTCATTTCCCCCTGTGACTCTCTTGAAACTGAAATAGGTATGACCCAATTGTCACATTCAGTGGGCACTTCTCAGTCCTTATTTGACTCAACTTCTCTTCAACATTTGCACATACCTAACACCTGCCTCTACTTGTCTCCTGAGTGCTGGACCTGTATTTTCTCCTGCCTACTGAACATCTCTACTTGGGAAGTCCAGACCTCTAGTTCACATTTATCTTCTTCCCCAACCTTTTCCTCCTCCTCTATCCTTAATCTTAAGTCTATTCCACCACCCTCACAGCTACCCAAACTACTCACAAGTCGACAAGTTCTAGCAATTCTATCCCTCTTCTTGAAAATCAATTTATTCTCTCTCTATCCCCAAAACCACTGCCTGAATTCAAACTTTCATTATCCCTAGACTGAGGGCCAGAGGTCCAGAAATTCTGATTCAATTGAGAAACTCAAAAACCTGGTTTAAGAATTCCAAATGATTCCAATATGCAACGATTTTAAGAACGACAACAACTTTCTAGCTGATCTCTCCCTAATGAAGTCATCCTCTCTACAGGGCCACCAAGTAGTCAATATATATTACTGAAAAACCACCAGGCATCAAGCACCACGTTAGACCTAAACATACAAAGAAAGACAACAAAATCTCTACCTTGGCCGGGTGCAGTGGCTCACGCCTGTAATCCCAGCACTTTGGGAAGCCAAGGCGGGTGGATCGCCTGAGGTCAGGAGTTCGAGACCAGCCTGGCCAACATAGTGAAACCCCGTCTCTACTAAAAATACAAAAAAAAATTAGCTGGGCATGGTGGCGGGCGCCTGTAATCCCAGCTACTCGGGAGGCTGAGGCAGGAGAATTGCTTGAACCCGGGAGGCGGAGGTTGCAGTGAGCCGAGATTGCACCGCTGCACTTCAGCCTGGCCAACAAGAGCAAAACTCCACCTCGAAAATAAAATAAAATAAAATAAAGATTATCTGGGAGAAATATTTTTGGAGGGTTTTTCCTTATTACAAATTTGATAACTTTAAAATTCTCTGGCTGGGCGCAGTGGCTCATGCCTGTAATCCCAGCACTTTGGGAGGCCGAGGCAGGCAGATCACGAGGTCAGGAGATCGAGACCATCCTGGCTAACATGGTGAAACCCTGTCTCTACCAAAAATACAAAAAAATTAGTCGGCCGTGGTGGCGGGCGCCTGTAGTCCCAGCTACTCGGGAGGCTGAGGCAAGAGAATGGCATGAACCCGGGAGGCAGAGCTTGCAGTGAGCCAAGATTGCGCCACTGCACTCCAGCCTGGGTGACAGAGCGAGACTCAGTCTCAAAAAAAAAAAAAATTCTCTGTGGCTCCTTACTGTCTACAGTATAAGGTCCAAAACCCTTCAAGCTACCTGTTGCAACCATCCCATCCACATCCAAAAATACGCACAATCCCCCTACTCTATACTAAACCATATCATGCTCTTGGGTTTGTCTGGTTCCTGTCACTGAAACGCCCTTCTGTCCTTTGTCCCTCCTTGCCTGAGTCACTTCCATCCTCTGCAAAGACTTCCACAATCTCTATTCCTTGCCTTCCCCTACCACACCCCCTCTCCACCACAGTTACTTTTTCTTTTGTGCTTACAAACTTTTCCTCTGTGTATCTATTACAACACTTACCACATTGTTTTGTAATTATTTATCTGTCTCCTCCATTAAAACTCCGCAGGTTTTTTTTTTATTCTCGAGAGTGTTTTGCACAGTAGTTAGCACAAAATAAATATTCAGTAGTACATAAAATGAATGCACCTATGTTCTAAGTCCTCATCTACCTCATCTACAAAAAAAAAAAAGTGGAGATTAGAAAACTAAATGAAGTGATAAGAAAAGTGTTCCTTAAAAAAATTTGGAGTTTATAATTATAATAACACTGAAACACCATTTTAAAAAATCAGCCAGGTGTGGTAGTTCACACCTATAATCCCAGCTATTCCTGAGGCTGAGGCAGGAGGGCCACTTGAGCCCAGGAGGCAGGGGCTGCAGTGAACGTGATGGTGTCACTGCACTCCATCCTGGCTGACAGAGCAAGACCCTGTTTCAAAAAAGAAAAGAAAGTTAAACACCAAAAACAACAACAAAACACCAACATTAGCAGCAGCTAACATTTAAGACTTTTTTTTTTTTGGCGGGGGGATGGAGTTTTGCTCATTGCCCAGGCTGGAGAGTGCAATGGCACGATCTTGGCCCACTGCAACCTCCGTCTCCCAGGTTCAAGCAGTTCCCCTACCTCAGCCTCCCTAATAGCTGGGATTACAGGTGCCTGCCACCACGCCCAACTAATTTTTTCTATTTTTAGTAGAGACAGGGTTTCACTATGTTGGCCAGACTGGTCTCAAAATCCTGACCTCAGGTGATCCACCCACCTCAGCCTCCCAAAGTGCTGGGATTACAGGCATGAGCCACTGTGCCTGGCTAAGACTTTTATACATATTAGTTATCTAGTTCTCAACTTTATAAGGAGGCTAGTATTATTACAACTATTTTCCTGAGACACAGAGAAGTTACTTCTCCAAAACTACACAGATAGTAAATGAAACAGGATACAAACCCAGGTAGTCTGGCATCAGAGTTCATGTTCTTAACTACTAAATTACATTATTTCTTTAGCTCAAGCAAAAGGCCACCGGAATTAGAGAAGAAAATTGAGTACTAGCCCTGGTTCTTTTCATTTCTTAATGTCTTCTTTATTCTTAGTTCTAGTCCTGGTTCTTTAATATCTTAATCTCTTCTTTATTCCTAACATGCTAAAAAAAAAAAAAAAAAAAAAAAAAAAACTACTCGAAAAGAAAATCATTCCATTAGCTGTCACTTTTTCAAATTCACTTCAATAAATTAGCAATACTTTCATCAAACTTAGATGTGCAACTCATCTGGGAAGCCTTCCCAACATCTAAAACCAGGGCCCTCTTGCTGGGTGTTCTTGGGGCATCCTGTGTTTGTCCTTCCTAGAACTCATTCAAGAGTATAGTTGTATGAATCTCTGAACAATTCCTCTCTCTTCCACTGGATGCTAAACTCCACAAAAAATTCATGACTGCTTTACCCATCATTGTCTGCAGAGCACACAGTAGGCCCACAAAAGGTGTCTCAAAAAAAAAAAAAAAAAAAACACTAATCACAGTACGTTACTTTTTTTTTTAACACAGGGTCTCACTCTGTTGCTGGAGTGCAGTGGTGCGATCTTGGCTCACTGCAACCTCTGCCTCCCAGGTTCAAGCAATTCTCCCACCTCAGTCTCCCAAGTAGTTGGGATTACAGGCGTGCACCACGAAGCCCGGCTAATTTTTGTGTTTTTTGGTAGAGACGGGGTTTCACCACATTGACCAAGCTGGTCTTGAACTCCTGATCTCAGTGATCTGCACGCCTCAGCCTCCCAAAGTGCTGGAATTACAGGCATGAGCCACTAAGCCAGCCCACAGTAAGTTATAATACTTAAGAAAGAAACGACAACAAGGTTTACAAGCTGCCTAAGGTACTAAATGTTGATTAAATTTCTAACCATCAAGTACTTTAAATTCATGTTTTTCTTCAAAGGACTATTAAGTAAAATATTCAATACATACATATTGGAGCTACTTCATTTTCGTTTTGTTTTGAGGTTTTTTTGTTTTTGTTTTTGTTTTCCAGCCTCTTTCAAGCCTCAGAGAAACACCTTAGTAAGCTAATGAAAAATGAGGAGCAACAGCAGGAGGAGGGACAGAAGCAGGAGAACCAGAAACCAAATTTCTGTAAAGTATCCTGAGACTTACTGATGATGTTCAAAGACTTTGAGCTCTAATTGATTGTAAGCACTTTGTCTGTTTCTTCTTTTAAAAAATGCTATTTAAAGGAAACTATTCAGAAGAAAATAAGAATAGTTAAAATGAAAAGGTCATCTAAAAACAAAATGTTAAAGGAATGCCACATAATTTCTTTTTTCTTTTTTTTAGATGGAGTTCCGGTCTTGTTGCTCAGGCTGGAGTGCAATGGAGCGATCTCAGCTCACTGCAACCTCCGCCTCCCGGGTTCAAGTGATTCTCCTACCTCAGCCTCCTGAGTCACTGGGATTATAGGCATGCACCACCACTCCCGGCTAATTTTGTATTTTTAGTAGAGTCAGGGTTTCTCCATGTTGGTCAGGCTGGTCTCAAACTCCCAACCTCAGGTGATCCGCCGGTCTCGGCCTCCCAAAGTGCTGGGATTACAGGCATGAGCCACTGCACCCAGCCAAGGAATGCTACATAATTTCAAAGCACAGAGTCCATTTCAAATAAATCTCTAAATTAACAATAGCTTTAATCTTATATCTTAATATCTGTGCTGAGAAATAAGATTAGCAGGGAGGGGCAAAATAGGTTGCCATGTTACACAATTTAAAGATTCAAGTTATACTTGTTGGTAAATACCACTTGTAGAGTTAATAAAATATATATATTCTACCTTCTAAACTAGTAAGTCACCAGATTTAAGACATTTATCAAAATGTCCCTATTAAATACTCAGCATTAACACTGACCCAACTACAAGATAAAAGCTGAACTCCTTCAAAGGGACTCTTAAGTCCTCTCACAATTTGGTCTCTAGCCACCACAGTAGCTTCATCTCTTACTAATTGCTACAGACCATCTCACTTCCTAAGCTTCATTGTTCACACTCCTCATAGTACTACCTGCGCCTTTTATGACTCCATCTCGTTACATTTGCTGTTCCCTCTGCCTGACATGCCCTTCCCTCTTCTGAGCTGTGAATATGCCCCCCTCCCTGAAGCTTTTCCTAATTGCCCTCACCTCCCACAGAGTGCCTCCTGGGTCCTCTTTCCTCTTCATTATTCTATTACATAGCACTGTCATTACTTTTAAATGTTCACCTCCCAAACTGCCTGTGAGTTCTAAAGGGAGGACCCATAGCTTAATCAACTGTTTCCCACCCCTTAGCATGAAGCCTGGCATTTACTGAAACTCAGTATAACTACACTGAATAAAAGAAAGTTCAGTACTTAACTGTGAGAAACACTTCAAACTTTCCTATTAAAGAGTTAACGCATTTAACACAGTGATTCTCAACCAGAGGCAATTTTGCCCCTAGGGGACATTTGGTAAAATCTGGAGGTATTTTTGGTTGTCACAACAAGGGGGAAGGGATATAGGGGAATGCTACTGGCATCTAGTGGGGGTAGATGCCAGGGATGCTGCTAACATCCTACAAGGCACAGGGCAGCCTCCCACAACACAGAATTATCCAGTCACAAATGCCAATAGCGCCGACGTTAAGAAACTCAGTTGTCAACTGACTTATTCAGATGTGATGATTCAGTATCACATCTCTGCAATAACCACAATCAATTTCACTTTTGTAGTTTCAACTGAAGCTTCTTTAACAGTTGATAGGTACGCACCAACATTAAAAATGATCTTCATATAATCTCGATGTTTAACTTTAAACCAAGATTACTAGAAAGCATCCCATATTTCTGAAAACCAATCTATAACTACAGAAGCCACTCTTAAACCAGTAAACACTTTTATTTGTAAACTTTAAAGCAAACCACAGGCAAACTAATTTTCACTTGCAGAACTATGACAGAAACACAATCTGAAACATGAGGTAATCAGTTCCTCCAGGTCTGATAAAAGAAAAGTCTCCTAAAGCCTGAAAGTAAATCATGCACAGATGTCTTTACTGCTGAACTAAGGAAGTGATGGGGAAAGTAAAGGACATGCCCTTGCTACTGCCAAAATCATCGCTTACCAGGATTTCGAAATTCACAAAACACTGCAAAATACAATTAAATGTCAACACAGGTTGTCAGATAAAGAAGTTAACTATTTCTCCCTCTAATAACTGACCAAGTTTCACATGACTTCATTCTTTCAGGAGAAAGCTAGGCAGAAGCAAGAGCACTCCCTTCCTATCTACTGGATGACTCAACTCTCTTCCGCACATTCCTCGGCTGAATCCTACAAATTCACTAATTTCTTTTGTCCTTTGAACTAGTTATCCTACTCCCTCGGTAAAGAACTAATAGGCTTGGCACCTACTTTTCAATCATTTACATTTTGTTACACCCTATCAGCCTCAAAAGGAAAAGAAAAATGCTATACCAAAAAAAAACAAATTTAAGTTGATAGGTACAATAACTCTTATAGGAAAAGAGATGTGAATTATGTTATTCTAGTAACTGATTCTTAAATGATACACCTACAGTTTTCTAATGCTCTAATCTTTCTATCCTCAAGGTTTTCCAGATTTCAGAGACAGCACTGGCAGAAACTAAGTGTATACCACTTGATCAAGCTTACTGCGAATTTATTCTTGGATAGCTAAAATAAGGTAGTGGGGCTTGGACAGAAAACGTATTTTTAATTAAAAAAAAAAGTTTCCAACAGTGAGTAACATCTCCCTTCTTGGCTGACTTTGCCAGTGTCAGTCCCACGACAGGGCCCAGGCTAGGCCGGGGCTCACCACACCACCCTCCAATGTGGTCCAAAGGAGAAAGCGGGGCCGTGTGTGGCAGGTGCGCGTCGTGTCAAATTGGGGGGCACGGGGAGTGCGGCGGGTAGGGAAGGGCGAAGCAAGCCGCCTGCAATCTCCCATGGGGCGTTCTCCAGCCCGGCAGGCGGCGGCTGGCCCGTCCCACGGGCACCAACTCTCCATTTTCATTCCCACTCCGGGATCCGGGGAGGAACGCGCCGGCACCACACCCTCCAGCTCGCAGCCCGCTCGCACACACGGAGCCCCGCGCCGGAGCGGGCGCCAGGCCTGGACGCGCGGGGCCACCAGGGCTCCGCCTGCCACCCCGCCGCGTCGGCCCCACCCGCCCTCCCCGCCCCCGGGCCGGGCGACCGAGGCCTAAGCGCCTGCCGGGCTGTGGGGCCTAGGGAAGGAAGGAGCCCGCGTTGAGGAGGGGCGCCCGCGCCGCGGCCCCGAGCTCCGGCTGTCCCGCTCACGTGCTGCCGGAAAGACGGTTTCACTCTCTTACCCTCTGTAAAATCCTCCTTAACATGGTTTAACCACCACCCGGCGCCGCCGCGGTGACTCTCCAGACCCTGCGCGGGGCCACTCACTACTCGGGGCGCGCGGGCGGGAGGGACTGGGCCGGGAGGGGACCGGGAAGGAGGTCGGGGCGAGGCGGTGGCGGCGGCCGCTTGGGCGGCCCCGACTTCCCCACAGGCGGCGAGAGGGAGCACGCGAGAGAGAGCGAGCGAACGACTAGGAAGCCTGCGAGCGCCTCCTACCCGCCCGCCGGGCGGCCCCCGTAACTGACAGGTGGGCGGGCCCGCCCGCGGCCGCCGGGGGGCGGGGCGGTGGCGGGCCCGCCCCTCGCCTGTCTCTTGGCGGGAGGCGGGGCTGAGGGGGGCCGGTCCGGGCCAGCGACCAATCGGAAGCGGTGGCAACGTGGGCAGCTGCGTGACGGACAGGCGGCAGGACGCTGTTGCCGCAGCTTCTTCCGGCTAGCTAGGGGACGCCGAGGCTGCGGAGCGCACGGCTGGGCTCCGTCAGAGGGCCGCGCCCGCGCGACGACCGCGTGCCCGCTAGTGGAAGGCGGGCGAGGACCCCTGGGGGTGTGGGAGGAGGGGACGCCTTAGGCTGTTTTGTAAAATGTGTCGGTGTGACCCCTCCGGCGGTTGCTCCTGATTCTGGACGTGGTATTGAGCCTGAGCTATATCCTCGTTTCTGCTGGAAACGCTGACTCTGCCTCTTAGCCCCTGGGTTGAAGCCAACTAGAAAATCTCAGACGTGCTTAACCGGTCTGTTGGGCATCCCTGCCCTTTTCCAGCCCCTGGTTTCCTTTCCCTGCTGCCTTCCTGCTTCTAATTTCAGCCAAAGAGAAAGCAGAGATTTAGAAAAGAAGGGTAGGGAGAAGCTGGAATTTGAATTGGCAAGAGAAGTTTGAGGTTGTCTTTTCTAGATCAAAACAACTTTTAATAGGATGATGTTCACATGTTGCTCTTTCTCTTTCTAAAGCCCGTGCTTGACCTCCTAAGGAATTTTAAGTCGTATTCTGATAATAGATACATGAAGTAAGTTGTCATTAATGCCTCTGTTTTATAGATTAAGAAGAAAATGAGGTCACAGATAAATATCGTGCCAAAACGACGTGGACTTGGAACTGACCTCCAGGCACGATGTCATTATTTAACTCGAGAAATCACAGCTTCTGCGTCTTACCAGTCTGCCAATATTCACAGCCAAGAGGCTCAACTTAACACCCTGGTAGAAAAAGAGAAGCCTTTAATATTGCTTGAATAGGGAAGGAGAGAGAATAATGGAACTAACCTTGCTGGGAGGGAAAAAAAAAACAACAACTGAACACTGAATGAAGCCTCTGAAGCAGTGAATGGAGTGCTTTTTGGAAAGTACTTCTAGATCTCTTGAAAAGCAGCACAAAATTAAATATTATTTGCAAATGAGTTAATGAATAGGAAAATGTTTTGTAAAGTATAATGCATTATATAATGTAATACGTTATTTCTATCCCAAATATATTTGGTTTTTTATTATGTGTGTGTGTGTCTCTCGATGGTGCAG
Source organism: Symphalangus syndactylus (assembly GCF_028878055.3). Lineage (NCBI taxonomy): Eukaryota > Metazoa > Chordata > Mammalia > Primates > Hylobatidae > Symphalangus > Symphalangus syndactylus. Next base: position 88,223,956 of record NC_072435.2, read on the forward strand.
CAGAACAGTCATGCCTACAGCTAATATATGAGTAATCACTAGCGATAATGCACTTACAAAGCACATACTTTTCCATCTTTCTAAACATGAGGTGCTTTATTTTCAGACAATATGGGAAACATTCTCAGCGACATGGAGTGATAAAAGTGACTTTTTTTCTCTTTTTTGTTTGTTTTTCAAAAATTAGTTTAGGGTCAGGCACACTGATTTTATGCCTGTAATCCCAGCACTTTGGGAGACGGAAGCAGACAGATTGCTTGAGCTCAGGAGTTTCAGACCAACCCGGACAACACGGCAACAACTCGTCTAAAAAAATATTAGCTGGGTGTGGTGGTGTGCGCCTGTGTTCCCAGCTACTCAGGAGGCTGAGGTGAGAGGATCACCTGAGCCCAGGGAGGTTGAGGCTGCAGTGAGCTATGATCTCACCACTGTACTCCATCCTGGGTGACAAAATGAGACCCTGTCTTTAAAAAAAAAAAAAAAAAAGTTTAAAACTGCTTATTAATGTTACATGCTAAGACCTTCTTTACTGGAATTCTCCTGTAGAATCCTTTGAATAATATAATAGGCTCTCATCTACAGCTGAGCTAGATGGATTTTTGGAAAATCTGTGTACTCCCCTGCACAGTTCATGATAACTCCATCACTGGGATAATACACTGGAGAACTTGATTACTCCAAAAGAAAATAAGCAGTGGGTGAGAGATAACCATGTAAGAATACCCTTCACTAATCTAGCAGCTTCCTACACATAGCAGTTCTGCTTACCCTGTCTGACCACTAATTCCTATCCGTTCAGCTCTTGTGCATTAATATTCCTGCACCATCTATTTACTTTGATCCTCAGCAAGACCTCAAATCCATTGGCCCCTCTTACTTTCTTAATATCAGTCATCTCCCTAGCCTACTCATTTCCATCAAAAGCCAACCTAAAGCCCATGGTCCAACTTTACAATCTTCCCTTTGCAAATATGCTTAACTTCTTCACCTTTTTTTTTTTTTTTTTTTGAGATGTAGTCTGTCGCCCAGGCTGGAGTGCAGTGGTGAAATCTGAAATCTCACTGCAATCTGTGCCTCCTGGGTTCAAGTGATTCTCCTGCCTCAGCCTCCCAAGTAGCTGGGACTACAGGCACCCACCACCATGCCCAGCTAATTTTTTGTATTTTATTAGAGACGGGGTTTCACCGTGTTGCCCGGGCTGGCCTCGAACTCCTGAGCTCAGGTAATCCACCCACCTCTGCCTCCCAAAGTGCTAGGATTACAGACGTGAGACACCACACCCGGCCACTTCACCTTTCTCTTCCTCCATTGCTTTTGTCTAGCAGATGCCAAACCCTGGTTAAGTTCGACTAACCATCTACTCTCTGCTGCACAGGATCCATAGGAATAGAAGGCTGGGCGCGGTGGCTCCCGCCTGTAATCCCAGCACTTTGGGAGGTGAGCGGGGGTGGATCACCTGAGGTCAGGAGTTCAAGACCAGTCTGGTGAACATGGTGAAACCCTATCTCTACTGAAAATACAAAAATTAGCCGGGCATGGTGGCGCACGACTGTAGTCCCAGCTACTAGGGAGGTGAGGCACGAGAATCACTTGAAGGCAGGAGGTGGAGTTTGCAGCGAGCTGAGATCACACTATTGCACTCCAGCCTGGGTAACAGAGTGAGACTTCGTCTAATATACATATATATGAATAGGAAATTGTCTAAAAATCACTAGAGACACACATATATAACTGGGATTGTTGGGCTCATTCTGCATTAATAACCACAGATCTCAGGCGTATGTCTCCCCAACAAGAATATAAATTTTCTGAGCACAAGGATCTTGTCCCCCCTTCAGTGCTGTGACCCCAAAACTAAAACATTGCTCAATTCATGGTAAGCACTAAATAAATATTTGTTGAATGAATGAAGGAAGGATTGAAGGAATAAAAGGTATGTAATTACTCCTTTAACAGTTGCCCAGCAGCATTCCTGTTACACTTTATTTCTGTCTTCTTTCTCAAGATCTTCAAGATGGCCTACGCATCTATAGTTGCTGCACTTTCTTACTCTGTATTTTCTTCTTGACCCATTCCAATCAAGCCTCTGTAGCCTGTGTCCCACTGACTCCGATAAGGCTGTTCTTATGATCACTAATGACCTGCACGTCTCCTATTCCAGTGACTACGTTATTGTTTCGACTTTCACTGTTTCCTTTATAGAAAACAGGCAGCCACTCTCTCCTTGAGTTACTTTATTCTCTTGGCTTCCTTGACACTATACTTTCTGGTTTTTCTCCTCATTGCCCACTCCCTCTATGTCTGATGGCTTCTCTACTGCGTATCTTAATGTTGGAGTGTCCCTACTCTGTTCTGGGGCCCTTGCTTTCATCTGCCATACTCAGCCTAGAAGTAATCTCAACTAGTCCCCTGGCTTTAAATTTCATTTATCAGGCTGGGCGCAGTGGCTCACACCTGTAATCCCAGCACTTTGGGAGGCCAAGGTGGGTGGATCACGAGGTCAGCAGTTCAAAACCAGCCTGGCCAACATGGTGAAACCCTGTCTCTACTCAAAATACAAAAATTAGCCCGGCATGATGGTGCACGCCTGTAATCCCAGCTGCTCGGGTGGCTGAGGCAGGAGAATGGCATGAACCTGGAAGGCAGAGATTGTGGTGAGCCGAGATCGTGCCACTGCACGCCGGCCTGGGCAACAGAGCGAGATTCCATCTCAAAAAAAAAAAAAAAAGAATTATCTACTTCATATTTCTTCTTGGATGTCCATTGAGCATCTCAAACTTAACAACGCCCAAACAAAACTGTTTCATTTTTATCCTCAAAACTTCACTAGTTTTCCTGTCCCAGTATGTATCACTACCAGATACTTAGTTGATTCAAACCAAAAATCTCTTTATCTCACCACTTCTCCTCCTTCCAGCAAATCCGTCAGGATATCCTGACAGATCCACCTCCAAAATATATCCCAAATCTGACACTTCTCACAACTTTCACCATGGTTTATAGCCCCTTCATCTCCTGTCAAGACTACTAGAATAGCCTTCTAGTTGGTCTCCCGCCTTTTACTTTGGCTTCTCTGCAATCCATTCATTACACAGAAGCCAGGGACAACTTTTTAAAATGCAAATCAAAAATGTCACTGCCCTCCTAGATTGTAGCTTTCCATTATCATCACAATGAAATCCAAATACCTTATCCTGGCCTACACGCCCTGCTGATCTGGGCCTGCCTGCTTCTCTGCTTTCCACCTAGAACATCCTCCCCTTGGCCCACTATGCCCCAGCTGCTCTGGATTTTTCTCAGTTGCACAAAACCTATTCCTGCCTGTACACCAACCAGTTCCTATTTAGGGAATGCTTTTTCCTGAAATCTGGTAGTTAATTTTGTGTCATTCAGATTATTCCCTTAAAGTCACCTCCTTAGAGAGGTCTTCAAGGACCACCTCATCCAAAGTGCTTCGAATCTCTAGTCACCCATTCTAATTCTCTACATGGTAGAGAAACTACCACTTCTGACTTCTCTTGTTTGTCTGCGTATGTCTTCCCAAAAAGAATGTCAATTTTCTGAGCACAAGGATCTTGTCCCCTCTTCAGTGCTGCAACTTCAAAACCAAAACATTGCTCTATTAGTGGTAAACACCAAATAAATATTTGTTGAATGAATGAAGGATTGAAGGAATGAAAGGTATATAATTACTCCTATAACAATTAATTTCCAAGGTTCCTCAAGCTAACATCTTCCTATTTATGAAGAAGTGATCCAAATGCAACAATCCTGAAAGTAATCTGACAATCTTTTGATCCTACCTGACAATCTTTTTTCTTTTTACATAATGTGTATGTATGTTTCTTGACTCTTCAAAATTTCCCAATATTTATGGGAACCTATTTCTTACTTTCCATAAATTAGAACATTGGGCCAGGCATGATGGCTCACACCTGTAATCCCAGCACTTGGGAGGCCAAGGCAGGCAGGTCACCTGAGGTCAGGAGTTCAAGATCAGCCTGGCCAACATGGTGAAACCCCGTCTTTACAAAAATACAAAAATTATATGAGCATGATGGCAGGTGCCTATAATCCCAGCTACTCAGGAGGCTGAGGCAGGAGAATCCCTTGAATCTGGGAGGCGGAGGTTGCAGTGAGCCAAGATCGGGCCATTGCACTCCAGCCTGGGTGACAGAGCAAGACTCCGTCTCAAAAAAACAAAACAAAACAAACAAACAAAACATTGTTAAGGCACCTTTCTTGTCAGTTTCCTGTGCTATAACCAAATAATTCATTTCCAACTAGAAGCAAGTCCATGAAAAAAATCACAATATCGCTTGAACCCGCAAGGCAGAGGTTGCAGTGAACCAAGGTCGTGCCATTGCACTCCAGCCTGGGCAACAGAGCAAGAAACCATCTCGGGAAAAAAAAAAAAAAAGAAAAATCACAACAAAAATAAGCAAAGTGTAGATGATGGCTCTGTATAAGTAAGGCCAAAACAGTTTATGGATTCTTTAGAATCCAGACATGACCACTAACCCAACTAAAATAGCTTTTTCTTTCTTTTTTCTTTTTTTTCTTTTTTTTGGTTTTAAATTAACTGAATTGTTCACAAATTATGTTAGCATCGTTGAACTAACTAGTTGAAGCCTAGCATCAATCTATGCTTCTTTCAGCCCTTGAGGGCAGGGTAGGGAGGGCAGTAAAGATGAGGAGCTCAGAGGAGTTGGGAGATACATGAATTCTCTAGTACTTCCTGCTGGTTTTCTCCAGGCCCTAGCTGACTTGCATAACCTCAAGAAAAGTATCTGGTCTCCATTGAGTTTATTTGAAGGCAGGATTAGGGAAAATTCAAAATAATAGTGAGGACTAAGTTCTGATTTTTTTATCTTGCCCAAATTCCTACCTAAGGGGCCTAGGGAGTCATGTCCTTCAAACCATAAATTCTCATCAGATGGGTTTTATTTGATCCTATATATAGTGACTTACTTTTCTTTTTTCTTTTTTTTTTTTTTTTTTTTTTTGTTGTTGTTGTTGAGACGGAGTCTCGCTCTGTCGCCCAGGCTGGAGTGCAGTGGCGCAATCTCGGCTCACTGAGAGCTCCGTCTCTCGGGTTCACGCCATTCTCCTGCCTCAGCCTCCCAAGTAGCTGGGACTACAGCTGCCTGCCACCACGCCCGGCTAATTTTGTTTTGTATTTTTAGTAGAGACGGGGTTTCACCATGTTAGCCAGGATGGTCTCGATCTGCTGACCTCGTGATCCGCCCACCTCGGCCTCCCAAAGTGCTGGGATTACAGGCATGAGCCACCACGCCCAGCCTATAGTGACTTACTTTTCAGTCTTACTCTGGCATAACATTATGACACAAGGAAAAAAATTAAACCCCCAAATATATTTTCTTGCCGTACCTTGAAAATGTCCTGCAAAGTCTCTTGTGGGAAAAATCCACATCCTATAGAGAATCCCCTTTCCCCTTTGGTTTCCTTCTTTCCTTTCCAGATCCAGGAGATAATCAACTAAGAGCCAGGCACCCTTTTAGGTCCAATAAGAAACATTTTACAACCTACTCTCTCTCTCTGTCTCTTTTTTTTTTTTTTTTTTGAGATGGAGTTTCAATCTTTCGCCCAGGCTGGAGTGAGGTGGCACGATCTCAGCTCACTGCAACTTCTGCACCCCGGGCTCAAGTGATTCTCCTGCCTCAGCCTCCCAAGTAACTGGGATTACAGGTGCATATCACTACACCAGGCTGATTTTTGTATTTTTAGTAGAGACGAGGTTTCACCATGTTGGCCAGGCTGGTCCCAAACTCTTGACCTCAGGTGATCCTCCTGCCTTGGTCTCCCAAAGTGCTAGGATTACAGGTATGAGCCACCATGCCTGACCACAACCTGCTGTCTCTCTGAAGTCTGCTGAGAGATTCTTCTGCACAATAAACTTGGTCTCCACAATCCTTTTTCTCAACCTGAACATTCCTTTCCATTAATCCCAGGTCTTCAGATAAACTCAACCAGTTGTCCATCAGAAAATTTAAATTTGCCTATAGCCTGTTTTAAGTTGTCCCGCCTTTCTAAACCAAACCAATGTATTTCTTAAATGTATATGATTGATGTCTCATGCCTTCCTAAAATATATAAAACCATGCTGTACCCCAACCACTTTGGGCACATGTTCTCAGGACTTCCTGAGGGCTGTGTCATGGGCCATGGTCACTCATATTTGGCTTAGAATAAATCTCTTAAAACATTTTACGCAGTTTGGCCAGGTGCGGTGGCTCATGCCTGTAATCCCAGCCCTTTGGGAGGCCGAGGTGGGCGGATCACCTGAGGTCAGGAGTTTGAGACCAGCCTGGCCAACATGGTGAAACCCCATCTCTACTAAAAATACAAAATTAGCCAGGCGTGGTGGCAGGCACCTGTAATCCCAGCTACTCAGGAGGCTGAGGCAGGAGAATCACTTGAACCCAGGAGGCAGAGGTTGCAGTGAGCCGAGATCACACTATTGCACTCCAGCCTGGGGTATGAGAGCAAGACTTTGTCTCAAAAAAAAAAAAAATTTTACACAGTTTGACTCTTTTTGTTGACAATAATTACATTTTAAGATATATTATAAATAATATTCTTCCAGCCTAGGCAACATAGCAAGACCTTGTCTCTATAAAAATGTAAAAATTAGCTGGGCGTGGTGGCACACACCTGTAGTCCTAGCTACTTGGGAAGTTGAAGCAGGAAGATTGCTTGCATGCAGGAGTTTGAGGCTATAGTGAGCTATGACAGCACCAGTGCATTCTAGCCTGAGTGACAGAGACATTGTCTCTAAATAAATAAATACATGTTTTAAAATAAATGAAAAGAAAAATGATGTTCTTGGCCGGGCATGGTGGCTCACGCCTGTAATCCCAACACTTTGGGAGGCCGAGGCGGGTGGATCACTTGAGGTCAGGAGTTCAAGACCAGCCTGGCCAACACAGAAACTCCGTCTCTACTAAAAATACAAAAGTTAGCTGGGCATGGTGGTGCCACTTGTAATCCCAGCTACTCAGGAGACCGAGGCACGAGAATCACTTGAACCTGGGAGGTGGAGGTTGCAGTGAGCTGAGATCACACCACTGTACTCTAGCCTGGGTAACAGAGTGAGACTCTGTCTCAAAATAAAAATAAAATAAAATAAATATTTTAAAAATGATGTTTTTAATATATGTGATAAGCAATAGCCAAGTCTATCACATTTAAACTTCAAGTTGGTAGAGTACAAAATAGACAGTGTAAAGGTGGCACAATAAAAATTCCCATCTATGATAACAGGGTGACTCTTGAATGCCAGTGTCTCCTAAGCAAGACCTGCCTGTGGACCCCAAGCTGAGCAGCCAACAAAATGTAATACAACATTTAAAGTACTACAAAAGTGGTGTGGGTAAATTTTAGAAACAGAAATAATATCTGAAGCTATTTTCTGAAATATGTTTGTGGGATTGTGGAAGCTAAAGCAACTCCATCTTAGATGCTAATCCACCATGTTGACATCTGATTAATCCGTGTTCCAGGAAGGCCTCTAAGATTTCTGCTTTTTCCATTGTTCTGCTTTTTCCATTGTTACAGTGAATCCTTCCCTCAGGTCAAAACAACCTTGACCATAAATCCTACCTTAGCCAGACTCACACAGCATACTTGCCTTCCCCTTGGAAGTCAACTTCAATTGTCCTACACATTTTTTCCCTATGATATATAAGCCCTGGGTCTGAAAGGTAATGGAATGGGGGTCCACCAACTCCCTTGTGGACGTCTGAGACTGTGTCTTCTTTTTGTAAATCCCTGTTAAATGTTTCTTTTTGAGAACTGGTTATATCAGCCTCTTTCTTCAGCCTCTCAGCTTCCTCAGACATTGGGGTAGGTTTGCATAGACCTACTCAGCACAGAACAGTGGTCAGGTGAAGTTATTTAGAGTGCAGTATAGAGATATCATCCCTGCATTAGTCAGAACTTAGATTTCTTTTTTTTTTTTTTTTTTTTTGAGACGGAGTCTTGCTCTGTCGCCCAGGCTGGAGTGCAGTGGCGCAATCTCGGCTCACTGCAAGCTCTGCCTCCCAGGTTCACGCCATTCTCCTGCCTCAGCCTCTCCGAGTAGCTGGGACTACAGGCGTCCACCACCACGCCCGGCTAATTTTTTGAATTTTTAGTAGAGACGGGGTTTCACCATGGTCTCGATCTCCTGACCTCGTGATCTGCCCGCCTCGGCCTCCCAAAGTGCTGGGATTACAAGTGTGAGCCACCGCGCCCGGCCAGATTTCTTTAAATTTGTGGAGTTTAGTGTTTTTGAAAGCGTGTTCCTTGAAGCCCTAGAGTCCTCAGAAGCCACCTCAGTGGATGGAGAAAATCGAGCAATTGAGGCCCTGTGTTATTCACCTTTGCAGTAGCTGGTATAGCTTTACTTTTATCTTTATGTGTTTTACGTAATAGGATGCTGAAGAAGAATTCTTTCTTTCTTTCTTTTCCTTTCTTTTTTCTTTTTTTTCTTTTTCATTTTCTTTTTTTGGATGTAGATAGGATCTCACTCTGTCACCCAGGCTGGAGTGTAGTGCTGCGATCTCAGCTCATTGCAGCCTCAACCTCCTGGCCTCAAATGATTCTCCCACAGTGCTGGGATTACAGATGTGAACCACTGTGCCCAGCCTGACATTTTCTTTACACTGTACACTTCAGGCATGCCGAACTATTACACATTTCTGGGCTCACATAGTGTCTCCCTTACTTCTGAACCATTATGTATGCTATTTCATATGCCTGGAATGTTCCCTACACTCATCCTACTGTTACTTGTCTAATTCCTACTCATCTGCAAGTCTCACCTTGCCTCCCAAACCAAACTACACGGCCTACGTATACCTACATTTTTGTACTCAACCCTGTAACTACAGGGAAGAAGAGACCTTGAGTCAAACACTCAAAACACTCCAGGCCACATGACAAATTTGACAAAAATGTAAGGTACGTCTTCCAACTACCTTCTCTTGTTCTCAATACATACCCCCCAATTATAATTGGCTTCCCATGTAGTTTTGTCTTTATAGAGTAAATGCACTGGTCCCATTGGTATAGCACAACTCACGTAAAATATTTGTTGCCCATTGTGAATTAATACCATTTCAGCCTCTGTACGTTTGAATATGAGTCTGCTAAGAGAAGAATTTACTTTCAACATGCTGACCAAAATTCAAGTTTTGAACCTGCTGAGCAAAGATTCAGAGCCTGGACCACAGTGAATTTACCAATGTAAATGAGCTTCCTGAGGTCTCTTGACAGCTAGCCAGCTGGCCTCCCTACATGATATAATTAGGATGATGGGCTGCATACAATTTAGACCTACAGCACTTCTATCTCCCCTTAGAATTTGATAGAAACTCAGTGGTAGAAGGTTCCAGAGGCTAATTCTAACAATACCATTGATTAAACTCATAGATTACTTAGAATGGTCTGAACATTTAAAGTAATGCAGTAAGGACTCAAATAAATGGTTTTTGTGAAATGCTAATCTGAAAGTGTCTTGCTAGCATATAGATGGCAGCATAAGTAAAGAACAGAGATGGTAAAGTACTCTAAAGTATTATTACTAGTGACATTATTATTTTGTAAAAATATATTCCAGTGGCTGGGTGCGGTGACTCATGCCTGTAATCCCAGTACTTTGGGAGGCCGAGGTGGGTGGATCACGTGGTCAGGAGATAGAGACCATCCTGGCTGACACGGCAAAACCTCCTCTCTACTAAAAATACAAAAAATTAGCTGGGCATGGTGGCGGGCGCCTGTAGTCCCAGCTACTCAGGAGGCTGAGGCAGGAGAATGGCGTGAACCCGGGAGGCGGAACTTGCAGTAAGCCAAGATGGTGACACTGCACTCCAGCCTGGGTGACAGAGTGAGACACTGTCTGAAAAAAAAAAAAAATATATATATATATATATATATATATATGTTCTAGTGAAAGAGGTACATACACACACTCCCTCTCTCTTCTTATTTGTATCTATTTCTACCTAGAAAAGTTTTTTGTTGTTGTTGTTAAAAGAGAAAAACTTACTTGATAACTCAGAGCAATCATCCCTTATTTATGTCATTGTTTCTAAGTGATATCAAATGAAATTTAAAATTAAAATTTGTAAGATAACATAAACAACACAATACACTTTTTTTTTTTTTTAGATGAAGTCTCACCCTGTAGCCCAGGTTGGAGTGCAATGGCTCGATCTTGGCTCACTGCCACCTCTGCCTCCTGGGTTCAAGCAATTCTCCTGCCTCAGCCTCCTGAGTAGGTAGGATTACAGGCGTGCACCACCATGCCCGGCTAATTTTTTTGTATTTTTGGTAGAGACAGGGTTTCACCATGTTGGCCAGGATGGTCTTGAACTCCTGACTTCCTGATCTGCCCACCTCAGCTTCCCAAAGTGCTGGGATCACAGGCGTGAGCCACCACGCCCGGCCCAATATGCCTTTTTAAAACTTTTTCAGGACAATGCTTGTTATGAGTTAGTTGGCTAAAAATGGGACCCAAAAATATATTTTATTCACATATTTTGTTTAATATAAAAAATAGACATTTAGATGATGAAAAAAAGCAACAAACAAATTAACCTGAAAAGAAAATTAAAGAACAACTTGGGAAAGATACAATACCCCTCCTCTTCCTTTTCCCTAATGCCTCTTTCCTCAGGTTGTAGAGCATTGTGTGGCCTTCAAGAAAAAATATCAATTTGCTCAATTCAATTAAAATCCAGATTGTAATGTTGTTCTGTTGACGTAAAGGGAAAAACCAAGGCAAATGTAATGTAAGTAGAGAGTTTATTTGGGCCAAGTTTAAAGACTGCAACCTAGAACATAGACTCAAAGTTCCCTGAATATATACTCCAACTAGCAGCAAGTACAAGTAGCTGGGGTTTTGTTTTATTTTATTTTATTTTATTTTATTTATGAGAAAGGGTCTTTCTCTGTCACCTAGGCTGAGTGCAGTGGCACGATCATGGCTCACTGCAGCCTGTGCCTCGTGGGCTCAAGCGATCCTCTTGACATTTTTTTTTTTTTTTTTGAGACGGAGTCTCGCTCTTTCACCCAGGCTGGAGTGCAGTGGCGCAATCTCGGCTCACTGCAGGCTCCACCCCCCGGGGTTCACGCCATTCTCCTGCCTCAGCCTCCCGCATAGCTGGAACTACAGGCGCCCGCCACCTCGCCCAGCTAATTTTTTTGTATTTTTAGTAGAGACGGGGTTTCACCGTGTTAGCCAGGATGGTCTCGATCTCCTGACCTCGTGATCCGCCCGCCTCGGCCTCCCAAAGTGCTGGGATTACAGGCGTGAGCCACTGCGCCCGGCCTTTTTTTTTTTTTTTTTTTTGTAGAGAGAGGGTCTCACTATATTGTTCAGGCTGGTTTTGAACTCCTGGGCTCAAGCAATCTTCCCACCTCTGCCTCCCAAAGTACTGGGATTACAGGCATAAACCACTACACCCAGCCACAAGTAGGTTTTTAAGGGACAAGAAGAGGTGGTGTTACACTGTTTACTGATACGGTTTGGCTCTGTGTCCCCACCCAAATCTCATGTTGAATTGTAATCCCTATGTGTCAGGGAAGGGGACTGGTGGGAGGTGACTGGATCATGGGGGGTGGATTTCCTCCTTACTGTTCTCATAAAAGTGAGTGAGTTCTCATGAGATCTGATGGTTTAAAAGTGTGGCATTTCCCCCTTCACTCTCTCTCTCTTCCTGCTCTGCTACGGTAAGATGTGCTTTTCTTTCCCTTTGCCTTCCACCATGATTGTAAGTTTCCTGAGGCCTCCCCAGCCATGTGGAACTGTGAGTCAATCTAACCTCCTTTTAAAATAAATTACCCAGTCTTAGGTAGTTCTTTTTTTTTTTTTTTTTTGAGATGGAGTCTTGCTTCGCCGCCCAGGCTGGAGTGCAGTGGCACAATCTTGGCTCACTGCAACCTCCACCTCCAGGGTTCGAGTGATTTTCCTGCCTCAGCCTCCCCAGCAGCTTGGATTACAGGCGTCCGCCACCACCCTGGGCTAATTTTTGTATTTTTAGTAGAGACGGGGTTTCACCATGTTGGCCAGGCTGGTCTCGAACTCCTGACCTCAAGTGATTCGCCCGCCTTAGCCTCCCAAAGTGCTGGGATTATAGGCATGAGCCACCATGCCCTGCCTCAGGTAGTTCTTTATAGCAGTGTGATAATGGACTAATATATGTACCAATAATTTACATTTAAATAATATAATTTATTGATTGGCTGTACCATGTTCTTTGTATCACAGATTTCAGGAACATGAAGATAATGGGCAGGTCAGCTAGTCAGAAACAGAATGGCTTTTTTTTTTTCTTCAAAATCGGTGTATTTAAATAGAGACAAGTTTTCTCTATATTGCCGGGGTTGATCTCAAACTCCTGGCTTCAAGTGATTCTCTTGTCTTTGCAAAATGCTGAGATTACAGGATGAACCGCCATGCCAGCCAAAATGCCTTTAAACAATTGTCCCTGACTGGGCATGGTGGCTCACACCTGTAATCCCAACACCTTGGGAGGCCAAGGCAGGAGGATCCCTTGAGCCCAGGAGTTAAAGACCAGCCAGGGCAACAAAAGCCATGATCATGCCACTGAACTTCAGCCTGGGCAACAGAGTGAGACCCTGTCTGAAAAAACAAAAAACCTGATAAAGGGCATGTTGGCTCATGCCTATAATCCCAGAACTTTGGGAGACCAAGAAAGGAAGATTGCTTGAGCACAGCCTGGGCAACACGGTGAGACCACATCTTCATACTCACAAAAATTAGCCGGACATGGTGGCATGCACCTGTAGTCCCAGCTACTCTTGAAGCTGAGTGGGGAGAATCACTTGAGCCAGGGAGGTCGAGGCTGCAGTGAGTTGAGATCATGCCATTGTATTCCAGCCTGGGAAACAGAGCAGGACCCTGTATCAAAACAAAAACAAAAACCCAAACAAAAAACGATTACCCCTGGGCATGGATGCAAGATGTTGGGGGTTTGTAGGATGTGACTAAAGTCACATACTCATGTCTCTCTGGGCCTGGCACCTCTTGCAGACCTCACATAGCTCAGATTGCTTTGAGCTATACTTCTTTCCTCAATTCACTCAAGAAACTGTGCTATGTATGTTGTTACTGCATAACATGATGGGAGGAAATGTAAAACTAATAAATAATTCAGTTTTTTTATGAGAAGTGACACAAATCTTTAAACCCTTTCATATACTGAAGAAAAAGTTTGAAATAGCATATATTGTAATTTTAAGTAAAAACGTTAGGGGTAGGCCGGGCGTGGTGGCTCACGCTTGTAATCCCAGCACTTTGGGAGGCTGAGGCGGGCGGATCACGAGGTCAGGAGATCGAGACCACAGTGAAATCCCGTCTCTACTAAAAATACAAAAAATTAGCCGGGCGCTGTGGCGGGCGCCTGCAGTCCCAGCTACTCGGAGAGGCTGAGGCAGGAGAATGGCGTGAACCCGGGAGGCGGAGCTTGCAGTGAGCCGAGATTGCGCCACTGCACTCCAGCCTGGGCGACAGAGCGAGACTCCGTCTCAAAAAAAAAAAAAAAAAAAAAAGTTAGGGGTATTGAAAACACCTTCGCAAAAATAAACACTGAGAAAATTATGAAAGAGATCTGACCTGACTGACTCCAGCTTGCTTACACTGTCCAAGCTGCCCTTCTTCATTCCTGGGTGTGGGCCAAACTAACTTTGGGAGGAATTTAATTTATAGTCTAACTTTGAAACAAAGATGATAACAGCAGTTTCCCAAAACAAACCCCCTTCTTGCCAGGGGGACCAGACTGCCTTTGTAAGACTAACATATTAACCACAAGATTAGAAATGATGGCTTAGGAGTCATGCATCCAGAAACCACAAGATTTCAATCCTCCCCAGTTGCTCCTAGGGATAATATTACTATTGTAAAACTAAGATTGGTGCTGAAGATATTTTTTAGACCCTGCATTATGGTGCATCAGCTGGCACCTCCTGATCAATCAGCACTCTCTACTCCCTGGCCCTCTACCCACCAAACTATCCTTAAAAAATGCAGTCTCTGAATTTTGGGGGAGACTGATTTCACTAATAAAACTCTAGTCTTCCATTCAGCTCGCTCTATGTGAATTACTCTTTCTGTATTCCAATTCCCCTGTCTTAATAAATCGTCTCGTTTGGGCAGTGGGCAAGGAGAACCCACTGGGCAGTTACAGTATTATTAGGTTAATAAATATATTTGTCCAGGAGTTCGAGTCCAGCCTGGACAACATTATGAAACTCTGCCTGTACAACAAATGCCAAAAAAAATTAGCTCAGCACATTGGCCCATGCCTATAGTCCTGGCTACTCGGAAGGCTGAGGTGGGAGGATTGCTTGAGCCCAGGAGGCTGAGGTTGCAATGAGCCATGATGGAGCAATTGCATTCCAGCCTGGACGACAGAGTGAGTCTCTGTCTCAAGAAACAAAAACAATATGTATTTGTCCCTCCATATTGACAATTTTGCTAAATTTTAAATACTGTGAGGCAGAGTAAAGGGATCTATTGTACCTTCTGCTCTGAGTTAAAAAGTTGAAAACACTTGGAAAGAGCAAGCCATTTTTAAAAGCTGAAGGCATTCGGAACCACCAAGTCATTTTTCAAGTTTGCATAGTAGCTTCTGACCTCTAGTGGGAACTTGGCTTGAATAACTATGCCTATAGTGTAGAGGGAGCCATATCTACTCTTGTTATGTTTCACTCTATTGGATTTTTATTTTCGTGTCTTGTTTCTGTGGTTTGAAGAATGACTACTAAAACTTGGTTTAAGTGTAAATCCTCTAAAGAAATGCTTGCCAGAGCTTTCTTTATATTTTAACTTGCTTACTCAAGCAACTTAAGCAACAGTTCACTTAGGACATTTTTTGTTGAGGTTTTGTTTTTTTTTTTTCCATGCAAAAGAAGTATCGTTTGTGTTGAAACCTGGGTTTCACTAGACAACACAATTTACCTGTGGTTGACCTGAGTTTCACTGGGCAACATAGTTTACTGTGGTTGTAAAATGTTCTGTAACTCAATAAAATAAAGATAAAATACGAGACTTCTGGTGGATAAAAATTAATCAATGTTTTGACTTCAAAGAAGCTTTGTGTTTCTTTTTAAAAATCAATGTTTTGACTTTAAAGAAGCTTTGGTAAGAATGTTTCAACACTGAGTAACATTCTATTGAACTTTGCAAACATTGTATGTGATTTTAAAAGTAATTTATGCAATGATAGGAAGCTGCATTGGTTACTTACTTGCTCTGTATTACTTTATATATTGTAACTTTTCATTGCAAAGATAAAAATAACTAAACAGAAAGTTTGTAACTAACATTGAGTGAGCATTTGGTAACACTGTTCTAAGTTTCTTACTTATTTCATTTATTCCTCACAACAATCCTGTGAGGTAGAAGGTAATGAGGTGTTTTGTTGTTGTGATTATTTGTTTGAGACGGAGTTTCACTCTTGTTGCCCAGGCTGGAGTGCAATGGCTTGATCTTGGCTCACCGCAACCTCTGCCTCCCAGGTTCAAGCGATTCTCCTGCCTCAGCCTCCTTAGTAGCTGGGATTACAGGTATGTGCCACCACACCTGGCTAATTTTGTATTTTTATTAGAGAAAGGGTTTCCCCATGTTGGTCAGGCTGGCCTCGAACTCCCGACCTCAGGTGATCTGCCTGCCTCAGCCTCCCAAAGTGATGGGATTACAGGCATGAGCCACTGTGCCCGGCTAGTAATGAGGTTTAAAAAGATTAAATAACTTGCCCAAATTAAGAAGTGATTGAGCAAAGATTTAAAACCAGACAACCTGACTCGAGAGCCTGCAGTGTCAATGATTTCTAATACTTAAATACCTAGCATGCTGGTTACACTAGTAAAGAGGCAATATTATTCTAGGAGTTTAAATGTTTTATTTACTTATTTATCTGTATATTTTTTAGAAAACATTCTCATAAGCTTTCATCACATATAACTCTATGGTCTTCATAATTTTAATTTCTAATGCCTAATAGTCTATCAACATTAGAATGTAGAAAATCAATCCACAAGGAAGTTTGTTTTTTTATCTCTATGTTTCATTTTTTTTTTTTTTTTTTTTTGAGTCGGAGTCTCGCTGTGTCACCCGGGCACCCAGGCTGGAGTGCAGTGGCGCTATCTTGGCTCACTGCAAGCTCCGCCTCCCGGGTTCACGCCATTCTCCTGCCTCAGCCTCTCCGAGTAGCTGGGACTACAGGCGCCCGCCACCATGCCCGGCTAATTTTTTGTATTTTTAGTAGAGACAGTCATTTTTAATATATATATTTTAGGTTTTTGTTCACTCATTAAAAAATGTATAACAAATCAGAAACATATAAAGTGCATTCTATATGTCATTGTATAATTTTTAAAAAGCTAAAAGCCATTGCTCTCATAGTACATATATAAAGAGTTGTCTAAGCCTGCTGGCTCACATCTGTAATCCCAACACTTTGGGAGGCCGAGACAGGAGGACTGCTTGAGCCCAGGAGTTTGAGACCAGCCTGGGCAACATAGTGAGACCTTGTCTCTACTAAAAATAAAAAGAACTTAGCCACCTGTGGTGGCACATGCCTGCGGTCCCAGCTACTCAGGAGGCTGAAGCAGAAGGATCACTTGAGCCCAGGAGGTCAAAGTTGTAGTGAGCCATGATTGCATCACTACATTCCAGCAGCCTGGCTGACAGAGCAAGACCCTGTCTCAAAAAAAAAAAAAAAAAAAAATCCAAAAACAAAATCAAAGAGCTCATAGATAAGAGAGTCAACAAGAGGAGAAAGCCAGTTCAAAGGGGCATAGGACAGGTAGTTACTGAAAGAAAAAACAAATGCTAGACTATGATTACTAAATTACATAAAAACTGGTTAGTGCCGCATAGGGTAATAAAACTAACTGTTGGGTTGTAGTCTCTTTACCAGCCTCAAATCATCTGCATCTCTATGGGACAAAGGTTATTTGCACTTATATTACACAATGATTATTTGCATCACTATCTGGTTTTCTACAATTTACTTTCGGCTCTTACATCTTTACCAATTACCACTATTATATTGCATATCTTATATATTTACTTTGTTTGCTGTCTTCTCCATTAGAACATTTTCCCACTTCTGTACACTGCTATATCCCCAACACCTAGAACACTGCCTAGCACATACAATGTACTTAAAAGTATGTGTGCAATAAATAAATAAGAAAAAATTTTTCCATGCTGGCTAACACGGTGAAACCCCATCTCCATTAAAAATACAAAAAATTAGCTGGGCATGGTGGTGGGTGCCTGTAGTCCCAGCTACTCAGGAGGCTGAGGCGGGAGAATGTTGTGAACCTGAGAGGTGGAGGTTGCAGTGAGCCAAGACCGCGCCACTGCACTCCAGCCTGGGCGACAGAGCGAGACTCCGTCAAAAAAAAAAAAAAAGAAAAGAAAAGAAAGAAAGAAAAAAATTTTTTAAATGCAGATCAATTTGCCTTTAAAACAACAAGCTATTTTTTTTTTTTTTTAACTTTTTACCTTTTTCTCTTTTCTTTTTTTTTTTTTGAGACTGGGTCCCACTCTGTTGTCCAGGCTGGAGTGCAGTGGCATGATCTCGGCTCACTGCTGCCTTGACCTCCTGGGCTCAAGCAATCCTCCTGCCTCAGCCCCTTGCATAGCTGGAACTACAGGTGCATGCCACCATGCCCTGCTAATTTTTTTTTTTTTTTTTTTTTTTTGAGACGGAGTCTCGCTCTGTCGCCCAGGCTGGAGTGCAGTGGCGCAATCACGGCTCACTGCAAGCTCCGCCTCCCGGGTTCACGCCATTCTCCTGCCTCAGCCTCTCCGAGTAGCTGGGACTACAGGCGCCTGCCACCACGCCCGGCTAATTTTTTGTATTTTTTTTTTAGAAGAGATGGGGTTTCACCGTGGTCTCGATCTCCTGACCTCGTGATCCACCCACCTCGGCCTCCCTAAGTGCTGGGATTACAAGCGTGAGCCACCGCGCCCGGCGCCCTGCTGATTTTTGTATTTTTGGTAGAGGCAGGGTTTTGACATGTTGCCCAGGCTGGTCTTGACCTTCTGGGCTCAACTGATTCACCTGCGTCAGCCTCCCAAAGTGCTGGGATTATAGGTGTGAGCCACTGCACCTGGCCCCACAGTTATTTTAAAAGGAAAAATGGGGAAAATGTAAAGTAAACAAACCCAAAGTATATTTAAATGTAAATTAAATCAGCTGTATGCAGGATACCCAAGCCCTCATATTGGTGATTGAACAGAGAAAAGCTTGTTTCTACCTATTTGTGGAGAGATGAATAGAAACGACGTGTGATGAGGTAATAAAACATGGAGAAACTGGAGAAAATCTACTAACCCCTCATTCTTTTTTTTTTTTTTCTTTGGAGACGGAGTCTAGCTTTGTCACCAGGCTGGAATGCAGTGGCGTGATCTCAGCTCACTGCAACCTCTGCCTCCCGGGTTCAAGCGATCCTGCCTCAGCCTCCCAAGTAGCTAGGATTACAGGTTCATGCTGCCATGCCTGGCTAATTTTTGTATTTTTAGTAGAGAGGTTTCACCATATTGGCCAGGATGGTCTCAATCTCCTGACCTCAAGTGATCCACCCACCTCAGCCTCCCAAAGTGCTAGGATTACAGGCGTGAGCCACCATGCCCAGCTGTACTAACCCCTCATTCTAAAGGTAAAGTGGAAGAATTTCTCTCCTACATTGAGAATGTAGGAGAGAAAAAAAATTTCTTTTCCTCTATTCTTTTTCATTCTGTGGCTCCCTGAAAATTAGCCTAACAAAAGATAGATTAACAGAAGAAAAGGCATACAAATTTTATTTAATATTAATTTTTAGCAAACAGGGGTGCTTTTTGTTTTTTGAAGAGATGGGGTCTCACTGTGTTGCCCAGGCTGGTCTTGAAACCCTGGGCTCAAGCAATCCTCCCACCTCAGCCTCCCAAAGTTCTGGGATGACAGGCATGAGCCACCATGCCCAGCCCACAGGGGCTTTCTTAAAAAAGAAGTGAAGACTCAGTGAAGCAGATAGGCCTAAGAGCTTAAGTACCACTTTAAACAAAGAATGATAAATTGTGGAGATGGGACAAGACAACAGAAAAGTGTTTTAGGTTTCCAAGGGCAAATGGTGGGAAGGTAAATATATAGGAGGAGAAACTAATGGAGTAAGGTTGGTTTGTGCAGGTCCACTTTAGCACTGACAACCTACAGAATAGGAGAAAATTTTTGCATTCTATCCATCTGACAAAGGCCTAATATCCAGAGTCTACAAAGAACTTAAACAAATTTACAAGAAAAAAAACAACCCCATTAAAAAGTAGGCAAAGGACATGAACAGACATTTCTCAAAAGAAGACATTCATACAGCCAACAAACATACAGAAAAAAAAGCTCAACATCACTGATTGTTAGATAAATGCAAATCAAAACCACAATGAGATACCATCTCACACCAGTCAGAATGGCAATTATTAAAAAGTCAAGAAACATGGCAAGGTCCACATTGGTGGAAAAAAGCAAGCAAGCTAGGGTGGCAGATTATTACCCGTAAAATTATCTGGCCCTAGTGGGTTTTCTTTGTATGTATAAGAAAATTTTTAAATACTAATTTAATTTTTATGATAATTGTGATTTCTCCTAAATTCATTCATTGTATTCTCTTCTTTTAATTTCTGTTTATCATTATTTACCTTTTCCCTCTCTCTTTTAAAAATTATTATTATTCTTATTTTCTTTTTGAGTCAGAGTTTTGCTCTTGTTGTCCAGGCTGGAGTGCAATGGTGTGATCTCAGCTCGCTGCAACCTCTGCCTCCCAGGTTCAAGCGATTCTCCTGCCTCCCACATAGCTGGGATTACAGGTGCTCACCACCACGCCCAGCTAATTTTTTCTATTTTTAGTAGAGACAGGGTTTCACCATGTTGGCCAGGCTGGTCTCGAACTCCTGACCTCAAGTGATCCACCCACCTCAGCCCCAAAAGTGCTGGGATTACAGGCATGAGCTACCATGCCCAACTCTTATTTTTAATTATTTGAGACAGAGTCTCACTCTGGTCACCCAGGCTGGAGTGCAGTGGCAAGATCACAGCTCACCACAGCCTCCATCTTCCCATCTCAGGTGATCCTCCCATCTCAGCCTCCTGAGTAGCTGGGACTACAGGCATGTATCACCAAACCCAGCTAATTTCTGTATTTTTTGTAGAGACAGAGTTTTGCCATGTTGCCCAAGATGGTCTCGAACTCCTGGGTTCAAGCAATCCTCCTGCCTTAGCCTCCCAAAATGCTCAGATTACAGGCATGAGCCATTCTTCATTTTTCTGGCCTATTCTTCATTTTTAATTTCCCATTCTGGCCGACTCGACCATTATCTTTTGCCTAGATGACTGTAGAATCTTCCTCTCTAAATGATTGTTTGGCTGGGTGCACTGGCTCATGCCTGTAATCCAAGCACTTCGGGAGGCCGAGGAGGGAGGATTATTTGAGCCCAGGAGTTCAAAACCAGCCTGGCAACAAAGTGAGACACTGTAAGAAAGAAAAGAAAAGGGAAGAGAAGAGAAGAAGAAAGAAAAGAAAAAGAAAGAAGAAAGAAAGGAAGGAAGAAAGAAAGAAAGAAAAGAAAGAAAGAAGGAAGGAAAGAAAGAGGAAGGAAGGAAGGAAGAAAGAAAGAAAAAGGAAGGAAAGAAGGAAGGAAGGAAGGAAAGAGGGAGACAGGGAGACAGGGAGGGAGGGAGGAAGGAAGGAAGGAAGGAAGGAAGGAAGGAAGGAAAGAAGGAAGGAAGGAAGGAAAGAGGGAGACAGGGAGGGAGGACGGAAGGAAGGAGGAAGGAAGGGAGGGAGGGAGGAAGAGAGGGAGAGAGGGAGGGAGGAAGAAAGCAATAGGAGGGGAGGGCAGGGGAGGGGAAGGGAGGGCAGAGGAGGGGAGAGGAGGACAGTGGAGGGAAGGGAAGGGCGGGGAGGGAAGGGAAGGGAAGCGATTAGCCAGGTGTGGTGGTAGATGCTGGCTGAAGAAGTAGGAGGATCACTCGGACCCAGGAGGTCAAGGCTGCAGTGAGCTGTGATCACACCATTGCACTCCAGCCTGGGCAACAAAGCAAGACCTTGGCTCAAAAATAAAAATAAAAAAGTCATTGTTTATATCACAGCCAGAATGGTCATATTTAAACATAAACTGGATTTCTTTTCCTAAATGTAACCTAGCCTATAAATCGTTAACCAGTTTATACACATAATTCTGCTCCTTGTTCTATTCTCACTTAACAATGTATTGGACCTCACTATGTTCAAATGTGACATGAGACATACATTTTTTTTTCTTAAAGTATTCCTTGTTTATATGAAATTCAAATGTAACTGTGGGTTCTGTATTTTTAGTTGCTAAATCTGGCAGCCCTACTTCTACCATTGGTCCAATACAAGGTGGCTGTTCCAGTTCTAGCCTCCACTCAGGCATGGGAAGAGCTTAAGTAGGCTCAAGGAGCACAAGTCCAGTTCTCTTTAGGGCAAAACCTGGACATGTCACATATTACTTCTGTGCATATACCATGGGTCAAAGCCTTTCCACATTTAGCTTCTAAGGAAGCTGGGAAATGTAGTCTTTAGCTAGGCAGGCATGTAGCCGACTAAAACTCTATTGGCGAGAAAGAAAAGAAGAATGAGTACAGGAAAACAACTCGTAGTCCCACCTAGACAATAATCTCGGCCGGGTGAGTCAGCTCACGCCTGTAATCCCAGCACTTTGGGAGGCCAAGGTGGGGGAAATCACCTGAGGTCAGGCGTTCAAGACCAGCCTGACCAACATGGAGAAACCCCATCTCTACTAAAAATACAAAATTAGCCAGACGTCGTGGCCCATACCTATAATCCCAGCCACTCGGGAGGCCGAGGCATGAGAATTGCTTGAACCCAGGAGGCGGAGGTTGTAGTGAGCCAAGATTGTGTCATTGCACTCCAGTCTGGGCAACATGAGCCAGGAAGGAAGGAAGGAGGAAGGAAGGAAGGAGGAAGGAAGGGAGGGAGGAAGAGAGGGATAGAGGGAGGGAGGAAGTGAGGGAGGGAGGGAGAAAGCAATAGGAGGGGAGGGGAGGTGAGGGGAGGAAAGGGGAGGAAAAGGAAGGGGAGGGGAGGGGAGGGGAGGGGAGGGGAGGGAAGGGAAGGGAAGGGAAGGGAAGGGAAGGGAATCCAGCACTTTGGGAGGCTGAGGCAGGAGGATCACCTGAGGCCAGGAGTTCAAGACCAGCCTAGCCAACATGGAGAAACCCTGTCTCTATTAAAAATAAAAATTAGGCGGGCATGGTGGCTGGTACCTGTAATCCCAGCTACTCAGGAGGCTGAGGCAGGAGAATCACTTGAACCCAGGAGGGGAAGGTTACAGTGAGCCGAGATCATGCCAATGCACTCCAGCTTGGGCAATAGAGCGAGACTCCGTCTCAAAAAACAAAAAAAACTAAATGAGAACATAGTGAGAAATGAAAATTAAATCTGATTAGGCTAATACTTGTGTTTACTCTGCCAGGTGCTTTGCAAAACCTTTTACACACATATTTCATTAAATCTTTTTCTTTGAGACAGAATCTCTGTCGCCTAGGCTGGAATGCAGTGGTGCAATCTCGGCTTGCTGCAATTTCCGCCTGCTAGGTTCAAGAGATTCTCCTGCCTCAGCCTCTCCAGTAGCTGGGATTACAGGCATGTGTCACCACGCTGGCTAAGTTTTGTATTTTTAGTAGAGATGGGGCTTCACCATGTTGGCCAAGCTGATCTTGAACTCCTGACCTCAAATGATTTGCCCACCTCAGCCTCTCAAATTGTTGGGATTACAGATATGACTCACCATGCCCTGCTTCATTAAATCTTTATTGCAACAAGAGGAATTATTATTATTATTATTTGAGACACAGTTTTACTCTGTCATCCAGGCTGGAGTGCAGTGGCACCATCTGGCTCACTGCAACCTCTGCTCCCAGGTTCAAGTCATTCTCCTGCTTCAGCCTCCCAAGTAGCTGGGATTACAGGTATGTGCCACCATGCCCAGCTAATTTTGTATTTTTAGTAGAAACGGGGTTTCACCATGTTGGCCAGGCTAGTCTCGAACTCCTGATCTCAAGTGATCTGCCCGCCTCGGCCTCCCAAAGTGCTGGGATTACAGGCGTGAGCGACCACGCCTGGTCAAGAGGAATTATTGCAATTCTTATTTGGCAACAGGGAAAATGGAGCTAAGTGACTTTCCTAAGTCACATAGCTGACAAAAGATGTAGCCAGTATTCAAAACTGAGGTTAACTTCATTATGCCATATCACATTCACACCTTAAAAAAATAAAATCAAGGTATCTGATATCTAGACAGAGTCTGACTCTCTTGCCCAGGCTGGAGTACAGTGCTGTGATCATGGCTGTCTGCAGCCTCACCCTCCTGGGCTCAAGAAATCCTGCCACCTCAACCTCCCAAGTAGTTGGGACTACAGGCATGTGCCACCACACCTGTCTAATTTTTGTATTTTTTGTAGAGATGGGGTTTCACCATGTTGCCCAGGCTGGTCTTGGAACTCTTGAGTTCAAGCAATCTGTCCACCTCAGCCTCCCAAATTTCTGGGATTACAGGCACGAGCCATGGTTCCTGGTATTTAAACCTTTTATTATAGAAAATTTCACATGTGAAAATAGAATAACGTAACAAAGCCATATGTACCTATTGCCCAGCTTCAATAATTATTTACACTCTGCCATTCTTTTTTTATGAATCTTCCCTCACCCCCTAAATTCTCACATTTTTTCTTTTATCATGGAGTATTTTAAAACAAACCCCAGTCATCATATTTCTCTACCTGTAAATGTTTCACTATGCTTCCCTAATGCCTAAGAACTTGAAAAAAGAAACATAACAATAACATTGTCATGCCTCCAGAGAATAATGTTTAATATCCAGTCCAAGTTTAACTTTTCTGGATTGTCTCAAGAGTATTTTTATGGCTGTTCAAATAAAAATTCAAACACAGTGCAGACATTACATATTTTACATATTCTCTTAAGTCTGTTTTTTGCTCGCCTCAGCAGCACATATACCAAAATTGCAATGATACAGAGAACATTAGCATGGCCCCTGAGCAAGGATGACATGAAAATTCATGAAGCGTTCCAAAATAAATAAATTAATTAATTAAAATTAATTAATTTTTTTTTTAGTGTGGGAGCGGTGGCTCACGCCTGTAATCCCAGCACTTTGGGAGGCTGAGGTGGGCAGATCACAAGGTCAGGAGATTGAGACCATCCTCATTCACACGGTGAAACCCCATCTCTACTAAAAAAAAGTACAAAAAATTAGCCGGGTGTGGCAGTGTGCACCTGTAGTCCCAGCTACTCGGGAGGCTGAGGCAGGAGAATAGCATGAACCCAGGACGTGGAGCTTGTAGTGAGCTGAGATTGCACCACTGCACTGCAGACTGGGTGACCGAGCGAGACCCTCTGTCTCAAAAAAAAAAACTTTTTTTTAAGTCTCTTTTAATGTATGACAGTTCCCCTTCCCTTGTGTTTCCTCCCTTTTCTAATGTTTTTAAGTCTGGGATCATGAATTAACTTTGTAACATGCTATGTGTTCATTGAAGAAGTAAGGCTATTAGTCCTGTTGAATTTCTTACATTCAGAATTGGGCTGACAGTTTTCTCCTGGTGTCATTAATGGGTTCTTCCATCACCCATACTTCCTGTAAGCTGGTAGTTTGTTGAAGAGGCTAGTCTAAATTCAGATTCAAGTTTATTTTTTTAATTTGTGTTTATTTTTTCTTTGTGGGTTTTATATATATATGCATGGTTAGACCATAGGTGGTACAGTAGCTTACTTTTAAAATAAACTGTGTAATTTATTAAATGTGCTGAACTGGTTATTATAATCAGTAAACTACTTTTTCTTCTCTACTGCTACCTTCAAGCAAGCAGATCTCCCTTCTTTGCCCCTGGATGACATTTCAAGGAGATCTCTTAGCTTTGGGGCCATTCTCAGACGTGAGAAGAGTCTCATTTTCAGCTATGGAAAATTCTAGTTCAGTCTATATTAAACTTTAATTTCTCATCCAATTTAAATCTCCTGTCCTCTCTTCTCATCCCTATTCCTCCCTTGTCTTCTGTGACAGCTGACAGGCAGGACCAGCATTGAGGAAATGGTACATGATCTGTCCTTTTACTCCATCTGGTGAACAGTCTCCACAGTGTCCCCATGGATAAGGGATAACCTTATGCATTCTTGCCCAGCCAAACAATGGTGGTGTAATTGCTGCCACAGCAACCCTCTGTCCTTGCCCTGTCACTAGAGGTTGCTCTAGTTACTCTATACCCCTCAAACTCCAGGAGACCTGATGCAGGATTTTTGCTCCTTAGCTCAGCTAAGTCTGGGTTCTTGTCTCACGACCAGGAAGAATTAGGCACACAAACATCAAAGAGTGAGTGGAGTAGAATTTATTAAGTGAAAGGAAAGCTTTCAGCAAAAAGAGGGGACATGGCAGGAGGTGGGGGTAGTTCTCCTACCCGAAGACAGGAAAGTTCCCCAATATGACTGAGCCTGGGGCTTTTTATGGGTTCAGAATAGGGAGTGTGTGCTGATTGGTTTGTGAGTATACAAAAATGGTCATAGCAAACACACCACTCAAAGGTGGGCACAACAGTGTAGAAAACCAATTAGGAAAGGGTAGGTATATGTAAAATAGGTAAAGAGTGGGCATCAATCAAAGGAAAGTACACCAAATGGGAAGGTGGGTTCTCAATCCCGTCTGAGTATTTACCCAGGACAGTTTCTGTCTTGAAGGTTGGGTTTCGCCAGGGACCTGCCCCTATCTGCCTAGGCATTTGCCTGCCTCCTGCCTCTATCAGACCCTTGTCAAGTTCTCCCCAAAACTTAATTGCCTTTCACTCCTGTAGTAGCACTGGGCAGGCCTACACACTCCTACAGCCCAGCAGGCATCTGACCAAGGAGTAAAAGTCCCTCACCTGTTTCTGGCTAGCCCCTCAATTCTCTAAGGGGTGCTCTTACTGTCCCCCTTCACTTGGCTACATCCCATGTGGAACAGAGAATAAATGCCAGTGTGCTCTCTCTTTTTGTGAAGTCCCCCCAAAGATGCACCTGTCTTTTTTTTTTTTTTTAAATGCTTATTTATTTATTTATTTATTTTTGAGATAGAGTCTCGCTCTGTCGCCCAGGCTGGAGTGCAGTGGTGCAATCACGGCTCACTGCAAGCTCCGCCTCCCAGGTTCACGCCACTCTCCTGTCTCAGCCTCTCCGAGTAGCTGGGACTACAGGCACCCGCCACCACGCCTGGCTAATTTTTTTGTATTTTTAGTAGAGACGGGGTTTCACCGTGGTCTCGATCTCCTGACCTCGTGATCCGCCCGCCTCAGCCTCCCAAAGTGCTGGGATTACAAGCATGAGCCACCGTGCCCGGCCAGATGCACCTGTCTTAATGAAACACCAGCCTTCTGTGCTATAGGATTTTGGGAGTGACAATTCCTGGACCAGAAAGAATGACTGTGTCATAGTAAGGCCTGTGCACATGTGTGCAGATACCCTTTTGGAGACTACTTCCCACCCATTGTCAGCACCACTGAGGATCATCCTAAAAATAAACAGGAAAGTCCTAATCTATATTCAGACAAGTTTGTTAAGATTTACCCCTTGACTTCATTTTATAAAGTAGCTTAGCTAAACATACAGAATTTTCTAGTTTATTTTAAAATGGATGACTTAAACTATAATTTCTTTTTTTTGAGACAGGGTCTTGTTTTGTCACCCAGGCTGGAGTGCAGTGGCATGATCACTGCTCACTGAAGCCTCAACCTCCCAGGCTCAAGAAATCCTCCCACCTCAGTCTTCCAAGGAGCTGGACTACAGATGGACACCACCATGCTCAGCTAATTTTTGTATTTTTACTTGAGATGGAGATTTCACCATGTTGCCCAGGCTGGTCTCGAACTCCTGAGCTCAAGTGATCATCCTGACTCAGCCTCCCAAAGTGCTGGGATTATAGGTGTGAGCCACTGCACCCAGCCAAGAGAAACTCAAATATAAATAATACCCTTCAGGACATGTTTTCATGTGTCATTGGGATGTTAATAAACATCATACACAACAGCTAACAAATTCTTATCTTTTGTCCTTACTTTATTTTTATTTTTATTTTGAGACAGAGTCTTGCTCTTTCGCCCAGGCCAGAGTGCAGTGGAGCGATCTCGGCTCACTGCAAGCTCCGCCTCCCGGGTTCACGCCATTGTCCTGCCTCAGCCTCCCGAGTAGCTGGGACTACAGGCGCCCGCCACCACACCCAGCTAATTTTTTGTATTTTTAGTAGAGACGGGGTTTCACCACGTTAGCCAGGATGGTCTCGATCTCCTGACCTCGTGATCTGCCCACTTCGGCCTCCCAAAGTGCTGGGATTACAGGCGTGAGCCACCGCGCCTGGCCCGGGCAGCCTACCAAATATCAACAACAACAAATGCAACAAAAGAAAATAATTTCTGGCAGAGCGTGGTGGCTCATGCCTATAATCCCAGCACTTCGGGAGGCTGAGGCAGGCAGATCACCTGAGGTCAAGAGTTTGAGACCAGCCTGACCAACATGGAGAAACTCCATCTCTACTAAAAATACAAAATTAGCTAGGTGTGGTGGCATGTACCTGTAATCTCAGCTACTCGAGAGGCTAAGGCAGGAGAATCACTTGAACCTGGGAGGCATAGTTTGCAGGGAGCCAAGATTGTGCCATTGTACTCCAGCCTGGGCCACAACAGTGAAACTCCATCTCAAAAAAAAAAAAAAAAAGAAAAAGAAAAAAAGATCATTTCTAAAAACAGCAGAAAACATGGAAGCAGGTCCACAGTGATATATCAGCTATATTAAACATACTCAGTCTTGTTTTCTATTTTAGCCTTTGTACATAGAAATATTTACTTGTTTGATTCACATGCTTTATTAGACACAACCTATAACCATTTTAATTGATGTGTTAAGGTCTATGTGTATTTTTTAAATTAATGGGTTTAATTACAATTGCTGTGTAGATAATTGCTTATTCAATCTTGAAGCAGAACTAGAATTAGGAAATGGAAAGAGGGTCCACTGACTCACTAGAGTCAGCTGAGCACACTCTTATTTTGCTCTCAAAGTAGAGGTGAACAATAATCTAATCAAGAACTGCGCGGTGGTGAATCAGTATTCAAAGATGAATGGGCCAAAATAAGAGTTTAAAAACATGTGAGATGTGTGGATGGATATTACAATAGGTCAACTGCATCACATTAAACTTATTCTGGACATGGCTGGTTAAGTATGCTTGAATCTAAGTATTATATCTTCCAAATGTGTGCACTTAGAAAAGCTTCAGGCTCATAGAAGGATGAATGTTTGTGGAAGAAAGGAGGGAGGAATAAAACAGGAAAAGGGGGGGAAGGAAAGGAGGGAGAAAGAAAGGGAGAGAGGGAAGAAAAGCAAAATGGTTTTCACTACTTCATTTTAACCACTGAGTGAGTATAAATTGGCTAATTATTTTTTCATGGTGTGGTTAAAATGTTGATTTTAGTCCTAGTCATGTAAATAAGAGTTTAATTAAAATTATGTTATGGTAATAATCGAAAGGATGACAGCACAGCTTGTGTTTGAAAAAGGAATGTTAAGAGTTTTATGTTTTTTTTTTTTTTTTTGAGACAGAGTCTTGCCCTATCACTCAGACTGGAGTGCAGTGGCACGATCTCGGCTCACTGCAACCTCCACCTTCTGGGTTCAAGCAATTCTCCTGCCTCACCCTCTTGAGTAGCTGGGATTAGAGGCACCCACCACCACGCCCAGCTAATTTTTGTATTTTTAGTAGAGATGGGGTTTCACCATGTTAGACAGGCTGGACTCGAACTCCTGACCTCAGGCAATCTGTCTGCCTTGGCCTCCCAAAGTGCTGGGATTACAGGCGTGAGCCACAGAGCCCGGCCATGTTTTTGTTTTTAACTCTGGCATCATGAATTTACTTTGTAACATATTTAACATTCCAGAATATCAATGTCATGCCCCTCTGTGTGAAGAGTCCACCAACAGGCTTTGTGTGAGCAACAAGGCTGTTTATTTCACTTGGATGCAAGTGGGCTGAATCCGAAAAGAGTCAGCAAATGGAGATAGGGGTGGGGCAGTTTCATAGGATTTAGGTAGGTAGTGGAAAATTTCAGTTAAAGGGGGTTGTTCTCTTGCGGGCAGGGGCGGGGGTCACAAGGTGCTCAGTGGGGAGCTCCGGAGACTTAATGTCCAGGAGAAGGAATGTCACAAGGTTAACTGATCAGTCAGGGTGGGGCAGGAACAAATCACAATGGTGGAATGTCATCAGTTAAGGCAGGAACTGATTCTTTTCATTTATTTTGTGGTTTTTCAGTTGCTTCAGGCCATCTGGATTTATAAGTGCAGGTCACAGGGGATATGATGGGGGCTCAGAGGCCTGTCATTGTTTTGTTCTCTTGGAAACTCCATTTACCAAGTCACCTTAATATAGTTACAAATGTGTTTAAACACAAAGACATGGTAATTAATAGGAAGGAAATGTTCCATTAAGAAATACAATGTAGAATGCATGTTCAAAGCAAACTTGTAGAAATAGAATTTCAGGGCAAGACAGTACTTCAGTCATTCTCAATTCTGTGTCACATGCAGATTTCAGGGTTAATCTTTGTGTAAGTCTGAGTCTTGGATACAGATGCTGCAGAGAGGGTCACAGCCATGGTCTTGTGGGGCTCACATAGAGGCTGCATCCCTTGAACTGCCCTCCCCCTTCTCCCTCCATTGCACAGGAATATAATTCAACCTGCCGTGAATTTGCCATGTGGTGTTTTCACCCTTCATTTCAGTCCCTCGGAGTAACCTACAAGGACATGGAAGGAGATGAGAAATTGCCTCATGGCCAAAGTAACCCTTCTCTTCAGGGTGTTCCTATGGTATTTTATTTTGTTTTATATCTTATTATTTATTTATTGTTCTTTTATTTTTTTGAGACAGTCTCACTCTGCTGCCCAGGCTGGAGCGCAATGGCATGATCTCTGCCCACTGCAACATCCGCCTCCTGGGTTCAAGCAATTCTCCTGTCTCAGCTTCCAGAGTAGCTGGGATTACAGGTGCCTGCCACCACACCTGGCTAATTTTTGTATTTTTAATAGAGACAGGGTTTCACCATGCTGGCCAGGCTGGTCTCGAACTCCCAACCTCAGGTGATCTGCCCGCCTCAGCCTCCCAGAATGCTGGGATTACAGGCATGAGCCACTGCACCTGGTCTATTTTATTTTATTTTTTGAGACAGTCTTACTCTGTCACCCAGGCTAGAGTGCAATGCATGATCTCAGCTCACTGCAACCTCTGCCTCCCGGGTTCAAGCGATTTTCCTGCCTCAGCCTTCCAAGTAGCTGGGATTACAAGTGTGTGCCACCACGCTTGGCTAATTTTGTATTTTTAGTAGAGATGGGGTTTTTCACCATGTTAGTCAAGCTGGTCTCGAACTCCTGACCTCTGGTGATCCACCTGCCGTGGCCTGCCAAAGTGCTGGGATTACAGATGTGAGCCACCATGCCTGGTCCCCTCTGGTATTTTATATGACCGTTGCACTGATCACATTGATCATTTTAATTTCTTGCCCCTAAAATATTCACGCTATATAAATTGAGTTCATATTCATTTTGGAATCCTCATTGAACAGGCTTTCTTGTATGCCCATACTGGTCAAGGTCCGTGTTAGATATTGCATTTAAAATTGAACAAAGTAGATGTGGTCCTTACATTTTGGAAGGGTTGCTGGCATCTGTGGAAGACAGTCATTATCTAAATCAACAGGAAAAATAGAAGATTGCAAGTTGTATTATGAAGGAAGACACCAGGGTTCCATGGGCTAGAAAAATAGGAGAGGCAGAATCAAACTGAGGATTTAGCAAAGCTTCTTTGAGGAACCAACATTTAACTTGAGGCCCACAACTAGGAGCTATTCAGGTTATTCAAGCTTCGAGTGAAAAGAGGAATGTGCCCGCCATATGGGGCACCACATGGGAAGCTGGGGGCAACTGGACCTGGAATACACGGGGCAAGGAGTGAGTGATGGGGAAGGGTCAGGGCCCAGGGGCTGTGGGGCCTTAGAGGTCACATTAGGGATTTTGTATTTTATCCCAAGTGCAAACTATTTAAAGTTTGAAGCAGGTAAGCTGCAGTGGCTCATACCTGTAATCTCAGCACTTTGGGAGGCTGAGGCAGGAAGATAGATTGAGGCCAGAAGTTCAAGATCGGTCTGGGCAATATGGTGAGACCCCCCCCTCATCGCTACAAAAAATTTGTTTTTCAAAACATTAGCCAGGCCTGGTGCCACATGCTATAGTCCCAGCTACTTGGGAGGTTAAAGCAGGAGGATCATCTGAGCCCAGAAGTTTGAGGCTGCAATGATCCATGATTGTGCCTCTGCACTCCAGCCTTGGTGACATAGCAAGACTTCATCTCAAAAACAAATAAGTAAATAAAAAATAAAGTTCAAAGTTGGCAATAGATGTGATTTGCATACCCTGCCTTGTGTTCACTGGCCAGTATTGAATATTTAGAAATAAACTAAACATGAACAATGAATCAATGATACAGTTCATCTATGACTTTCCCTAGTTTTACCAACCACAGGCAATTAGATTAATGTAATATAGTTTGTTCTTAGAAAATATGTAGTAGGCCGGGCACGGTGGCTCACGCTTGTAATCCCAGCACTTTGGGAGGCCGAGGCGGGTGGATCATGAGGTCAGGAGATCGAGACCACGGTGAAACACCGTCTCTACTAAAAATACAAAAAAAATTAGCCAGGCGTGGTGGCGGGCACCTGTAATCCCAGCTACTCGGAGAGGCTGAGGCAGGAGAATGGTGTGAACCCGGGAGGCGGAGCTTGCAGTGAGCCAAGATTGCTCCACTGCACTCCAGCCTGGGCGACAGAGCAAGACTCCGTCTCAAAAAAAAAGAAAATATGTAGTAGAGGCTGGTCACGGTGGCTCATGCCTGTAATCCCAGCACTTTGGGAGGCCAAGGCAGGCAGATTACCTGAGGTCAGGAATTCGAGACCAACCTGGCCAACATGGTGAAACCCTGTCTCTATCAAATATACAAAAATTAGTCGGGCTGTGGTGGTGGGCACCTGTAATCCCAGCTACTTGGGAGGCTGAGGCAGGAGAATCACTTGGACATGAGAGGTGGAGGTTGCAGTGAGCCAAGATCGCACCATTGCACTCCAGCCTGGGCAACAGGGCCAGACTCAGTCTCAGGAAAAAAAAAAAAAAAAAGAGCTGTGCACGGTGGCTCATGCCTGTAATCCCAGCACATTGGGAGGCTGAGGCAGGCGGATCACCTGAGGTCAGCAGTTCAAGACCAGCCTGGCCAATGTGGTGAAATCCTGTCTCTACTAAAAGTACAAAAATCAGCTGGGTGTGGTGGTGGCGGGCGCCTGTAGTCCCAGCTACTCAGGAGGCCAAGGCAGGAGAATCACTTGAATATGGGAGGCGGAGGTTGCAGTGAGCCAAGATTGCACCATTGCACTTCAGCCTGGGCAATAGAGTGAGACTCCATCTCAAAAAAAAAAAAAAAAAAAAAAAGGAAAAAGAAAGAAAGAAAGAAAGAAAGAAAGAAAGAAAAGAAAAAAAGAAAACATGTAGTAGAAATTTGTTGATTTTTTTTTTTTTTTTTTTTTTTTTGAGATGGACTTCCACTCTTGTTGCCCAGGCTGGAATGCATGACGTGATCTTGGCTCACTGCAACCTTCTCCTCCTCTCCTACCTCAGCCTCCCAAGTAGCTGGGATTACACGCATGCACCACCACATCCAGCTAATTTTTTTGTGTTTTTAGTAGAGACGGGGTTTCTCCATGTTAGTCAGGCTGGTCTCCAACTTCCGACCCCAGGTGATCCACCAGCCCTTGGCCTCCCAAAGTGCTGGGAGTATAGACGTGAGCCACTGCACCTGGCCTGAAATTTGTTGATTTTTAGTCACTCACCATTCCCTTTCCTTTTCTACTAATCCCTCATTTTATTTTGGATAAATACACTGTGATGGTTAATTATGTGAGTCAACTTGACTGAGCTAACAGATACTAGGATAGCTGGTAAAACATCATTTCTGAATGTGTCTGTGAGAGCGGTACCAGAAGAGATTAGCACTTGAATCAGTAACAGAGTGAAGATCTGCCTTCACCAGTGTGAGTGTTCAGAGCACAAATGAAACAAAAAGGCAGAGGAGGGGTGACATCACTTTCTCTTCTTGAGGCAGGACATCTATCTTCTCTTGTCCTTGGACATCGGAGTTCCTCGTTCTCAGGCCTTTGGACTCTAGGACTTGCACCAGGGCTCCCACCACCCCGTCCCAGTTCTCAGTCCATCAGTCTCGGACTGAGATTTGTACCACTGGCTTCTCTGCTTCTCAAGCCTTTGGCCTCGACTGAATTATATCACTGGCTTTCCAGGTTCTCCAGCTTGCATCTTTCATTTGTTTCTTGGCCATTTGGGAGTCTATAAATTTTTTTACACTTCCTTTCCAAGAAATCGAATACAGGGCTGCCAATAGGGCACACCCTCAATGAGTATGGCTGATGCTACTTGCCATGATAATGTTGCCTGGTTCCCTAATGTTAACGTTAGCTCTTACCTTCTAAGTTGGGTAACTGAAGTTCACCTTTGTAAGTGGGTGTGTTCTGGAAATAGCTGTTTTTCTGTAGACACAGTATCTGTGATCCCTGTATTGGATCCACTGAGTTATAACACTCTCCTAAATTTCACTGTGGGAGGCTCATCTGTGTAATTGAACTTCTGCCTCAAGAGCTAAAACCCAGCTCTACCCAACTAGAGCCCTGTGAAGTCTTAGCATTCCTCTTCCGGGAGGCCTAGAGACTTTCTGCTAATCCCCAAGTTGCTGTCTAGGGCTCTACTCTAAAAGATGAACAGGCCGGGCGTGGTGGCTCACGCTTGTAATCCCAGCACTTTGGGAGACCGAGGAGGTTAGGAGTTCAAGACCAGCCTGGCCAACATGGTGACACCACGTCTCTACTAAAAATACAAAAACTAGCATGGCCTGGGGGAGCGCAGCTGTAATCCCAGCTACCCGGGAGGCTGCGGGAGGAGAATCGCTTAAACCCGGAGTCAGAGGTTGCAGTGGGCCAAGATCGTGCCACTGCACTCCAGCCTGAATGCCAGAGAGAGACTTAGCCTCGAAATAAAATAAAATAAAATAAAATGAAATAAAGATGAACATTCACAAGCAAGTTCCATGCTAACTTGAGGCATTACCTCTTCAAGGAGGCCTTTACTAACATGCTTCACCTGCAAACTGGACTCTCTTAGATATTAGCATTAGATACATTTATGTCAAGTCTGCCCTTTCCCTTTGAACACCAACTTGGACCACCTGCTAGCATCCTTGCGGATCTGAGTCATAGTCATGTCATGTGCCTCATCCTGGCTCCAACCACTACTTTCTCCCCACCAGCCAGGCACCAGGTCCCTGCATGCCTTGAGGCTGACCTACTAGATTATGACATCTGTCCTTTTTCCTTGGTTATTAATGTCTTAATTAAATGTAATTTTTATTGATTTGAACTTTTAAGCAAATAAAAAAATTGTTTTGCTTCATTGAAATCTCCTTCTCTGAGGTCAAAAGATGATAATGCACCAACCTTTTTCTTTCTTTTTTTTTTTTTGAGACGGAGTCTCGTTCTGTCTGTCACCCAGGCTGGAGTGCAGTGGCATGATCTCGGCATATTGCAACCCCCACCTCCCGGGTTCAAGCAATTCTCCTACCTCAGCCTTCCAAGTAGCTGGGATTACAGGCATGTGCCACCACGCCTGGCTAATTTTTGTAATTTTAGTAAAGACACGGTCTCACTACGTTGGCCAGGCTGGTCTCAAACTCCTGACCGCAGGTGATCTGCCCACTTCAGCCTCCCAAAGTGCTGGGATTAGAGGTGTAAGCCACCATGCCCGGCTGACTTACTTTTTTTTTTTAAACTTAAAAAATTTTTAATATAGATGGGATCTCACTATGTTGCCCAGGCTGCTCTGAAACCCCTGGCCTCAAGTGATTCTCCTGCCTCAGCTTCCCAAATTGCTGGGATTCCAGATGTGAGCCACCATGCCTGTTTTTTTTCGTTTGTTTGTTTTTGTTTTGTTTTGGTAACCCTCATACTTTTATTGTTTTCCTGTCCAGGATTCAAACATTTCAATCCAAGATAGATACTGAATTAAAATCATTTTGGCAAGGCTAAGCAAGTATCCCTTAAAATTTAAACAAGAAAAATTGTCTGATATTTCAATGGATTTTCATACTTTAGGTCAGCATATTTCTTTGAATTTAGATATGTGGAAATACTGTGGCATTTGGTTTACAAAATAGGCCATTCAGTAAGACCGTAATGTGGATAGAAAGTTCTGTAGAAGATAGCAGCATGGGGAGGCAAGTGATTTTTTGCCAAGCTTACTCCAGGTACTTAAACATGGCCCAATTCTGCAGTGAAGGAGAAAAGCATAATTAAAATTTTCTAGCCTTGTACCTTCTTCTGTTCTTATGTACAAAATTACACTCCCAACTATGCCCTTTACACCTCTTTTCCAACCTCTGCACTTCTAGGGTATGACTATGCTATTTGATTTCATTTGTCCAGAAATATATCAGGCAGATTCCAAAATTCTGAGAGAGGAAACCATTGTTTTTTTAGGAAATGTTATTCTCTTTTTTTTTTTTTTTTTTTGAGATGGAGTTTTGCTCTTGTTGCCCAGGCTGGAGTGCAGTGGCGTGATCTGGGCTCACTGCAACCTCCGCCTTCTGGTTTCAAGTGATTCTCCTGCCTCAGCCTCCTGAGTAGCTGGGATTACAGGTGTCTGCCACTATGCCCAGCTAATTTTTGTATTTTTAGTAGAGACGGGGTTTCACCATGTTGGCCAAGCTGGTCTCGAACTCCTGACCTCGTGATCCACAGGCCTCAGCCTCCCAAACTGCTGGGATTACAGGCGTGAGCCACTGCACCCGGTCGGAAATGCTATTCTCTATTGGCACTTGGAACAAATCATTTACAAGCTCAAAATGTTTCTATAATATATTTTAGAAAAGAAAAAAAAGATCAAGTTGCACGTCAGGAAGTTTTTCAGAGAAAATATTATCACTGCAAGTCACTAGTCATGTTTTATTGCCTCAGCAAAACAAATGAATAAGAAATATTTGTTCCCATAAAAGCACAACTGTGATTGCAAGAATTCTGAAATTTGATTTGGTTGCTAGTGGAATGAGTCTGACCACTAGTCTCTGAACTATGACCCTTTTCATGCGTTAGGATTTGACGTCAACCCGCAAATGGGAGGATTAGCCACATTTTTGAATTCTAGAAGTTTGGCTAGTTCATAAGCACTAACCTCTAATTTTTTTAATCTTGCCCAAATTCCTATCTAAGAGGTCTGGGGAGTCATGCCCTACAAATCATAAATTCTCATCAGATGGGTTTTATTCAACCCTATAGATCATGATTTACTTTCCAACCTGACTCTGGCATAACATTAGGAGACAAAGAAGAAAATTAAAATATTTTACGCCCAAACATGTTTCTTGCCATATTTTGAAATGGCCCTGCAAAGCTGTTCTTTGTGGGGGTGAATTTGCATCTGTAAAGAATCTCTATTAATATAGCTAGATCTTTTTCTTCCAGACCCTCCCAATCCTAAAGAGATTAACTAAAATCTGAATAGGAAACATTTGTCACCTATTGTCTCTAAAGGCAGCCACTATAAGACTTGAAAAGAACATTGGTCTCCACAATCTTTTATCTTAACCTGAACATCCCCTTTCTGTTTATCCCAGGTCTTTAGACAAACTCAACCAATTGTTAACCAGAAAATGTTTAAATTCACCTACAGCTCCCACTTTGAGTTTTTCCACCTTTCTGGACCAAACCAACGTATTTCTGAAAAATATTTGATTGATGTCTCATGCCTCTCTAAAATGTATAAAACCAAGCTGTGCCCTGACCACCTTGGACACAAGTTCTCACATGTTCTGAGGGCTGTGTCACAGGCCATGGTCACTCATATTTGGCTCAGAATAAATCTCTTCAAATATTTTACAGAGTTCGACTCTTTTTGTCCACAGGTGAATGGTGGTTTTTAGATAGAAAGTTTTAGAAAATTGAAAACTGTTTGACCACTCACTTGGTCGTTCTTTATTGCTATGCAGTCTTTGAGAGTAGATTGCCCTGACTAGAGTTCCAGTTCACTGTTCCCATAGAAAGGTGATATTTCTTTTCTTTCTTTTTTTTTTTTGTCTTAAATAATATGTTATTTATTTTTGCTGGTTTGGGAGTTGCTTTTTGTTTTGCTTTCTGTTTTTTTTTTTTTTTTAATTTTACTTTAACTTCTGGGATACATGTGCAGAATGTGCAGTTTTGTTACATAGGTATACATGTGCCATGGTGTTTTGCTGCTTCTATCAACCCATCATCTAGGTTTAAGCCCTGCATGCATTAGGTATTTGTCCTAATGCTCCCCCTCCCCTTACCCCCGACACCCCAAAAGGTCCCGGTGTGTGATGTTCCCCTCCCTGTGTCCATGTGTTCTCACTGTTCAACTCCCACTTATGAGTGAGAACAGTCAGTGTTTGGTTTTCTGTTCCTGTGTTAGTTTGCTGAGAATGATGACTTCCAGCTTCATCCATGTCCCTCCAAAGGAAATGAACTCATTCTTTTTTATGGCTGCATAGTATTTTTTTTTTTAATTTGTGTATGTGTGCCACATTTTCCTTATCCAGTCTATCATTGATGGGCATTTGGGTTGGTTCCAAGTCTTTGCTATTGTAAAAAGTGCTGCAATAAATATACATGTGCATGTGTCTTTATAGTAGAATGATTTATAATCCTTTGCATATATACCCAGTAATGGGATTGCTGGGTCAAATGGTATTTCTGTTTCTAGATCCCTGAGGAATTGCCACACTGTCTTCCACAATGGTTGAACTAATTTACACTCCCACCAACAGTGTAAAAGTGTTCCTATTTCTCCACAGCCTCGCCAGCATCTGTGGTTTCCTGACTTTTTAATAATTGCCATTCTAACTGGCGTGAGACGGTATCTCACTGCGGTTTTGACTTGCATTTCTCTAATGACCAGTGACAATGAGTTTTTTTTCATATGTTTGTTGGCCACATAAATGTCTTCTTTTGAGAAGTGTCTGTTCATATCCTTCGCCCACTTTTTGATGGGGTTGTTTTTTTCTTGTGAATTTGTTTAAGTTCCTTGTAGATTCTGGATATTAGACCTTTGTCAGAAGGATAGATTGCAAAAATTTTCTCCCATTCTGTAGGTTGCCTGTTCACTCTGATGATAGTTTCTTTTGCTGTGCAGAAGCTTTTTAGTTTAATTAGATCCCATTTGTCAATTTTGGTTTTCATTGCCATTGTTTTTGGTGTTTCAGTCATAAAGTCTTTACCCATGTCTACGTCCTGAACGGTATTGCCTAGGTTTTCTTCTAGGGTTTTTATGGTTTTTAGGTTTTACATTTAAGTTAATTTTTGTATAAGGTATAAGGAAGGGGTCCAGTTTCTGTTTTCTGCATAGGGCTAGCCTGTTTTCCCAGCACCATTTATTAAATAGGGAATCCTTCCCCATTGCTTGTTTTTGTCAGGTTTGTCAAAGATCAGATGGTTGCAGATGTGTGGTGTTTTTCTGAGGTCTCTGTTCTGTTCCATTGGTCTATATATCTGTTTTGGTACCAGTACCATTCTATTTTGGTTACTGTAGTGCTGTAGTATAGTTTGAAGTCAGGTATCATGATGCCTCCAGCTTTGTTGTTTTTGCTTAAGATTGTCTTGGCTATATGGGCTCTTTTTTGGTTCCATATGAAATTTAAAGTAGTTTAGAAAGGTGGTATTTCTTAAGGATGGTGTGATGGTTAATATTGAGTGTCAACTTGATTGGATTGAAGGATGCAAAGTATTGTTCCTGGGTGCCTCTGTGAGGATGTTGCCAAAGGAGATTAATATTTGAGTCAGTGGACTGGGAGAGACAGACCCACCATCAATCTGGGTGGGCACCATCTAATCAGCTGACAGCATGGCTAGGATAAAGCAAGTAGAAGGGCTGGGCATAGTGGCTCATGCCTGTAATCCCAGCACTTTGGGAGGCCAAGGTGGGCAGACCACCTGAGGTCAGTTCAAGACCAGCTTGACCAACATGCTGAAACCCCGTCTGTAGTAAATATACAAAAATTAGCCAGGCGTGGTGGTGAGCACTTGTAATCCCAGCTACTCGTAAGGCTGAGGCAGGAGAATCACTTGAATCTGGGGGGCAGAGGTTGAAGTGAGCCGAGATCGCACCACTGCACA
The DNA here is from genome assembly GCF_028878055.3 of Symphalangus syndactylus. Taxonomy (NCBI): domain Eukaryota; kingdom Metazoa; phylum Chordata; class Mammalia; order Primates; family Hylobatidae; genus Symphalangus; species Symphalangus syndactylus. The sequence goes on from NC_072435.2 coordinate 88,263,335, forward strand.
CCAGCCTGGGCAATAGAACGAGACTCAATCTCAGAAGAAAAAAAAAAAAAAAAAAAAAACAGGCAGGCAGAAGAACATGGAATGACTAGAGTGGCCTCCATCTTTCTCCCATGCTGGATGCTTCCTGCCCTCGAACATCAGACTCTAAGTTCTTTAGCTTTTGGACTCTTGGACTTACACCAGTGGTTTGCCAGGGGCTCTCAGGCTTTCGGCGACAAACTGAAGACTTCACTGTCAGCTTCCCCACTTTTGAGGTTTTGGGACTTGGACTGGCTTCCTTGCTCCTCAGGTTGCAGACAGCCTATTGTGGGACTCACCTTGTGATCATGTGAGTCAATACTCCTTCATAAACTCCGTTTCATATATACATCTATCCTGTTAGTCCTGTCCCTCTAGAGAACCCTGACTAATACAGATGGAGGGTGGGATACAATTTTCCCAACTCACTCCACAGAGCCTTCTGTCACACATACATAAAAATGTGTATCCTCAGCTGGAAGGGGGAAGTCAAGTTTATATACTGATTAAAATTTGTCAACACACCATAAAAATTCATGGAATAGTACTGTGCCATGCATTCAGGTACAGAACTATTGTCTTAGGTCTGATTTGAAAAAGCAGCTTACTCAGGCTAAGAAGGAAGCTTTCCTTGACAAATAAAAAACCCATCTTTGTGGCTGAGGGTCTTGGCTGGTTAGTGTAGGCCAGTGTTTTCAACGTGCCTCACAAATGAGATGAGTTTTAGTACTATATAGACACAGCAATAGCTAAAATGGTTATCTTGTGATTTCTTTCCAAATTCTCTTTAATCCTTCTGATTATGTCAAGAAGAAAATTTTGATTTGGTACTGCTACTTTTTTTTTTTCTTTTAACCACGTCTCTTTTTTCTGTTTGTTTTTTGTTTTTTATTGGTGCTGCACAAATTAAACCACTTCTCTTCTTAAGAATGACAGAGACAGAAGGTGCAAGGAAGCCTTAGGCTCAGAGCTTTCCGTAGACAATCCTGTCTTATTAGGATTTAATAACACTGTTTTGCTTTTGTTGTGATTAGTTTTACAATTACCTTCCCTTTCTGACAAATGACACCAGTCGTGTAACATATTGGTGGAGCACATGGCAGCTTGCTTCCCCAGAGCAAGCGCTGGGGAGTGGGGACCCATGATGGAAGTGAGTCTTTTTGTTACCTAATCTCAAAATGACATCCTATCGCTCTACCATATTCTATTTGTTAGAAGCAAGTCATAAGTTGAGTCAACACTCATGAGAGGGGGCTCACACAAGGACATGAAAACCAGGAAGGAGTGATCGTTTGGGCCATTTCAGAAGTGCTTGCCACAGGGATATATTGCAATTGCTGTTTTCCTTCTTTTCTCCAAGAAATAATATGCTCCATGGGAACAGAGATAGTGTCTTGTTCATTGGGAGTATTCCTAGCACTGGACATAGTGCCTGAGACTTAAACTGCTCCTAAGTGTTTCTTTGAAGGAAACAAAAAAGGAAGGAAGGGAGGGAGGAAAGGAGGGAGGGAGGCAGGAAGGAAGGGAGGAAATGAATCAGCATGAGAAGACCAGGGCACTTTGCTAATCCATAGAAAACAGGAGATGGTTCTTTGGGGAAGGAAAACTCAACCATAAGAAGGATTGTGAAGAAAAGAGTCAGTACTTTTATTTCTTTCCTAGTCTTGAGCACAAATGAGCTTCTAGGGAAGTGGAAGCACTCTGTGAAGAGACAACGCCCACCATCTTACTCCCAGGGTAGCTTCTGTGGATGGTGAAGAGCTGAGCTATAAAATAGCACAATGTGTTACCCATGGAAGGGCAGTCCTGGTTGAGATTCTTAATTGTGAATGTACAGACTCTGTTGAATGAATTGTGATAACCTCCAATTATCAGGAAAGAATCAATTAGGGAGAACTCCTTGGTGCTTTTTTTCACTTGCACTTGCAGAGTGCAGCAATAAGTTACACTGAATGCATATAGACTGCTAGACTGCTTTGGCATTTAAAATTATAGAATAAACATATTACTTTGTTAGCATAATTCTTTTCATGTGTGTTGGGGAGGTGACAGCATCTTACTCTGTCGCGCTGGCTGGAGTGCAGTGGCACGATCTCGGCTCACTGCCTCAAGGGTTTCTTGAGGCACCTCGACCTCTGTTCAAGGGTTTCTCCTGCTTCAGCCTTCTGACTTGACCTCTGTTCAAGGGTTTCTCCTGCTTCAGCCTTCCGAGTAGCTGGGATTACAGGTGCCTGCCACCATGCACTACTAATTTTTGTATTTTTAGTAGAAATGAGGTTTCACCATCTTGGCCAGGCTGGTCTTGAACTCCTGACCTCAAGTGAGTGATCTGCTCACCTCGGCCTCTCAAACTGCTGGGATTACACGTGTAAACCACCATGCTCAGCCTTTACTAGCATAATTTTAATGGCTCCATAATATTTAATCTAACAGATATGGCATTAGCTGTTTGGTCATTACTCTCCTGTTGCATTTATGGGTTGTATCCATTTTCTGTTCTTTTTTTTTGTTGTTGTGACAGAGTCTCACTGTCACCCAGGCTGGAGTGCAGTGGCATGATCTTGGCTCACTGCAACCTCCGCCTCCTGGGTTCAAGCAATTCTCCTGCCTCAGCCTCCCAAGTAGCTGGGATTACAGGCATGCACCACCACACCTGGCTAATTTTTCTGTTTTTAGTAGAGACAGGGTTTCACTATGTTGGCCAGGCTGGTCTCAAACTCCTGACCTTAGGTGATTCACCTGCCTCGGCCTTCCAAAGTGCTGGGATTACAGGCATGAGCCACCCCGCCCAGCTGGGTTGTATCCATTTTTAACCGTTATATAAAATGCTTCAATAAATGCTTTTGTAAACTTATCTTTTCACAATTGTATAAATCTTTCCTTAGGTTGAATTCCTAGAAATGGAATTGCAGGGTAAAGAGTATGCACTCTGTGTGTGTGTGTGTGTGTGTGTGCATATGTATTTGTATATACTGTCAAATTGCCCCCAGAAATGATGTATAAACTTTCATTCCCAATTTATAGATGTTTATACACATTTGATGAGACAAGATTTTAGCTGGGCTGGGTGCAGTGGCTCACATCTATAATCCCAACACTTTGGGAGGCTGAGGTGGGAGGATCCCTTGAGTCCAGGAGTTTGAGATCAGCCTGGGCAACATAGGGAGACCCCATCTCTCTCTCTCTCTCCATATTTTTTTTTTTTTTTTTTTGAGATGGAGATTTGCTCTTGTTGCCCAGGCTGGAGTGCAATAGTGTGACCTCAGCTTACCGCAACCTCCACCTCTCAGGTTCAAGCAATTCTCCTGCCTCAGCCTCCCGAGTAGCTGGGATTACAGGCATGCGCCACCACACCTGGCTAATTTTTTTTGTATTTTTAGTAGAAATGGGGTTTCTCCATGTTGGTCAGGCTGGTCTTGAACTCCTGACCTCAGATGATCTGCCCACCTTGGCCTCCCAAAGTGCTGGGATTACAGGTGTGAGCCACCACGCCCAGCCCCTGTCTCTATATTTTAACTTTTTTGTTTAAAAAAGGTTTTAGCTGTTTTTTAAAGTTGCCAATCTGGTAGCTGAAAAATAATAACTTATTGTTTTGATTGTATGTTACGGTCATTAATGCTCCCCCCGAGAACATGATAAGATTTAATTTTATGAGCTGGGCGTGGTGGCTCATACTTGTAATCCTAGCACTTTGGGAGGCTGAGGCAGGCAGATTGCCTGAGCTCGGGAGTTTGAGACCAGCCTGGGCAACATGGCAAAACCCCGTTTCTACTAAAAATACAAAAAAAAAATTAGCTGGGCTTGGTGGCACATGCTTGTAGTCCCAGCTACTAGGGAGGCTGAGGCATGAGAATCACTTGAACGTGGGAGGCAGCAGAGGTTGCAGTGAGCCGAGATCACATCACCACACTCCAGCCTGGGCAACAGAGTGAGACTCTGTCTCAAAAACAAAAACAAACAAAAAAATATTTAATTTTAGGGCCCTTGAGGTTAGGTGGGGCCATGTGACCTGGTCTGGTCATTGAGTTGTGAATAGCAATGGTATGTGTCACTTCTGGGTTGAGCAAGACCTTTCAGAGCTCTCTTTCACTTCTGCTATTGATTACCAACAATGTTTCAGAAAATGGCCTGGGTCCCGTAATTGATTAACATAAACATACTCTATTCAGTTTGATAGAACAACATGGAATAAAGACTCCAAGTAAGGCATGATGAGTATGAACCAAAAATATGACTTCTTTGTTGTAAGCCACTGAGACTGAGCGTTGAGCATTATGGCAGCATTATCTACACCATCCTGACTAATACATTAAACATCTTTGCTCACTACTGAGACTACACACATTTTCCTGTATTTATTGACCATTTGGACTTCCCTTTTTGAGAATTTTCTGCTCACGTCCTTGCACGTTAATTTTTTAAACATATGACACTCAGCTACACATTTGTTAAGACTGGACCTGATCATCACTGAGGTATCAGGGAGAAAGATGAAGTCTGTGAACTAAGAAAAATAGATGTATCACAATAATCTCTAATACCCAGGGCAAGATTTATCCAATCTACCTTCAACAATCTGAAAATCCTTTGCCACAAATTGTTTTTTTTTTAAAGCCATGCTCTTTCATTCAACGATAATGTCAAAAATAATAGAAGCATATTTTGGATCATTTGAATGGCCACTTTATAACTGAAGGATGTTATTTACTTTTATGATCAAAATGGTTTCTTATGGGCATCAATACCACTACTTTTAGCCATACAGACTCATAAGAAAAAAACAAATGTGAACATAATACATAATGTAATGTTTTTGCACCAAGTGGGGGACAAGTGGTATTTCAGCATATTGTACACAGTAAGATCAGAGGTTGCACAGCAGAATTACTGAAGAAAATTGTGGGAGCATTGGGTCACCCCACAGTCTGCAAGCAGGCTCAGCTCAGAAGAATCTGGCCCAGAACACAGCACCACTTTCACGTTGTCACTTGTCTCAGTTATGGTCCTTTGCTTGCAAACAACAGACGTAGATTCTGACTAATTCAAGCAATAAAGAACTGATCGGAATAATACAAGAAAACACGGAATGCAAGCAACAAAAAGAACAAATCAGGCTCAAAAAGAACCAGACTAGGGGATCTCCAGGGGCTTCAGTACCAGAAATTCCTGAATCAGTACATTTTGGATGCTGCCAAGAAAATGACTCAATTACTCAATCCAGTCTTTTATTTTTATTTTTTTTTGAGACAGGCTCTTGCTCTGTTGCCCAGACAGGAGTGCAGTAGTCCTATCATGCCTCACTGCATCCCTGAACTCTTGGGCTCAAGAAAATCTCTTGCCTCAGCCTCTTGAGCAACTAGGACTATAGGTGGATGCCACCAAACCTGGCTAGTTTTTTAAAATTTATGTTTTGTGGAGACAGGATTTCGCTAAATTGCCCAGCAATCTTCCTGCTTCAGCCTTCCAAAGTATTGGGATTACAGGCGTGAGCCACAGTGCTGTGTCCATCAACCCTAGTCTTCTATCTGTGTGTCTTTATGTTCTGGATTCAAATTTCTGCCTTCATTTGGGTCATATGCTCTTCATTTGAGTGGGGTAGGGGGAGGATGTTTGAGACTTCAAAATACTCAAGACATCTAGATGCTTAATAAAAATAAAGTTGTTAGGTGGGGCACGGTGGGTTCACACCTGTAATCCCAACACTTAGGGAGGCCAATACAGAAGGATTGCTTGAGTCCAGGAGTTCAAGATCAGCCTGGGCAACATAGCAAAACCCCATCTCTACCAAAATACAAAAACTAGCCATGCATGGTGGTGTGCACCTGTAGTCTCAGATACTTGGAGGACTGAGCCGGGAAGATTGCTTGAGCCTGGGAGGTCGAGGCTCCAATGAGGTGAGATAGCACCACTGCCCTCCAGCCTGGGCTGAGATCCTGTCTCAAAAAAAAAAAAAAAGTTTATATATCTCAAAGTATGTGTGAGATATTAAGGGCCACTCCTAGAAGGTATATGGGATTTAATCCTTCCTGAACAGAAGAGTGGATGGGACCTTTTCTTTTCTTTTCTTGCTTTCTTTTTTTTTTTTTTGAGAGATGAGTCTTGCTCTGTCACCCAGGCTGGAGTGCAGTGGCGCGATCTCAGCTCACTGCAACATCCACCTCCCAGATTCAAGTGATTCTCCTGCCTCAGCCTCCCAAGTAGCTGGGATTACAGGTGCCAGCCACTGCATCTGGCTAATTTTTGTATCTTTAATTGAGATGGGGTTTCACCATGTTGGCCAGGCTGGTCTCAAACTCCTGACCTTAAGTGATCCGTCCACCTTGGCCTCCCAAAGTGCTGGGATTACAGGTGTGACCCAATGCACCCAGCCTAAATTGTATATTTAATATAAAGAACTGTTGTATAAAACTAGAAATTCATTTTTGATTCATTAACATTTCAATAGCTTCACCTCTGCCTCCTGGGTTCAAGTAATTCTCCTGCCTCAGCTCCCACCAGTAGCAGGTACAGGTGTGCACCACCATGCCCAGCTAATTTTTGTATTTTTAGTAGAGACGTGGTTTCACCATGTTGGCCAGGCTGGTCTCAAACCCCTGACCTCAGGTGATCCACCCACCTCGGCCTCCCAAACTGTTGGGATTACAGGTGTGAGCCACCGCGCCCGGCCCAGCATTTTATTTATTTATTTATTTGTTTGTTTGTTTGTTTAAGACAGGATCTCACTGTGCTCCCCAGGCTGGAGTGCAGTGGCATTGCCATAGCTCACTACAGTCTTGAAATCCTGGCCTCAAGCTTTCCTCCTGTGTTGGCCTCCCAAAGTGCTAAGATTGGGAGCCACTGTGACCACTGTTCCCACCTGCTATGAACATCTATGTCCATATTTGTACATGTGGGCCTAAGTTGTCAATTCTCTCTACTTAGTAAGCTTTATGGTTAGGTAATGGTTGGACTGCAATTTTCTTAACTGCCTGGAATGTGTAAGTCTCTCAGTCTTTGCTAAGGAGCTCTGTGTGCATGTTGGAACTTGCCTTTAACACTCAGCCAGGCAGTTTTCAACTCTGACTTAGCATTCACTTCCTGCTAGTGTAGTTTCAAGATCAGCCAGAGGTGAGAGTTCAAGGCCTTCTCAATTATTTCCTGAACTTGTACACAGCCCTGGGCATGCATATAGTTCTACTCATTTGTATTGCTTTCTTTTTTTTTTTTTTTTTTTTTTTTTGAGACTGAGTTTCGCTCTTGTTGCCCAGGCTGGTGTGCAGTGGCGCAACCTCAGCTCACCACAATCTCCGCCTCCAGGCTCAAGTGATTCTTCTGCCTCAGCCTTCCTGAGTAGCTGGGATTATAGGCATGCACCACCATGCCTGGCTAATTTTGTATTTTTAGTAGAGATGGGTTTCTCCATGTTGGTCAGGCTGGTCTCGAACTCCCAACCTCAGATGGTCCACCCACCTTGGCCTCCCAAAGTGCTGGGGATTATAGGCATGAGCTACCATGCCCGGCTTCATTTGTATTGCTTTCTAGACTCCCAGGAATCTATCACAGCATGTCAAAGCCCCCTGTGGACATCTCATTCCCATTCTTTTCCTTTTTTAAAGTTTTTTCATTATTCTATTATTTTGCCCCCATGTTTATCTACTACCTCAGTGTAATCACCTAATGGGTTCCTCTTGCCTGCTGTCCAGAAAAGCCAATGCACTCAGAACAGCAGATTTATAAAGCAAAGAAAGAATTTAATAATTGCAGGTCTGGCCAAGTAGAAGTTAGAAATCTTGTGACATCTGGCCACATGACTCTTGAGCAGTAATGCATTATAAAAAAGCAAGCTAGGGAACAAATGGCTGGTTATCATTTAACAGTACCTACATTTTAGCAGAAATCAGCTCCACCCCTCATCATAATCCTAATCTTGTGGCCTTTCATTAGTCTTGAAAACGTGGTTTCAGTTTTAAGGAGGAGGTCAGTTTTAGGGAGGTACTACTATCATCCTTGATGCAAAGTTAAACTATAAACTAAATGTCTCCCATGGTTAGCTTGACCTACACCCAGGAATGAGTGAGGACAGCCAGCCTGTGAGGCTTGAAACAAGATGGAGTCAGCTATGCTAGACTTCTTTTGCTGTCATAATCTTTACAAAGGTGATTGCATCAGGCAGCCATGATGTTAAACAATTGCCTCTAATTGTTTTTAATAAACCCCCATGGAAAAAAGGCTCTATTCACTGCATGAGCTCCAACTCAAGTCAAACAATGACAACCTTGCAATTGGGGTCTTCCAGGGACCTATGAGACAGGTTAAATAATGACCATTCCCTGGGAATGGGGCTTTGAAGGAGCCCCAGTAACATTCTACCTTTCCAGTGGCTGACAGGCTGCTGGTTTCCATTGTGATCATTACAAATGTGGTTGCATCTTGTTGGTTTTGTGGCTTGTGGCTGCCTTGTTGCTTTTTAAGGCTTTCTTAGAGCTGCAAAAAGTGGGAATGGAAATAGAAAAAGTTAAAATGACACAAACTCTCCCTTTCTGAGTTTCAGTCATTTTTCTTGAATAAATATTCTCCAGATTGCTGCAAGCTTTTGATTTTGCAGAATTCTGAAAAAGTTGATTGCATAAATGTTTGAATCATTCTCATGGTTTTTATGGAAGAGAGAATATTGGGAAGGTCCTTACTCCACCACTTCACTGATATGACCTTATAAAAACCTTTTGATCTAAGAATAATCAACCATTTTATAGATTAGTAGTATTGCAGTGCATCTCACCCATTATCTAGTTTCCAAGCTGTATAAATTATGCTAATTTTTCTGTCCTTTTCCGTTGCTTTTCTCTTTGATGTTAAGTAAAGTACTTATTGATTCCACCTGATGATCAGATTGCCTCAGAGGACATCAAGCCATTCTAGCCAAGAGATTAGCTGTTTCACAAGCATTAAAATGAAAGGATGCTTGAAGATGGTAGACTAAGTAGTTTTAAGGTAGGGTTGCCAGATTAGCAAATATAAATACAGGATCCCCAGTTAGATTTTAATTTCAAGGCTGGGTGAGGTGGTTCACATCTGTAATCCTAGCACTTTGTGAGGCTGAGGTTGGAGGATCAATTGAGCCCAGGAGTTCAAGATAAGCCTGAGCAACATAATGAGACTCCATCTATACAAAAAGGCAGTGCACACCTATAGTACCAACTACTCAGGAAGCTGACATGGGAGGATTACTTGAGCCCAGGGATTTCAAAGCTGCAGTGAGCCTTGATCATGCCACTGTACTCCAGCCTGGGCCACAAAGCAAGACCTTGTCTCAGTAAATAAATAAATAAAATGAAATGTGAATTTCAGATAAACAACGAGAAAATATTTGGGACACATTTACACTAATCATTTTCTTCTTGTTGTTGTTGCTTATCTGAAATTCAAATTTAACTGGGTGTCATATATTTGATCTGAAAACCCTGTTTTCGATGAATAATAAACAAAACAACACCTGTAAAGGCATTCTTAGATGACTTGATGGTGATACTTTCTTCTGTTTTCTTTTAAACACTGTTGAAGCTCTTTTCTAGTCTATAAGAGAGAACTAGTTTTGATTAATGTAGGTTTGGTTCTTTTATGGAAAAATATGTTAATTTGGCATGGTGACAATCCTGTCCATATTTCTTATACATTCAACAAGTATATTTAAGATGGTCTACTTATACATACTAATCAAGATTTGTAGTCTGTACAACCAGAATTTTAAGTTCAGCTCAGCTCCTAGGAAAATACATGTATAGAACAAATATGCTTATGAAAGGCCTCTAGAGAGCCAGAACACTCAAATCAGGAAAACAAGCCAAATCAGTAAAGTCAAGGACTTGCAGGTAGATAGATAAATATGTAGGGAGAGAAAAAGAGAAACAGAGAGAGAGAGAGACATCAATTTAAGCAATTAAATACAATGTCACAGTTTATTCCATAATATGGAATTTATTATTCATTAATAGCAGTCAGTTACAAATCATACAGAGCATCAGTAATTTGGAATCTAGTTGTCACTAAGGAAGACAGGAACTCAAGAAAACTCAGATAAAAAAACCCCTCAAAATACGTGTTGTGAAGTATGAAAAAAAAATCAAAACACCCTCCAGACATAGATAAGGCTTTGAAGAACCTCTCTGGGCCTCAGAGGCAGCTTTTAACCCCCGGTAACACATACTTTCAATCCACTGTAGTCCTCTTACTTAATCATTCAAAAATAATTTCAAAATGCCCTTAAGAAATTGAAACCCAGACATGACAGAATTTATATACTATTTCCAACTCTAATTGCTTTTCATGTCTCTTCATTAACCATGTATTAATCAACTACTATGTGTCAAGCACTGTGCTATCACTCTATCTTTTCAGAATCAATTTCTCTTTGGTCTTCAGTCCATCATTTTGCCTTATAACAACACTGGGCAGCTCTAAACATGGAAGGAAGCCCATGGAAGAAGAGACCAATTTGATTGCCAAATGTTTTCTTTCTCACCATTCTCACCACACCCCAGGTGCCCCCATGACTGCCTTGTTTCCATTTGGCTTCTCTTTGAGACACTGCTTTGTTCCACTGTCTCAAGACTAGCAACGTCATGAGGGAATCTGGTGTGAAGAGGCAGAGAGGAGTGTGTATGCGACACTGCCCAGACCAGTTGCTGTCCAGGGGTGTCAAGTTGCCCTCAAAATATCACTTTGTGCAAGACTCAGCCAGGAGGAAATGACATTCTCAGCCTCCTACATAAAGACTCAATCACAATACTTCCTTTGATTAAAAATCTAACCAGAATTCTCTACAGCTGCTTGATGTCCTGAGTGTAAGCTCTACATGGAGAAGAGAGCATCAAACATTCATAAAATGGAACTCATTTCTTTGCTTCCACCTGCTGCTCTGAGCAGCAGTAGCCACTCTGCACAGGCAGATAAATTGTGAGTTCCGAGAAGCTAAAAAGACCACCCATTCAAAACTGCAAATATCCTTACCCAGGCTACCAACTCTCTACCCCATCACCACCACTGTGGCCCACAGTCGACCAGATTTTCTGATACTGCCACTTCCAAGGTGATTAAGGCTGGGCAGTGGCAACAGTTCAGTATTTTTTTATTTTATTAAAGTTATTTCTGAAGATGGCCAACTAGACACAGACAGGAAGAGCATCTCCCACCAAAAGACCAGACCATCAGGGAAACTTGGTACACTCTGAGCAGATCTTTGGAGATAAGGCATTGAGAGTGAATGCAGGGAGGACATAGACCCCGGGCTGAAGGCAGAGGAAGCTGAGAACTGTGCACAGGGCTGCCAGGCACCAAGACTGGTTCCTGGCCCCCAGTGGTTCCTTGGGAAGGGGTGAGTTAAACAGGTGGGGAGCAGCTTACTCTCACCACGGACCTACAGACTTCTAGTGCAGCAGACCCCATGACCCCCACTTGAGCTGGCAAGGAGAGCTGTTCAGAGAGGTGGCAGGGGCAGAACTCTAGCCTGTGTGGAGTCCAGAGGGTTTGGCATGAGAACGGGTACAGTGGAGCATGGCCAGGGAGGCCTATCCTTCAGGGCTTGCCATGCTCCTCTGGGTGGCTTTGGCCCTTGGTGACTGCCAGACCTGGACAAGCAGGGCAGTCTTCCCTGTGGGATGGGGCCAGTCTAATCTGAGTGCTCCACTGTCAACCAGCTTCTTCTGGAGCCCCAGCCTTGCTGTGCTTGCTTGCAGCATAGCCTTGGATGCCCAATCAGGGTGCTTCCTGAGGGCCTTCATTTTAGCTCTTTCACTGGCAGAGCACTCTTAACCACTGGAGAATTCCAGCAGACTGACCTATGCTGAATGCAAACACCCACCTGAAGCCTCCCTGAACCACAGCCTCCCCCTGCCACTTTACCTGTGTACACTTGCCCATGCCTGCCCTCCTCCCAAAACATACACACACTGCTTTGCATGTGTGTCTGCATGGGTGGACCCTACTTCTCTTTTCTGACGGGTATGTGTGCATGCATTCCACCACCCCACTGCCAGTGTGAGCATGTGCCTGGATGCCACCACCCTGCCCCCACCCCACCCCCACCAGTGCTCCACCTGTGCCACTGCTGCTGCTGAAATACACATGAGCACAGATCCTGTCATTACCACCCCAACAAAGCGCTTTGGCTGGCACTCTCCATCAGAGTATTGTTGCCATCTAGCCAGGAATACTTCGACCCCCTACCAGTGCAGCAAGTTCTTAATCTCAAGGGGCCAAAGAACAAAGCTGGAGCCCTAGTACCAGCCCCACAGGGTTAGAATACACAGCTCAGGAGTGCTGAGCTGAGCCTTGGGCCGCTAAAATCTTCCAGAAACAAAGCCGGTCAGCTGAACCCACCTTATATCACAATCAAACCGTCAAGGATGTCAAAGAATATAAAAGCAAAAAACTCCACCCAAAGGACTGCAGCTTCAAAGATTAAGGAAACATCAGCCCACATAGATGAGAAATAACCAATGCAAGAACTCTGGCAACTAAAAAAGCCACAGTGTCTTCTTACCTCCAAACGACTGCACTAGTTCCCCAGCAATGGTTCTTAACTGGCTGAAATGGCAGAAATGACGACATAGAATTAAGAATCTGAATAGAAAAGAAGATCATTGAGATTCAGGAGGAAGTAGAAATCCAATCCAATGAATATTAAAAATCCAATAAGTTACTGGGCACGGTGGCTCACACCTGTATCCCAGCACTTTGGAAGGCCGAGGCAGGCAGATCATGAGGTCAGGAAATCGAGACCATCCTGGCTAACATGGTGAAACCCTGTCTCTACTAAAAATACAAAAAAAATTAGCCAGGTGTGGTGGCAGTTACCTGTAGTCCCAGCTACTTGGGAGGCTGAGGCAGGAGAATGCTGTGAACCTGGGAGGCGGAGCTTGCAGTGAGCCGAGACCACACCACTGCACTCCAGTCTGGGCAACAAAGCAAAACTCCGTCTCAAAAAAAAAAAAAAAAAAAAAAAAATCCAATAAAACTATACAAGAGATGAAAAGTGAAATAGCCATTTTAAGAAAGAAACAAACTGAGCTGATAGAGCTGAAAAACACTACAAGAATTTCATAATGTAATTGCAAGTATTAACAGCAGAATAGACCAAGCTGAGAAACATATCACAGAGCTCAAAAACTAGTTCTGAAATCAACTCAATGAGACACAGATTTAAAAAAAATTAAAAAATAAAAAAATGAACAAAACCTCTGAGAAATTTGAGATTATGTAAAAAAATCAAATCTGTGACTCATTAGCATCCCTGAAAGAGAGAGAGAGAAAGCAAGCAACTTGGAAAATACATTTGAGAATATTGTTCATGAAAATTTCCCCAACCTCACTAGAGAGGCCAACATTCAAATTCAGGAAATGCAGAGAGCCCCTGTAAGATACTATACAAGATAACTATCTCCAAGACACATAGGCATTAGATTCTCCAAGGTCAACATGAAAGAAAAAATATTAAAGGCAACTAAAGAGAAAAGGAAGGTCACCCACAAAGGGAACCTTCATCAGGCTAACAGCAAACCTTTCGGCAGGAACCCTACAAGCCAGAAGAGATTAGGGCGTATATTCAACAATCTTAAAGAAAAGAAATTCCAACCAAGAATTTTATATAAGTTTCATAAGTGAAGGAGAAATCCTTTTCAGATAAGCAAATGCTAAAGAATTCTTTACAACCAGACCTGCTTTCCAAGAGGTCCTCAAAGGAGTGATAAACATGGGAAAAAAAGATCATTACCAGCCACTACAAAAGCACAAATACATAGACTACTGACACTATAAACCAACTACACAATCAAGTCTGCATAATAACCAGCTAACATCATGATGACAGGAAAAAAGTCTGCACATATCATTAACCTTGGATGTAAATGGGCTAAATGTCCCACTTAAAAGGCACAGAGGCTAGGCACAGTGGCTCACGCCTGTAATCTGTAATCCCATCCTGGCACTTTGGGAGGCCAAGGCAGTTGGATCATTTGAGGTCAGGAGTTTGAGACCAGCCTGGCCAACATGGTGAAACCCCATCTCTGCTAAAAATACAAAAATTAGCCAGGCATGGTGGTACACATCTGTAATTTCAGCTACTTGGGAGGCTGAGGCAGAAGAATCGATTGAGCCCAGAAGGTGGAGGTTGCAGTGAGCCAAGATCACACCACTGCACTCCAGCCTGGGCGACAGGGAGAGACTCTGTCTCAAAAAAAAAAAAAAAAAAAAGGCACAGAATGGCAAGTTGGACAAAAAAAAGCAAGACTCAACTCTATGCTGCCTTCAAGAGACCTACCTCACATTCAGTGACATGGATAGGTTCAAAGTAAAGAGATGAAAAAAATCTACCAGGCAAACAGAAAACAGAAAAAAAGCAGGGATTGCTATTCTAATTTCAGGCAAAACAAACTTTAAACAAACAATGATCAAGGAAGGCAAAGGGCACTACATAATGGTAATGGATAATGGTAATGGGTTCAATCCAACAAGAAGACTTAACCATCCTAAATATTTATGCACCCAACAGTGGAGTACACAGATTCACAAAACAAGTTCTTAAAGTTCTACAAAGAGACTTAACCACATAATAACAGTGGGAGACTTCAAAATCCCACTGATAGTGTTAGACAGATCATCAAGGCAGAATAATAACAAAGATATTTGAGAGCTAAGCTCAACACTTGACCAAATGGACCTAACAGACATCTACAGAACTCTTCACCCAAAACAACAGAATGTACATTCTTCTCATCTGCATATGGCACTACCTTAAAATTGACCACACAACTGGTCATGAAACAATTCTCAGCAAATTCAAAAAAACGAGAATCATACCAACTACACTCTCGGACCACAGGATGATAAAAATAGGAATCAATACTAAGGAGATTGTTCAAAACCATATAATTATATGGAAATTAAACAATATGCTCCTGGATGACTTTTGCGTTAACAATGAATTTAAGGCAGAAATCAGGAAATTATTTGAAACTAATGAAAACAAAGATATAGCATATCTTTAGATATAACATATCTCTGGGACACAGCTAAAGCAGTGACAAGAGGAAAGTTTATAGCACTGAACACCCACATCAAAAAGTTAGAAAGATGCCAAATTAACAACCTAATATCACACCCAGGAGAAAAAAGAAAAAAAGCAAACTGACCTTAAAGCTAGCAGCAGAAAATAAATAACCAAAATAGAGCTGAACTGAGTGAAATTGAGACATGAAAAACCATAAAGAAGGTCAACAAAACCAGAAGTTAACTCTTTGAAAGAATAAATAACATTGATAGACCACTAGCTAGACTGTGATGGTTAATATTGAGTGTCAACTTGCTTGGATTAAAGGATGCAAAGTATTGTTCCTGCGTGTGTCTCTGAGAGTGTTGCCAAAGGAGTTTAACATTTGAGTCAGTGTACTGGGAAAGGCAGACCTACCCTCAATCCGGGTGGGCACAATCTAATCAGCTTCCAGCTCAGCCAGAATAAAAGCAGGTGGAGGAACATCGAAAGACTAGACTGGCTAAATCTTCTGGCCTCCATCTTTTTCCTGTGCTGGATGCTTCCTGTCCTCAAACATCAGACTCTAAGTTCTTCAGCTTTTGGACTCTTGGACCTACACCAGTGGTTTGCCAGGGACTCTCGGGCCTTCAGCCACAGAGTGAGGGCAGCACTGTCACCTTCCTTACTTTTGAGGTTTTGGGACTCAGGCTGGCTTCAGTTGCTCCTCAGCTTGCAGACAGCCTATTGTGGGACTTCACCTTGTGATGATGTAAGTCAATACTCTTTAATAAATGCCCTTTAATACATACATCTATCCTATTAGTCCTGTCCCTCTAGAGAACCCTGACTAATACATAGACTAATAAAGAAAAAAAGAGAGATTCATATAAATAAGAGCAGAAATGTCAAAGGGGACACTACCACCTAATCCACAGAAATACAAAAACCCCTCAGTTTTTGTGCATAGAGGTGTTCACAATAGTCAGAACTATTATTAAATAAAAGGCATCCAAATAGGTAGGGAGGAAGTCAAACTATCTCTCTTCATAGGTAATGTGATTCTATATCTAGAAAACCCCATAGCCTCTGCCCAAAGCCTACCAGAACTGATAAACAACTTCAATAAAGTTTCAGGATACAGAATCAATGTACAAAAATCAGTAGTATTTCTATACAATAATAACATCCAAGCTGAGATCTAAATAAAAAACATAATCCCATTCACAATAGACACAGCCATACAGACACACACACACACACAGAGAAACACATGTACACCCAACACCCAGGAATACCACAGCTAACTAGGAAGGTGAAGAATCTCTACAACAAGAATTACAAAACACTGGTGAAAGAAATCACAGATGACATAAACAAATGGAAAAACATTCCATGCTCATGGATAAGAAGATTCAATTGTTAAAATGGCCATATTGCCCAAAGCAATTTATAGATTAAATGCTATTCAATATATAAATGTTTATGTATTCATTGTTATTTTTCACAGAATTAGAAAAAAAAAATTCTAAAAGCCATGTGCAACCAAAGAAGAAGCTGAATAGCCAAAGCAATCCTAAGCCAAAAAAAAAAAAAAAAACCAAAGCCGGAGGCATCACATTACTTGACTTCAAACTATACTACAAGGCTACAATAATCAAAATAGCATGGTAATGGTAAAAAAAACCATACACATAGACCAATGGAACAGATTAGAGAACCTAGAAATAAAGCCATATCCCTTCAACCATCTGATCTGCAACAAAGTCTACAAAAACAAGCAGTGAGGAAAAGTCTCCCTATTCAATAAGTGGTGCTAGGATAACTGGCTAGCCATATGCAGAAGATTGAAACTGGACCCCTTTTTTTCACCATATACAAAAATCAACTCAAGATTTATTAAAGACTTAAATGTAAAACCTAAAGCTATAAAAACCCTAGAAGAAAACCTAGGAAATACCATTCTGGACATAGGTCCTGGTAAAGTTTTCATGATGAAGACATCAAAAACATTTGCAACAAAACTGACAAATGACCTCATAAGCTAGAGAGCTTCTGCACAGCAAAACAAACAAACAAACAATGGAGTAAACAGAAAACCTACAGAATGGGAGAAAATATTTGTAAACGATGCCTCTAGCAAAGGTCTAATATGCAGAATCTATAGGAAATACAATACACATATTAAGCAAAAAATCAACAATCCCATTAAAAAGTGGGCAAAAGACATGAACAGACACTTTTCAAAAGAAGATATCCAACAAACATATGAAAAGATTCTCAACATCACCAATCATTAGATAAATGAAAATCAAAATAAAAATGAGATACTGTCTCACACCAGTCAGAACAGGTATTAAAATAGTCAAAAAACAGGCTGGGTGTGGTGGCTGAAGCCTGTAATCTTAGCACTTTGGGAGGTTGAGGAGGGCAGATCGCTTGAGCTCAGGAGTTCGAGACCAGACTGGGCAACAGGGCAAAACCCTGTCTCTACAAAAAATATTTAAAAATTAGCCAGGCATGGTGGTGCCTGCCTGTAGCCCCAGTTACAGGCATGTAAGGTGGGAGGCCGAGGTGGGAGTATCACTTGAGCCTCGGAGGTGAAGGCTGCAGTGAGCTGAGATCGCACCACTGCACTCCAACCTGGGTGAGAGTGAGCCCCTGTCTCAAAAAAAAAAAAAAAAAAACCAAAAAACAAAAACAAAAACAAAACAAAAACAGCTGGGTGCAGAGGCTCACGCCTGTCATCCTAGCACTTTGGGAGGCCAAGGCAGGTGGATCACCTGCGGTTAAGAGTTTGAGACAAGCCTGGCCAACATGGTGAAACCCTGTCTCTACTAAAAATACAAAAATTAGCTGGACGTGGTAGTGCACACCTGTAGTCCCAGCTACTCAGGAGGCTGAGGTAGGAGAATTGCTTGAATCTGGGAGGCAGAGGCTGCAGTGAGTGGAGATCACGCCACTGCACTCCAGCCTGGGTGACACAGCAAGACTCCGTCTCAAAAAAAAAAAAAAATAATAATAATAACATGCTGGTGAGGCTGTGGAGAAAAGGGAATGCTTACACAGTGCTGTTAGGAATGTAAATTAGTTCAGCCACTGTGGAAAGCTGTTTGGTGATTTCTCAAATAATTTAAAACAGAACTACCCTTCAACTCAGCAATTGCATTATTGGGTATATACCCAAAGAAAATAAATCATTCTATCATAAAGACACACATGCATATGTTCATTGCAGCACTATTCACAATAGCAAAGACATGGAATCAACCTAAATGCCCATCAATGGTAGACTAGATAAAGAGGTGGTACATATACAGCATGAAATACTTTGAAGCCATAAAAAATAATGAGATCATGTTCTTTGTAGAAGCTGTAGGTCGTTATCCTCAATGAGCTAACATAGGAACAGAAAACCAAATACCACATGCTCTCACTTGCAAGCAGGAGCTAAACACTGAGTACACATGAACACAAAGAAGAAAACAATAGGCACTGGGGTCTACTTGAGGGTGCAGGGTGGCAGGAGGGTGAAGATCGAAAAACTAACCATCAGGTACTATGCTTATCACTCGAGTGACGAAATAATCTATACAACATGCCCCCGTGACACGTATTTACCTAGATAATAAATCTGCACATGTAGTGCTGAACTTAAAAGTTTAGAAACACAAAACAGCCGGGCACGGTGGCTCATGCCTGTAATCCCAGCACTTTGTGAGGCCAGCGCAGGCAGATCTCTTGAGGTCAGGAGTTCAAGACCAGCCTGGCCAACATGGTGAAACCCTGTCTCTACTAAAAATACAAAAAGTAGCCAGGCATGGTTGTGGACACCTGTAATCCCAGCTACTCGGGAGGCTGAGGCAGGAGAATTGCTTGAACTCGAGAGGCAAAGGTTGCAGTGAGCCAAGATGGCACCACTGCACTCCAACTTGGGCGACAGAGCAAGACTCTATCTCAAAAAAAAAAAAAGAACAAAAACAACAACAACAACAAAAGAACAGTTTATGACGTATCTCTCAGAAAGCAATATTCCATTTATGTTTCAGGACTGGATTTCTCTATGGGCTTATTGGTGTATATGGGAGACACAGCATGTTCTAATAAATATTGTCAATATTTGCTTACAACAAATTTCTTTCTTCTTTTTTAAAATTTTCTTTATTTTAGTTTGAAAAAAAATAGAGATGGGGTCTCATTATGTTGTCCAGGCTGAGCTTGAACTTCTGAGCTCATGTGATCCTCTTGCCTTGGCTTCCCAAAGTGCTAGGATTATAGGCATGAGTCATTGTACCCAGTATCTCTCTCTCTCTCTCTCTTTTTTTTAAATAAAATAGAAACAGAGGCCGGGTGTGGTGGCTCATGCCTGTAATCCCAGCACTTTGGGAGGCTGAGGCAGGTGGATCATGAGGTCAGAAGTTCAAGACCTGCCTGGACAACATGACAAAACCCTGTCTCTACTGAAAATACAAAAATTATCCGGGCATGGTGGCACATGCCTGTAGTCCCAGCTACTCGAGAGGCTGAGGCAGGAGAACCACTTGAACTCGGGAAGCAGAGGTTGCAGTGAGCCGAGATCACACCATTGCACTCTAGCCTGGGTGACAGAGTGAGACTCTATCTCAAAAAAAAAAAAAAATAATAATAATAGAGACAGAGTGTGACTATGTTGCCTAGGCTGTTCTTTAACTCCTGGTCTCAAGCAATCCTCCTGCCTTGCCCCCCGCTAAAATGTTGGGATCACAGGTGTAGCCACCAGGTCCAGCTTTTTTTTTTTTTTTTTCCTTTCTCTCTCTCTCTCTCTTTCATAAATTAGAGATGGAGTCTCACTATATTGCCCAGGCTAGTCTCAAATTCCTGGCCTTAAGTGGTCCTCCCACCTCATAATCTACTTTTTGGGGACTAATGTGGTGTAGCCAAAATACAACATGTGCTAGGCAGTAAATACACAGATTAGGAGTAGATTTGGCAAGCCAGACTGCTGTGGTCACACCCCAGCACAGAATTTAGGAATCTGGCTCCTCCTCATTCAAATCTCTGCTAAAAATCACCTCCTTCTGGATGCCCACCATGACTATTCTATTTAATATAGCTTACCCCACTGCCCTATCACTCTCTACACCATTCTCATTTTATTATGCTCAGAGTATCTATTATTCTCTGAAGAAGCATCTCTTAAAAATCTAGCTGGTAATCTTCTCTCCTTATTAGAATGTAAGCTCCATGAGAGCAGGGATCTCTCTGTATCAGAATCTGCATTGTGCTTGGCAGGTAGTTGACTCAATAAACATTTCTGAGTGAATGAATATATTATATGGAAATTGAAGAATACAAGCTTCTCCACATAAGCACGTGGGAGAAAAGACAAAAAGAGAGGTAGAGAAAAGGACTCTCTTTTTTTTTTTTTTTTGAGACGGAGTCTCGCTCTGTCGCCCAGGCTGGAGTGCAGTGGCACAATCTTGGCTCACTGCAAGCTCCGCCTCCCGGGTTCAAGCCATTCTCCTGCCTCAGCCTCCCGAGTAGCTGGGACTACAGGTGCCCGCCACAGCGCCCGGCTAATTTTTTGTATTTTTAATAGAGATGGGGTTTCACCGTGTTAACCAGGATGGTCTCGATCTCCTGACCTCGTGATCCACCCGCCTCGGCCTCCCAAAGTGCTGGGATTACAGGCATGAGCCACCGCGCCCGGCCAAAAAGACTCTCTTTTTAATCTTCCCTCCCCTGTTGAAATCCACTACTCCAAAAAAGGGAGACACTGACCAAAACAGAAACAAAAGAAACTAATTCTTGGTTTTTATGCTTCCTGATAATTTAAGGGATTTTCATAGATAGGTTTGACGAATGCGATTTTTTTGCCTTAGGCGCTGGCACTAGAAATTATTAATAACACCCTGAGATGTGGTTTCTTGTATTTATAACAAGATTGGCCTACAGAGGGTGCTAGTTCACTTCAAAAAAGTAAAAGAAGTGCATGAGCTTTTTCACTGGGTCTGGGAAAGAGTTTACAAAGCAAGCAGAGACACAGCTTAGTAACAACTAATGAAACGTGTAAATTGCCACACATTTTGCTTCATAACCAAAGTTTAGGAAAAAAAGGAGCAATCTGTGAAAATGCCAGAGGCATTCAAAGACATCCCCTGAAGAAAAGAATTGGCATCATTTTTCAAATGCAAAGAGAAGCCAAGCTAAGAGAAGCATCCATTTAAAAAGATTTTTTAGTTCTTATTTTTGATAGAGAAGGGGTATCACTATGTTGACTGGCCTGATTTTGAACTCCGAGGCTCAAGGGATCCTCTGACCCTCAGAGTGCTTGGATTGCAGGTGTGAGCTACCAAGAGAGGCATCCTGAAGTTGAAAAGACTGAATCTGTTGTGAAACAGAAGACCCAGGTGGGGGGAAGTTAAGTTGCCAGCCCTGGAGGGAGGAGAGGTGACAGGCCTCTGCCACATTCCACCCCCCACTTCATGCTGGGACATGGGGACCTGGAGACCTGGTGTGAGACGCCTGTAGACTCTGTAAATGGATGAGTGTTCTGACAGCTGTGTTTCCTGAAACTGAGTCTTAGTTTCAGAGTTCAGCAAGGGATATGCATGGTGGTGGTAGGGTTGGGGCAGAAGTGGGGCACTACTTGAGAGTTTTGAAATATGTAATTTGTCACAGCAAGGACAAGGGCAAGTGAGCCTGGCAGGAGGGAGGAGCCTCTTCAAAGTCTGGATCTGCAAAAAAATCTTCAGAAGAGGAAATGAAACAAACAAGAGAGTTCTTAAAAAAGCTTTTGAGCTCTCTAAATGAGCAATAGTTGAGGCAGCTTTGATAGTCCAAAGCTAATCTCAAGGCTGGGATTCTTTTATTTATTTATTTATTTATTTATTTTTTATTATTTTTGTAGAGATGGGAAGGGGAGGGGTCTCACTATGTTGCCCAGCCTGGTCTTAAACTCCTGGCCTCAAGCAATCCTCCAGCCTTGGCCTTCCCAAGTGTTGGAATTACAGGCATGAGCCACTGTGCCAGGAAAAGGTTAAGATTCCTTTTTTTTTTTTTTTTAACTTCAAGGCTGAGATTCTTAATCCTAGTACTCTAGACGTCATGTTCCAGTGATCAGATGCAGAATCCATAAGTGCTCTGACAGGTCTTATCATTATGTGTGGTGTTTTCACTTAGTGAGTGCCCTTGTTTTTGTCAGTTCAAGGTGGCTTGCTTAGTTACTTTATTGTAATGTTCAATGGCTAAACTTTAAACAAAAATCAATAAAGGGCAAGGAAAGAGTTTGCAAAAACTATCAGCCACCTCCCTCAATTTAATTGTAAAATCAATCAAATCTGTTTTTTGGCACAGTGCAAGGAAAACATCTATTTGTCCAACAAACTGTCTCATTGATTAAATGGTTCATTTGGAAGAGATAACAAAAGTCTAAGATTTTAATCTCAAAGAAAAATGTATCTTGCAAACATGCTTTCCAGATTCTGAGATCATATTATTTTCCTTTAAGGATTTGCTTCATCCCAGGTGTTCATCTAATCCTACTTTTGCTATTTTTAATCATTATTCATCTATGTAAAATGGAAAATCCATTTAGATGCTTAAAAGTCAATGTAAGCTCGCAAACCTAAATTTCTGCAACTAAAAAGGGAGAAGTAATAATGATTCAGTTCTTACTGGGAGCCACTTTATACACTATTTTATTTGGACCTCATAACAACTATATGAGGGAGAACTGTGCACTCTCTGCCAGGGGTCATGAAAATGAACAAAGCAGGCCAGTTATGAGTGCTGTCATCTCACAAGGAGATGGAAACAATGTTTCCAGATCCTGTTTCTTAAGAGAAGTCAAAAGATTTATGTAAAGTCTCCTGATTTTTTTCAATGGTGGTAATTGATTAAAAGAAATATTTCCAATACTGTGTGTACTGAATAAAGGAAATTTGGGGCTGACCCTGGCCCAGCAACTGCCACTTAGCAATGTCTGGTATTGAGGTAAAAATAAGGCTCGGAGCTGGGCACGGTGGCTCATGCCTGTAATCCTAGCACTTTAGGAGGCCAAGGTGGGCAGATTGCTTGAACCCAGGAGTTCAAGACCAGCCTGGGCAACATGATGAAATCCTGTCTCTACAAAAATTACCAAAAGAAATTAGCCAAGCATGGTGGCAGGCACCTGTAGTCTCAGCTACTTGGGAGGCTGAGGTGGGAGGATTGCTTGAGTCCAGGAGGCCAAGGTTGCAGTGAGCTGAGATCACACTACTACACTTCTGCCTGGGCAACAGAGCAAGACTCTGTCTCAGAAAAGAAAAGGCTCAGGAAGGTGACATCACTATGCTAATTCAAGGAGGAATGAAAGGGTGACCTCATGGGACAGTAGATCAGAGAATGTTCTACCTGGTGGCCAGCCTATTTGGGGGGAGGGGTCCCTAAGAAGAGGCTGTATGCTGGCTTGGGTTAGGGAGGGCCAAAGTTCGGGGGCCTGGGGGAAGGAGAGAAGCTTAACCAAAGTTTGGCTAACAGGCATTTTGTTCTGATTGATCAGTGGTGACAAGCAGTTCAGCTAGTCATTTAGGAGGTCAAAAACAGAAGACTGGAAGATCCCTATCTGGTTTTGTCATCAGTAGACAAAGGGGCACTCATGAAACTTGTCTAAGTCATATGGGGAAGGGTGGCCCCTTGCAGTAAGTCATTTTCCAGAATATAAAAGGGCTTCAGGTAAAATTCCACTTTGTCAAAACATAAGCATGATGTAGACAAAGGCGGCTGAGAGTGAGATCAGGCTTATTGCCCAGTCTTAAGCCATTTAAACCCAAGGTGGACTTTCCCCTCAGGAAAGAAGGGAAGGAAAGAAGCTAGGAAGGCCCTGGCTGGGTTCTGTGTGGGTTGGGGAATGTGAATCCCGATGGAGCAGCCTAAGGAAGTCGAGCAGCCTAAGGAAGTCAAGCAGCCCTGGGGGAGGTTCCTCCTGGGAGTGGAGGAGGGCTAGTGCTGCAGGTCCGTCAGTGGAAATGGGACTGGACCATCAGGCGGAGAAGACTTCTGGAAGCTGGGAAGTCTAAGACCAAGGTGCAGCAGATTCTGTTCCTGGTGAAGGCTCTCCTCCTGTTTTGCAGGTGGCTACCTTCTCGCTGTGTCCTCACATGGTGGAGAGTGAGACTTCATCTAAAAAGAAAAAAAAAAACCCACTCCAGACATAGTGACTGGGGCTGGGGCTGGGACTGCAAGAAGACCATCCTGGTGGGAAGATCTTGACCACAGGTGATATTCACCTTGGATAAAAAACATTCTGATAATTCAGAATGTTTGTGCAAATAAGATTTTTAACCCAGCTCTATGGAGGTATAATTTATATATGGTAAAATTCACCTCTTTAGGTATTCAGTTTATGAATTTTGAGAAATGCAATCACCAACCACTACAGTGAAGATTCAGAACATTTCCATCACCCCAGAAAGCCTCCCAGTGACCCTTTGGAGTCACTCCCCTCCCCTCAGCCCGAGTTCCTGGTGACCAGTGATCTGATTTCTATCCGTGCACTTCTCCCTTTTCCAGAGCGTCACCTGAGTGGAACCGCACAGTATTCCACCACAGTGTTTTGCGTCTGACTTCTTTTCCTTGGCATGTGCTTTTGAGATTCATCCTTTGCTGTTGTATTATCAGTGGTTTGTTCCTTTCTGCAGAGAGTATTTTATTGTTTGGATACACCACAGTGTGTTTATTAGTTTACCGCCAGTAGATGGACATTTGTATTGTTTCCTGTTTCTGGCTGTTAGAAATAAAGTTAATATAAATATATTTTAAAAAACCCAATAAAACAAGAAGCTAGAAAGTTGCTAGTTTTCAGCAGAGGGGGACAGGCTGCTGTAGAAGCTCAGGACTGCTCTGCTTTTGGCACCCAAATGTGAGAGTGGTTTGCTGAAGGCAGCAGCTGTGAGGAGTGACAACTCCACCAAAGTCAAGGAAGCAGGTGTAGAACAGGCAGGTCATAGGTGGCAATCTGTGGTCCTAAAATACCCTGGAAAAGACCAGGAGCCCTTTCAGGATTGGGAAACCAAGAGAAAATGGGGGGCAAAAAAATCCCTCAGGTTTCATTCACGGTCATCCCCACAGCCATCTTAAGTCATCAAGAAAGATTCGGAAAAGCTCCAAGAATCAGCAGATGGGGGCTAGTGCAAAATAATGCTTTTTGTCTTAATTATTAATAATCTCAATCCCTCACTCAGCTCTTAGGTTGATGTCACCTGGGAGGTAATATTTACTACATTGCATTTCCATAAATGGTGACCTTTTTTGTATGGATGTTGGACACCAGGGAATGCTCTTAAGTTAACTGCATTTCATCAGATCCCCCTACTATTTAATTTGATCTTATTTCTATCATTTCAACTCGAGATTTATTGTTCTTATCTTACATTCTAAAGAACTGAGGGCTGTCTTTGAAGTGGATATGAAAAGTTTCACCTCAAAGAGTCTACCAATATATCATTGAAAGTTTAAAATAACAAATACAAGAACAAAAATACTCTCCACTTGTCCAAGCATCCCAGGAGGTCTCTGTATTGTTTAAATTACTTCTGAGTTTAAGTTGCAATCGCTCTAGTAAATTAGCTAACATCTGCTGTCTGCCTGATGATGAAGGCCAGCCTACTAGAAGCCAAATACACTCTTTGCTTGAGTCATTTATTTACTATCCAGGACAACCCTGACTCACAGAAGTATAATATAAGCCACATTTTATTTTAAATGTTGTAATAGTAACCACATTTTAAAAAGTGGGAACAGATAAAATTAATTTAATAATACATATTTAGCTCAGTATATCAAAAGTCTTATCATTTCAATACATAATCAATATAAAAATTATTATCATTATTTTGAGATGGGATCTTGCTCTGGCACCCAGGCTGGAGTGCGGTGGAGCTCACTGTAACCTCAACCTCCTGGGCTCAAATGATCCTTCTGTCGCAGCCCCCTGAATAGCTGGGACCACAGGCACACACCTCCATGCCTGGCTAAATTTTTCATTCAACTTTTCTCTTTTTTTTGAAATGGAATTTCACTCTTGTTGCCCAGGCTGAAGTGCAATAGCACGATCTCAGCTCACTGCAACCTCCACCTCCCGGGTTCAAGCAATTCTCCTGCCTCAGCCTCCCCAGTAGCTGGGATTACAGGCACGGGCCACCACTCCTGGCTAATTTTGTATTTTTAGTCGAGACGGGGTTTCTCCATTTTGATCACGCTGGTCTCGAACTCCCAACCTCAGGTGATCCGCCCACCTTGGCCTCACAAAGTGCTGGGATTACAGGTGTGAGCCACCGTGCCTGGCCTTATTTAACTTTTTAATTTAATTTTTTATTAATTAATTTATTTTTTTATTTAATTATTTTATTTAGAAATTTTTATGTAGAGACGAGGTCTCACTATGTTGCCCAGGCTGGTCTCTAACTCCTGACCTCAAGTGATCCTGCTGCCTCAGCCTTCCAAAGTGCTGGGATCACAGGTATGAGCCACCACACTCAGCCAATACAAAAATTATTAATGAGATATTTTATATTCTTTTGTCTTCATACTAAGTCTTCAAAATTATGTGTGTATTATAATCTTATAGCACATCTCAAATTGGACCTGTTACTGAAGGAGATTAGCCATCCCAAAATATGCCATTTTGGCAAAACGATTATTTTGAGCTGAAGGCAATTATGAATTAACAGACGCTGAAAGGAGGTCTCTGCCCTCTCCTTATCTGCCTAAAATCAGAGCATAAACTTCCCTTGGTGCAGGTCTCCTCTCCAACCCTCCCCTGCCAGGAAATGAAGAATGACTATTATCACTGGAGATGAGGAGTCAACACTGAGATGAGTTTGCATAAACAGAACTTACTAAAATAACCTTTACCTTCCATTGGTTCTCCCATCATTTCGTAGTTACTTCCCTATGATTTACCATCCTTTGAAGCCCAAACTCTTTTCTCTTTGTTAAAATGGTATATAAGCCCTCAAGTCTAACTGCTTCTTTGAGTTTCACTTCTATTATGTGAACTCCCATGCACATAACTATTAATAAACATTGTGTGCCTTTTCTCTTATTAATCTGTCTTTTGTTAGTTTAATTTATTTAACTTAAGAAGATGGAGGAAAAGTTTTTCTTTCCCATCACTACATTTCAAGTGCTTAATAGCCACATAAAGCTAGTGGCTATATATTAGACAATGCAGGTCTAGGAGAATATGTAGCATAAATCATTTCTAATCTACACTTTGTTTTTTTTCTTAGGCAAAACCTATTTTTGTCAGTACTTTTTCCATGGTTGCAGAAAATCAGCATAAACAGTGTTACATTTTAGTAACTACCAGCAATTAATAACTTAATGGAGTCTGTAATACTTTAGTTTTATATTCTTGAAGGTTTCAGAGCATGAGAAAAAGACCAGTCCTTTCCCAAATTTCTTCGTACTTTGGTCCTGAAAAAGCTATTACTAATAGTTCTGCAAAGTGAAAAAAAGTAAATCTCAATTAAAAAATTATATGTGGTTTTAAAAACAAATAAATACAAAATGAGACTATATCAAAAAGCCAGGCACGGTGGCTCACACCTGTAATCCCAGCACTTTGGGAGGCTGAGGTGGGTGGATCATGAGGTCAGTTGTTCAAGACTAGCCTGGCCAACATGGTGAAACCCCATCTCTACTAAAAACACAAAAATTAGCTGGGTGTGGTGGTAGGCACCTGTAATCCCAGCTACTGAGGAGGCTGAAGCAGAGAATTGCTTGAACCTGGGAGACAGAGATTGCAGTGAGCCGGGATTATGCCACTGCACTCCAGCCTGGGTGACAGAGCGACAGAGTGAGACTCCTTCTCAAAAAAAGAAAGATTAAATCAAAGTAAGAATTCGCTTTGTACTTTGCTGGAATTTTCTATTCTGTAGTCAATGGTGGTTTCTAGTAGTGCAGGGCAGGGAAACTCCAGAGCCCAACTAAAATAACCACATGTTCTGAAGTTAATTAAAAGCATAAATTAGCGTTATAAATAGCAAGATGTCCCATTCAATGGTTTTAATTATTTTACTTCTTTGAAACAACAAATGGATTTGATTAAAGAATAATTTGATCTATTAAAATGTAATTAAAGGCATGTGTTTGAGCACTTCTATTATTTCTCCAAAAATATAAAGATGTGCCCTTTATCCCTTTGTATATTTTTTTTGGCTTCATTGAAAATTTACACAAGTGTTCAATACCTAAAATCTAAAAGTAGGATTAGATGTAAAATTCCCACATGATTGTTATTTTATTTTTCCCGCCACCATATCAGACATGAAAGATGAATTGCGAATCTTCTTCCTACTTTTCTTTCATGCTCTGCTCTGCTCTGAATGAAGACTCATGCTGTAGCAGTTAAATGAAAATAAGATCTTTTTTCCTTTGGCTTATCTTTACTAACAAGGGATTTTTTTGGGGGCGGGGGGTGGTATAGTTCCTGGTAAAGGAGAAGATAAAAACTCATCATTAACAGCCCCAGCAGACTTTATGGTGATATCAATTAAATTTTTGATAAATGAATGACTCTCTGA
Organism: Symphalangus syndactylus; assembly: GCF_028878055.3. NCBI lineage: Eukaryota > Metazoa > Chordata > Mammalia > Primates > Hylobatidae > Symphalangus > Symphalangus syndactylus. The sequence goes on from NC_072435.2 coordinate 88,291,901, forward strand.
GTAAATGAATGGATATGGCCATGACATAGGATGTAACAAATACCCAGGAACCTGGTATTAGAATCAATGCCCAGTTCTGAGAAGGCTCTGAGTATCATCCATAGTCCTTATGTCTTCCACGTGTGATTACTCCATGATGACTATTCTCTAGAAGCTTATATAAAAATAAATCTGCAGAAGGTTAGGGATGTTTGGGGCTGTTAGTACAATTCTTCAAAGGAGCTGAAGGTCTGATCAGATCTGTACAACTTTGCACATCTTGCATCCTGCCACGTCACAAACTCTCTGCTGTTCAGTTCAGCTATTACTGCAACTATTCACCTAAAAAACCAACTGTCAAGAAAACAAGTTGTGGCTCTACTGAAGCCTAAAGCCAACCACACTGTGGTGCTTCTAGTCTTGTTTTGTGTTCTGATTCTATGCCAGGGGTTTAACTTACAGTTCATGGACTCCTACTTGGATCATGGCTTTGGGAAGTCTATGAACTTCTGGATATAGCATGAGTCTTCTTTTTTTTTTTCCATTTTTCTACGAAGGGCTTTCAGTGGATTCTTGCAGGACCAAGAACCACTGCACAAAACACACATGCACACTGGGAACTGAGAAGCAACACTGTCATAATCAGTCAACTGAGAAGAGCCCACTGATGCCTGACTGCCAAGGAACCTGCTAGGCTGCTTTGCATCAAGAGAACAGACAATCCTGGCTTGGCACATTACATTTCAGCAATGGGGTGTCCTTTGGACTAGCAGCTTCCATTCAGTCCACACACAACTGTAAACCACACTGGGCTTTACGGATCAGAATTTTTAACTATAGAGAAAAGATCATGCACAGGGGTAGTATATCAAATGGTTGTGCCCGGGTCTTCTATACAGGGGTGGTGATTGAAGTTAAGAGCATCACTTTTTTTTTTCTTTTTTGAGACAGAATGTTCCTCTGTCGACCAGGCTGGAGTGCAATGGCACGATGTCAGCTCACTGCAACATCTACCTCCCTACTTCAAGCGATTTTTGTGCCTCAGCCTCCCGAGTAGCTGGGATTATAGGCACCTGCCACCATGCCTGGCTAATTTTTGTATTTTTAGTAGAGACAGAGTTTTGCCATGTAGGCTAGGCTGGTTTCGAACTCCTAACCTCCAGTGATCTGCCTACTTTGGCCTCCCAAAGTGCTGGGATTACTGGTGTGAGCCAGCGCACCTGGTCGAGAGCATCGTCTTTTGATGCAATAAACAAAGGTAGAACTTGACCATGAGGTAATTGCCATGTCATACCACGGAAATAGCTGAATGAGGGATGGCTGAGGATATTCATCTCTACAAATCATTTTCAAAGTTTATCTAGGTTATTGAACCAAAAAACCATGGGAAAAAACAATGGTATGTATTCTTTCACCCTTGATCTTAGAAGCGATGGTATGTATTCTTTTATTCCAAATACTTATCAAGGTCACCTAATAAAAGCAATTTATCTCCCTGAGAGATTTTGTGCTTCTGCCTTGGCCCATGTTAATGAGGCATGTTTGGCTCATGCCCGTAATTCCAGCCCACCTTAATGAACTAAAGGACAAAATCACATGATTTTCTCTTATATATGCAGAAAATAATGTTTAAATCAATTGTGAACTTTTGAAAAAGGTGTTTACAAAGCCAGGAATAGAGAAAAAGTTTTTTAAGTTGCCAAAAATCAGCAGCAAATTTAACATTTCTTGGGTAAATATTAGAAGCATTTCCTTTAAGGTTCAGAATGAGCTAGGATGCCTTTTGTTTTTTTGTTTTGTCTTAAAAATTTTTTTGAGACAGTCCTGCTTTGGCCCCCCAAAGTATTTTGGGATTACAGGCATGAGCCAGCATGCCTGGCCTCTAGGAGGTCTTTTAAATTATCTTTACTTCCATGTAATATTGGGAATTTTGATCAAGAGACGTAAGTAAGCAAAAGGATCAGAAGAAAGAGAGTCAGGAGACTCAGCTGTCATTATTTACAGATGATATAAATATTCACGGAAAACTCACAAGAGAATTGGCAGAATCTGTTTAGAATGGTGAATATAGTTCAGCAGAGTTCTAGAGACCTTTCTGAGCTCTATTAACCTAGGAATTAACCTAACAAAAATGCCCAGCTTCTCTTGAAGAAATCTTTAAAATTCTACGAAAGCTGTATTTTTCCAACTTTAACGTACCTCCAGATAACCTGGGGATGTTTAAAAAACAGATTCTGATTCGGTAGCTCTGGGGTGGGGCGGAGCCTGCGTTGACATTTCAAAGCCTCTCAGGTGATGCAGCAGGCCCCGTACAACACTTTTGAGTTGATGGTGCGGACGCACTTAAAGAACACGTGCAGACAGAAGGCATGATCATGTGGGGACTCTTTACCATTGCAAAGACTCTAATTCTCTCCAAACTAGTCTATGATCTTTAATACCATTCTCACCAAAATCCCAGTAAAATTTGGGGGTCAGGGGTACTTACTTAATTTACATGAAAAAAGGTCAACTTTCAGAAAAAAAAGTGGGGAAAATGGAGAATTTGGCTACCATATATTAAGACATGTAACAAAACCAAGGTAATTAAAAAACACCACCAACAACTTGATAATGCCCAGGAACAGACAATAAAACAATGGAACAGAATACAGAAACAACCCAGAAACAGACCACATGATATTGATTTATGAAAGAGATGGCATCAAAACTTTGTGGCTCATGCGTGTAACCCCAGCATTTTGAGAGGCCAAGGAGGGAGGATTGCTTGAGGCCAGAAGTTCGAGACAAGCCTGTGCAATATAGTGAGACCCCCATCTCCATTAATAATAATAAAAAAAAAACCTTGGTGAAACAAAAAATACATTGATAAATGGTATGCACAAAACTGGCTTACTAGATGGAGAAGATAAAAAATTCTCACACACACACACACACACACACTCTAAGCTAAAGACCTGAAGTTGTTTATGCTTCTGGTAGAGATTGGTCTTGGGCTTCTGATTCAAAGGCAGAAAGCAGAGGCGAAAGACACACTCTTTCTTTTTTTTTTCCTTTTTTGTGAGATGGAGTCTCGCTCCATTGGCAGGCTGGAGTGCAGTGGAGCGATCTCGGCTCACTGCAACCTCCACCTCCCGGATTCAAGCAATTCTCCTGCCTCAGCCTCCTGAGTAGCTGGGACTACAGGTGTGTGCCACCACACCTGGCTAATTTTTGTATTTTCAGTAGAGACAGGGTTTCACCACATTGGCCAGGATGGTCTCGATCTCTTGACCTCGTGATCCAACCCCCTCGGCCTCCCAAAGTGCTGGGATTACAGGCATGAGCCACCATGCCCGGCCAAGACACACTCTTTCAAGCAAGCTTCCTGCATCAGCTCATGGGATCCACTGCTTAACTCCTTCAGTTAGTCACCCTTGGCCTTGCCATTCATGGAAATTCCTCTGAGATTCTCACAACAAGCCAGTTCTCATACATTGTCTCAGTTATATGGTATTGTGAGTTGAGTTTTATGATTTCTTTTTTTTGGTCTTCATTAGTATTTTATTGCAAACTTGGAAAAAGGCACGTGAGGAGCTGATAATCTCATCCAGGTTTAACTACACTCAACCTTTTGATTATTGAAGCCAACGCATTAGAGGTTTTCTCTAACTCTGTGTTGTTCACAAATTTTATTTTCATATCCTTGTTTTCATTCAAGTGCATAATGACTATTTGAATAGGTCAGAGTCATAGACAAAGCTCTTAGACAAATAATCAAGAGCTTTCCCACAAAGCTGGTATAGACCCACTGATTGACCCTACGTGGGGATAAGGCACTTCCTGATTCTTTCCCTTTGTAGCCCTCCTCTCTACAGCTTAGGCCACCTGACTTCTCTCTATGGTCGTGGTTTCCCCCTTTTGTCTAGGGATAATACTCAGAATTTGAAGGTCTCCAGACCAAAAATCTAGAACTCAGCACAGGATCGTGATTCCTCCTTGTACAGTGCTGGCCCTTGTCCAAGGGCTAACAGCTGAGCTTCTGCCATGCCTGTGGCCCTTTCTTTTTCTTTTTCTTTTTTTTTTTTTTTTTTCCGACAGGGTCTAACTCTGTGACCCAGGCTGGAATGCTGTGGCATCATTACAGCTCACTGCAGCTTCGACCTCCCCGGCTCAAGTGATCCTCCTGCCTCAGCCTCCCGACTAGCTGGGACCACAGGCATGTGCTACAACAACCAGCTAATGTTTTTTTCTTTTTTCTGTTTTTTGTTGTTGTTGTTGTTTGTTTGTTTGTTTGTTTTTAGTAGAGATGATGTTGCATTATGTTGCCCAAACTGGTAGCTGGTCTCGAACTCCTGCCCCCAAGTGATCCTCCTGCCTTGGCCTCCCAAAGTGCTAGGATTATAGGCAAGAGCCACACCGCACCTGGCCAACGCTTTCTGAAATTCTGTGGTTCAGAAAACAGTATCCCAAAGTGAAGGCCTCAGAGGTAGCCTCAGAAGTAAGTTCTCTCTGACCTTCTCCTTCCCTCCTGTCTCTGGCCCATCAATCTCCCCTGAGGCTAGCCATAAAAACTATAATCCCTCTTCCTCAAGGTGTGTTATAGAAACTAGAACTCCTGTTCCCCAAAGCCAGCCATAAAACCTAAAAACATTACTCTAACCTCTCCCGCCGCTCCCGACCTTCCTGTGTAAGACCTGGCCATAAAGACATCTCTGACTTACATTGTTTGACAATAGACCATAAGACACTCATTCCAAAAAGGGTTCTGCTTCATACCTGGAAGGAAGACAGCTGCACAGAGAGGCCAAGAAGAACCTTAACAGACAGGCCTTGCTGGGATTCCCCACTCGGTCTATTTCCATTAGATTATACATTTTCTGTCCAACCACAGTTCTACACTGTGGTCCATTCTTCATGGAACCTAAGTATAAAAATGGATGGTTTTACCTGTATCTTTGAGTCTTCCTTCTAAAGGCTCCCATGTCATATAAAACTATGATTAAATAAATTTGTATGCTTTTCTCTTGTTAACCTGTCCTTTTTTATAGGAGTGTCAGCTTTGACCCTCAGGATGGGGAGAAAAGGGATCACTCCCTTACTATCCCTATGAGGTACAAAGTGATGTTATGGTTCTCTTTTTTTTTTTTTTTGAGACAGGATCTGGCTTTGTCACCCAGGCTAGAGTGCAGTGGCACAATCTCGGCTCAGTGCAACTTCTGTCTCCCATGCTGAACCAATCCTCCCACCTCTGCCTCCCGAGTAGCTGAGACTACAGGTGCACGCCACCAAGCCCAGCTAGTTTTTGTAATTTTGGTAGAGACAGGGTTTTGCCATGTTGCCCAGGCTGGTCTTGAACTCCTGGGCTCAAAGCGATCTACTGCCTTGACCTCCCAAAGTGCTGGGATTATAGGCGTGAGCCACCAGGCCCAGCCCATGATGTTATGACTTATGAATACAATGTAGAGTAATTAAATCAAGCTAAATAACATATACATCACCTCAAATACTTTTTTTTTGTGGTGAAGACATTGGAAATTTACTCTCTTAGCAATTTTGAAAAGTACTATACACGATTATTAACTACCTTCACCACCCAGTGCAATTTATCTCAAAACCAAACCAAAACACAACCTTGTTCCTCCTGTCTAACTGAGGCTGTATACTTTGACCATCATCTCCTCATTCCCCCAGCCCCCAACCTCTGGTAACCACCATTCTACTCTCTGTTTCTAAGAGTTTGATTGTTTTAGTTTCCAAATATAAGTGAAAAAATACAGTATTTGCCTTTCTGTGCCTGGCTTATTGCACTTAGCATTATGTTCTCTAATTCCATCTCTGTTGTTGCAAATGACAGAATTTCTTTCTTTCTCAAGGCTGTCACAGTACCTTTAAAATGCCATGATCTGTTAACCAGTCTTGTCTTCCTCAGCATCTTGTCTTTCTTCAACACTACATCATCTCCTCCATATTTTTCCATCCAGTATTGGCCAAAATATTATAAGCAATTTTATCAAATGCTTGCTGAAATCCATTATGTGATGTTGGTGACTTCCTCTGGCATGTAATCTACTAATCCTATCAAAAAAAGGAATGTTTAGCTTGGCATGCTTGGTCTCAGTGAATCCAAAGTAGATACCACTGTTTACCTTTCCTTTCTTTAAATGCTTACATGTCAAATATTGTTCCATTCTCTGGAATGACTTTTACCTGTGTATGGAAATTTGAATGTCATTCTACAGTAAAATTCTCAACCAAAAAAAAAAAAAAAAGCCACTGATTTCTAGTCATCAATCTATAAACACTAAAGACATTTTACTATTTCACATAGCAAAAAAATTCTGAGGTAGGGTGATTTCAGGTTGGTTGATTCAGCATCTCAATAATATTATCAAAGACTCAGATTCTGGCCAGGCACAATGGCTCATGCCTGTAATCCCAGAGCTTTGGGAGGCCTAGGTGGATAGATCATTTGAGCCCAGGGGTTTGAGACCAGCCTGGGCAACACAGTGAAACCCTGTCTCTACTAAAAATACAAAAATTAGCCAGGCGTGGTGGCATGAACCTGTAGTCCTAGCTACTCAGGAGGCTAAGGTGGGAGGATCACTTGGGCCTGGCAGGCAGAGGTTGCAGTGAGTGGAGATTGTGCCACTGCACTCCAGACTGGGCGACAGAGGGAGACCCTGTCTCAAAAAAAAAAAAAAAAAAAAAAAAAAAGGACCCAGATTTTTTCCATATCTGTGCTCTGCCACCATCATTACGATGGCCTTATCTTTGGCTGCTTCTCTTCATGGAGGCAAGGGAGCTACGGCAGCTATGACCTGCTTTTCTACAGGTCTTCTTTTCGGAGCAAGAAAAACATCTAGGAGCTCCCCTTGCCTGACCTGCCATTGTTTTGTTTCACAGAACTGGGTCACTTTCCCTCTCCAAACCAATCACTGGCAAGCTGAGACAGATCAGAATTTAATCCCGAGACATACAGGGAAGAGATGGGTAAACCCTTGAAATTGGCTGTTTACCAACAAGAGAAAGTCGACAAATGCTCTGGGCTAGGGAACCCTACTGTCTGTTCCAGACTGAAGGAATTACTCTCTAATTTGGAGAGTGGTCATATTTGAAGACAGTTACTGATGAAGACCTATTAAAATAACATGGACTTTTTATCTATTCAAAACAGCTTAAAACAGGACTGTGTCCAAAACAAAGGGGTAGATTAAGTTATCTCTAAAATTCCCTGCCAACTGTTTAATGCTGTGATTCTGTTCTCATTGTTTTCACTGTGGAAACTGCTTGCAATTTGGAAGACTGCGTGTCAGCAATGTTTGTGCTGCCAGCAAAAGTGCATAGTTGCTGATCTGTGTGCATTTCCCCAAATAGCACATTTGTGGAAAACTGAGTCACGGGGATTCTAGGTACTGTGAATCCATCATCTGCACAATTTTCTGAATGCCTTACATCTTAGACACTGGCGGCTTCCCTGTAAATAAACAAACTGTAATAAGACAGTTGACACATAACATGGGATTGGCCAAAGCAAAGCAGGTTTAGCTAACTGGTTTTCCTCTGGCAAATTGTTCCTTTTTTTTTTTTTTTTTGAGACAGAATCTTGCTCTGTTGCCCAGGCTAGAGTGCAGTGGCATGATCTTGGCTCACTGCAACCTCCGCCTCCTAGGTTCAAGCGATTCTTCTGCCTCAGTCTCCCGAGTAGCTGGGACTACAGGCGCGTGCCACTGTGCCTGGCTAACTTTTGTATTTTTAGTAGAGACAGGGTTTTACCATGTTGGCCAGGCTGGTCTTGAACTCCTGACATCGTGATCCGCCCGCCTCAGCCTCCCAAAGTGCTGGGATTACAGACATGAGCCACCTTGGCCGGCCATTGTTCCTTTTTTTTTATTTTGTGCTGAAAGCAGATGATTGTGTTAAATAAAGCAACAAATTAAATGTGGATGTTAGTGCTGCAATGGAGGAAAACTTGCAGAAAAGTTGACCTGACTTATTCAATCAAGTGCAGAGACATTACTGTGCTACCTGGGGAACTATTCATATACCATACAATCTATATGCCTTCCACCTGAGCAACCAAGTTCTTACAGCGCTAACTAGAGAAGGTGCAGGGAGGGGTGGGAGGGCTGGATCAAGTTATTTTTGTGGCAGTTAAGGTTCGATTACTAGTAGATCCATAAATCATCAGCCAAGGTTCTCTTTTCTCCAGCAGTGAGCATAGAGAGAAGGAGGTGCATGCAAGTGATACTGCAGGGACAGAATCAGAATCATCAGCACTTAGCAACTGATTGGATTTCTGGAGCAAGAAAGAAGAGTTGAAGATAATGTTGAACTTTCTCATTGGGAGATTTTACTAACATTATTGAGCAATTACTGCATGATGGATACTGCGCTAAGAGCATTATATAACTATTATACCTCTTACGTCTCCCGGTAGTTCTATTAAGTAAGTACCATTGTTTTCATTTGAGAGACAGGGTCTTGCTCTGTCACTCAGGCTGTAGTCCAGTGGTGCAATCTCAGCTTACCACAGCCTCGGGCTCAAGTGATCCTCCCGCCTCAGCTCCCCAAGTAGCTGTGGTCCCAGCTGGCTCCTTATGGAAAGCCTCTTGCTTCCTTAATTACTAACCAATGGTAACAGTTTTTTTCTTTTTTTTTTTTTTTTCAAGAGACAGGGTCTTGCTCTGTCACCGAGGCTGGAGTGCAGTGGTGGTATCATAGCTCACTGCAGCCTTGAACTCCTGGGCTTGAGGGATCCTCCCACCTCCGCCTCCTGAGTAGCTGGGACTACAGGCACGTGCCACCATGCCCAGCTAATTTTCAAATATTTTGTAGAGATTGGGTTCTTGCTAATTGCCCAGGCTGGTCTTGAACTCCTACCTCAAGCAATACTCCTGCCTCAGCCTCCCAAAGTGCTAGTACTTCAGGTGTGAACCACCACCCCTGGTGACCAACAGTAATTCTATGCTTCAGTCTCTTGCATCGTTACCCTTATCTTGTGTCCTTATGATCATCATAAATAGCTCATTTGGCCAGGCACAGTGGCTCATCCTGGGCAGCACACGAAACCTCATCTGTACAAAAAAATATAAAAATTAGCCAGGTGTGGTGGCACATGCCTGTGGGCCCAGCTACTTGGGAGGCTGAGGCAGAATTGCTTGAGGCTGGGAGGTCAAGGCTGCGGTGAGCTGAGATCATGCTTCTGCACTCCAACCTGGGTGAGAGAGCGAGACCCTGTTTCCAAAATAAAATAAAATAAAAGCTAATTTGTCTCAGGCTTTGAATTAATCTGCATTAGCTCATGTAATTGTTGCAATAACTCTATGTGGTAGGTACTCTCAGCCCTGTTATGCAATGGGTTTGAAATGACTACTGATATACAGAGGTTTGAAATGATGTTACTTGCCCAAGTCTCATGGTGAATGGAGGAGCAAGGAATGGAACTCAGATCATTTGACACCAAAGCTCTGACCACCACACAGCACTGCCCTCTTTAGCCAAACTAATGTTTTTGTCTTTCTTACCTTTGACCCATTTTATTCCACCTTTCTGAGGTATTTTCAGCATTTTCATTAAGATAGTGAATACAACAATTATTTAAGCAGCTAATCCTTAAATATACTTCTATAAAATGTCCTTTTAGTTTCATTTTCTCCTTATCACTCCCCAAACCCACCAGACCTACACTTCGTATTTTCCCAAACATGTGTATACACAAGGCATTCACCTGGTTTTATATGATGTCCTTTCCTGTTCTCTCAACCTGGTAAGGTTAAGAAGGAAACTGATTTAACATATTAGAGGGGATAGTGCTACAAAACAATATGAGACACAGACAATTTTGTAAAAAAAAAAAAAAAAAACCTTGTATGAGATACCTTATGTACATACACAGAACAGTTAAATCCTGGGCAACATGAAAAAAGCTTCATCTCTACAAAAAAATACAAAACTTAGCTGGGCATGGTGGCACAGGCCTGTAGTCCCAGCTACTCGGGAGGCTGAGGTGGGAGGATTGATTGAATCCTGGAGGTCGAGGCTGCAGTGAGCCGTGATTGACAGAGTGAGATCCTGTATCAGAAAAAAAATAAAAAGAAAAATATAATAAGAAAAAAGTAAAGTACAGTGAATGACTAAGTGTTCTTAAGAAAAATCAAAGCAACAATCCATGGAAGAGGTAGACCTTAAGGATGAGTGGGATATGATGGGAAAAGGGTGGAAGCTAGAGTGAAGACAGAAATCAACATCTCATTACTGACAGCTATTTATCAAGCACCTCCATGTGTTTGGCCATTAAATTAAAGTTTTGAGGATAGAGATGGAAAAGCTGCTTGCTGTCTTTCTCCCAAAAACTCTGTGTTTGGGAAAGGCTTAAACAGATAGCAAAATACACAGTGACACAAAGAGGCACACAATACACAGAGCAAGAGTTTCAAGCATTCTGAAAATGCAGGGAACATATCCCAGTAAGAATGCTAAGCCCTGGGACAGAGGGTGAGCGGTTTACGTGGATCAAAGTGCTCACTCATGATAACGACAGCCTTCTCTAAGCCAGGCACTGAATACTATGGATACAAAGAGCTCCGAGTCATCAAGAGGAACCAGGAACTCTAATATGATGTGTGGAGCAGGCTATGAAAAGAGGGATACCTCTCCCAGTCAGAGGCATCAGAGAAGGCTTCCTGGTGGAGGTGAGTAGGAATCACGTGCAATCATGCAGGCGAGGCGGGGAGAGGACACTTCCGAGCAAAGAAACTGGTTAGAAGATGTACTGGTGTGTAGGGAGAAAGAGGGCCTCCAGGTCACTCAGGGTTGCTATGAGAGCACAAAGTGTAAGGCCAGGAGCAGTGAGATGACATGGAAGAGAGAGGTGGTGACTGGCTGCCTTAGGGAGCCTGGGCTTGATATTGAGCCAGGAGAATGTTTTAAGCATCCTTTAGGTTAGGGAGCTGTATGAATTAGATTCAGGTTGAGCCAAGATTTTAGCAAGCTTCAAACGCCCAAACTGAGCAAATCTTCCCTCACTATGAGTTTGCTATGATCACTGTTCTTATAGTTCAGAGAATAACTGTGCTCTAGATATTCAGCTCAATTCGAAGTGGAGCTGCTGAAAAATTTATTAGTGCTGGAGTGCATAGGATGCTGTTCATGCGTGAATAGCATTTTAAAGGGCTGTAGATTAAAAGCGAGAGGTCTCTGAAGTCCAATTTCAAAACCCAGAGCCTCTCTCCCATTTATCTCCTATTTCCCACCAATCCTGGAATGAGTCTGTAGACCACTGTAACTTCTCCTTCTCAACTTTCACATCTTTTCTTCTCTTTCTATTATCAACTGTTACATTCCCTTTGGGTGTTTTCTTTTTCTTTCTTTTACCACTTATGATAACCACATGGTCATACTATGGGAAATGCAGAGCTGAGTCCCATTAGCGTCCATTGAGAGCCTGCTGTGCTCCAGGCATTGTTTGGGGCATTTGAAATCATTATCTCATTTAATTCTCCTATCAACAGTAAAAGGCGGGTGGCCTTTTACATGAAGAATTTGTGTCACAGACAGGATAAATTACTTGCCCAAATTCACACAACTAGTAATGGACAGAGGTTTTTCACATAAGCTTTTTGGAAGTGAATTGGAACACACTCTTCTCTGCGAATTCCCAAAGCCCTTGGGATGGTAATACAAACCTTTGTCATGACCTACAAGGGTCTGGATGGCGATTCCTCTGCTCTCCCACCCTACAACCAAACCCAGACAGTTGGCATCCAGGGCCCAAGGTCCCGGCCACTCTAGTATACTCTCTCTGGGTTTTGAAACAGTTGATTTAGGATCCTGCATATACAATGAGTTACGAATCATATTCTGCGAGTTTCTGATCTAAGTTAACCATTCTTTCTTACCAAGGAGACGAGGAACAAACACACAGACAAGAAAGAGCTGCAGGGGAGTAACAATAACCTCCAACAGGTTCTTAGTTGGAACGGACCCATCACACCAGACAAACAGGAGAAAAACAGAAGTTTATTAATACGGATATTTTGTACACACATGGGAGACATCCAGAGAATGAGTTTTCAAAGAGGTGGCTTTAAGTTCCAGTTTATATATAGCATCTTCAACAAAGAACAATGGATTTTTAGAGAAGTGGAAAGACAACAAGAAAGAACTGTGAGTTTCTGTGAGCAGGCTGGCAACTCGAGGAAAAGCAAACAAACAGCAGATAAATGCTAGTTAGGAAAGCCTGCCAATGCGAATTCCTCTGGTTCCCACTCTAGGCTGATGAGGGTCTAAAGCTGTCTTCAGTGGTTAATCTTTTCTTGGGGGGAAAAGGCGGGGGTTGGTGGCCAGGATATTTTTTGCCTTTGTAAATCTATGTCCTCCTTTTGGACAAATGGGGGCAGAGACCTCTCCTGTACCTGTTTCTTCTTGAGCATCTTCAGCTCAACAATCCTTCATATTCTGGGGAAGATATTCTGGTCTCCCACAGAGCCTTTCAAAGAAGGTTCAGCTCTGGTCTGGGTTCCTCATCTCTCACTATTATCTGAGTTTCGGTGTCTCCCACCCTCCTCTGAGTCCATACTGGTCGGTGGAAGAGGCTGCTTCGCTGAATAAAGGCCCTAATGTTCTATTTGCACAAAGCTCAGTCTTTCTCTATGCTGAACTTGGCTTTATTACTAAGTGGCTGTGAGATTTTCTTGTTGTCAACTCTCCTATCTCAGTTTCAGTTTCCTCATCTGTGCAAAATCAGTCATCCCCAAAGTGTTGCCCAGATCAAAAATTTTAGAATTCTATGAAGAGCTTTACCCACTAGTAGAAGAGAGAATTAATAAATTCATCAATGAGGACCCCATTTGCACTATTGTCCAGTATAATTATTTAAACATTCTATCTTTGTGGCATTTATAATTACTTATTGTAAATGAAACCGGTGTGAAGGACACACATTTTTAATGCCTTTAATTGTCATCCAAAGGTGCTTTCCAGCTGAAAAATTCCATGATTCTAAATGTGTATCAATTTCATGTCAGGCAGGATCAGAGGCTTGGTCAATATTATTTTTTCCACAGTGAAATTGTGTAAGGCAGGAGATTCTACTTAAGCTAACAAATGTGTATCCTTCACAATGGAAGAATAAATAAAAGTATAAGCTGTGGATTTGCTAATAGTTTCTTCCTGCTAAAAATATTAACCTCTTCTATTCCTTAACAAGAACTTAATACACGTAGTTTTAGCTTAAAATGTTTGGGAATTTTTGGTGTCTTGAAGTACCTTCTGCAAATTTATTTCTCATTCTCCAAATTCTATCTCCCTTTTCTGAATGTTCTTGATGCTACATTTTCATGTATTCATCAACTTGAGATGTTTGGCTCCTTTTTTTTGTTTGTTTTTGAGACAAGGTCTCACTCTCTCGCCCAGGCTGAAATGCAGTGGCATGATCATAGCTCGCCACAGCCTCGACTTCCCTATCTTAGGTGATCCTCCCACCTCAGCCTCCTGAGTAGCTGGGACTACAGGCACGGGCCATAATGCCCAGCTAATTTTTGTATTTTTTGTAGTGGCGGTGTTTTGGCATGTTGCCTAGGCTGGTCTTGAACTCCTGGGCTCAAGTGATCCTCCTGCCTCGGCCTCCCAAAGAGCTGGGATTACAGGCGTGAGTGACCACACCTGATCTTTTCTACTGTTCTCTGACCTCCCCAACATGTTCACATTTCCCAAATCACTGTTATCTACAGAGAAATCTCCATCAAATATTTCATTATTTGAAAGAAGCGACACCAATAAAGAATTTACTCTCTGTTTACTTGGACATAAAGAGCTACTCCAAATTAAGACCTCACATTTTCTCATCTCCTTCTTTGCAATCAAAATAAAATTGAAATTAAACTGGGATAAGTGCAACACGTTGTATCTAAGCAGCCATTGTCAAATTGTTTCTAAATATCAACAGTAAAAGCTCTAATCTGAGCAATTTTGGAACAAACGTATATCCCAAAGGGAAATGAATTTTCAAAATGGTATAGGACTCAACATTGCATATTTTAGTCTTCAGGCCAAGCAGGGAAATGCTAACAAGCTACTTCTTCCAATTTTGCTATTAATGCAAATTGATGTAAAACTACCTGCTGTGGGCGAAACACTCAGCCTCTGCAAATGGCCTCATTCTGAAACGGTCAGTGTCAGGGAAATGGTGTTTCCCTTCCACAGCTCACTGAAATGGAGATGGCACGGAATGGAGTAAAGGGATCCGCTTTCTAATCAGGCAAAATTAGATTCATTTGAATTGGTGCATGGACTGAAATGAAGGGAAAATCCCACCAGTGCCTATTTTTACCTCCTTAGACAGCCTTTGAGCCACTAGGCAGAGTAAAACCACACATGCTAAAAATTTCCCACATTGATACAGAATTCATGAGGAAATTATTTTCACACTTTAATGGAATGGTTCTATTGCTTACATTATACAATGTAAGGGAGAAAAATTACTAAACTCAGAAGCACATTTCCGTATTTCTCATCAACTTAGTTTCTTCCATACAAACATAAGAAGCTACCCCAACTATTATAGAGCACATTTTGCAACTTTCACTAATGCATAGTAGTCATGTGATCAAAAGCAAAAATATCAAAGCAAACACACAGACAACAAATGAAAGCAAACCTTTATAGTGTATCATTCAGTGAAAAATACATGTTCTAAAGAGTTGTGATATATGATACTATGGAACTATAATATATTCCAGTTTCTACAATTTCAGTTCTTTTCAGATTTGGTGTTTATAAAATAACCTAGTAAAGAAGTGGTAGAAGAAAGTGAAATTTTACACAGTGGATTATGTGAAACACAAACTAACGAAACCAGCCAAAGTTTCTGGGTTCCTTTTTTTTTTTCCAGCCTTCCCCCAGCCAAATGAGTTTTGAATTCACATAGGATTTTTTTAAATCATTTATTTAATTCTCCTATATTTTAGAATAATAGCATTCTTAGGTTAGTAGTTTTCAGACTTTAAATTTTCAGGACAGTAAAATTTCCCAAGGCAGTAGAAAGAGCTGACATAGAGTTGCCAAACTGCTAATTTTGCCAATAACAACAATAACAAAAAGCTACCATTGCCATCATTTCAGACAGGAAAGGATATTTCCACACCAAAAATGTAGGAAGTTCATAATGTCAGAATACAAAAGAGCTCTTCCCAAGAAATACAATTTGTTAACCGTAGATAATTTTAAAGGATATACTTACAGTTTTATACACATTTAGAAACATTTAAAACATTAAAATTTATTTTATACTACAACAAATGTTATGTTCCCTCAGTACAATTTTTGTTTTTTAATTTTATTTTATTTTATTTTTTTTTGAGACGGAGTCTCACTCTTTCACCCAGGCTGGAGTGCAGTGGCCTGATCTCGGCTCACTGCAGGCTCCGCCCCCCAGGGTTCACGCCATTCTCCTGCCTCAGCCTCCCGCGTAGCTGGGACTACAGGCGCCCGCCACCTCGCCCAGCTAATTTTTTGTATTTTTAGTAGAGATGGGGTTTCACCGTGTTAGCCAGGATGGTCTCGATCTCCTGACCTCGTGATCCGCAGTACAATTTTTTTAAAATTTGATAGCACTATATATATTTCATACTTTGGTATTTGATAGCACCCATGACGAAGAGCTCTAAGCTCTGTCATTTGTTTTGGTGTTACATTTTTATCAGTGCCATTATCAAACATTCTGTTTTACAGATATAAGCAAAAATAAAAACACCAGTCTTAATAGTGTTTTTTTTTGTTTTGTTTTGTTTTGTTTTGTTTTGTTTTGTTTTGTTTTGTTTTGTTTGAGATGGAGTTTCTCTCTTGTTGCCCAGTCTGGAGTGATGGTGCGATTTGGACTCACTGCAACCTCTGTGTCCCGGGTTCAAGCGATTCTCCTGCCTCAGCCTCCAGCGTAGCTGGGATTACAGGCACCCGCCACCAGGCCCAGCTAATTTTTGTATTTTTAGTAGAAGCGGGGTTCCGCTATATTGGTCAGGCTGGTCTCGACCTCTTGACCTCGGGTGACTCATCCACCTCGGCCTCCCAAATATGCTGGGATTACAGGCGTGAGCCACCATGCCCAGCCTAATACCGTTTCAATTATTCTGACATAGCCTAGGCAAACCAATATACTAAGGAACAGTAGCTCCCACATTCTCAAGTCCTTCCTTTTACCTTGCTTACAATGGGCAGGTAGGAAGGCCGGCTGAGCCAGGCCAGGTGGGTGGCTGGGACTCTGCAGGAAGTAAGCTCAGGGCTCTCCTCAGTCATTGCTCCTCACTTTCAGGGCAGAACCATATGGTCTCCTTGCCTTACAGAGAGAAGCTGGAAATTTTTACAATAGGTGTTCTGTGGGCCAGTAAAAACTCTGGCCCTTCCCAGCATTTGGGAACTATTGCAATGGGTCATTTAGTCTTTGAATTTCTGAATTTTGTGTGATCCAGAGGAGCCTGAGACTCTGTGTGGATGTGGGTTGAATCCACAGCCATCAAAAAGCACCTTCCCATTGGTAAGTTAAACATAGTAGAAAAAGCACTGGTTCTAGGGACAGAAAAGTTGGGTTCAAGTCTCTATTTAACATAGACAGTTGACTCTTGAACAATGTGGAAGTTAGGGGTGTTGACCCTTCCTGTAGTTAAAAATCCAAGGATAACTGTTGACTCCCCACCAAAACTTAATTACGGTTAGCCTGCTGTTAACCAGAAGCCTTACTGTTAACATAAATAGTCAATTAACACATATTTTGTATGTTATATGTATTATATATTGTATTCTTACAAATAAAGTAAGCTAGAGAAAAGAAAATGCTATTAAGAGAATCATAAGGATGAGAAAATATATTTACTACTCATTAAGTGGATCATCACAAAGGTCTCATCCTCATCATCTTCACATTGAATAGGATGAAGAAGAGGAGGAAGAGAAGGGGTTGGTCTTACTGTTTCAGGGGCGGCAGAGGTGGAAGAAAATCTGAGTATAAGTAGACTCACACAGTTCAAACCCATAATGTTTAAGAGTTAACTGTACTTGGTTTCATAACGTTTTCTAATGTTTTTCTCATGTTCAGATTGGGGTTGTGGGGAGGAAGACCACACAGATAAAATGCTGTCAAGAATTCTTGATAGAATTTGAGAGGCCGAGGCAGGTGGATCACGAGGTCAGGAGATCGAGACCATCCTGGCAAACACGGTGAAACCCTGTCTCTACTAGAAATACAAAAAATTAGCCAGGTGCAGTGGCGGGAGCCTGTAGTCCCAGCTACTCGGGAGGCTGAGACAGGAGAATGGCGTGAACCTGGGAGGCAGAGCTTGCAGTGATCAGAGATCGCACCACTGCACTCCAACCTGGGCAACAGAGCGAGACTCTGTCTCAAAAAAAAATAAAAAATAAAAAAGAATTCTTAATAGAATTCTCATCATATTCTATCAAGGGTACATACTATCAATAGAACATCACTATTGATATCAACCTTGATCAACTGGTTGAGATAGTGTTTGTCACATTTCCTCATTGTGAAGTTACACTTCCCTCTTTCCACACTACTCTTCAGAAGGAAGTCACTTAAGGAATGGGAAGCTACGTTCCACCTCCTTCAGGGTATAGTAGCCTCATAAATTGTTTGAAATTCATTTGCATGGAAGATTTGTCTATTCTCCTCCATCTATTTATTTGACAATTTATTTATATCAATATGTTGTCATTAGTTTTCATTTCAACTGTTCTAATATGTGTATAGTAATGGTCTTAATTTGCATTTCCCTTGATGGCTAGTGATATTGAACATATCTTCAAATGCTTGTTTGCTATCTTTGCATCCTCTCTGGCGAACTCTCTGGATGTCTTTTGCCAACTTTCAACTGGATTCTTTTTAATGTTGAGTTTCAGAGTTCTTTATATATTCCAGATACTAGTCCTGTGTCAGATGTGTGATTTGCAAATATTTCTCCCAGTCTTTAGCTTGTCTTTTTATCTTCAACAGGGTCTTTTGCAGAGTAAAACTTTTAAATTTTGATGAAGTCCAATGTATTATTTTTCTAATGGATTGTGCTTTTGGTATCACATTCAAGAACCCTTTACCAAGCGCAAGGTCCCAAAGACTCTTCTATGTTATCTTCTAAAAGTTTCATAGTTTTACATTTTACATTTACATCTATAATTCATTTTGAGTTAGTTTTTTTTATAAGGTATGAGATTTAGATGAAGATTTATCTTTGTCTATGAATATCTAATGAGCCAAGAATATTTTTAAGGAAGTGATATCAATGGAAATGAACTCTAAACCAGATGAAGATGGGGCCAGGTGTGATGGCTCATGCTTGTAATCCTAGCACTTTGGGAGGCTAAGTGGGGGGGATCCCTTAAGCCCAGAAGTTCAAGACCAACCTGGGCATCAAAGTGAGACCCCATCTATACAAAACAAACAAAGAAAAAATTAGCCTAGTGTGATGGTGCGGAGTACTGTGGTCCCAGCTACTCTGGAGGCTGAGGTGGGAAGATCCGAGGTAGAGGCTGCAGTGAGCTGTGATCATGCCACCACATTCCAGCCTAGGCAACAGAGGGAGACCCTACCTCCAAAAAATAAACAAATAAGTAATAAGTAAAGATAGAAGAAGGCTTACGGATAATTCTTAAGTGTTAGAGTCCATGCTTAAGGTAAAATAAATGTAGCTATGGGCTGGGCTTGGTGGCTCACACCTGTAATCCCAGCACTTTGGGAGGCCAAGGTGGGCGGATCACCTGAGGTCAGGAGTTTGAGACCAGCCTGGCCAACATGGGGAAACCCTATCTCTACTGAAAATACAAAAACTAGCCAGGCATGGTGGTGCTCTCCTGTAATCCCAGCTACTCAGGAGGCTGAGGCAGGAGAATCGCTTGAACCTGGGAGGCGGAGGTTGCAGTGAGCCAAGATTGCACCACTGCACTCCAGCCTGGGTGACAGAGCGAGACTCCATCTCAAAAAAAAAAAAAAAAAAGTAACTACAAAGCCAGTCAGCCAAAAACTAAGAAATAGATAGTAGTTGGAGATTTCAGAAAGAAAGCAGCTACTGGTGGTGTAAATAAAAAGCCCAGTAGTGGCCAAGGGGGTGACTGGCTGAGATGAGGTGGAGTGGGGTAAAGAAGGGAAGGAACTGAGATATCAGGGTGTAGAGAGGCTGCCTGTGAAAGCTGAGGTCAGAGAATGATGCAGGAGTGGGTGGAGAGAAAGCACATTGGGCAGGGGCTCAAGTGTTTTTGAATGAGCAGGAGTGAGCGGAGGTCAAGGAGATGACTGGTCCAAGATGGGGGGAAAGGAGCAAGAGGAGACAGTGTCAGAAGGGAGGGAGAGAAATGCTTTGCAGTCAACAGTGAGGAGCCAGGGGGATGCTTTTCCTACTTCTTGGCCTTAGGGGGCGAGGGGGATGAGAAAGAAAAAAACAAAACAAAACAAAAAACTATCCTGTCCTTGAAGAGGCAGTGGGGAAGGAAATGGCCTCAGGAGTCTTCCAATGTCCATTAGAGCAAACAGGTGAAAGGAATATTTGGAGAAAATGCTGCATGAGCTGATCCCAGGGCAAGAGGCAGGAGGGCAGTTTCAGGAAGTCAGAAATACCAGAAATAGGAAGAAGGCTTTGAGTCATGCTGGAGAGCAGAGCTCAAGTGACAGAGCTGCCTTTGGTTATCATGAAATTCTGAGGGATACGTCCTTGTTAAACTGGGCCTGAAAGTCAAGACTGGAAGTTCTAAGAGTCCTCAGAGAAAAAGAGGGTGAGCTGATATTCAGGCCTCTAACTGAGATAATTATGTGAAAGCACTTTGCTTGCTTGCTTGCTTATTTATTTATTTATTTATTTAGAGATGGAGTCTCGCTCTGTTGCCCAGGCTGGATTGCAGTGGCACGATCTTGGCTCACTGCAGCCCCCGGCTCCCCGGTTCCAGTGATTCTCCTGCCTCAGCCTCCCAAGCACCTGGGATTACAGGCATGCACCACCACACAGCTAATTTTTTGTATTTTTAGTAGAGATTGGGTTTCACTACGTTGGCCAGGCTGGCCTCAAACTCCTGACCTCAGGCGATCTGCCCATCTCAACCTCCCAAAGTGCTAGGATTATAGGCCTGAGCCACTACATCCGGCCAAGCACTTCGTTTATAAAGCTGTGTCTTAAAAAGCTGGAAATCACTAGCTATTGTTAGGTGGTGAAAGGCATTACACAAAGCAAATTAATATGTTTGATACTTGTCCAGAAATTATATATTTATGATTATATCTACACACATGATAATATTAAAAAATACCCATTGTTGCTGGGAGCAGTGGCTCACTGCTATAGTCCCAGCCACTCTGGAGGCTGAGGATGGAGAATTGCTTGAGTCCCGGAGTTGGAGGTTATAGTGAGCTATGATCATGTCACTGCACTCCAGTTGGGGTGACACAACAAGACCCTGTCTCTAAAAAATAAAAATAAAAAATCCAATCGCCTAGACATAACAATTTCATGGTGAGTTATATAGACAAATACAGAAATACACACATACACGTTAGCCAAAAATGGTAAGTTCAAGCAGCTGTAAAATAAAATGCAATCAGACATTTTACAGCTTGTATTTTAAGGTCCTGGCTCAGTTCAATCCGTCTTCTCACTGGTTCCTGCTTCTCTCTTCTTTGTTCTACTTCTATTTCTCACCATGTTTTGACAGGTGAGGTTGTTCATGCAAAGGGATCCAACAAAAATACAGGGATGCCACCTTTGCCTCCTCAACCAGGACAGAGCAACCCTCCCTTTCCTCCTTGCAGCAAAGCAGGCAAAACACACATTCTCCTACCGCCCCACCATGAAGCCGAGGCACGAATGGCAGTGTTGCTATTGTTTTGCTTGCAGGGAGGGAATTTTTATGCAATCAATAATTCACCTGCCCTCTTTGCCCAGGATCAGCTCTCCACCCGAACCCCTGTGAGCTTCAGTGGTAGAATACTTCAAGCTTCAGCCAGCACAAACATGTCACAGCAAGAGGGACAGCGATTGTATTTGCACACACAATTTGTTTAAGTACAGGCTTTATTTGATCCTTAAAAAAAAAGAACCGCTTTGGTATTATATTACAACCAAAGGAATTTAGCCTTTAACCTGCAGTTTCCCTACTCTCAGTGATATAAAAGCTTTTTCTGATAAGAGGTGAGGCCCAGTGAAATTTTCTTCTTTTCCCTCATTCCCGGAGGTGAGGTAATGAACTCACAACTTAATTAGACCGTGTTTTATACCAACTAAAATAATAGAAGGGAGTCTTTGGTAACATGGCAAAAAAAAAAACCAAAAAAAAAAAAAAAAAAAAAAAACCAGGAACTCCAGGCATCATAATACAGACAAATATGCGATTAGAATTAATCAGGATATGGAAAGATATGTTTATCCTGTAGATACTTCACCCTGAGGCCATACCATTTTTATTTCCCCTCCATTGGGCATAATGGAAGGGACTTGAACCCTCTGCAATGGACTGAATGTGCATCCCCCTGAAATTCATATGCTGGAGTTCTAATCCCCAAGGTGATGATATTAGGAATGGGGCCTCTGGGAGGTCGTTAGAGTTAGATGAAGTCCGGAGGGTGGAACCTTCATCATGGCATTAGTGCCCCATATAACAGGCCCCAGAGAGATCCCCTGCTTCTTCTAGCATGTGAGGTTACAGTGAGAAAACAACCGGCTATGAGGAACCAGGCCCTCACCAGACACTAAATCTGTCAACACCTTGATTTTGGACTTCCCAGCCTCCAGAACTGTGAGAAATAAATTTCTGTGTTTATAATCTACCCAGTCTATGGCATTTTGTGATAACAGCCTGAGGAACTATGACATTCTTCCCCACTGCCCAGCTCCACTGAGAACTTGAGAGCTAGGACTCTAGAGGACACCTGAGAGAGAGAGGCTGGCTGGAGAACAAAGGGAGATAGGCTTTTTTTTTTTTTTTTTTTTAACAAAGGCCTTCTTGTTGCCCACCAAGGAGGAGGATTCTCATAGACTAATTTCCACCAATGGAAAAAAACAAGAGCAGCTTCGCACCATCCTCTGAACTCAGGGTCTCTCCAATCATCACACAGCAAGGTTTTTTGTTTTTGTTTTTCAGGTAATAGTCTGTGTATTTGTTTTCTATGCTGTGTGACAAATTACCACACACTTAACAGCTTAAAGCAACACATGCTTATTATCTCATATGCTCTTTGAGTCGGGAGCCTGAACACAGCTCAGCTGGGTTTTGTCCTTAGGGTCTCACCTGGTGGCAATCAAGGTGTTGGTCAAAGTTGGGTTCTCATCAGAGGCTTGACCAGGTAAAGATCTCTGCGCATACTCCCTCAGGTTGTTGAATTTATTTCTTTGCCACTGTAGGGTTCACGGCAACTCAATTCTTCAAAGTCAGCAACAGAAAGAGAAAGAGAGAGAGAGAGACTCTATATGGGTCTACTAAGAAAACAGAGTTCTACATGAGCTAACATAATCTTGGGAATGACACCTCTTTACCTTTGCCATATTCCATTGGTTACAGGCAAGTCACGGGTCCTGCCTACACTCAGGAGGACAGAAACCTCAGGAGATAGAGATCCTGGGGACCACCATAAAGTCTGTCTGTGTCTCTCTAGTCTAGAAATTTAAGGGTATAGCCAAGGAGTTCTAGAAGCAACATTTGTAGAAGAATCATAAAAAGAGGGTAGATATTTTAAGTCTACACACATATTCACACACCCTAACCTACAAATAAAATAAAGGTAGGAGTTTTTCTTGGTGGTCAATGGCATGAGATATTGTAGTCATGCAGCATGGCTTTGCATCTCTGATCTATAATTTATTGGTTGCTTAACTTTACTAAGCCTCAGTTCCCATTTTTAAAATGGGAATCATGGTACTTATCTTTGAAGATGTTATGAAAATTAAATTAGATAAAGTAGACAAAACACTTAGCACAATGCCCGGCATAAAAATGCTCAACAAATGACTGCTATTGTATCCGGGTAAGATCCTGAGGTACCTCGAACCAAGTAGAATTTTATTTTTTTAGTTTTATATATTTAATTAACTAATTAATTTTTGGAGACAAGATCTCCAAAAGTCACTCAGACTGGAGTGCAGTGGTGCAATTATGGCTCACTGCAGCCCAAGAAACAAGGCAGGATCAGCAGCCACAAAGTCCAACAGTCAGCCAGGCTCCCATACTGCAGGAGTCTCTATCACAGCCCAGCTCTGGATATGGGCAAATGAAAGCTAGCAGCAGAGTACCCAGGCTACCTCTACACAGGGAGTGACTGTGGAACTTCAAGAACAAAAAAGAAGCAAAAGACGCGGGGTGGCCTGGCTGGGAGGGACTAGGGAACAGGGACATCTTGCAGATAACTCTCAGGACTGAGGAGTAAATATCTTTTATTAAACAAAGCTTGTAATTCTGACTCTAAGCCTGGCGTTCCTAACAATGGCAGGGACTGATGGCTGTGAAAGGCACTAATCAGACACCGTAGATTCGTGTTTACACTGGGAAGGGCTGCTGATCCTGCATAGGCCTTTGAAGCCACCCATGCTCATACAGATTGTAATGCACTATGAAGTAATGTCTTCAAATAAAAGGGAGGAGTTGAAATAGACCTGTCTAGCCAGTTATTTCTCTAAGGCACTTCAAAGAAGCATTTTCTTTGATCATTTTGACTTTCCGTCTATAAGAAATGTGAACATATTACTCATAGAAATTACTGAGAGACCTCAGGCCAATGGGGGCTTCAGTTTGACCCATCGCCAGTGAAATGGGAAGGATAAGGTAGGGGAGGGCACACTGGTTCTTAAAACTTCCACCAGGAAGTGACACACATCCCCCGCTCCCTCACATTTCACTGGCCAAAGCAAGTCACCTGGCTCATCTAACTTCAAGGGGAACAGAGAAGCACCATCCTGCCACGTGCTGAGAAGGAGGGTGGGCAGATACCCACGACCCCCAGTAAACAGCACTGATGACTAACACAAAGGCCGAGTGACAAGGAGGTGTTTTTAGGAGGTCAAACAAAGGAGTATATTCTTCAAGAAAATAAGGCACTGATGAGCTTTGTTACATCTCCACAGTAATTTCTAAAATGGAATTTCCCTGTTGAAGGCCTTTAATATGAGCATTATAATTGTTTAAGAAAACAAAGTGTCCTGATTTGACTAAATTATCAAGGAAAAATGTGGAAATTACAAAACTGGGACCAAAGCAATTTTCCCACGTGTAACTGGAGGATGAAACAGTCCATCTGTCATTCTGGATTTTGGTGGGAAAATCCACTGTAGGACTCTACAAAGGAAAACTACCAAAACTCGGATGGCACCTTAAACCTTTTCTCCCTGGAACTTGCCTGTTATCTTGCTTTTTCTCTCAGCCGTTTCAACGCATTTTACGTGTATCACCACATCTGGAGCTTCAGATAACCTGATGATGACTATTTATATTTCACTCACATGTTACTTCATTCAACAAACATTTACTTTTGAGGATCTGCTACATGCAGCATTCTTCTCTAGACACTAGGGATACAAAGATAAAACATGGTTCTACCTGTAAGGTACTTATTGACAAATTTAGTTGAGAGAAGAAAGAACATGAATCAGAAAATTATAGAATATTGCAAAAGTACAGGCTGGTCTCAAGGTAGTGAGATATCTCAATTGATTTTTCAGTCAGTTGCAGATCGAATTATTCATCCTACTCTTCCCTTCTCATTACCATAATTGACTAGAATTTAAGAAAAAAAAAAAAAAAGTAGGCCAGTCTTGGTGGCTCACGCCTGTAATCCCAGCACTTTGGGAGGCTGAGGTGGGTGGATCACCTGAGGTCAGGAGTTTGAGACCAGCTGGGCAAACATGGCAAAACCCCGTATCTACTAAAAATACAGAAAAAAAAATTAGCTGGGCATGGTGGTGGGTGCCTGTAATCTCAGCTACTCAGGAGGCTGAGGCAGGAGAATCGCTTCAGTCTGGGAGGTGGAGGTTGCAGTAAGCCCAGATTGCATCTCTGCACTCCAGCCTGAGTGACAGAGTGAAACTGTCTCAAAAAAAAATGCCCCAGATATTACGGGAGAGCTGAAATGATATTTATAAGGATATCACCTTCCTTGCAAGGGAGTAGTGTCCTTGTAGGGGCCACTCAGTATATAGGGACATGGCTTGGGGCAGTGCAGGTGTGCATTGCACAATATTAAGGCACACTCATCCCCTTAAAGGCTTCTTAGATTTATGCAGATGTCAGTTAGGTGTCTTGAACCATGAGTACTCGTATCTGTGCCACATTTGAACTATGAACAGGACAGCCAGCAGCTAACCAACCCTTAGTTCTCTGAAATACGTTCATCATATGCTTACTCTTATTTTTATTAGTATGATATAATGATAATCTCTAACTTGCTGAACAATTTTTTTCAATAATCATTGATCATACATCTAGTCTGACTAAGACTGTTCTAACCACATTGGAAGTCCGTGATAAAGAGATGCCACAGTGCTTGACCTCAAAAAGCTTTAAAACTAGATGGGGAAGAGAGCCAAAAGCACATAAGTCAATTCAAGGATAATTAAATGCTAACTTGTGTAACATTAAGTTTAAATACAATCTGAGTTATGAAGACCAAGAGATCAGCCTTAGATGGGACTTCATCTGGAGCTTAAAGGACATGGAATATTTGGGTAGGCCAGGGGAAAGAAAATGATGAGAATGTATGACTCTATCAATCTTTGGCCATTACTTCCTGGGCAAAACACCTCAAAGCTCACACCTTGCTGATGGAGAGTAGCAGCTGCCCCTGTTGTCACAGCAAGGAGGGTGGCACAGCTGATAAAGGGTAGGGAACTCTGCCCATCACTCCCTGACCTGCTCTAGCTCCTTTCAGCACATCCAGTTACCCTGTGCCATTGTCCCAGGTTCCTTCCGTATAGAGCAAGTCCTTCCTTCTGCTATTACCTTGCAGCAGTTAAGAACATAGGCTAGCTCACTAATTCTCCAAGTGTGGTCCCCAGCCAGCAACATGAGCATTACTGGGGAACTTGTTAGAAATGCAAATCCTTGACCCCTGCCCCAGAGCTAGTGACTCAGGTAGTCTGGGGGTTAGGTCCAGCAATGTGTGGTTTCCCAATCCCTCCAGGAGATTCCGGTGCACACATGTTTGAGAACCACTGGGCTCAGCAGACACCCTGGCTTCAACTCCTGGCTCTGCTGGCACTCATCAACTCCATGCCTCAGACAGATGGTTAATCCTGCTAAATCTCAAAAGGATATAATAGTAGCACCCACCCCCATGGGGCTATTATGAAGAAAAAATGAGTTAATGCATAATGCAAGGCCCTTAGCCTAATAAATCCTTGATAATTGGTAAGCACTCAATGAATTAGTACAATTATCACCTGACAAGATTTCCCCTTACTTTTTTTTTTTCTTTTCACCCAGGCTGGAATGCAGTGGCACAATCATGGCTCACTGCAGTCTCGACCTCCTGGGCTCAAGTGATTCTCCCACCTCAGCCTCCTGAATAGCTGGGACTACAGGTATAGGCCACCAAGCCTGGTTAATTTTTTGTGTTTTTTGTAGAGCTAGGGTTTCACCATGTTGCCCAGGCTGACTTCGAACTCCTGGGCTCAAGCAATCCATCTGCCTCAGCCTCCCAAAGGGGTGGAATTACAGGTGTGAGCCACTGGGCCTGACTCATTTTCTTATCATAACATGGTTGGGAAATCTTATCTAAAGATATGTTTCTCAACATATCTAAAGATGTATTTCATTGCTCCTTCTCATCTCCTTCACCACTGTCATCTCCAATAGCCCCATTCTCACCACTCTTTGGCCAACTAGTCTTTTTATTAATAGCATAAGATTTGCCATTTTAATCAATTTAAGTGTACAGTTCAATGACATTAAGTACATTCACATTGTTGTGTTATCATCACCACCATAGATCCCCAGAACTGTTTTTTTTACCTTTCCAGACTAAAACTCTGCACCCATTAAGCAGAAATTCCCATTGCCCCTTCCCCTTCTCATCCTTGGAAACCAGCGGTCTTCTTTCTGTCTGTCTCTGGGAATTTGACTACTCTAGATACTTCATAAAAGTAAAATCATACAGTATTTATCCTTTGTGATTGGCTTATTTCATTAGCATAATATCCTCAAGGTTCATCCATGATGTAGCACAGGTCAGAATTTTTATCCTTTTTAAGGCTATATTCCATTGCGTGCATAGGCCACATTTGTTTCTCCATTCATCTGTACGTGGATACTTGGGATGCTTCCATCTTTTGGCTGTTATGAACAGTGCTCCTACTAATATAGGAGTACAAATGTCTCTTGGACTCTCTGCTTGTAATTTTCTTTTCTTTTTTTTTTTTTTTGAGACAGTCTCACTCTGTCGCCCAGGCTGGAATGCAGTGGTGTGATCTTGGCTCATTGCAACCTCCGCCTCCTGAGATCAAGTGATTCTCCTGCCTCAGCCTCCTGAGTAGCTGGGATTACAGGTGCCTGCCACCATGCCTGGCTAATTTTTGTATTTTTAATAGAGATGGGGTTTCCCTGTGTTGACCAAGCTGGTCTTGAACTCCTGACCTCAAGTGATCCACCTGCCTTGGCCTCCCAAAGTGCTGGGATTACAAGCATGAGCCACTGCACCCAGCCTCTGCTTGTAATTCTTTTGGGTTTATGCCCAGAAGTCGATTGCTGGTGGTTTACTAATCTTGATAGCCCCCATCTTTATGAGAAGCCTTAGTTTCCTGTCTCTTCTGTCAAGGTGGCTTAGCCTCCACTACCAGAGAGCAGTACATCCTCCTTCTGCATCCAGGAGAATGTTATAGGAGTACCTTGTATTCTTCAAAAACTTGAAACTGGGTGAGTAAACGGCCAGTTTTCCTCTAAAACATACTTAGGCCCCCCTAACCCTAGACTCCATTTCATCAGAGTAAATGGTTTTTATTGTCTGTCTACAAATGCAAACTCCTCAAAGAGAAAACTTTATTTTCTGCCATTCCACTGGTGACAAGGACCTGAGAATAAAGGAGGATTATAGGGCAGACTGTCTGCTATGATAACTTATTTTTCTTCCAGTTGCTTCCAACCAAACATACAGTGTTATTAACTTTGACTGTGGTCATCACTTTGGCTTCAGGCTTAATCTATTTTGACTAGGAGTATTGTCCTCGGAAACACTACAATTTCCTGAAGAGACTGCAAATCAGCAGTCTTGACTAAACTCATACATGGCCGTTATCTTTCCTCTGCTTGAAAGATGTACAAAGACAGTATGTCATTGTGAGCCAGGAGGTTTTCTTTATTTAGCGTCTGCCTTCTGGCTCAGCTATAAGGTAAGGCAATTAGGTACCCAACATTTATAACAGACATGTTTAACTTCCCTGATATGTCCTGCAGAAGTTTAGCAAACACAAAGATAATAGGTTTTAACTAGCAGTTAGGAAGTTTAGACTTCAAACCTTTGAGACTGTATAAAATATGATGGCGAGACAATGGACAATGTGTTCATTTACTACTTAAAACCATCTTGAAATAATTAAGGTAGAATCATTTCTACCTTTGAGGTCCACAAGAAATGGGTACTAAACATCTTTTAATGCAAGACTTTGATGTTGAGCATGGTCAAGAATAAGCAAAACAAATGTGATTCCTCCAGGAGGCAGTGTTGTGTAGTGGAGATGTCTTGATTCAGGTTGGCTACGTTGCTGTTAGCCTCCACCTCATACTGGTTATATGACCTTGAGCAAATTACTTAAGTTCTTCATATCTCAGGTTCTTCACCTGAAAAGTGTAGATACTATTAGCACAGGAAGGCCATTTCCTGTCATTTAAGGGTAACTAGTACCTGGAAATTGCCACATTGATTAATTGATTGAGACAGGGTCTTGTTCTGTTACCCAGGCTGGAGTACAGTGTGCAATCATAGCTTGCTGCAACTCAAACTCCTGAGTTTAAGGAATCCTCCCACCTCAGCCTCCTGAGTGGCTGGGACTTCAGGTGAGCGCCATCATCCCTTACTAATTGTTTTTTACTTTTTTTAGAGACGAGGTCTCCTTATGTTACCCAGGCTGGTCTCTAACACTTGGCCTTAAGCCATCCTCCAGTCTTGGCCTCCCAAAGTGCTGTGATTCCAGGAATGAGCCACTGCACCTGGCCTTTAGGGCCACTTAAAATAAATGCATCAAAATATCATTTGGAAAAAGTAGGTGTTATTGGGACATTTTCTTGAAAAATGAACTAAAAATTCCACCAATTATAAAATTATCTTACATTTAACCAAATTTAGTTTAAAAATTTAACTGTACAGTTATTCTCAGAAAAAAATTCAACAAATAAATTATTTTGGAGCAAAAACCTATTGCTTTGGTATTGGATTCTCCCTTTTGAAGCACTTGTCACTGTTCCCATCATTGTTTTCTTCAATTGTGAACAGGTTGAGTCATGTCAAATCCTTGTTTCCCACTGGCTTGCAAGTAGTTCTAGTAGCTCTCCTCCATCACTTTCATCAACTTCATGAAATTCTAAATGTTTAGCAAATTGTGCTTTTTCCCTTTGCAGTCCTTCTGCTTTATATTTTCAATGTACAGTTTCATGTTGTAAATATTTGACAATTAATGAGACTATTGCCAACAAGGGTGACTGGCCCACTGGTCAGAAAAATATGATGGATCAAACAGGAATAGACATTTGAATGGAGACTGATTTTAATAAAGGGCCAGCTCATGACAATTTTTGCTTTCCTAACATCTATTAACTACAGAGACATGGAAAATGAATACTGAAACAGCATAAATGCTCAGTTTCTCATTAAATTGTTAAATGCCATGGCTCAGCACAGTGCCACGTGAATAAATGTGCCTTAGCTGTTAATATTCTCACTATTTATTTAAGAGGACCCACATGTTCACAAAGGAGTTGAAGGCATTTAAATACAAATTGTATGTAAGCTAAGAAGAATATTTTCCTTAAATCCACTTTTCCATCAATAAACACCAGGATTAGAGAACAAAGGAATCCCTCACTCTTAAACCTGCCTCTATTTCTTATTCCCCTTTCCCCTTGTTTTGTCTTATCTTCTCTCAACAACACTTACTGCCATCTGACAGACCGAATGTTTATATATAAATATGTGTGTGTGTGTTAATCTTTCTTCTGCCACTAGAATCTAAATTTCAGAATCCAAGGATTTCATTTGTTCATTTACGTGTCCCTAGCACCAAGAACAAGATCTGGCAGATGGTGCATGTTCAGTAAGATTTGTTGAATAAATGATGAATGGAAGACTCCTCATTCCAGGGCCCAAGTGCCCAGGGACCATCACAGCAATTCCATGGCTAGGGAATGCACTATGTCCTGAAAGAGCCTCTGATGGGAATAGGAAACACAATCAGTGGATACTGTGCAAATCCTAAGAAGAAAAGACAGCACAGAGATTCCAAGAAGCACACAGTAGATTGAAAGGCTGTGCACAGTTACTGCAAACTCAGCCCTGATTTGTGGTTGAACTAGGCTCCATTCTAATTCAATTCAATTCAGAAGGAATGGAAGGGTCTTCTGTGGGGCAAAGGAAGCAAGCTGGAATTCTCCCTTCCACAAAGAAAAGGATATGTGTTTTGCATCATGGTGTAGTGGAAAGAACTACCTGTACAGATCAGAAAACCGGTGTGCTGATCTCAGCTCTGACGTGACTTGGGTCTGTAACTCAGCAAAATCACTTCAAGCTTTCAGGGCTCTACAGCTTCATCTGTATGACCAGAGGGTGTGACTAGATCAGCATTTCCTAAAGCATGATCCTTGGAACATCTGGCACTCTAGACCTGCACTCACAGGTCTAGACACATTTAGCTATTGAGCACTTGAAATGTGGCCAGGGTCACATTTTAAAATGTAAAAACTAAAGCAACATACAAGGAAAATTTAAAGTGTCTCACTAATAATTTTTATGTTGATTAATGTTGGAATAATAATCATTTTGTAGATTGGGTTAAATACATTATTAAATTTGGGATAGAAGGGGAGGCTGGGCATGTTGGGGGAAAGGGGTATATGGGGACTGTCAGTACTTTCTATTCAATTTTGCAGAAAATTGAACCTAGAACCAAAAAATGAAGCCTATTTATAAATAAACAAAATTTATATAAAAAGTTAGGGTTACATGTTTCTTTTTACTTTTTAAGTGTGGTTACTAAAACATTGAAAATTACATATGTAGTTACAGATATGGTTGGCAGACTATTTCTACTTGACATATATTTCTATTGCTGTTCTATAATCTGAAAGAAGAAAAAATGTTTCTCTAACCAAACACTGCACATCATATACCCCACACTTCACCACCCCTGTCCCATGTCATCACGCTCATTATTAAGGTGTGAATATCGACATGGATATAGGGTGTGGAAAGGTAGACAATGGAGATTTGGAGGGGTGATGGGATGGGAGAGGGGTGAATGATGAGAGATTACTTAATGTGTATAATACATGTTATTTGGGTGATGGATGCCCTAGAAGCCTTGACTTCACCACTACGCAATCTATGCATGTCACCAAATTACACTCGTACCCCATAAATTTATGCAAAAAAATACCCAAAGTGTGTTTAATACACAGTATGGAGAAACATGTTTGATTGGCATTTTCTAGATGCATTTGATAATGGAATCTATTTTCCACTGACCATCTATTCACACCCTTCAGTTCTGAGGAAGATATTCTGGAAATGTCAGATCTAGATTCTCTGTAAAGTCTTTTTGGAGTCCAATAATTTGTGATATTAGGATTCTAAGGATGTGTAAGGAGGCCATGAGTGAGAGTCCAACACGCCTGTTCAGACAGGGAGAGTTTTAAGGAGAAATCATGTTCTTCACCAACACCTCACAGGAGAGGTAGCAGCTAACTGAATGCTGAAAGGGAAGAAAATTGGGAGACCAGAGCCTGGAATCCAGGGATTGGGGAGGAGAGCCAAACTCAGGCCCGGGGGTCTCCTAAGAGAAGTAAACTTGGCTGTCTACTGTGTGAGATGCTGATGCTTGAGAAACCAGCACCACAGGAAATGTCAAAGTCCTAGATAGAAGTTGGAAACGGAAAACATGAAGTTCCAGCAGCAGCAGCAGTATGAGCAACTAGAGGGCTGCAGAAATCCCGCTGTTGAAAGAACACCTTCCATGTCAGTGGGTCAAACCCAGCCAGGGAGGCTAGGCTGCTCCACGCTTCCACCCTCTCACCCCCAGGGCTCCAGAGAGCAGACAAGGAGAAACCCGTAAGGATTTATCTAGCCAGATAAAGCACTGAAGCCACAGCCTGTGGCCTCTCACTGAGATTTCTACATGAGTGATAAGAAACCTATTTCTGTGTCTGACATTTCTGCCTGTTTCCAGACAGGGTGTCCCAACCCAAGTGCTATGTGGCTTAGGATTTCTGAGGTTCCGTTATGAATGGAAGTTTCTCCGGGATGAACCTCAAAAATTCTCCTACTATGTTGCTTCCTAACTTCTCCTTGGTCCTCTGAAACTGCCAAAGTCTCGCTTTGTAGAATTACTTTCTGTAAGCTCCAAGTGTGTATTTATTTTGAATTAACATTGTTTACAGCTTTATTGAAGAATAATTTATATACAATAAACTGCACCAATTTAAAGGGTGAATGGATTTTAGTAAATGAAAATAGTCATGCCACCACCACCACAATCACATTTTGGAACACTGCCATAACCCCAAAATTGTCCTCAGGCTCCTTTGCAGTCAACTCCTGTCCGTATCCCCAGCCCCAGGAAAAAAAAAAATCTATTTATTGTCCCTTTAGTTTTGTCTTTTTAGGATTTTCATTAAATATTTTGAGACAGCCAGGTGGGAAGGGATCCCCAGAGAGACTCCAACCGGCCTGCGCCCCCCCGGGAGGAGCACGCACTGGGGTGGAGCCTTGGGAAGTTCGTGCCATTTGCAGGGGGAGGAGCCTGGCTTTTCTTCTTGGGTGGAACCCGGGATTCAATCTGTGAGGCGGAAGCCTTTGCTAGCAGGACCCTCACTCTGCTTAGGGTCCCTATTTGCCCTTTTTTTCCTTTTCATCCAATAAATTCCATTTTTCTCACCCTTCAAAGTGTCTGTGGGCCTAATATTTCATGGCCGTGTGACAATGACCCGGCTCTTAGCTGAACTAAGGAGAAAGCCCTACAACGATTTCAGGTAAATGGACTCATACAGTACTATACATGGTATTTTGTTTTCGGCTTCTTTCACTTAGCCTGGTGCCTTTAAAATTCATCCACATTGTTGCATCAGTACTCTATAGAGGAGGAAAAATAATTTTTCCTCTACCCTTCATGAGTTCTTAATTGGGACAGACCCTTGTAACAAAACACAGATTAATAAGAGAAAAACAAACAGAAGATTAATCACATGTATACCTTCTGCACATGTGGAAGATACTCAGGGAAAAGTGAATGAAATCGCCAGAGTAGATCTCAAAAGCTTGCTTAGACTTGAGACTACAGTCGTGTACCACATCCCCTGAAATAAAGAAAGAAGGGTGTGGGAAATGCCTAGTTATGGGGAGCTGGCCAGGAAAAGCCCCATAAACGAGGTTTAGATTTGTTGTACAGATTTAAGCCTATGCCTTCTCCATTGGCAAGAGTGTCTAGTGATCTACCATCCTTTCCTCCTGGTACAGAGAGGGAGACAACCTTACAAATGGAGAGTTCCTTTACAGATGTACATTTCTCTTTCAAAAGGGTAACCTCTACTCTCATTTTCAGAGCTTCTCCTGTGTCTGCTGTTTCCCAGAAGAATCAGCTCAAAATAATCCTTATGCCAAAAAGGCATATTTTGAGGTGGTATATTCTGGTCTCCTACAGTCATATTTTGGGAGTATTGTGCCCTGTACCCCCATCAACTCCATTCCTTTTAGTTGTTAATATTTAACTGTATATCACCATTTTCTTTTTATCTATATATCCGTTGATGGCCATTCAGATTGTTTCCAGTTTGGTGTTATTATGGAATGATATTATGAACATTCATGTATGCCTTTCAGTGGGCATATTTTCTCATTTCTCTTGGGTAATACCTAAGGGTGAAATTACTGGGTGGTAAGTGTACGTTTAACATTTTAAGAAGCTTCTTTTTTTGAAACATCTGTATTGTTTTCCATTGCCAACAGCAGCGTATGAGATTTCTAGTTGCTCTATAGCCTGACCAACACTTATTATTGCCAGTATTTTTAACCTTAGCTATTCTAGCGTGGGTGTAGTGGTCTCCCATTTTGTTTAAGTTGCATTTCTCTAGTTACCGATGATGCTAAGCATTTTTTCATGTGATTTTTGACAGTTCATGTATTTTCTTTTGTGCATTGTCTATTCAAATATTTTTCTCATTATATTATTGGATTGTTTTCTTAAGTTGTAAGAGAAATTAATGTTATCTGGATACAAATCCTTTGTTAGATATATACTTTACAAATATTTTCTCTTAATGGCTTAGCTTTTCATTTTCTGAATTGTGTCTTTTGACAAGCTAAAGTTTTAACTCTTTATGAAGCCCAATTTATCAATTTCTTTTTTACAGTTCATGCTTTTTGTAATCTATCACATAAGAAACTTGCCCTAATCCAAGGTTACAAAGATTTTTTACTATATGTTATTCTACAAGGTTTATAGTATTAGCTCTGAGATTTAGGTCTACGATCTGTTTTGAGTGAAATTTTGTGTATGCTGTGAGGAAAAGGTCAAGGTACCTTTCTTGATATAGAGATCCAGTTATTCCAGTATAATTTACTGATGGCTGTTCTTTTCTTACATTGCCACTTTATCAAAACTCAATTGACTATGTTAGTGTAGGTCTATTTCTGGACTCTCAACTCTGCTGCATTAATCCATATACCTGTCCTTATGCCACTACCACACTGTCCTGATTTTCTAGCTTTTCTAGTAAGTCCTAAAATCAGATAGTATAACTCCATTAACTTTGTTCTTTTTAAAAATTATTTTGGGTATTCTAGTTCCTTTGTGGATGCTGCATTTTAAATAATGCTTTAATGATTGGAAATATAGCATATCTAATGCTACACCCATTTTATTTTTTTATTTTTTCTTTGAGACAAAGTCTCACTCTGTTGCCCAGGCTGGAGTACAGTGGCACCATCTTGGCTCACTGCAGCCTCCACCTCCTGGATTTAAGCAATTCTCCTGTCTCAGCCTCCTGAGTAGCTGGGATTATAGGCATGCATCACCATGCCTGGCTAATTTTTGTATTTTTAGTAGAGATGGGGTTTTACCATGTTGGCCCAGGCTGGTCTTGAACTCCTGACCTCAGATGATCAGCCTGCCTCGGCCTCCCAAAGTGTAGGGATTACAGGCGTGCGCCACCACACCCAGCCATGCCCATTTTATAGACAAGGAAGCCACAGACTTATAGACAAATATCTGACTTCGCATCACAAGTCTGAGTTTCTGTCTTTTTGTGGTCACGTCTCATTTTCCTACCGGACTGCCAGTAAGGATCCTATGACAGCAGAAACTATGTCGGTTTTCTTCACTTCTGAATCCCAGGTAAAGTAGCTTTTATAGTAGGTTTTCAACAAATATTTCGTGAACAAAAGAAGGAATCAGGCCCAAGAGAAATTCAATGACTTGTGTCTGGTACTAAGGTCAGTAGCAGAACTGAATCCAGAACTTGAGTTTCCAAACGCTTCATTTAGTACTTTTTCTATCATGCAGTCTGAGTGGAGGAGACAGAGAACAAATGCAAAGAAGAAAAAACAAAGCAAATGATGTTGGTGTATAAGAGCATTATTAGAAAGTTTGATAAATGCTTTTGTTTTGATACATCTCAGCCTATAGTCTGCAGCTCCCAGCCACTAAACATTTACATGTTTATTTTTTGCTTGAAATACTTTTTAACATGCAGAGGGATATCCAGATGATTCACAGATCCCAGACCACAGCCTAAACAGGAGGCAACATTTCCTTCCTGAGCATGGTTCTAGGAAAATAAAGAACAGGTGCATGAGGCCAAAGTGAGTCTCTGGGGCTCACAGCAGACAGACCCCAGCTGAACTCTTCTGGACTGACAATGCTTCCAATGAGGAAAGATCTTCAGGGAGCAATGTTTGGCAATGATTTTCTCCCTACAATCTAATTCTAAATAATTTCAAATATATATATATACACATATATATAATATATATGTATATATATACATATATGTATATATAATATATATACACGTATATATTATATATACGTATATATAATATATAGTGTATATATACATATATGTATATATAATATATATACACGTATATATTATATATACGTATATATAATATATACGTGTATATATATATATATATATATCTTGTGCTATAGCTCTTTTTTTAAACCTGGAAAACCAGGTGCCAGAAAAAAAATAATAACATGGTGTTAATCTGAGAAGGAAAGTAACTGGAAAAGAGGATAAGGAACGTACAACAATCAGACAGTGGAGGTGGCTCCGACTCCACAACCTCTAATTCATGTGACATGTAATCTTCTTAAACAATGATTATAGATACTAACTGTGTATTTGAAGAGGATGGAATTGTCATTAAGTGCTATGCAATATCCCGTCAACCAAATTCTCCCTTTAAGTAAACACATGTCGCTTCTGTTGAAATTAGTAGGTGTCACAGGTAACCGGGAGGCAAGTTTGGTTCTGGGACCTTACAAGGCACTGTGAAGACTTTGATTTACAAGCGATTATTAAGGAAGATTTCCACTAGAAGTAGTCATCCATAGGGGAGGAATTAAGTATCTTTATTTCAATAGAGTCAAGAAACATTCGCTCATGGTAGACTTTGTTCAGAGTAAGATGCTAAGTGTTGCTACGACAATCCAAGAAGAAACACAGACAGCCCTGCCCCAACTTGCTCCCACATCTGCAGGTGAAAGGCAGATCATCTCTTGTGTCTGCCTCATTCCCTCAGTTGTCAGCTTAAATGTCACTTTCTCTGGATGAGATTCGATTTGCCCAGTAAGATGCATCATATTTGTAATTACTTGTTTAAGGCTTGCTTTCCTCTCTACCTCCAAGAAGAAAGGGACCATGGCCATCTTATGTTGGCAGGCTGTGGATGTCTTCAGAAGAACACAGGTTCTAGAGCCAGCAGGCTGTGTTCATATTTCAGCTTCACCACTTACCCTCAGTGTGATCTTGGGCAAATCACATAACTTCTCTAAGCTTTGGTATCCTCATCTGCCAGAGAGAAATAATAATTCTCTAGTACTTACCTCATAGCACTGCTCTGAGCTATGATTAAATGAGGTAAAGCCACTAAGTGGCCTGGCATGTTAAGCCCCCAATAACAATGAAATAAAATATCAGCAGTTAAATGAAGTTCATCCCTTTAGTGAATAAAAAAGACAATGGTTGCCATTCTCTGGTTATTATAATGATGATACAACAACAATAATTCTTACTGAATGCTTACTGTGGGCCAGGCACTGTGATAAATGCTTTACATATAGTCAGTGAATTTAGGAGATGTGGACATCAAGCCATCAATGACAACCAGGCCTTTTAAACTCTTCTCTCTGGGCATATCAGCATTGATTAGGGAAGTAAGACCATCAGAAGAGCCAGTGTTGGTGGCATACGAATGTCTGTGTTAGTCAAAGTCTTGGAAGGAACTGAATAACATGCTCAAAGGGTTAATTGAGGAGGATGAAATGAAAGAACTGTGTCAAGGATTTGGGCACGGTTAAGGAAAACAATAAGCATCAAGGAATACCTAGGGACTAGAAGCAATTGGGGCTGTTACCTCCCCTAAGCTTGAATGGATAAGAAAGAGAAATGGTGTTTCCAGGGTGCAGTGAGATCTATAGTCAAGGGAGGGGAGCTGCCCTACAGATGCAGTAGTGGGAGACAGAGGATCCCAGCCACGCCAAAACCATGGTGAGGCAGGGAGCATCCAGAGAATGCTCAGACCACTCTCCTCCTGCTTGCTTCATCTCCTGTTGCTACCTCTCCATGGCCAAACTGTGCTAGAAGCCAGAGAGTGATGGAGCCAAGGTGATGCAGCCCATAATTATCTCCCCCTGAAGCAGAGAATAAAACAGAGAAGGGCTGAGAATGAATCTATCTGAAGAGCAAACAGAATAACCTGCACAAAACCACTGACCATCACATCTACTCAAACTTGAGTAAATTCATGTTGACTACATGAAGAACATTACAGGGAAGTGAAGAATCTTGACAGTTAAGCCAAGCAAGACTGGCAGAGCTTAAAAAGTTAAAAAGAAGTTGGAGCTCTGGTTTTTAGCCTCTTCCCGGGCTACCTTATAGCAATTTGAGGCTCCGTCATCAGTTTCTGCTAGGTTTCAAAGATCCAGGAGAAGCTTAGTGTTGTGTCAAGACGCCAATGGACCCATCACAGAAGTTTAATCCAACCTCCATTCCAGAGTCTTCACAAATGCTCACCAAAGAAAATTCCCGGGATGATTCAGGGGCCTCTCAAATCTGTTCCGAGAAGTTGATAAAGAACCTTAGTAACTTGACTATCAACGCTAGTAATGAATCCCCTTCCCCTCTACCGGAAGGTTCACTCCATGAACAGTCTACAAGAGCAAGAATCCTCAGGGAAATCACAGATGACTTGCTTTACAGGAGGAGAGGAGTAAGAACATTGCTGTCTGTGCAGAGAGAGAGGATGGCAAGATACAGATACGTGTTACTCGGCAGAGTTCGTACGCATGAAAGAATACTAACAAACACTGGGCTTAAGGGAGTTAAGAAGGAATCAAGACCATTCAGATGTTTCTGCAGTTTCTGCGTGTCTAACGGATGGGATCCTTCTGAGAATGCTAGAATAGGGAATTATGGCACCAAACCACTTCAGCCATAAACCTTATTCTTGCACCTTTTTTTCTTGCTGGTAATTTTATACAGCAGATTGAGAAAGCTACTCTATGCTAGTATAGACTATACACCAATAATTTTGATAATGAGTTCTAGGATGTATTTTTCTTCTTGTATCTTTTTCTTCCTACTATGATACTAGTAATTTATAAGGGATCTGTGTAATTTGAATGTATTTGAATAGCTTTAGCTCTACTGTTTGATTTGATCCAAAGAAGCCAAGATGACATAAGTATTCTCATGTGTCTTAGAAGCCCAAAGTCAATGAGATGAAACCCAACATCAAGAAATTGAAGCAAAGTTACTTGTGGATAAAGAAAGCATTAGGTAGTTTGGCTATAGCATAATAATTAGATTTTCTGGCTTTCAAAAATTTGGATTGCAATCACAGCAAACTTTGTTATTTTTACAGTTTTCAGTACAAAAAGGTGTTTATATAGAAACAATAAAGTTGACATTTGAGTACCTTTAAAAAAAAAAAGTTAAAAAGAAAGGCAAGCTTTTATTTCCTGCTACAACTACTGAAGATGCAAAAAAGGTAAGGGGCATTAGTTAGCAACCAGTGTCTATTATTCCTCTTTCTGCTGTCATTGTTGAAAGATGAAAGCTCATGCAAGCAGGCTCCATTCTTGCAAATGACCTAATTGTCATATTTAGTTGAATGTAAAAACCCTAGTTTTGCTGATAAATCTGAAACATTACAGCCAATCACCTTTGCCTTCCCATTTTCCTGTCTAACATCAACTGATTAAGATTGGGAGTATCTTCTGTTTGTTAAATGAAGCACAATTCTTCTGGATGATGTCTTTATATTTTATTTTTTTGTTGTGATAAAATATATAATACCTAAAATGTACCTTTTTAACCATTTTTAAGTTTACAATTCAGTGGCATTAAGTATTTTCACATTGTTGTGCAACCATCACCACTATCTATCTTCAGAACTTTGTCAACATCACGAAAAGAAACTCCATATCTATCAAACAATATGTCTCACTTCCATTCTCCCCAGCCCCTGACAACCACCATTCTACTTTCTGCTTCTGTGACTTTGCCTATTGTAAGTACCTCACATGAGTGGAATCGTATAGTATTTGTCCTTTTGCGACTGGCTTATTTCACTTAGCACAATGTCATCAAGGTTCATGCATGTCATAGCATGTATCAGAATTTCCTTCCTTTTTTAAGATGGAATAATATTCCACATTATACGTATATACCACATTTCATTTATCCATTCATCTGTCAATGGACACTTGGCATGCTTCCACCCCTTGGCTAATCTGAATAGTGCTGTTCTGAACATGGCTGTGCAAATATCTGTTCTAGGCCTTATTTTCAATTCCTTTGGGCATATACCCAGATGTGGGATTGCTGGATCATATGGTAATTCTATAGTTTAGTTTTTGAGAATACGCCATACCATTTTCCATAGCAGCTGCAGCATTCCCACAGCAATGCACAAAGGTTCCAATTTCTCTACATCCTCACTAATGTTGCAGAACTTTCTCCTTAGTTCAGCTAAAACCAGGCTCTTGTCACACAACCAGGAAAGATTAGGCTTGCGGACATGTAGAAGAGTAAGGAAAACGGAATTTATTGGGCAAAAAGGAAAAAGGCAAAATAACTTTTAGCAAAGAGAGAGAGAGTCCTGCTAGCAGATTTACCACCTCACAGATTGAATCCCAGGTCACCACACAGGAACAGAAGAGACCAGGCTCCTCCC
This sequence comes from Symphalangus syndactylus, assembly GCF_028878055.3. Classification (NCBI taxonomy): domain Eukaryota; kingdom Metazoa; phylum Chordata; class Mammalia; order Primates; family Hylobatidae; genus Symphalangus; species Symphalangus syndactylus. The sequence goes on from NC_072435.2 coordinate 88,332,486, forward strand.
CACTGCAAATGCCATGAACTTCCCGAGGCACTACCCCGTCCTCCCAGTGTGCAGGTGGGCATTATTCAGAAAGAATCAGTCAGGAAATGGCAGGCTTCATCCAGAACCAGCGGTCTGGTTTTTCATCCTTCAGCCTGCTTTGGGCTCAAGGGCGGGGTTTTGCTAGGGGACTTTTGGCTGCCTCCTGTCTCTATCACTAACACATATTTACTGTTTCTATTTTGTTTTATTTTTTTGAAGACAAGGTCTTACTCTGTTGCCCAGGTTGGAATGCAGTGGCACAATTATGGCTTACTGCAGCCTCAACCTTCTGGGCTCAAGCAATTCTCCCACCTCAGTCTCCCAAGTAGCTGGGACTACAAGTGTGCACCACCACACTTAGCTAATTTAAAATTTTTTTCTAGAGACAGGGTCTCACTATGTTGCTCAGACTGGTTTTGAACCCCTGGGCTCAAGTGAGTCCCCTGCCTCTGCCTCCCAGAGTGCTGAGATTATAGGTGTGACCCACCATGTCTGGACTTTAAAAAAAAAAAATAATAATAGTCATTATAATGGGTGTAAAGTGGTATTTCCTTATGGCTTTGATTTGCATTTGCCTAGTAATTAGTGATGTTGAGCATGTTTAAATGTACTTATTGGTCATTTGCATATCTTCTTTGGATAAATGTTTGTTTAGATCTTTTGTCCATTTTTAAATTAGGTTATTTGTTTTGTTGTTGTTGAGGTGTAAGTGTTCTTTATGTATTCTGGGTATTAATCTCCTACAATATATATAATTTACAAATATTTTTTCTTATTCCGTGGATGGCCTTCCTACTCTGTGGATAATGCCTTTTGATGCACAGAAGTTTTTAATTTTAATGGAGTCCAATCTATATATTTTTTCTGAAAGATTTATCTTATTTTATTTTAAGACAGAGACCTCAGCTCACTGCAACCTCTGCCTCCCAGGTTCCAGCAATTCTCCTGCCTCAGCCTCCCAAGTAGCTGGGATTACAGGCGCACACCACCACGCCCAGCTATTTTTGTATTTTTAGTAGAGATGGGGTTTCACCATGTTGGCCAGGCTGGTCTTGAACTCCTGATCTCAAGTGATCTGCCTGCCTCAGCCTCCCAAAGTGCTAGGATTACAGGCATGAGCCACCATGCCCGGCCGAAGATATCTTTTAATGCAGGCTTTGCATGGCTACCATTTTTGAAGAGCAAGGCTCAGATTGGATGTGGTTGTGGTTGTGGTGGATTTTTATTCTATTCAATTTATAGCAGAGCAAAAAGAATAAAGGCTTAGGTTTCACTACTCACAAAACTGCCCTAACTGATTCATATACTTTGGATGATTCCATTATATGTCCAGCATTGAAATTTTTCCTCATGGCAACTGAGGGATACAGGTCTCCCTGCCTCCTCTCCGGTCTATTGGATGCTCTAGTATCCTGCTCGGAGGCACCAGCAGGGAGTCAGATGAAAGTTACTCTTTCACTTATAGGTCACAGTGTATTAGTCTGTTCTCGTATTTCCATAAAGAAATACCTGAGGCTGGGTAATTTATAAAGAAAAGAGGTTTAATTGGCTCATGTCTCCTCAGGCTGTACAGGAAACATGGATGCATCTGCTTCTGGGGAGGCCTCAGGGAGCTTTTATTCATGGTGGAAGGGAAAGCAGGAGTCGACATCTTACATGGAAGGAGTAAGAGACAGGGAGAGAGAGAGAGAAGAGAGAGGTAGAGACGGGGGTGTGTCAGACACTTTTAAACAACCAGATCTCATGAAAACTCACTATTGGGATGACAGCAGGAAGCGGGATGGTGTTAAACCATAAGAAACCACCCCCATGATGCAATCACCTTCCACCAGGCCCCACCTCCAGCATTAGGAATTACATTTCAACATGAGATTTGGGTAGGGAAACAAATCCAAACCATATCACACAGTAACCCAACTCATTTTCTTAGGCAAAGACAAACTTTAAAATGTGGAAAACATTTAAATTCTGCTCAGAATTAGTTAACTCCTATAACTGAAAGAGAGAGTGGTATCCTGGCTTCAGGTATGGGTGGCTCCAGGTTTGCAAACAATGTCCCAGCTCTGCTCTTCTTGGGTTGGCACCATTTTTAGTTAGTACTTCTCTTTTTTTTTTTTTGAGACAGTCTCTCTCTGTCGCCCAGGCTGGGGTGCAGTGGCATGATCACAGCTCACTGCAAGCTCCGCCTCCTGGGTTCATGCCATTCTCCTGCTTCAGCCTCCTGAGTAGCTGGGACTACAGGCACGCGCCACCATGCCCGGCTAATTTTTTGTGTTTTTTAGTAGAGACGGGGTTTCACCGTATTAGCCAGGATGGTCTCGATCTCCTGACTTCGTGATCCACCCGCCTCGGCCTCCCAAAGTGCTGGGATTACAGGCATGAGCCACCGCGCCCGGCCAGTACTTCTCTTTACGATAACAAAATGATGCCTGTTGGCTCTTAAAATTATTTCTTACCCTCTCAGCAGCTCAAAGCAGAAAATAAGTTCTCTTTTCCTTATAGTTCTAAGAAAGTCCCTGTGTGATCTTTTGTCTTAAAACTGACTACATTGTTGGCCCCACGGATGAGTAAACATCGGTGGGTCAGCTGAAATGCTTTCTTTGTTGGGCAGACACATTCTCTGATGAACAACTATGGTCAATATTGACACCTGTTACACTATGAATGTATTTCTTCCCATCATTAACTTGCTTCAGCTCTTACATGGAGGAGCTACTCATACTGATGGTATGCTATTCAGGGCTGCATGATGATCACTCTGCTCCCAAGATGCAAGGGACCAGTGGGCTAAGAGTAGCAGAAAGAAAAATCCATAGAAATATTTTGTTTTGGAAACCAACATTTAGGCATAGATCACTGCCTCATGTAGTATTTCAAAGTAAATAGAATCAGTTTCACTAATCACCCAATTCTGCCTGTTTTTAAAAAATATAAACACCAGCTAGACTGAAGACTTGAATAGGACTGAGTGTATGTGCGTATAACATAAGGAGAAAAGCTGTGAGTATAAGAAAAACACCTATCTTATTTTCTGACACTTGTCCAAACAAGCAGAGGAATGTGAAGACAGAAGACCATTTTGGCATATTAAATATGAGAAAGAAATAAAAATATTCTGGGGCCTATGAGCCAATGATCTATCCTCTGACATAACTGTTATTTCTATAAAGCACCTTTAAAAAAGGTAGCTCCTTGACAGCTGAAAGTTGAAAAATTACTTATCTTTTTCATTCCTCCTTAAATGCAAAGTTTACATTTTACTGTTCATACCACTATGTTACTTTTTACCTATTCTGCAGGCAGTCAATTTAAAATACGATGTATTTGGCTGGGTGCAGTGGCTCACACCTGTAATCCCAACACTTTGGGAGGCCAAGGTGGGCCGATCACCCAAGGTCAGGAGTTCAAGACTAGCCTGACCAACATGGTGAAACCTCATTTCTACTAAAAATACAAAAATTAGCTGGGCATGGTGGCAGGCACCTGTAATCCCGACCACTTGGGAGGCCGAGGCTGGAGAATCACTTGAACCCAGGGGGCAGAGGTTGTAGTGAGCCAAGATCGTACCACTGCACTCCAGCTTGGGTGACAGAGCAAGACCATGTCTCAAAATAATAATAATAATAATAATAACAATGAAAAGATATATTTGCCTCCTTATGAAAGAAAATTTTAAAATAAAATAAGATGTAACATATTCCCACCCCAGGACCTTTGTACTTCCTGTTCCCGCCACCTGGAACACTCTTTCCCTAGAGAGCTATGTAGCTCACTCCTCCACTTCATTCAGGTCTGTGTTCAATTGCCACCTCATTATAGGGGCTTTTCCAATCACCCTATCTAAAATAGCCTCCTCCGACGCCGTCACTCTCTACCTTTTCTTACAACACTCACTCCTACCTGATATTTTATACATTGACTTATTTTCGTTGTCCCGAATAGACTGTAAGTACTACAAGGGCAAAGACATTGCTTTGTACCCAGGCACTGCTTTATCTCCAGCACACAGAACACTGCCTTGTACATAGTAAGTGTTCAATGTATAGTATACAGTGAACATATCTCAATCTTTTTTTCATTGCTACAGACAAGACAGCATTTTTCCCATGCAAGGGCACACTCTCACAGGGATAAACACATCATGGCAAAGCTTAAAATTAATTTTCTGGCAAGTACAACAAACAGTGGATTTTGTTTTAGTTGGAAATGGGGGGTGGAACTCAAAAGCATTTTACAATTATGTCAGTGATAAAGATCACCCATTTAAAGATCCCAACGCTCTTATAAGGGAAAAAATAGAATTATATCTTACAAGACAACACAGCAAATCAAATTTAAAACTTTTAAATATATCTATATGTATTTTTTTTTTTTTTTGAGACGGAGTCTCGCTGTGTCGCCCAGGCTAGAATGCAATGGTGCGATCTTGGCTCACTACAGCCTCCACCTCCCAGGTTCAAGTGATTCTCCTGCCTCAGCCTCCTGAGTAGCTGGGACTACAGGCACATGCCACCACGCCTGGCTAACTTTTGTATTTTTAGTAGAGACGGGGTTTCACCATGTTGGCCAGGCTGGTCTTGAACTCCTGACCTCAGTTGATCCGCCCGCCTCGGGCCTCCCAAAGTGCTGGGATTGTAGGCGTGAGTCACTGCCCCAGGCTCGCATTTTTTAATTTATTCATTCAGTGCCCATCACATGGATCCTGTCAACCTTCAGTGGACCATGGGCATATACTTTGGGAAACGCTGCCGTAAAACAAATACCTGATCAAGTATTCATTTTAGCTCCCTGTATGTGCCTAATACAGTTCACTGCTTATGAAAGGAATGTAAAAATATGAACAGGCCCTTGAGGAGCTTATAACCGAGTAGGTACTCATTAAATATTTAGAGAGATCAAATTTTAGAGATCAAAGCAATGTATGTCTAGTATCATTAGAAAGACTGAAAACACTGGCCGGGCATGGTGACTCATGTCTGTATTCCTAGCACTTTGGGTGTCTGAGGCAGGTGGATTGCTTGAGCTCAGTAGTTTGAGATCAGCCTGGGCAACATGGTAAAACTCTGAGAAAGAGAGAAAGAAAGAAAGAAAGAAAGAAAGAAAGAAAGAAAGAAAGAAAGAAAGAAAGAAAGAAAGAAAGAAAGAAAGGAAGGAAGGAAGGAAGGAAGGAAGGAAGGAAGGAAGGAAGGAAGGAAGGAAGAAAGAAAGAAAGAAAGAAGGAAAGGAAGGAGAGGGGGAGGGAGGGAGGGAAGGAGAGAGGAGGGGAGAAGAGGGAGGGAGGGAGGGGTGGGGAGGGGAGGGAGGAAGGGAGAAGAAGGAAGGAAGGAAGGAAGGAAGGAAGGAAGGAAGGAAGGAAGGAAGGAAGAAAGGAAAACACCTTTGTCCAGTGTTGAGAATAAATGTAATACTTCCAACCCTGTGGTCTCAAGATTTGTTTTGCTGTATCTAATGCGGATGACCTTTATCAGCAAGACACCCATTAACACATAGAAGATAAGTTGCAGTGTGAATAGTGCCTTGAGACTGTAGCAATAAAACTGGAGCCACGCCTGAGTTTGCAGTTTATTTGGCTGCACGTGGCCATGGAAAGTGGGCATGAACCATCATTGTATGATATGCTGAAGGCTCAGGAATATGTATACAGGTTATTAAGTCAACGTAGCTGTAAAACACTGCATGAGAGTTGATTCAGTCTGTTAAATATTTTACACCTCTTACAAAAATATCTACCCTAAAATAAAATTAGATACAGTGAATAATTCACAACATAAATGCTCTTGTGTGGGCAGGAGTTAGGTGGTATTTGTTGTTATGAGGTGAAATCTGCAGTTATAACATAGACTTCTTCCTAGAATGGCAAACAGCATTCTAAACTGGCAACAGGCAGCTGCAGGCCTGATGTGAATTTACAGGTTGCCTAGTAGTGCTACTGAAAAATAGATTGTGTGGTAGGAGATTTTCTCATAACTTTTTTCTTTGTTGTTGCTTTTCTTCTTCTTTTCCCTGTGCAGGCTGTAAGCAGATTGTAAAGTGTGTGACACCCCAGAATCTGAAAAAAACTACAAAGCTACTTTTAGTATCCTTCACCATAGCCTACAAGTTCTCTTTCCTTCCTCCCTTCCTCCCTTCCTGCTCCCTCCCTCCCTCCCTCCCTTCCTTCCTTCCTTTCTTCCTTCCCTCCTTCCTTCCTTTTTTTGAGACAGGGTCTTGCTATGTTGCCCAGGCTGTTCTCAAACTCCTGGACTCTCCAGCCCCCATCGCCCAAAGTGCTAGGATTACAGGCATGAGCCACCAGCACCAGGCTGCTCTTGCTTTTCTACCCAAAGCTGCCGGACATGTGCACTTGATACCTGTGACTGAATCTACTTTCAGACAGCCATGAGGGATAGGGAGCTAGGGAATGAAGGCAGGGCCCGATGAATGAGTATATCAATCATGTTTTTAATTTTAGATATCTTTTAGTATTTCAACATTTTGGGGAATTTACAGACCCCAGAAGAGACCACCCCTCCCAGGGCTAGCTAATTCCTAAAGATAATAACTTACCTATAAGCATGCCTTTCACACACAAACCAACCAAACTCAAGCCCATATTCACCAACCACCTCCTTATCTATCTCTCACACACTAGCCAATATTTCCCCTGAGCTAAATTATCTCAGGGCCAGGTATTAGGCAACCACAGACCACCTAGATAAACCAAAGCCTGCTGGGATTATTCAAACTAGGCAAAGCTGAACTGTTTGCCCTGCCTTACCTTTCCTGCAGAAACAAGGCTCTAGCCTAAATGTTCCCCTCGCTCCTTTGTCCCTTCTGACAGAGTCTGCATGATGTGGCATTTCTCCTCTCAGGAAGAGCAAGTAATAAATTCTACTTTCAATAGCATCAGCCTATCCTTGTCATCACTCAGTCCATACCTCCATAAGTTAAAATCCCACAGATGCAAATTGAGAAAATGGACTTTTGTAGCCATTTTTAGGAACAAGGCAGCTTGGCTTCAAATCTTGCTCAGAGACAAACTACTTTCCCCAAGGCATCATCAATGACTGTAACACACACCTAGTCACCTAGTGCAGGATGGGAGCCAGGCATTCTATCTGCACGGCTTCCTACTTCCCATGTGACATAAGGTTGCATGGCCATGCACGCTCCTGTGTTGACTTTCTATAGCAACATTAAGGTCCAGAAAATTTGTGTGGCCTCCTGAAGAAAGTGGGAATGCAGATCTGTAGAGGGAGTGTAAAGGTAGAACCCTGCTCTTCTGATTCTCACACAGAGCCACTGGAACAATTATAATAAGCATGGCTGTACACATTTATTTACTGAGTGCCTCTCTCTGTGCTTCATGTTTTACATGCATCGTCTCACTAAATCCTTGCAACAAGGCCACTAGGTAAGTCCTATTATTATCCCATTTTAGAAATGGGAATTTAGTGTTTAAAGACACTCATCATATAGCTGGTAACTGGCATCTTGGGACTTGACAGACTATCTCTAAATTCATAGCCCATGCTCTAAACCCGTACTCTACACCATCTGTCCAAGCTGAATGAGGCTACCTCTCCCTCATGAGACAGAAGTCAAGAGTCCAGTTCCCTTTGTGAATGAAACATCAGTCTGAAAACCTCAACTCCTAGTTGGGCATCTTTAATTGGCTGATGGATGGTACCATGTCTCCTTCTAAACCAAACATATTCTTGGTAGGTTTTCAGAAGCAAGATCAGCTCCAGGCAACACTGTGAAATAGGCAACGCTCTTGGTTTCTGGTGACTGAAACCAAGTGCCCTCACTACCTCTGCAGATGACCCAGATCACTCTACTCCCAATACCGTCCTCTGTGGTCTGTGCCTTAGGCCCCAAATTCATTCTCTGCATTCCTAAACTTACCAGAATTCTCATTCCTCTTTTTTGAAGTCCATTAAGGGCTCTGGATTCAAATGAACCTGGTTTCTAATTCCAGTTGCACAGCTTTTAGCTGTATCACCTTGAGACTCAATTTCCTTATTTGTAACACTGTCACAGTAACATAGACTTCCTCAGTTTTTTTTTAATAAGAATAAAAAGTGGCATATCCAGTGTGTTGTCTCAAGATCAATTCCTAACACATGGTGCTCCATAATGATAGTTCAGCCATGAGGAATATTTCCCCAATTTTCATATATGCTATTTAAACAAAAAGTAATAACACTGGCTTCCAGAACCACAAAAGTCAGCCTCTTTCTATTATAGACATACATCACAAATATGTCTTGATAGACCAACCAGGAAAGTAAGCACTGACCTAGCACATTTGCTGGGAATTCAAGTGATATGGTTTGGCTGTGTCCTCGCCCAAATTTCATCTTGAACTGTAGCTCCCATAATTCCCATGTGCCATGGGAGGGACCAAGTGGAAGGTAATTGAATCATGGGCACGGGTCTTTCCCATGCTGTTCTAGTGATAGTGAATAAGTCTCATGAGATCTGATGGTTTTATAAAGGCGAGTTCCCCTGCACATACTCTCTTGCCTGCCACCATGTAAGCCATGCCTTTGCTTCTCCTCTGCTTTCCGCCATGATTTTGAGGCCTCCCTAGCCATGTGGAACTGTGAATCCCTTAAACCTCTTTCCTTTATAAATTACCCAGTCTTGGGTATGGCTTTATTAGCAGCGTGAGAACAGACTAATACACACAGGAAGTTCTGTTAAAACTAGACAGTAGAATAAATGAAAATTAAGCAATTAATCTAATAAGATATGTAAGAGAATGCAGTCTACTTTACAATTTTGCCAAATGTTTGGAGCGCTCATGTCATAAATTCTAAAAGGAGAATTTTGTAATAAATTCATCAGGGAAAAAGCACTAAATCAAGCATCATAAGACAAGCATCCTCATCACTGCTCTGCCACTTATTGGCCATATGACCTTGGATATATCACTTGACCTCTATGGATGTCAATTTCCTTCTCTGTAAAATGAGAATGTTGGACCAGATAATCCCAAGACCTTTTCCAGTTGTACCACTCTTTGAGTCAATGACTCTGCCATTATCCCTCCCCTTGTTCTCTGGAGATTTTGTTGCCAAAATAATTAGTGTTGCCCCCAAGTAACATCACGTAGCAAAGTCCAGTCACGCACAGGAATTCTAGGCACTGTGACTGTGAATTCTAATCCCTCTTTGGTCATGCCATCATTGAATGACCTTGTGCAGGCACCTAACTTCAGCTAACTGCCTCACCAGTCCTCAGGGATTTGCCAGATAAATTTCCAACTCCTTACTCTCCACAAGCTGCCCTCCAAAATGCCTTTACAATGCTTAACTTGGGACCATCCATGACAAATCATGAAATTAGGCTTTTTCTCTGAATAATTCTCAATCATAGTATGTTTCTGCCTCAAACATAAAAGCCTTCTTTTCTTCCTGTTAAAATCATAACCATCTTTCAAGGGAGGTGAAATACAAGTGAAAACTTAAAAGGCTGAAAAATTTGTCAAATCTATGGCAAACTCAAGGCTGGGTAGAAGAACTGATACACATTGTATAATAGAACCAACATGATTTCATTAGGCTAGAACAAAGGGTGGAAACTAAGGAGAAATACAAGCCCTCAGCAGATATTTTTGAGCAGATGTGTCTTATAATAGTATTGGCACTACAGTCTCTGACCTAAATTTAATGGAAAATAAGTCCAATATTTCTATTAATAATAATAATATAATAGCTGTCATTTGTTGTGCAAATATTGAGTTAGGCATTCTGCTAAGGGATTTACATGCTGTACCTATTAGAATGCTTTCAGCTGCAAGTAAGAGTACCTAACTATAAGGGGCTTGGTTGTTTGCTGTCTCACATGGGCTGAGGAGTAGTTAGTCCCAGGGTTGGCTAATTGAGCAGCATGACACCAGGGAGCATCCACCCTCCAACTCTGCTATTTTCCATGTGTGGGTAACATCTCCCCTTGTGGTTGCACAATGGCTGCAATGATTCCAGATGCCAAACAGATATTTCAACATCTACCAAAGCACACCTCCCACATATCTCTTTTTATTGTTTAGGAAAACTGCACCCAAAAACTTCCTACAGATTTCCCCTGACATCTCATTATCCAGGATTAAATCACATTACCCATACCTAAACCAGTCAACGACAAAGGAAATGGGACTGCCAATACCATCTTAGATCAATCATGATTCACCTCTGGTTCACCTTCCTTGAACACATGGAATGGTGACCACCCTACCCAAACAAAAATGAGCCACACTGGCAAAGAAGGGGAGGGTGAGCTGGGAATTGGCAGTTGGGTAGATAACAATATCTACTACACACACACACACACACACACACTATTATTTCAACAAATATCCTCTAAGGAATTATTATCTTCATTTTGTAGATGAGGAAATTGAAACTCAGAGAAGTCAAGTAAATTGCCCATGGTCACACAGCTAGAAGTTGAGAAATTCTGTGTTCTTAACCACCATATTGATAGTTCTGAAGTTTCAGTGTATGTAAGAAACATTAGAGAGTTTAGTACAAACATAGATTCTCAACTCCACACCCTCAGTCTTCATTTTTAACAAATAATTTCAGTTAATTTGGATACAGGTGGTCTATGAACCAAATTTTGAGAGAATAGGATTGGCTATTACTTGGACAGAAGTCTGATTTAAAACAAAAACAAGGCCAGGTATGGTGGCTCATGCCTGTAATCCCAGCACTTTGGGATGCCAAGGCAGGCAGATCATGAAGTCAGGAGATCGAGACCATCCTGGCCAACATGGTGAAACACTGTCTACTAAAAATACAAAAATTAGTTGGGTGTGGTGGCGTGCACCTTTAGTCCCAGCCATTCAGGAGGCTGAGGCAAGAGAATGACGTGAACCTGGGAGGCGGAGGTTGCGCTGAGCCACTGCACAGCCTGGGCGACAGAGTGACACCCTGTCTCACAAAAAAAAAAAAAAAGCAAAAAAGCCTCCTGATTTTCTGGAAGTCCCAGACTCACTATCTACAAAAGCTATCTATCATGTTTAAGTACCACCACAGAAACACCTCATCCCAGTCCTTCTATAGTCTGCACAGGTCAGCCCCTATATAGTGTCCAGATCTTGTTCCCTAATTTAAGAAGGTTATAGAGAAAACTTTCAGATGAGGGGAATGAGCTCCGTGAGAGATCTAACAGGTCATCTAAGTAACCATTGAAGAATGTGGGAAGATTTACGGTTGAGGACAGTCAACTCTTGTGGGTAGGGGTGAGAGAAAGCCATCATCACCCTTCAAATATTGACTAGGATATTACGTGTAAAGGACACTCAGAGGTAGGATCAATGATAAGAAACTATGAGGCAGCTCATTTTGTTTTACTATAAGGGAGAACAGACTAATAATTAACTTGGTCAACAATGGTAAAGGCTCTCCACCTCACAAAACACTCTGAATGCATTCCAGCAGAGGCTGGCAGACCCTGTGCCTGTCACCAATGTTGTAGAAGGGAGTCCTCCATTGAAAATAAGCATTGTGCAGATGACTCCTAAAATATGCTGTGATCCTTCAACCACATCCTCTGCAAACTGACTTGTATTCTTTTTTCATTATAGTCATTTCTGCTGAATACCTTGGGGTACTATTTAATTTCTAATGCATTAATGTCCTATTTTCTCAATTTGATACAATATGTCTGACTCTTCTTTGTGTCTTCATGGTACCTAGCTGAAAACCATGCTCATCATAGGTACTTAATAAATAGTTGGTAAATGTAAAAGGATGGCATAGAATGGTGGGTAAGCACATCCAGATGATGGGTAGAAGATAACTGTTAGTACTTCTGCCCTGTTTACCACCATTCTTCCCTCTCCGGACAAGGGGCATGGAGGCTATACTTGCAATATGCACCTTCCTCTCTGGCCATCATTGATTGGGTCAGAAATTAACATCTGATTCAAGCTAGGTCCATAAGACTGGCACTAAGATATTAAGACAATCTTTTAAGGTGGCTATAATTATAACATGTGCACTAAGAAGCATAATCTACTGAAAAAGAATGAGGCAGATGACAGACAAAGACTGAGTTCCCTGGCTTCCGTCTCCTGGGTCCCCACCCTTCCTGAGACTCATGTATAAGTGTGCCTTTGGTCTCTGAGATGAACCCTTCCGTCTTTGTAAAATTCTTCCTCCCTCCTTCCCTTTCTTCTTTTCTTCCTTTAGATTTTATTGAAGCTGGTTTTAGTTCATTTCAATCAGAATATTAAATGCAAATAAATTTGTTCCTGAGTTTGCTGTTGAGGCCACTGATGCAAATAACTCGTGCTCTTAGAATTCCAAGAAAATCCAGGATTTGGGGGACCCCAGTGACTATAGAGCATTTAGACCTTTGCATGTTACCAGATATTTTAGAAGGTTCGAGGCTGGTTCTACTGCAGGCTGATTTTTTTACCACTCCAAACCCTAACCTGCAGGGGCATCAAAGCTCTTATGACGGCTCCACCATCAGACCATAGGTCTCCTTATAATGAAGATCCCATCCCCCGCAGAAGAAATTTTGAGGTAGGAACTAACCTCTAGTGCAATGAGGCAAGGCCAGCCCAAATAACAGATGGGAATATTTAGAGGTATCTAGAACTCCATTATGCTACAAAGTGTTTCTCTGTACAACATCTTGGGTCTGCATAAGGCAATATCCCTGTAAGATGCAAATCGTCTTTCAAAATCGCATTTATCAGTGAGTAGTCAGTCACATGAACCTTTGTTCTTCAGTTTTGTGGCAAAACTGTTTCCCAATATGCCTGTGTTTTTCTTAATCTGTGCTCCATGCTGTTAAGCAGAGCATGTGGCCTGTCACTTTGACATACTTAAACAGTCTGTGAACAAATCCAGCTGATGCTTTTCCAAAACCCATTTCAATCTTGGCTACAAGGGCATCCCTGGCTGTGAGGGGTAGGTAGAAACAGACAGTCCAGGAGTAGGCAAGGAAATCATTGAGAAATCCATGTTTTTTTCTCCTGCAATTAGGATATCTCTTATGTTGGCTAAAGATGGCAAATCATTAATACATGGGAGATAAGAAAGAACCAATTCTTTCCCCTTTCGTTCTTATTCCTTAGAGTTCTGATGATCATACTTTGTCTAGGACATTCGGAGGCCCCTGCCATAGTCCTTTCATCAGCCCTTACTGCTTTTTGATCCTTTCGTTTTTCCCCAGGCATAACTGCCACTTGTGCTGTCTTCTCGAGTTCCCCTAGGAAAGGAATCACGTTTTAACAAGGTCCTCGCGTTGTAGAATGAAATCTCTCTGACGCATTGTATAAAGATGCAAACCCTAAAGTCTCTTTATTAAAAAAGTAGGACCAGGGAAGCCAACTCAATTTCTTGCTCTGAATCTGAACAGAAGTGCTATTTGGTGAAAGCAACTCCTCAGATGTGTGACCAGTTCGGCATCTACACACAGTAATGAGGAATAACTTTAATAACCAATATTCAATAAGGATAGGGACTGTCATCAGAAGAGACATCAATAATCTTTTGCCAATGAACAAACAAAAATCACTCCCATTTTTTCACTGATGCTTGAAATTTCTTTAACAAGAATTAAATATTTCTGGAGAAGCTATATGTAATTTTGGCTAAAAGTTTAGGTATTTACTTGTTATTGCAACTAGGCAATAGGTATCAAAAATTTTCAAAATATGCATGCCTTTCGACCTCACAATTCCACTTCCAGAAATTTATTCATAGTAAATAATCTGAAAGTTGTACAAAAAAGTCTGTACGTGAAGCTTCATTATAGCTTTTTAAAAACTTTTTATAATGCGAATTTCAAACATACACAAAAGTAAAGAGGATAATATAATGAACCACCGTGTATGTACCACCCAGCTTTATCAACTATCTACATTTTACCCAACTCCTGTTTTATTTATTCTCCACCATTCTTTTTCATTGTTATTTTTGCTGGAACGTTTTAAATGCAATTCCAGCCATCTGGCATTAGTCTTTTAAATACTTTAGTTGTAATATTTTTAAAATAAGAATTTTTTTGGATATTAATATTACCTGCTATCTTTCTTTCACCATCCAAGTTAGAAATAATTTCTGAATATCCTCCAATACACATTCATGTGCAATTTCAGAATGTCAAAAATGTCTTTTTACAATTTGTTTAAATCTGGACCCAAAAATTTTCATATGTTGGATTTAGTTGATAGTTCTCTTAAGTCTCTGTAACCTATGACATTGTCTCCACTTTTTATTATGCCATTTATTTGTTGAAAAAATAAGATCATTTTTTCCTGTAGAATTTCTCATATTCTGGATTTGGTCAATTATCTCCTTCTTGTATCATTTAATCATTTTTTCCCCCTGTAAACTGGTAATTAGAGCCTGAGCCTCAATTGAATCCAGGTTCTCTTTCTTTCTTTTTTGGGTAAGAATACTTTATAGATGGCTCCGTGTACTTCGTATTCCATCACATCAATAGGCGCATCAGGCTGTTCATCCCATTTTTAGTGGTGTATACATCAATTAGCAGATTCAAGTGCTCTCAGCCTAATCCCTCCATTATATTTTTCACCTAATGGTTTTAGCAGTTATTGATGTTCATTGCCTAGATCCATTATCTCATTAGAGATTTTAAAGTGTTGATGTTGTAATTTTTTAATACCTTATTGTTACATTAGCTCTTCCTTCTATAATGAAGCTTTTGAACCCCAGCTTTTTATTTTTTAAGAAAATGGCAAAGTTATCAAATAGTAAACACCTATAACCTTCACTTAGATTCACCAATTGCTAACATTTTGCTACATCTGCTTTATCACTCTTATTATATATACTTATTTTTTGTTGTTTCATTCAAATTAGTTTACAGACATTATGGCAAGCTTTAAATATTTCAGCTTGTGTCTTCTAATAACGATGACATTCTCCTCATAACCATAATTCCACACTCAATAAATTTAGCATTGATTCAATATTATCTAATAAAGATTTTTTTAATTGCCAATTGTCACCAACATGATCTTATATATATATATACTTTTAAAATCCAGAATCCTTCAAAGGTACTACAGTGGTATCATGTCCAGTAATTTTCTACTTCCATCTTCTTTCGACATTTATTAGTTGGCATTCTTTTGTAAAGAAGAGCTTTCTCTTTTCCCCCATTGCCATCATTATTTTTTAGATGCTCATATTGACTCAAATTTGTCTGACGGGAACAACCATAACCTGGTTACTGCATCATTTTGACCCAGTCCCATTGGTCTTTGAGCATTTCCTTACTTTCTGGCACATGTGATTCTAGGCTCACCTTGCACTTTCCCGGTCTCACACCTAGAATCCGCAGTTTCTCCAAACTTCCCTGGTTCTTTTCAGTGAAAAGTGCTGTTCAGAAACCAAGATTTAGCTGCTCGATATGCTCATTGCTAGTGGTATATCATTGTTTCTAGACCTTCTCAATGCACAGAGCTAAGAAATACAGCTTTCAAGAAACATGAGTTCATACTGATACCTCTTATTCAAATCCTGTATCATAGAAAAATCTTCCTCCATTCCCCCTTTTTGTATTTTATCTTCTCCCACAGTGAGAACCCTCATTTCCAAAAAATTAAGTTTTTTGTTTGCTATATGCTTTAATATGCACAAAATATTCTTAGTATTACTTAGCAATAGTATTGTGCCACCACAAAAAACAAGTAAAATTAAATATTTATTTAAAGTTCTTTCTCTTCATAAAATATATTTTATTAAGGTACATTAAAAATTTTTTTGAGCCTGGGGATGGTGTCTCATGCCTGTAATCTCAGCACTTTGGGAGGCCAAGGCAGGCAGATCACTTGAGCCCAGGAATCCAAAACCAGTCTGGCCAACACACCAAAACCCAATCTCCACTAAAAATACAAAAATTAGCTGGGCATGGTGATGCATGCCTGTAACCCCAGCTACTCAGGAGGCTGAGGTGGGAAGATTGCTTGAACCTGGGAGGCAGAGGTTGCAGTGATCTGAGGTCAAACCACTGCACTCCAGCCTGGGCAACAGAGAGAGACTCTGTCTCAAAAAAAAAAAAAATATTTGAATTAATTCTGCTTTCTATGTAGGAATGCTTGCTGTAGAGCTGGATATATAGTTAGGTTCATTTGTTTCTAATTATATTCAATTTCAGTGTTGCCCTTTTCATTCTTTTGATTTAATTTTATTCTTTGAATATGTATAATTTTTACATGGTTCAAAAGTCAAAACTATAAGAAGGAAAACTCTAAAAAATAATAACTCTATTCCTATCCTTCATATTCTCTTATTGTCCCCAAGCCTCTTTGGTGTCTAGTTTTATGAATTTATAGATTATTCTTGATATGCTTATGCTTGCAAATATAATCAAATATTTCTTCTTTTTTATTACTGTTATATATATTTTGGTATTTAAAAAGATTTATATTTTTAACACAGTGGTTACCTTTTTACTAATATTTAATTTTTTAAGGATCATAATCCCTTTTTCTTACGTAGACTTCTACAATTGGTTTGTACCTTTAAATGATATCTTCTGTGTGCCACTTACTACCTACATATCAATCAATAGTCTTATTTTACTTCCTCCTTCCCTTTTCTCTTCTTCAGCGTTTTCAGTTGTATTATCTCTAATGTATCAGAATGTATAGTATTTACATATTTTTCTTTCACCTCTGTTCCCATCTTTGTTTAAGTCTTAGAGCTACAATTAAATGTAATCAGCACTCACCATCAGTGCTTTGCTGATATCTCGTCATTTCCTGGTGGGATATATTTATTGTCTAGTAGATTTCTCAGGATGGAATCATGATTATGTGTATTCTCACTCTTGCATGTTCACAACTATTTGCCTATAGCCTTGATATTTGAAGGTCAACTGGGCTAGATAACTCAGACTTGTTTTTAAAAGTGGGAATTGAAACAATTCAAGGAATCAACAAAGATTGGGAATATAAATAAATAATGGTCAGTTAAATAATGGAATCCTGTCCATTCAACCATTATACATACTATAAACAGTGCGGAAAAATAGATGATATATAAACTTGCAATGGTCAAATTTGTGCGTATAAATTATAAGGATGCTACAAATGTGTGTGCACATGTATTTAGTGAAAAGAGGGTTGGATATACATGAAAAAGTTAACAGTAATTTTCTCTAGTTAGTAGAATTATTGGTGATCTTTAGCTTCTTTGTGTGCTTTTCTGTATTTTTTAAGTTGTAGCATTTGTGGGATTGGAGAGATTATAATTTTTTTGAAGAGCAAGACAAAGATCTAAAGTTTTCAAGGTTTATTTTTAATGTGCTGGCTTTAATCAATACCACAAGACAGGGTGTACCAAGGAAAGAGCAGTGTGATCTAATTAGCAAGCTCAGGACAGCATAAGCTGGCCTCAGTGCCCTGCCTGCGCTAGGCACTCAATCAGCGTGTGCTCGTGATGATGAAAACTAAAACGAGTCCATTCCAAACAAGAACCTTTTGGGGAGTAGAGTTAACTTTTCTGAGTCAAGCTCCTGCCTCCAGGTTTGTACCGAGGATGAAATGAAGTAGTATTATATATATGTAAAACTCCTTGTCACTTCATCCAGGCAGAAAAGATAGATTGCTAGTACCTTATTCTCAAAACTAACAGAAATGTGTTCAGTTTTACTTGTTCTGAAGACTATAAAAACAATATATGGATGAATGGCCAGTAAAAGGAGCCAGAAGCAGCTTATGAGAGTGTTCTAGAAAAACATGAAGGGGACTAGAAAAAGATACGAGGGACAGATGGATGAGAAGGGAGAAAGAGATAGACAGAGGACAAGATAAAGTTTAGAGCCTGTCATTAGAATCTGTAATATTGGGATTTTGCCTTCTGTTTAAGTAAAATGGAGGAAATCTGTGCCCATACATCCTGACTGTGCTGTTGTTATGATAAAAAGAAGTAAATGGAGTGCAGGGTACACTATACACCTGCTTCTTTAAGTAATCCTTGCCAGATAACTAATCACTGGGATTCCAATGGTTGTTCTTCCAGTGGGGGTGACCGTGACCCGTACCCCAGAGCAACTGAATCAGAATTTGAATGGGAAATGTCAGCCATAGAATTTCTTTAAAACATCTCTTCCAATGATTATGATGACTAGCCTAGTTTAAGAACTGCTGGCCTATACGTAGGGCTACCATCTATCCCCTCTGCTGGGACAGTCCCGGAGCAAGTATTACTAGCAGCCCTTTCTCTTACAAAAATCTCTGCAGGGTATAAATTATGCGGTTTCCTACCTGTACCTTGCCTCTGCTAATGGAATTCTCAGTGAAGGTGCATAGGGATAGCCTTGTACCATTACTTCCAATCCACAACTGAACACAAGATGTAGAGAAAAATTACCCCACGAAATTAAATTCGCATCAAAGTGTAGACCAAAGTCAGATCCTCCCTGAGAGTGGAATCTGATGTATAGAGAAAACAAAGGCATAACTTTAAGTGGGGGAGAGAGAATGGGAAACCTGAGACATCTCCAAGACAATTGCTTCTGCTACTTCACCATTTGGCTCAAGCCAATTGAGAGAGCCAGAAATGAACATGGGTTTGGTTTTATCTGCTGGTTATTTAAGAACTTTTGCTTGTTTCTTCTTTACCTCTTCCCCAGTTTCTGGAAGAGTCAAAATAAGATAATCATTTGGCAGTGATATAACATTGCTCTTCAACTGCTGAGAAACCAGTCAATATTCCCCATCTAGCTAACGTGTCATTCAATATTGAGTGTTACCTTGTTGTAGTTTAATCCTGATCTGTTACCTCTAAAATAAGGACATGCAAAGATAAAGATAAAAACTTGGGCACTCTCAAAAATATTCATGTTATAAATATGTAAGGGAAAATATTTCAGGTCACAGTCCTCAGTACATGCCAGTACATTCTTGGGGTACCCACCTTCCTGCAGCACCAGACACCTTGGCTTCCTCCTACACTCTGGACATTTTCATTCTTCCTCTTTTTGCTCATCCTCTTCCTGTATCCTATATTATGGGCCTTTTCCATGGAAAGCCTTTTCAGTTAATTCACTTTTAAATTCATATTCATGTTACCAGGGTTACAAATTTTAAAACATGGTTTTCATTACTTTCAATTCAAACTATGACTCTATCTACAAAACCAGTAAAACAAGAAGATCACCTTCAAAATTTCTCTGACAAGTTTCTAGAAACTCCAGTTGACAGACTAAACTGCTTAAAGAATCAATCTCAGGTACAAATTTAATCAATTAAATAGTCTTAATTTTAAATTGCATTTGTAAGTGTAACATATTCAGATTTATTTTTACATGCTTCAAATGCTTGACAGGATGAAGTTATAACCATAACAAGCAAAAACCTCCCTAGCCTTTAAAGATCTATTGTTGCAACTCTGATCAAATAAACTTAAAAATATAAATTGAATTATCTTAACTATTCCAGTTCTATTTACAAACTTATCTTTATACCTTTCACCTTACAAATCCCAAGATTAAAATGTTACAGATTTTATATTGCTATCATAAAGATAACTTTTCAGGGTCAGAACATGTTGGATTCTTTTGCAATAGCAAATATACTGGCCCTTTTAGAGCAGCTTAATTTGGGCAGATGGAATTCAGCAACCCCTAGCCTAGGCTGGATCCAACTAATCTCTTTACTGCCTGATTGAATTCTTCATTCTTTTCATATTCTTTTTGTCCAGCTCCATCCACAAAAGCCCCCATCTGTCTAAAAACGATCAGCCTTTCTTTGACCCAAAATTTAACCAAATCATAGTCATTTCTTCAAGTTGTGTCTGAAAATCCCTTTGAAATGCACATATACTAACTTGGATGGAAACCGCATCATGGCTTTAATTCTCACAACACCATCAACACCGCACACACATTGGTTTCACTTACTCAACAAGAGGCTCAATGAGGTAACAGACTATTATGAAACGAATTTCAATGTCTTTTAAAAACTTTTTTTTGTTGATATTTGTTTAAAACATCCTGTGGAAAGAACACAGGCCTTTTTGTAAGCAATTTTTGAAAGGCTTGTCTCCTAGGCAGCTACAAACTCAAGACATTGCTAGGAGAAATTCTGTTATATGAAGACAGGGAGAGCTGGAAGGGATCTGATGACCATTTGGTCCCACCCCATGCTGTACAAAGAAGAAAACTGAGCTCCAAAGAGCAGGGGCAAAGGAGGGTAAAATGCCTTCACTTCTTCTATGTTCCAATTAGTGTGCAAGTTGAACTTCAGTTGAGACGCACAAAGTGGCACTCAATCCTTTCCCACTCATGCACATTGCAGACATTGCCATGCTCCTCAAGCTCATTCATCCCCTAGCTCTGAATTCCTAGAAGACCACTCAGCCTTCACCTCCACTAAGTCAGTGGCAGGTATCATACATTCACTCACCACCCTCAAACTTCTAACCCAGCCTCACATGAACCTAAATACTTTGTGAACAGAAGCTAAATTTCAGTGGACCAAAGGGTGAAAAGGAGATGAATAAGTAGAGACTCTCTTTCCAGAAATCTGGAGAAGGAGAAAGGTTGCACAGCAGCTGAGGGAGGGATGCAGTGTCAAGGGCAGCAGGGAGGCTGGAGAGAGTTGAGCCTATTCAGCTTTTAGAGGGAGACAGATGGAAAGAATTGAGCCTGTCCACAGGGACATGGAGGAAGGTGAATACATAGGGCAGAGAGGGAATGATTGGCAGAGAAGGAAGAACCTTGAGAAGGGAGAGCAGGCATGGAGTGCACAGGTTGAAGTATTGATTTTGAAGGAAGGAGAGATGCTTCATTCTCCAAAATAGGAGGAAGAAAAGGTGGATATGGGCATAAATACTGCTAAGGATGTGAATGAGAAAACAGTCCAGATGACCATGAGGATGGGGGATAAGCCAGGAGGGAATGTAGACTGTGTGGATAAGGAAGAGTCTAGGATCTGGACACTTTCATGAGCTAACTGATGGGGTAGTGGGGGTAAGGGAATGAGTGAGCTGGGAGGACCTAGGAGTTTGAGATTTGGGGATGAGGGAATCTTGAGTGATGACACAGCAAAGTAGGGCTGTTGAAATCCCACATGGCAAAGTATAGGCTACATGAAAACATTGAGGCTGAAACTAAAGATCAGAAGAGTTAGTGCATCAGGAGGACTGTCTTCCTGGACACTGGAGTTACCCAGCTGGCAGTTGGCAGAACATGGGGGAGAGAAAGGTCGTGAGCCTGCTGCCGGAATCTTTTTTTTTTTTTTTTTTTTTTTGAGACAGAGTTTCACTCTTGTCACCCAGGCTGGAGTGCAATGGTGCGATCTCGGCTCACTGCAACTTCTGCCTCCCAGGTTCAAGAGATTCTCATACCTCAGCATCCCAAGTAGCTGGGACTACAGGTGCACACTACAACGCCCAGCTAATTTTTGTATTTTTAGTTGAGTCTGGGTTTCATCATGTTGGCCAGGCTGGTCTCAAACTCCTGACCTCCAGTGATCCACCCACCTCGGCCTCCCAAAGTGCTGGGATTACAGGCATGAGGCACCATGCCCAGCCTCAAATCTCATGTGGATGTTGGAGATTGAGGGGCAGATTGACACATGATAGGGATGACATAGGACAAAGTGTGAACCACAAAGCCAGTGGAAATTTTACATAAGTGAGAAAGAATAGTGACCTGGCAATAGCCTTGGAGAGCAAGAGAGATATTAATTCCTAACTCCCAGCCCAGAAGGGCAGAGGGCAGGTGAGCATGAGCCCTCGCCACTTGAGAAGGATAAAAGGGAAGCAGGAGCCTTAGGGGAAACTAAGGTTCAGCTGATAGCAGAAGACAGAGGAAACATTTAGGAGAAATGTTAAGGATATATGAATAGAGTTCCAAAGGGCACAGTTGAATGATGTGGAAGGAAAGGAGGAAGGGGAGGGAGATGAAAAGCATCCCTGTGTAACAGGATAAAGATTAAAGAGGTTTTCATCCAAGGCAATGGCTGAGACTGAGAGAGACAGGAGGCAGGGAGACCTCTGGCCTTAACTGACTAGCTGTGTGACCTTAGGCAAGTTACTTGCCCTCTCTGTGCCTCAGTTTCATGATTGTGAAATAAGGATAATACTAATACTTACCTCATAAGATTGTTGTTGCTGTGAAAATTAAACATGTTAATATATGTAATGTACTTAGAAAAATGATCAACACATAGTCAGTTGTGAAGAAGCATTAGTTTTGGAAGGAAAAAGATTCCACTCCACACTTTCCTTCAAGTGACAGACATTCAATTATATCAAGTCCTGAAGAACACATCCTCATTTCCCATCACTTACACACAGCAAAAGCCCAGCATGCAAAAGAAAAAAAAAAGCCAAAAAAACAAATCCTATCAGAGTCATCGATAGATTCAATTTCTCAGTAATTAGCTATTATCTGTTCCTATAAAGAAAGAAAAGAGTGCTTAAAAAGTTGGTTGAAGACAGAAAGAATCTAGAACTATAAATGTTAAAGATGAACAGTCAGTATCATCAGAGAAATGGAAATCAAATCAAAACCTCAAGGATGTATCACCTCATGCCCATTAGGACGGCTACTATCAAAAAAAGCAGAAAATAAGTGTTGGTAAGAACGTGGAGAAATTGTAACCCTTGTTTGCTCTTAGTGGGAAGGTAAAGTGGTACAGCCACTGTGAAAACAGTATGGCAGTTCCTCAAAAAATTAAAAATAGAACTAGAATGTGATCCAGCAATCCCACTTCTGGGTACCTATGCAAAAGAATCGAGAGCAGGGTCTTGAGCAGATATTTGAATACTCAAGGTTATAGCACTACTCACAATAGCCAAGAGGTGGAAACAACCCAAATGTCCATCAGTGGATGAATGGATCAACAAAATGTGGTATATCCGTACAATGGAATAACATTCAGCCTTAAAAAGGAAGGAGATCCTGACACCTGCTACAATATGAATAAACACTGAGATTTTATGCGACGTGAAATAAGTCAGTTGCAAGCAGAAAGATACTGTATGGTGTCCCTTATGTGAGGTCATAGGAGGGGCATAGAAACAGAAAGTATAATGGTGGTTACCAGAGGCCTCAAAAAAGAGAAGAAGGGGAGTTGTTTCATGGCTATAGAGTTTCAGATTTGCAAAATGAAAACATTCTGGAAATCTGTTTCAAAATGATGTGAATATACTTAGTACTACTGAAATGTGCACTTAAAAATGGTTAAGATGGTAAATTTTATGTGTTTTTATAATAAAGAAAAATGAAAACAAAAAGATCATCTAGTATCTCCCCCCTTCCCCTTTACAGGTGACTGAAGTAAGGCCCAGAGAAAAGAAGCGACTTATCCAAGGTCACGCAGTTCACGGAGGCAGCATCAGGACCAGAACCTGGGATTCTGACCCCTGCAGTAAGGATCCTTCCATTACATCATGCTCTCTATGTGAGGTGCTGAGGTAATGGAAAAGATGACACTGTTGATTTATCAGTAGTGACAGTGACATTCCAATGAACCTGAAAGGGATAAAGATTCTACTCTGCTTATAAATGTTCATGTGCCTGTGCTCTTTCTCCAAATCTCATCAGGATTATTCAAACCAGCAGTCTCTGACAGGCCACAGTGGAAACCTCAGGATATTCACAGCTGCTCTAGTCTGGAGACAGGCCAGAAAGCAGATGAGAGCAGTTTTTCCGTTCCTGGGCTGTTGCCCCTGTAATTTAGAAGTCCCGACACTGGAAAACAAGAACTCAGGGGCTCACTTAAAAACAAGCTCAGTGTGGGGTCTCCAATGTCGTGCAGGGAAGCTGCTAGTCAAAACTTGCTAATTTGAAACCAGTTCACTGACTCCTTCTTCGGACTCAGGGAATGAAGTCTTTTTTCCCCACTTAGGAGTTTTTCTTCGGCTCCTTATTTCAAATTCCATAAAAGAGACAACAGGAAAAGCTGGCCCCAGCCCAAGAAGCAGAGATGAAAACCAGATCTCTATTTTTGTAAGTGTGATGTCTATAGGTTGCCTTCTATTTTATATCAGAAAGTTCTATTGTTTCCATGGAAACAATGAGTGTGGCTGAGGATCCCTACAGGACCTCAGCACTTTTGGGGCTTGGGTGATTGGTGCTATTGGCTTGGTGATTCCAGAAAACCTCCCTAAGTTTCAAAATTTTAAAGCTGAAGCCAACCTTCTCACGCCCCTACTGTGCTCCTCCCATCTCTTTGACACACAGATACCTCATGCATATGGCACCGCTCTGAGCTCTGAAGGTGTTAGGAAAATCCTCCCTGCAGAAATATGACCTGTGATAAAGAACTAAATAAAACATTTTTTGGCAAGAACATTTCTGAAGATCTTTCCAATCCAGAAATATTTTTTTTGTTTTCAGTAACCCTACCAAGGCTGAACCAGGATGCCTATAAAAAGCCTTCTGTGTTCCCCTAAGCACTCTTAATGAATCCTCAGGAAGGATGGAATAAGAGGGGGGTCAGAGACCTGGAGCCCGTGCCAGAGGCTGAGCATGCCAGCTTGGCTTGGTGCGCTGGAGGTAGTGCTCAGAGCCCCTGCCTCCTGTCCTCCCATTGGCATGGTCTCAGCCCACCCTCCTTAAGGGAATTGGCTGTGCTCCTGGCTTGTCTCGCCTGTGTGTCTGCTAGTTATCGAACAAAGAGTGGGATTACTTCCATGCCCAGTTTCCCAGATGCTCACAAGCACAGAGCCAAGAATCAGCTGAAACAGAAGGGATGACTGAGCAGAGAAGCCCTCTTGATGAGACTCGGCCACACTTGAGCTGTTGTTCCTGCCACGAGGCACACCTGTCATATAAAAGCCAACAAGCCATACAGGAAACATGGTGTGCCTCCTGTTTACAGCCGATCCTAGAAAACAAAAACTTTGCTGAGATAGCACCGAACATGAAAATGGGGAGACCAGCCAAGGGCCCTGGACCGTGCACAGCCCCTTTCCCTGTTGCGTAGACAGGAGGAGGAGTCAGAAACTAAGAAGGTTTTGCTGCTTCCAGAAGCTGTTCCCTCACCTCCTCCTCTCCTTCACTAGGTGTATTTTCCCCAATCTTCAAGGACTAGCTGCAGAGCCTGAAACTCCAGGAGCTGACCCCCTGATAAAACTTTTTACCCCAAAGTAAATGCAGGCAAGATGCTTGCTCCGGGTGGAATGATGGGCACCTCTTGGTTTATGGCTACCTTCTGCAAGCTAAAAGGACCTACAGGGTAGGGGTGCATACTATCCCTGGAAACCGAAACACAAGAGAGTCTCTTACAAGCCCCTTGATCACCCAAATGCCCAGAGGTCATTGGACCATCTGAGGCTCCTCCAGCAGCAATTCCTTCAGGGGCTAATTCCAGAAGAATTTCAAAAAACAATCTCTCATCACCTTGCCCAAGGAAACCAGGACTCAATATACCAGAAAGCTGTGAAAACGGGGTCTCCAGTGGGATGACTAGATCCAAGATTTAGGGAGAATTAGAAGGGAGATAGGAGAACTGGAGAAAGGTAAGGACAAAGAGGAAGATTATTCCAGAGCAGGAGAGAAAAAACCAAAAATATTAATTGGAGTAAATTAGAAAAATATTAATTAGAGCTGTTTTGAGGGATCCAGAGAGGAAACCATTCCCCTGGCACAAGGTGCATGTTTTAAGGGCAAGAGAAAAAAACATATGAAGAGCACTGAGTAAAAGCACTGAATTTTTTTTCCTGGCTACTCCTTTGGAAAGAAGAAAGGGGAATTGTATCCATAATTGTGCCATTTTTTTTTTTTTTGAGACAGAGTTCACTCTGTTGCCTAGGCTGGAGTGCAGTGGCATCATCTCAGCTCACTGCAACCTCCAGCTCCCAGGTTCAAGCAATTCTCCTGCCTCAGCCTCCCGAAGTAGCTGGGATTACAGGTGTGCAACACCATGCCCAGCTAATTTGTTTTTTAAATTTCTTTAGTAGATACAAGCTTTCACTGTGTTGGCCATGCTGGTCTCGAACTCCTGACCTCAGGTGATCCACCCGCGGTGGCCTCCCAAAGTGCTGGGATTACAAGTGTGAGCCATTACACCCAGCCTGTGTCATCTTCTTTACAAAGCTGAGGTTAAGGAAACCAACTTGGTCCTTGGATTGAGTCGTTTATTTCTATAAAGCAGCACCAGGCTGCTATAGGTAAGGAGAAGAAACATAATAATACAGATCAGTACTGACTTGGGAGTCTTCTCTTCTACAAGTTTCCATGAACAAAATTCGGGAGTCAGATATGGGAACAGAAGGGAGCTGCAAGTCACTGAGCATCGCTCTGCTTTGAGCCCTGGGCTGAGTGCTTTATATTCAGGACCTTTGTACTCCAGATCCATACAAGCGGCTGCCCACCCAACATCCCCACTTGGGTATCTAAAGGCATCTCAAACTCATCCCAAATTGAGCTTCTGCTCTTTCCCCCAGATCCTGTTCTAGCCACAGTCCTTCATTCAGTGGATCTCAGCTCCATCCTTCCAGTGGCTCAAGCAAAAGGTGTTGGAGTCATGCTTCACCCTATATTGCTCGCATACCCCACGCCTGCTTCAGTAAGAAAATCTGTTGGTTCTACCTTCAAAATGTAATCAGCAATGGCTCTTCTTTTCCCTACCCCTACTGGCTCCACCCTGGTCCAGACCATCCTTGTGTCTCACTTGGATGATTGCAATGTTCTCCTTGCTTCTACCCTTGCTCCTTTGCAATCTATTCCCACCACAGTGGCCAGGGGGATGTTTTTTTAACATGTCATATCATGTCATTCCACTGCTCAAAATCCGCCAACAGCTTCTCATTTTACTCAGAGTAAAAGCTCCAGTCCACCCATCTGGACCACATTCCCTCCCTGATTCCATCTAGTGATACCCCTTGCCCACTCTGCTTCAGCCTCACCAGCCTCTAGGCATCAAGGCTTTTGTGCTTACTGTTTCTTCTGCCTAGAGTTCCTGTCCCTAGATCTCACCCCCTCAAGTTTTTTCTCAAACATTGCCTTGGGGAGGCTTTCCCAACTAATCTGAATAAAATGGCCTTCTTTCCTGCTTAATTTGTTTTCCAGAGCCCATATACAGTATCTCTTATTTATTTTCTTTATTTATCGTATGTCTCTCCTCCCTAGAATGTAAGTTCCTGAAGTTAGGATTTTACTCACTGCTGTATCCCCATTGCCTAGAATGGTCATTGACACATGGTGAATGCGTGATGAGTGATCTATGTGTAGTTGTGCCCTCTGTAAAAAGTCTGCTGGGCACGGTGGCTCACGCTTGTAATCCCAGGGATGTGGGAGGCTGAGGTGTGAGAATTACTTGAGCCTGGGAGTTTGAGGCTGCAGTGAGCTATGATCACATTACTGCATTCCAGCCTGGACAACAGAACGAGACTGTCTCAAAACAAACAAACACACAAACAAATAAATAAATAAAAATAGCTATGAGTTGATGAATCTATCTCAAATCTATTCTTCATCCAGAGTCCTCATTCCAAGTGAACTATGCACCCAACATCATGAGCTGCCTAAACTGTTGACCAGAGCATCAGCTCATGCAGCCCCAGGGAGAACCCTGATGTTCAGGCACTGTTGGGGGAGGAAGACAAGGTACAAAGAAACCAACAGGAGTCAATGTCAAGGATTTCACAGGGGATAGGAAATTTTGATTTGGTTCATGCAGCTTGGATTCCTTCAGAAATCCTTGAACTGTCACCATTAGAAAAAGATACACACACATACACACACACACACACACACACACACACACACACACACACACACACACCCTGCCTGGGAGAACTG
Source organism: Symphalangus syndactylus (assembly GCF_028878055.3). Lineage (NCBI taxonomy): Eukaryota > Metazoa > Chordata > Mammalia > Primates > Hylobatidae > Symphalangus > Symphalangus syndactylus. The sequence goes on from NC_072435.2 coordinate 88,360,245, forward strand.
ACATTACCAAATTCCAGACAACCAAAAACAATCTTATCCTAACAGGGAGAGAGACATCATGGAGAAAATGGCATTTAGTAAGGAGAAAAGGAAATATAGCTCCTGAGTTTGAATGGAAGAAGAACCTAAAAATAACTAGGCCGGGCATGGTGGCTCACTCCTGTAATCTTAGCACTTTGGGAGGCTGAGGTGGGCAGATCACTTGAGGTCAGGAGTTCGAGACCAGCCTGGCCAACATGGTGAAACCCCATCTCTACTAAAAACACAAAAATTAGCTGGGCATGGTTGCAAGCACCTGTAGTCCCAGCTACTCGGGAGGCTGAGGCTGGAAAATCACTTGAACCCAGGAGGCAGAGGTTGCAGTGAGCCAAGATCGCACTACTGCACTCCAGCCTAGGTGACAAAGCAAGACTCCATCTCAAAAGAGAAGAAAAGAAAAAGAAAAAAATAAAAATAAAAATAACTTGTCCTATTCAAAGATATCTTGCTTGCCATATATTTTACAATAAAAATAAATACATGAGTTGAGGGACCGAGGTGAGGGTATCTTTAATACTGCCTTCTATTAATATCTTGGCTTTGTTTCTGAGAACACATGGTACATTCCAGGAAGACAGCCCTGTCTTATTCCTCATTTTCTAAAATGATTGTTCCTGACTTTAGCAGTATGGCATGGGTTTTTCCAAACCCAATCACTCATGATTTTTTAGCCTAGTAATCTTTAAAACCAAACATGCGTTTTGTCTTGGGAGCTGGAGAAGAGGAAGGCAACGATCATTTACAGAGCTCTATTATGTGTCAGACACTTTATACTTCACTCCTCAAATTTGAAGTTCATATCATTATCCCTGTTTCACAGATGAGGAGACTGAGGCTTAAGAACATTAAGTGATTTGCGCACGGTTGCCCAGATAGCCAAGGCTTGACCTCAGGACTAATGAACTCCAAAAATGCTATTCCTTCAACTATGCAGTGTTGCCTTTTTCCTACAGTGACTAACAGAAGAGTGAGAGCTGTGCCTGGACATTAATAATGAATTAGCTTTGTTTGTAAATCCCTGACCAAGAAAATATATAATACACAATATCTATACCTGTAGACATTTTCCTTCATTCAAGGAAATTGCACTCCAAAAGAATGGAAATAACACAAAACAGTTTGATGGTAAACCAAAATAATCTGTTTAGGTCAAAAGAAGTCAAACTTGATCCAGCCTTCGAAGGGCATTTTCTAGCATCATCTGAACAAATCTTACTCCATCTGTAAGGTGGAGATAATTATTTAATTTTAAAATTTTTCATGTATGACTTTTTATACCTTTAAACATCTCTAACAATTGAAAGTCATGATGTGTATGATTCCTGAGTGATCGATTGGGATGCTACAAATAGCTGTTAATAGAAAATCCAGGCTGGGCATGGTGGTGCACACCTGTAATCCCAGCATTTTGGGAGGCCAAGGTAAGAAGATCGCTTGAGCCCAGGAGTTCAAGATCAGTCTGGGCAATAGAGCAAAACCTCATCTCTACAAAAAATACAACAATTAGCCAAGTATGATGGTGCATTCCTGTAATCCCAGCTACTCTGGATGCTGAGATGGGAGGATCGCTTGAGCCCCAGGAAGTCGAGACGGCAGTGAGGCGTGATTTCACCATTGTACTTCAGCCTGAGCAACAGAGCAAGACCCTGTCTCAAAAAAAAAAAAAAAAAAAAAGGAAAATCCAAATGAGATGACTTAAAAAATGAGAACCTTTATTATTTCATATAGCAAGAAATGTAGAGACAGAGTGGTTTTAGGTTGGCAAGGTCAGTAGCTCTGTGGCATGACCAGGACATGGGTTTCTCTCATCTTGCCACCCTCTGTGCAACACTAGTCTTTTCAAGGCAGGCTCTTGTAATGGTCTCAAATGGCTGCCCCAGTTCCAGCCAACATTCAGATGACAATCTTGAGAAGTGGAAAAGGAATATTCCTGTCTTGGGTTTCTTGGGTCTCCTTTTACAAGTGAGATAAAACTTCCGTCATTCTGGGCCAGGCATGAAATTGCAGGGATGACCTAGGAACCTATACATCTCCTAGTGATACAGAGGCAGCAGCAAAGTTCAACTGCACAAGCACATTGCAAGCCTCCTCTTTCATCCCATCTGTTAATATTCCATTGCTCAAGGCACATCCATGGCAGAACCCAAAGTCAAGGAGCAGAGAAGTATACTGCTCCTGTGTTGGCGCTATGACGAGGCTTCTGATATATGCTACTGCAGGGAATGAACAATTGGGATCAAGGATTTAAACTACTGGCCAGGCGCGGTGGCTCAATACTGTAATCCCTGCACTTTGGGAGGCCGAGGCAGGCAGATCACCTGAGATCAGGGGTTCGAGACCAGCCTGGCCAACATGGTGAAACCCCATCTCTACTCACAAAAAAAAATTAGCCATGTGTGGTGGTGCGTGCCTGTAATCCTAGCTACTCAGGTGGCTGAGGCAGGAGAATCTCTGGAACCTGGAACCTCGGCTGCAGTGAGCCGAGATCACACCACTGCACTCCAGCATGAGTGACAGAGTGAGACTCCATCTCAAAAAAAAAAAAAAAGAATTTAAACTACCGCCTGTGGTTATATTAGGCAGAACCTTATGAAACTGCCATATTTCAAATACAAAATAGTCGAATGCTGATCATCTTGTATGATTTGGTGTAATGCCATCACTGGAACTTCAGCACGACCTTTTGTCCACTGGCTATCAGAACTCTCTGGAAAGCAGAGGACACAGTTGGTGGTTCAGAAAAAGCAGATTTACTAAGCAAATAGGAAGTGAAAAACAGGTAATTATCTGTCTCTGAAATAGCAGTATCTTTCCCTTTAAGCAGAGTCATGCTACATTTGAATCAAGCACTTATTAGAATTTAAAGATTATGTAAAAACAAACCTTCAAGGTTGAGTCCCAAAGATATTTTTCCCTGGGAAGTCAGATGTATCACGATCCCATAGGAAGACTATTACTTTTAAGTAGAGATTTAATTACATTTTAGGATTGTTTTAATTATCCCCGCTCAATAAACTTCCTTTCCAATAGAATCCACAAGCAGCACATCCTAACAAAAGTTCCCAAGTTTGTTGTCCCCTCATCCCATTTCCCCTCCACCACGCATATATACCCACAAACTTGATTTCCCTGCCTCCACCTTTGTTCATTCTCATCTCTTTGGAATACCTGCTAGTCACTTGCTGACCTCCAATCATCCTTTCCACACTCCTGTCCCCATGCAAACTACCTCCTCTGCCTTCCCATAATACTCTGTATATATCTGTAACATAGAATTTAACACATTGTAACAAAAATATGTAAGTATACATCCATTTCACCCTCTAGATTATGAACTCCTTGAGTTCAGGGACTGTGTTTTATTTATCTTTGTTTTTTTTGTTTTGTTTTGTTTTGTTTTTGAGACAGTCTTGCTCTGTTGCCCAGGCTGGAGTGCAATGGCACAGTCTTGGCTGAGATTACAGGCATGTGCCACCACGCCTGGCTAATTTTGTATTTTTAGTAGAGATGGGGTTTCTCCATGTTGGTCAGGCTGATCTCGATCTCCCGACCTCAGGTGATCTGCCTGCCTTGGCCTCCCAAAAAATTTTGTATTTTTAGTAGAGATGGGGTTTCGCCGTGTTGGCCAGGCTGGTCTCGAACTCCTGACCTCAAGTGATCCACCCTCCTCAGCCTCCTAAAGTGCTAGGATTACAGGTGTGAGCTACCGCGCCCAGCACTCTCAGTTTATTTTTGGCTTGTGCAAAGTCTAAAGTAGATGTGCCTGCTTGGGCAGCTCTCCACCAAGTGGTAATGCAGGGATCCAGCCTTCTTCCATCTTGACACTACCATCTTCAACATGTGGCCTCTAAAAACAGTGCAAACATGAGACATGTCATGGGAAAGGCACAGCAGATGCTCACTACCTTAGCTCAGAGATGACACAAATGACTCCTTGGCTAGTCACATGGCCTCAGTTAGAAATGGGGGTGTGGCGAGGAAGGCAGGTAGGAGGGCCTGGTTGAGCAACAACTCTACACAATGGAAAGGGAGCATGAATCTTTGGTAGTCAGCTAACTACCTCTGCTACAGGAAGGAGAGAGGAAGAAAGGTAGGGAAAAAAGGAAGGAGGGACTTACTCAACACCTAAATACATACACACTACTTTTTAAGTCCTGTGCAAAGACTTCTCAAATTTTCTGCCACTTAGATCCTTAAAACCAGATGTAGAAAGCAGTTGAACAATATGCTGAGACAAAACACACCAAATATAAAAACTAAAAATAAGGAGGAGCCCATTGCAGTTTCATGTCTTAAGCACAGTCAGGAGGAAGGAAAGCTTCAGGAGCTGGGGACAGGATATACATATGTCTGCTTGAGTTCCATGTTTTAATTTGAGAGAGGAAGAGAGAAGAGGAGAATAACAGGAATCTGCTCGACTGGAAAGCTTCTAAGGAGAGGAGGCTTATGGGAGAAGCGTTATCAAGGGATACGTCCTACTATGAAGAGGGCAGAGTCTTCAGAGTGAAAAGCAAACCAGGGAATTGGGGGGACATGACTGGGTCATGAGAGAATCATAGTCATCACTATTTGGGAGTGGATGAGGAGAGAATCACCAAGATGAGACTACATGTCCAGCTATTGCAGTTCAATGTGAAACATCTCTAACAAGTCATTTTAGCACCAGTAGGCTCCTGCTCATGAGAAAAGCAACCACTATCCAGGAGGTTGCAAACAGTGAGGACGTCTGGGATTGCAAGCCAGGGGGTGAGAGAGGAGGAGTAAAAGCATCTGTGGTAGAGACTGATAGCTGTTCACCAAAATCCATTTCCTCTTCTTCCTGGGCACAGGGCCTCCCTTGCAGTTCAGCATTGCCATGTCAATGAAATATGAATAGAAATAGTACGTGCCCCTTTCAGAATCGGCCTGTAAAGTCCTCCTATGTGTGATCCTCCATGTGTCTTCATCCTCTGCCAGCGAGATGCACATGGCAGTGAGGTCTTATGTTTTGGTGAAGCCACATTTGAACCTGGGTCCTTGAATGACTTCATGGAAGAGAGCCTACTTGCCTAGCTGGACACCTGCCAGGAGTGTTAGATGAGCAAGAAATTAGTTTCTACTCAATGATAGACACAGTGATTGCCACCCAGATTCCATTTCAATCAAGGACTTATTGCCACAGCTGAGGAGGTAGTGCTGTCAGCAAAGAATCCCTTCAGGGGCTGCCTCCCTGAAGAACAAGAGAATGGCTTTATTTAAGGTTATGCCCTTCTGAGAAAAGCCCACATCTGGGGATCAACCAATGTGAGACTCCATGTCCAACATTGTGGTTCAATGTAAAGCATCTCTAACACGGCATTTTAGCACCAGGGCTTCTGTGGTCTTGACCAAGGTTTAAAGCATCTGGCCTGATTTACAGATCAACTTCTCTTTTGCCCAGTGCTGCTTCTGTTTCCTCTTTTCTACAGGTTTTTAATGAAAGAACACTCTTTAATCAACATCTGGCACACTAAACCCTCAGAGTCGGCTTCCTGGACCCCCTGTCTCCCCCCGCCATGCCCCGTAAATACACTATGTTTTTGGATGTGTTTCATCTATATGCTGTGTTAGTTCAAATAAGCCATGGCATATTTGATCTACATATAGATGAAACATTTCTTCTGCTGACATGGCTATGCTAGGTTGGCCAGCACACATGTTCCTTGCTATGTAGAAAAGTCTAGGCCATCTGCAATAGGAGAGAATTATGGTCAAGACAGAAGCAGTAGAGACAGAGGCAGATGGGAGAGAGAAAATCCCAGCTGGAGTGAGTCTCTTCCCAGTTTTTGTAGCAATGATTCCTAAAACTTTTCCTTCAGCAACTCTAGTGTCTTCCCCAGTGACAGAAGCCATTGACTCCCTTTTCCTTCCTGCTTTTTTTTTCTTCAGATGGCTTAAACTGGGTTTCTGTCATTTGCAACCAAAAAAAGTCCCAATACAAGAGGTTTTGTGCTATGTAAGTGAATGAGTACCCCACCCTTTCATTGGTACTCTCTCAAAAGAAAATTAGAGACAGAGTTACATAAACTTTTAATGAAGCCATCATTTATTGGCCAGTTGCATTCTACATACTTTTTTTTTTTTTTTTTTAAACAAAGTCTCACTCTTGTCCCCCAGGCTGGAGTACAATGGTGTGATCTCAGCTCACTGCAACCTCCGGCTCCCAGGTTCAAGCAATTCTCCTGCCTCAGCCTCCCAAGTAGCTGGGATTACAGGCACCTGCCACCATGCCCGGATAATTTTTGTATTTTTAGTAGAGACGAGGTTTCACCATGTTGGCCAGACTAGTCTCAAACTCCTGACCTCAGGCAATCTGCCCGCCTCGGCCTCCCAAAGTGCTGGGATTACAGGCATAAGCCACTGCGCCCCGCCTATTCTACATACTTTTAATATATTAACTCAATCCTCACAACAGCCCCACGAGATGGGTACCATTATTATTCCCACTTTCAGACAGGAAAACTGAGACACAGAGAGATTATGAAATACACCCAAGGTTACCCAGTTTATGAGTGATAGATGCCCCCAGCACCTGTGCTCTTACCCAGTGACGCTCTCTTGCCTGTGTTCACACAGCCTGAGATGGGGACATGAGAGGCTTCTGTCTCATATGGGTTATATTCATGAATGACTAAGCTTCTTTCCCTTCTCTCTTTTTTTTTTTTTGAGATGGAGTCTCACTCTGTCACCCAGGCTGGAGCGCAGTGGCACAATCTCAACTCACTGCAACCTCTGCCTCCCAGGTTGAAGCGATTCTCCTGCCTCAGCCTCCCGAGTAGCTGGGATTACAGGCACGTGCCACCACGCCTGGCTAATTTTTGTATTTTTAGTAGAGACGGGGTTTCGCCATTTTGGCCAGGCTGGTCTTGAACTCCTGGCCTCAGGTGATCCACCCACCTCGGTCTCCCAAAGTGCTGGGATTACAGGCATGACCCACCGCGCCTGGCAGGTCCTTCCCCTTCTCTTTGTGCATCCATTATAACTTGCAAGAGCAACTACCTTACATAAGTTAACAGCAAAAATGAACCAGAAGGTAGAGAAATTGATCCCCAAACTAACAAGCAAAAGAAGTGATTGGGGTGAAACTGTGAGAGGAATAGCCGGAGCTGGGAGGGTGTGCAGACCTGAAGTTATTTAAATGATAAAGGCATGGTGTGCTGCAGGAGAGATGTTGAAGGGTTAATGTTGAACATATAAACACCAGACCAGTTGGGAAGAGCCCAAGAAGCAGAGCAATCAGCTCTGAACGGTACACCGGAGGTTGACCAAAGAGCAGTGCTTTCTAAGCCAGGACATGGGCCTAGAACTTGCCAGAAAGAATGTGGTTTTCTCAAGAACCAGGAGAGTGGGGTCAAGAAAGGTCAAGCTGGTGGGGAAACTGAGAGAGGCTCTGAGTGAAGAAAACCTTGGAGGGTAAAGTGTCAGGTCTCTAACTTCACAGTCCCTATTATCATGTAACTGTGAACTCTTCACACCCTGAGACTTCCCACATTGGAGTGAAGAATCTGTTTGTTAAACTTCAAGGGCTAGGTGAGTGTGATGTTTCCTTACTGAGCCAAGAAATAACAGAAGAGTACGGGGCAGAGCTACATTCCCAGAGAAAAGTCAAGAGGAGTCCAGTCCTGACCCTGTGTCCACCATCACCCATGCGAGACAATGGTGAAGGCTTCCGCTGCTGAGTGTGTGGGACTCTGGCATTTTGTCACCACTCGTAAACTGAGTTTGCCTCCAAATATGTTAGCCTGCTTTAGAATAAACAGTGATACCGATCCAGTTATTTGCAGAGAAGGACCTCCCTCCACTTACCCTGAGTTAAGCTAAAGTAGAATGAAATATTGGTAAAGGCGGGCAGGCACACATTTCATCCATCATTGCTTTTTTTCTGGGATGCTTTTGACTACATCTTATGTGCATGTGATGTCTCTGATGATAAATATTTCAAGATTAAAAGATTCTCCTTATTTACCACTGCCTACAGTCACTTTTTACAGTTTCACACAAATTTAACTATGAATAACAACTACGGTAGGTGATGACATACATTAGCTCACTTAACGTTTGAAACTACCTCGAGAAAAGGGCATTATTATATTTTAATTGTGGTAAAATATCCATAACATAAAATGTACCATTTTAACCGTTTGGAATTTACAGTTCAGTGGCATTCAGTACATCTACTTGTTGTACAACCATCACCACCATCCATCTCTAAAACCCTTCCATCATCCCCCAACCATCACCACCATCCATCTCTAAAACCCTTCCATCATCCCCCAACCATCACCACCATCCATCTCTAAAACCCTTCCATCATCCCCCAACAATCACCACCATCCATCTCTAAAACCCTTCCATCATCCCCCAACCACCACCACCATCCATCTCTAAAACCCTTCCATCGTCCCCCAACCACCACCACCATCCATCTCTAAAACCCTTCCATCGTCCCCCAACCACCACCACCATCCATCTCTAAAACCCTTCCATCGTCCCCCAACCACCACCACCATCCATCTCTAAAACCCTTCCATCGTCCCCCAACCACCACCACCATCCATCTCTAAAACCCTTCCATCATCCCCCAACCATCACCACCATCCATCTCTAAAACCCTTCCATCGTCCCCCAACCACCACCACCATCCATCTCTAAAACCCTTCCATCGTCCCCCAACCACCACCACCATCCATCTCTAAAACCCTTCCATCGTCCCCCAACCATCACCACCATCCATCTCTAAAACCCTTCCATCGTCCCCCAACCATCACCACCATCCATCTCTAAAACCCTTCCATCGTCCCCCAACCACCACCACCATCCATCTCTAAAACCCTTCCATCGTCCCCCAACCACCACCACCATCCATCTCTAAAACCCTTCCATCATCCTCCAACCACCACCACCATCCATCTCTAAAACCCTTCCATCATCCCCCAACCATCACCACCATCCATCTCTAAAACCCTTCCATCATCCCCCAACCACCACCACCATCCATCTCTAAAACCCTTCCATCATCCCCCAACCACCACCACCATCCATCTCTAAAACCCTTCCATCGTCCCCCAACCATCACCATCATCCATCTCTAAAACCCTTCCATCATCCCCCACTGAAACCTCACACCCATTAAACAATAACTCCCCATTCCCTCTTTCCTCCCAGTCCCTGGTAACCATTATTTTGCTTTCTTTCTTTATGAATTTGGCTACTCTAAAGTCAAATTGTACCTCAGATAAGGGCAGTCATAATATTTGTCCTTTTGTGTCTGGCCTATTTCACTTAGCATGTTTTTGAGGTTTGCCTGTATTGTAGCTTATGTCAGAATTTTTTTCCCTTTTTAAGGTTGAATATATTCCATTGTGTATGTGTGTACATATATGTAAGTATGTATTTTGTTTATCCATTTATTCTTTAATAAATATTTGGGTTATCCTTTTGGATATTGTGAATAATGCTGTTATAAACATGGATGTCCAAATTTCTGTTCAAGTCCCTCCTTTCAATTCTTTTGGGTATATACCTGGAGACAGAATTACTGGATTATATGCTAATTCTATTTTTAAATTTTTTAGGAACCTCCCTAATGTCTTCCACAGTGGTGGCACCGTTTTTCACTCCCACCAGTAACGCTCCAGAGTTCTAATTTCTCCATATCCTTGGAAGCCATTTTATTTCATCCCCAACATTACAGACAAGGAAACTGAGGCTCACAGAAATGATGACTTCTCACAGTTACACGGCTACTGAGTATCAGATCCCCTACGGGAAGCCAGGATTCCTGACTCCCTGTCCATCGCACTTCCCCAGTCCTACAGCTGCCTCAGTCACAGAACAGCAAAAGTAGAAGCCCACTGAAACCCAAAAACAGCAGAATTATATCCAGGAAAGAATTTATATCTGGGAGTTACCACCCCAGTTATTCTTAGAAGGGTGATAGCTCGAAACACACTGTTGCTATGAACTCTTGAAGCAGAAATGTATGTGGTTCAATGACAAGATCGATCCTGTTGATTTAGCAAACATTTCATTCCTTCAGTCATCCAGAATTCATTAATTCATTCAACAAGCATTTATTGAGTGCCTATTAGGTGCCAAGCATATTTTTAAGAGCTCTGAACAAGACTGCCAAGCTTTCTCCTCTCACGGAACTCACATTCTTGAGAAGAAAACAGACAATAAATAGAAAAGCAATAAACTGGATTATTTCAAATGTTATAAGCACACTGAAGGATATGAACAGGGTGATGGGACAGAGTAATAAAGGCGGGGAGGAAGAGTGACTTTAGATACTGTGAGGCCTGTCTGGAAAAGGCGGTATTTAAGCTCCATGTGAAATCTGGTAGAAGAACATGTGGGCATACAGAAGAGCAATGTAAAGGTGTTGAGGTAGAAAGAATTGGAATGTTCTAAGAAAATCAGTGTGTCAGTCTAGTGGGACCATGGAAACAAAGAATGGAGAGTAGAGGGAGATGTAGTCAGAGAGAGGACAGGCACCAGATCAAATGGGTCTTTATAAGATAATAGCTAATGTTTATTTAACACTTAATTTGTGTCAGATGCTATTCCAAGTAATTTTTATGGGTTAGTTATTTAATCATTACACAATCCTATAATTAAATACTATTATTATTCCCACTCTTCAGATGAGGGCACTGAGGCCCAGAGAGGCTACATAACTTTTCTAAGGAGATCTAATTGGTAAGGGGTGGAACTTAGATTGGAACCCAGGCAATTTGGCTTCGAGTCTCCGTTCATAACCACTTTGTCATAGGACCATCTTGTGATCAGATGTTATTGCAAGATCAATAAGATATCATTGAAGGGCTTTAAGCAGAGGTGACAGGACCTGTTTTGTATTGTTGAGATGATCACCCTAGCTGCTGCATGGAGCAAAAACGGAGGCAGAGAAACCAGTTGGAGGCCACGATGGAATTCTAGCTGAGAGAAAGTCATGGGGCTGATGAGGGAGGTAGAGGTGAAAGAGGCAGAAATAGACACTGTTAGGATACCTTTCTGAAGCAGAGCTGTAGGGGTTTGCTGACACCTTGGATGTGGAGGTGAGGGGAGGTGAGGAACTCAGGCTCACTGCCAGGTTTTTTACTTGAGCAACATGTCAAATGGAGAAGACACCTAGTGAGTTGGGGGAAGAACAGGGTGTAGAGGGGATATGTGTTGGGTATCTGAATGTCTACCATCCATTTCCCTAACAGCACCTCCATTTCTTGTTAGGGAACACCACCTCCTTTTTTTTTTTTTTTTTTTTTTGAGGCGGGGTTTTGCTCTGTCGCCCAGGCTGGAGTACAATGGTGCAATCTCTGCTCACTGCAACCTCCGCCTCCCAGGTTCAAGCGATTCTCCCGCCTTAGCCTCCTAAGTAGCTGGGATTACAGGCGCCCGCCACCACATCTGGCTAATTTTTTGTATTTTTAGTAGAGACGGGGTTTCACCATGTTGGCCAGGCTGGTCTTGAACTCCTGACCTCAGGTGATCCGCCCAATTCGGCCTCCCAAAGTGCTGGGATTACAGGTGTGAGCCACTGCGCCCGGCAGGAACACCTCTTTCTTATGAGTTATAGTCAAGCCAAGAGGCCATATGTGACTGAGATAGTCCAATCAGGTAATCCTTTCCTGGAACGTGAGTCCGAAGAAGGACAAAATTCAGTTCCTCCAGGCGCAGCCTCCTAACAAGTTTTTTCCTTTGCAAGGCAGTTGCTGTGCTTCCTAGTTCCAAGTCCAGGACTCCAGCCTGCCATCAATTCTGCGAGTCCCAAAGCCTTTCAGCACATTCTGCCTGCCTAAGTTAGCCAGTGCCAGTTCTTCTTGCTTGTAAGCAAAGAAAGTACAGGTTGGGGATAGGATAGGGTAGGGGTGTGATGCTCATAATCAAGAGATACACTTTGGACTGGGTAAGTGTATTAGTCTGTTTTCATGCTGCTGATAAAGACATATCCGAGGCTGGGAAGAAAAAGAGGTTTAATTGGACTTACAGTTCCACATGGCTGGGGAGGCCTCAGAATCATGGTGGGAGGTGAAATGCACTTCTTACCTGGTGGCAGCAAGAGAAAATGGGGAAGTTGTCAAAGCAGAAACCTCTGATAAAACCATCAGATCTCATGAGACTTATTCACTACCATGAGAACATTATGGGGGAAACCACCCCCATGATCAAATTATCTCCCACTGGGTCCCTCCCACAACACGTGGGAATTATGGGAGTACAATTCAAGATGAGATTTGGGTGGGGACAACAGAGCCAAACCATATCAGTGAGATTAAGATGCCCATAAGACGAGTCAAGGAAGCTGTTTGATATATGAACCTATAGTTCAGGGGTGAGGTCTGGACCAGAAAGAAATAAATTTGGAAATCTTAAGCATATGCATAGCATAGTTCTGTGTGGGAAAATATCCCATATCTTTTGCTAAAAGGATCCTGATTTTCTTTCTGGGAAATATCCCTCCTTCTTGGCTAAGAATCATGACAGGCTGTTAATCAAAGTTCCAGATTCTCCTCTAGCCAAGAAGTAAAGAGAAGTCTCAGGCCTGAACAGTCAGCACAAGCCATTTACCCAGTCACAGTGATTATTCGGGGCTATGCAGATAACCCAGATCATTTCAATACGAATTAGCCAAAGGACTTTTAGTGGAACAATAAGGAAGGAAAAGTTGTTCTTTACAGAAGAATTGCTAAACTGGTACAGTGCAAGCTTGGAGCTACCAGGGCCTTTTTTTTTTTTTTTTTTTAAACCACCTTGGTACTGTGGCCTAATAAGAATGAGACCAACACAACACAACACAACAGAAAAAAAAGACCCAAGTAACAGAGGGAGAGAGGCCAAGTGCTGATGCAGCATTGAGGCCCATGAGGGTGTCAGTCCTGGAGCTAACATCACAATTACGTGAATCAATGAATTCCCATTTTTGCTTCAGAGTTGAGTTAGTTTCTGTTACTTGTAACCAAGTGGGTTCTGACAAGTACCAATGGCATTTAAGTGAGTAAGATCACACAGGAGGAAAATGTAGCTAGGACTGAGCTGCAAAACACTAATAATTAAAGCTCCAGCAGAGGGGGAGGAGCCAGCATTTTGGTCAGATTGTTTCCTGTCTTTGATGACAAATGGGATCAGAAAGGTAATGCAATTTATTGTATTGCTGAAAGAAAGAGAATCTGTTAGCAGAGTATTGCAAATTTTGTTTAACTGTCTGATAGGTACAGAAAGGGCCTTATGTTTGCAAATTCCCAATATAAAAAATTTGCTTGTGGCTTAGTGTTGGCACGTTATTCCTGTGTTCAAAAGTCAGTACCTCATTACTGAAGAGAACCACTGCTGCTGAGTCATGCCATCCAAGACAACTATGGCTACCTGCCTTTTCTTGGAACCCAGCACTCTGAGATGCTGGAATTCAATGATTTTGGCGAAGACAAGTCAGACATGTGCGGACTGTTGGTAAATATGCACCAGCCCTTTGTGGCTTGACGGCCCAAAGTCAGGGAAGAGCTTGGACTCGATCTCTGCTGGCCCCTGAATTCATTTTGGATGAGGCAGGTTGGTGTGTGCTAACCAGGGTCCCCATTCTTAACAATAGCCAGACTGGCATCGTTGGCTTCAAAATGGATTGTTCTGGCTCCCATGTCAAAAGGGGCTCTGCACAAAACTAATATTTTGAGCAAATTGTACAGAGTTGTGTGCAGTGGAATGATGAGTTTTACCCAATAGGGAGTGCTGAGACAGCCAAATGGTGGCTCTGAAGTGAGTGCCAGGAAGCTGGTCTCGGGGATGGGAGCAGAGTCATCATAGAAATGGATGAATGGCAGGGACTGCAGAAACAGTCAAGTAAGAGTCTGCAATTAGAGGAAAGAGTTTGCTCTTTTAGCCAGACACAAGAAGACAAAGGGAAACTCTTCTTTTTGCCACACAGGAAAGAAAAAGTGGATTTCAAGTTGTTTTATTCTGGGTCAGTAGGCTCTGAGAAGCAGTCAGAGCCATCCAGCCAGCCCATGCTTTGAATAACTGTCATCATTGACTCTGTGAACACAAGGCTCATTGATAAACAGCCCAGTGATGCTCTTAAGTACTCAGGCACTGGAGCCAGACTGCCTGGGTTTCTATCCTGGGCTCGCCACTTCCTTCCTTAATGTTCCGGTGCCTCAGTTTCCTCACCTACGAAATGAGGATGACCATGAATGTGGGAAGCATTACGTTAATTAAATAAGCCAAACACAAAAGGGCCAATACCGCATGATTCCACTTATATGAGGTGCCTAGAATAGGCAGATTCCCACAGACAGAAAGTGGAATAGTGGTTACCAGGGGCTGGGGGGAAGAGGGGGAGAATGGAGTTATTGTTTCATGAGTATAGAGTTTCTGTTTGGGATGTGGAGAAAGTTCTGGCAGTGGATACTGGTGACAGCTACAAGACATTGTGAATGCATTTAATGGCACTGAACTGTAGACTTCAAAATGGATAAAATGGTAAATTTTGTGTTGTATATATTTTACCACAATTTTCAAATTAAGTTTGTTGCTACAAACATAAAATTGAGCTAAGAAGTCATAGACAAAAGAATTAGTGCTGTGCGACTTCGGTACATAAAGTACAAAAAATGGCAAAAATCCCCATTGGTGTTGGATATTAGGATAGTGTTGTAACTGCCTGAGGGGTTGTTCCTGTGACTGCACAAAGAAAAACCATGGCATTATATTAAAGAAAGAGTTTTATAGACACAAGGCCGGCCATGCCACGTGGGGACCAATTTAGTACTGAAATAATTCTCTTCCAAAGCTCCTAGGTTAAGGGTTTTTCAAAGGCAGTTTGGGGGAAGTGATGGGGGTGATTAGGCCTGCTGCTGATTGGTTGGGGCAGAGATGAAATCATAGGGGGTCAAAGCTGTCCTCCTGTGCACTGAATTGCTTCTGGGTGGGGCCACAGGAGTGGGGTTGAGGGTCCAAGTGGAGCCATCAGGTCAAGGTGAAGCCATGGATGTCAGACATGCAAAAAAACCTGAAAAGATATCTCAAAAAGCCAACCTACAACAGAGATGTTATCTGCAGTAATCACTGGGGAAGCTGCATCTCCTATAACCTCTGGAATAATGACTAACAATCCTTCATGTCTATACCTTAGCAAGAGACTCAGGCTCTTCTCCTTCCCCTAGCCTGGAGGCCTCCCCTTAGCTTTAGAAAAGCAAGGGTTTTTCTAAACCTTTGAGTTTGAGGGAAGGCCTATTATCATTTAAACTTACCCAAATGTCCCTCAAATTCAGCTCAGCCCCAAATCCCAGGAATAATTAAGGGAAAGGCAAGATGCGGGTGGGGCGAGGGTAGCCCAGCTCACTGTTACAATTTTTCTTACTGATACAATCTTTGCAAACGCGGTTTCAGTGTTGGTGTCGGCTATCAACTCCACTGAGGGTGGTGGAGACTGGAAAGGGAGTCTTAGGTGGCTGGTCATGTTTTCTTTCCTGATCTGCAGGCTGATTGCCTGAGTGTGTTGCCTTTGTGAAAATTATTGAACTGTCATTTATGTGTGCACTTTATGCATATTAGACTTCAATGAAAAGCACCCCCCACCTCTACAAAAGACAATATTATCCTCCTCAGAGGGCTATTTTAGTATTCAATGAATTAGTGCAGATAACAAACTTAGAACAGTATCTGGCATATAGGGGCCTCCTAAGTCATTTCCAGCAGTGTTAAAAAAAACAAAGAAAAGCTTTCCTCCAGAAAGCTTTGTGGACTCACCCCTGCGGTTGAGATGCCAATCATTCCCTTCTTATCCACACTTCCTGTGCTTTGAGATACTTTGTATTTGCTCCTCCAAATTCTCCTCCCTGCCGCCACCACCCCAGACCCCAGCCCCGGCTTGGCTGTGTCTCTTTGTTAGAGTAGGTAGTTAGGCAGACATAAGCAGGGAAGGAGAGGTGCCTCTTAGCCGAGAAATGTCAGGCAACCATCAGGTGATGGTCGGGCTGTTGTTAAACTGTCTCTCTAAAATAATAATTGGTGTCAGCTGGCACCAGGGAAAGCTCGTCTAACAATAGACAGAAAACACCTGAAGCTGGTGATTAGCCGCTTCCAGATAAGATCTCAGGAGCTAGATGAGCAGGCTCAAACATGTGCATTAATTAAGATGCAAAATGGTGGAGTTTAACTGGTATATGACCTTCCTCTAGGAACGCTCAACTTGTAAGGGAAAAATGCCCCGAGTGAACATGTGCACAATTTCAGTAAACCACTGTGCATGCGACCCTTCCCAAGCGCTGGCAGGCCACTGTGCATGAGGATAGCCCACCCCAAGAGAAGAATCAAGGGAGGAGAAACAGAAACCCAGGAACCATGCCAATGGACAAAACCCCAAGTCAAGGATCAAATAGGGCACTTGGATCTCTCAGGTTGCCCGCTCGGCCCTCTTCCAAGTGTACTTGCTTCCTTTCTTTCCTTCCTGCTCTAAAACTTTTTAATAAACTTTTAATTCTGCTCTAAAACTTGTCTCTCACTGCCTTACGCCCTTTGGTGAATTCTTTCCTTCGAGGAGGCAAGGATCAAGTTTACTGCAGGCCTGTCGGATTCACTGCTGGTAACACCTTCATTAAAGGTTGCGGGTCCTGTCCAGCAGGCACCTCCACTTGGCTCTCTCCCCAGGTTCTGGTAACTGCCTCTTTGGGCCCAGGGGTAATAATGGTGCCCTGCAGTTAATCCCCGAGGATACTGTACTACTATCCCTTGTGGTTTCTTGTGGTTTTCTTATGCCCAGATCTTTATAAATCACTTCTTATTAAAATCTTCTCCAGTTTTCCCAACTGCAGTGTATTATTAACTTCTGGGACTTGACTGATATCTACCCCCTTAGAAAAGCTATGGAAAGCAGGCCGGGTGCGGTGGCTCACGCCTGTAATCCCAGCACTTTGGGAGGCCGAGGTGGGCAGATCACGAGGTCAGGAGATCGAGACCATCCTGGCTAACATGGTGAAACCCCGTCTCTACTAAAAATACAAAAAAATTAGCCAGGCGTGGTGGCGGGCCCCTGTAGCCCCAGTTACTGGGGAGGCTGAGGCAGGAGAATGGCGTGAACCCAGGAGGCGGAGCTTGCAGTGAGCCGAGATCACCCCACTGCACTCCAGCCTGGGCAACAGAGTGAGACTCTGTCTCAAAAAAAAAAAAAAAAAAAGAAAAAGAAAAAAAAGGAAAAGCCATGGAAAGCAGCCATGTAGGCTACAGTACCTCAATCAATCAGATCACTGCTGACTAGGGCGGACACAAGTAGCTGACCACACTGAACCAATCAGAATCATAGAAACAGAGTGATTGAACCAGTGGAGAACCACAGAACTGTAAGATCGTGCACAGGTAGAGCCAGGGTTGGTGCCATGGCAGCCCAAAGGCACCAGCAAGCAGAAGCTACTGTAGGGCAGTTGAAAAAATTGGTCTGTGGGGAAAAAGGAACACATGCAAAGTATCATTTATTCATGTTATAAATGCATTAATATATCAAAAAATGTGTTTTAACAACATGTAATCAAATGTAAAATCATCTAATGTGGTTTTCCCAGTTATTAAACTGTATTTTTTTTTTTTTTGATGTGGGCGTGGGGGGGATGGAGTTTCACTCTTGTCACCCAGGCTGGAGTGCAGTGGTGCGATCTTGGCTCACTGCAACCTCCGCCTCCCAGGTTCAACCGATTCTCCTGCCTCAACCTCCTGAGTAGCTGGGATTACAGGTGCACACCACCACACATGGCTAATTTTTGCATTTTTAGTAGAAATGGGGTTTCACCACCTTGGCCAGGCTGGTATTGAACTCCTGACCTCAGGTGATCCACCCACCTAGGCCTCCCAAAGTGCTGGGATTACAGGCGTGAGCCACTGCACCGGCCCAACTCTATCTTTTTTTAAGAGACAAGATCTCACTTTGTTGCCCAGGCTGGGGCGCCATCATAGCTCACTGCAGTCTCGAACTCCTGGGCTCAAGCCATCCTCCTGCCATAGCCTTCCCAGTTGTTAGGACTACAGGTGCACATCACCATGTCCGGCTAATTT
The DNA here is from genome assembly GCF_028878055.3 of Symphalangus syndactylus. Lineage (NCBI taxonomy): Eukaryota > Metazoa > Chordata > Mammalia > Primates > Hylobatidae > Symphalangus > Symphalangus syndactylus. Next base: position 88,378,341 of record NC_072435.2, read on the forward strand.
TTAAATTTTTCTTAGAGATGGGAGTCTCACTATGTTGCCTAGGCTGGTCTAGAACTCCTGGCCTCAAGTGATTCTCCTCCCTTGGCATCCACAAATTACTAGGATTACAGGCATGAACCACCATGCCTGGCCTTGAACTGTATCTTTAAAGCCCCAGAAATACTGTTCCTACCAAAGTAATATAAATGAGATTATGTCCTAAAATTAACTGTATGAAATGCAAGAATGCTACTCATTATGAAATCCTGTTAATATATGTGTGTTGGGGTGGATAAGGTAAAGAATGATTGATGTTACTTAATAAATTGTGGCTATCCATTAGTACATTTTGAAATCAATTTAAATTGCTAATGAAATACAACAAAGTAGAAAATATCAGGATTCATCATGCTTCTAAGAGTAAATATTGATTTGTGAAACTTATTTCAGTGACACATATACTGAGTCAAGTGTAAAATGTATTTCCACTGGGTCAAAAAAGTTTTTAAAATTCTAGTTAACTGTGGTTAAAATATGCAGTTCAGAAATTACTGTGATATACTATCAGTGTGGGAGTAACACAGGAAGAAAACACAGTAGAGTTATTATAAATAATCTTGCTAACATCTATGGAAATCATATATTCTGAGCCTTAATATGTTCTTCCATAGATGGTTTTAAGTTGGAGGTGGTTATCGAGCTACCATTTTATCATCATCCTTCTCACTTTTCTCTCTTTACAGACTGGAGAACAGTACTGTCATCATTTAGTTATCTCCCCAGTGCTTGGAACACCATATGCACTAGATAAATGTTTGATACATTTCTAGAAAGTGATCTTTTCACAAAGCCATTATGTTTACATAGAATCAATGATATGAATAAGATATTTAAAATTTCCATATATGCACTGCTGTAATCAAACATTATATGATCACTGTAATATCCCATAAACAGTGGCTTTATATAAAATAATTTTGAGGCCAGGTGCAGTGGCTCACACCTGTAATCCCAGCACTTTGGGATCACAAGGTCAGGAGATTGAGACCATCCTGGCTAACATGGTGAAACCCCATCTCTACTAAAAATACAAAAAAAAAAAAAAAAAAATTAGCTGGGCATGGTGGCGGGTGCCTGTGGTCCCAGCTACTTGGGAGGCTGAGGCAGGAGAATGGTACGAACCCGGGAGGTGGAGCTTGCAGTGAGTGGAGATTGCACCACTGCACTCCAGCCTGGGTGACAGAGCAAGACTGTGTCTCAAAAAAAAAAAAAAAAAGAAAAATATTTTGAAAGACTACATTTTATAAAATGAGCTATTATTGTTATTCCCTTTATATTATTTTTCATTGGCATTTTTAATTTAGATGTAATAATGTTGATGCTAATACAGGGTCAATAACAAACTTTACTAGCTGTAGTGAATTGAATTGTGGCTCCCAAAAGATATGTCCACCTGAAAGCTCAGAATATGATCTTATTTGAATACAAGTCTTTGTAGATGTAATTAAGATAAGAGTCTCAAGATGAGATCATCCTGGATTGAGGTGGGACTTTAATCCAGTGAGAAGTGTTCATCCAAGAAAGAGAAAAGAAGACACAGAGACAAAAAAGCAGAGGTTGGAGTTATAAAGTCCCAAACCACAGAATGCCAAGGGTTGCTGGGAGCCACCGGAATCCAGGAGAGAGGCACGGGATGGATTCTCCCTCAGAACCTTCAGAGGGAACGTGGCCCTGGCAAGACCTTGATTTTGAATTTGTGGCCTTCAGAACTTAGAGAGAATAAATATCTGTTGTGTTAAGCCACCAACTTTGAGGTAATTTGTTAACAGCAGCTCTAGGAAACTAATATACCAGCTGAATAATATACTGATAGTTTAAAGGTCACACCAATTATAGATTTGGTTTTCCTGGCCCTTGCCTGACCTACATCTTTCACTCAGAGAATGTTGGTAAGAGTTTATTCTGAAGTAGTATTGGATTCCCATAGACAATTCAACATACGAGGTCACATGACAGCTGCTTTACACAGGACTATAAACTGGGCCATTGCTATGGTTAGAATGTTTGTGTTGCCTACAAAGTTCATGTTGGAATTCAATCTGCAGTGCAGTTGTATTAAGAGGCAGGACTTTTAGGAGGTAATTAGGTTATGAAGGCTCTGCCCTCATGAATGGAATTAATGCTCTTATACAAGGGCTTGAGAGCCTGTGCAATATAGGGGGACCCCATCTCTATAAAAAATTTAAAAATTAGCCAGGCATGGTGGTGCACACCTGTAGTCCCAGCTACTCTGGAGGCTGAATTAGGAGGATCACTTGTGCCTGGGAGATTGAGGCTACAGTGAGCTGTGATCATGCCAATGCAGTCCAGCCTGAGTGACAGAGTAATACCCTATTTGAAAATGAAATAAAATAAATAAAAGGGCTTAACAGGGTTCATTTCGTCCTTTTTGCCCTTCCACCATGTGAGGACACCACAAGAGGCCACCCATGAGGAATAGGCCTTCACCAGACTCAGCTGCTGGTTCATTGCTCTTGGACTTCCCAGCCTCTAGAACGGTAAGAAAGAAATTCTGTTCTTAATATATTATTTGATCTAAGATGTTTTGTTATAGCAGCAAGAACAGACTAAGACAACTATTGCTTGGATTTTCTTTTACTCCTCAAAAGCCAAATATGTCCATGGTTGAAACCAAAGAAACTGGATTTTCATTCCAACTGAAAGACCACAGTAACAGAGCGATCAGGAACATGGGATGGGGTCAGACAGTTCTGGATTGGAATCCTGGCTCCCACCCTTAACTAAGGGAGTGAACTTGGACAAATAACTGAAACTCTGGGCCTCTCTTTGCTCATTTGTAAAACAAGAATTGTTAAACTCCCTCAAATGCTGTCAGACAATTTCATAAGGAAAACACCATTTTGACAAAGTCTTAGTGGTACCTCAGAAAAAAGAAGACAGGGGTGGATATTTATGGAGTTTTGAGATCTTTGTTCAAGTAACCTCAAGAGTCTTCAAAGAAGGGAACTGAAGGTCGGGTGTGGTGGCTCATGCCTGTAATCCCAGCACTTTGGGAGGCCAAGGCAGGCAGATCAACTGAGGTTGGAAGTTCAAGACCAGCCTGACTGACATAGAGAAACCCCATCACTACTAAAAATACAAAATTACCTGGGCGTGGTGGTGCATGCCTGTAATCCCAGTACTTTGGGAGGCCAAGGCAGGTGGATCAACTGAGGTCGGAAGTTCAAGACCAACCTGACCAACATAGAGAAACCCCATTACTACTAAAAATACAAAAGTAGACGGGTGTGGTGGTGCATGCCTGTAATCCCAGCTACTCGGGAGGCTAAGCCAGGAGAATTGCTTGAACCCGGGAGGCAGAGGTTGCAGTGAGCCGAGATCACGCCATTGTACTCCAGCCTGGGCAACAAGAGCGAAACTCTACCTAAAAAAAAAAAAAGGGAACTGACTGGAATTGGGCTAAGATCATGATGCAACCTTAGCCCAAGGTGGATGAAGGGAGGATCTTAAAGCAAGTGTTGATGAGTAAACTACAGCTTGAAGAGAGTGAGCAATTTGCCCAAGGGAGCAGATCGTTATCTCAGATAAGCTGATCAGCAGGAATTTCCTAACGCAAACAGAGAAGTTATTTGTTGGCTTACAGTCTTATCTATTCTATGAAAAGTTTTCAGAACAAGTAACAAGTTATATTGACACAGGTGGTCTGAGTTCTAAGTCCAAATAGCAATGTCATGTTGATGGCAGTTGTCACAGTTCTCAGGAGAATGATATCTACTTTCTGTGGCTGTTGTCAGGAGTAAATGACATCGTGGTTCTATAGTATCTGCCACACAGCAGGGACTAAATAAGATATTATTATTATCTATTTTAATTTATTTTGAAAGACCAAACAGATGTAATAGGAAATTTTTATATCTCTCAAATTTTTATTGCTTTTCATAAATAATAAGCAAAGTAAATGGCTTGCAGCTTTCCTGGAGTTTAGGAACTACTAAATTACTGAGGTTATAGTAGAATTTGCATTTACTGAAAGAAAAAAAAAGGGGACAAAAGGAAAAAACACATTGAGAGCTCTTTTTCTTTGCCATGATGCTAGTTGTCTGCATATTTGCATTCCCCAAGGACTTGGGAGTAATTAGCTCTGCATAAGCTGCACATCTTCAGGAAGAAAACAGCTTTTATAAATGCAGAGAGGTTTCATGAAATGGTGTGTCATATGGAAATGCAATAATTTCTAGAGACTAGGAGTCTTTATTCATTCCCTCTGCATATTCTCAGTTGAATTAGTAAAATTTTCTTATAAGAGAATGCTACATCTCTTCAGTCTCTGAACATACAAAGCCCAGAGGAACTTCTTGAGTGTTTGTACATTTGAGTGTTTGACCAGAATCTCTAGACAGCGGTTGAGTCTTATCCTCAGGAGCAGAAAGCAACATGGTCAGATGCCTGTTTGACTCCAAGGGCAGTGCTCATTCTATGCCCCCATCCCCAACTTTCTCTACCGAACCCCGCAGCAGCATTCTAAAGACTGCAGGAGGGACTGCCCTGGTTTTGCCCCCTTACTCCAGGGAATCTGAACCTGCTTCACTCAACTTTCCCATCTCTAAAAGAGAGACAAAAAGTGCACGCACTCTTAATGTTTTGATGTGTCATTAAAATAAATAAAATAATACAAACTATGTAGAAGAAAATTATTTTATTGACAAATAATAATTATATATATTTATGGGGTACAATGTAACATTTTGATACACCAAGGGATGATTAAATCAAGCTAATTAACATATCCAGCACCTCATCTACTTACCTTTTTTTTTTCCTAGTGAGAACATGTAAAATCTACTCTTAGCAATTTTGAAATATACAGTAAGTTATTATTAACTATGGTCACCATGCTGTGCACTAAAATTTATTCCTCCTGTCTAACTCAAACTTTGTACCCTTTGACCAACATCTCCCCTTTCCCCATTCCCACCCTATACCCCCATCCTTGAGTAACCATCATTCTATTCTCTACTTCTGTTAAGTTCCACTTTTTTAGATTCCACAAGTAAGTGAAATCATGGAGTATTTGCCTTTCTGTGCTTGGTTTATTTCACTTAACGTAACGTCCTCCAGGTTTATCTATGATGTTGCAAATGACAGAATTTCTTTCTTTTTAAAGGGTGTCTAGAATTCCATTGTGTAGCCAATTCTTCATAATCCCAAGATATCATTACTATGTGATAATAAAGGCAAGTGTATAAAGTAAAAGAAACCGTAGTAGGTCAAACTAATAAGAAAAATGCTGATCTGAATGTCTATGCAATGCATAGATTGTGTTTTTAAAAATGCAACAGCATATAATTTCCAGACCTGCTATGGTCTTGGGAACTAAGCAGTATAAAACTTGGCTAGTGACTAGATAAAATGATGATGTATAACAGACATTAGTTACTTATATGCTTAATTAATCTGAACATTTACTCTACACTGTTATTGGCGTTGTTAATTTGTTTAATTTGTTAAAAGAGTTTCCTAAGAAAATGTGGCTTCATTTCAGCACCTATTTTATTTTATTTTATTTTATTTTTATTTTTATTTATTTTTATTATTATACTTTAGGGTTTTAGGGTACATGTGCACAATGTGCAGGTTTGTTACATATGTATCCATGTGCCATGTTGATTTCCTGCACCCATTAACTCGTCATTTAGCATTAGGTGTATCTCCTAATGCTGTCCCTCCCCCCTCCCCCCACCCCACAACAGTCCCCGGAGTGTGATGTTCTCCTTCCTGTGTCCATGAGTTCTCATTGTTCAATTCCCACCTATGAGTGCGAACATGCGGTGTTTGGTTTTTTGTCCTTGCGATAGTTTACTGAGAATGATGTTTTCCAGTTTCATCCATGTCCCTACAAAGGACACGAACTCATCATTTTTTATGGCTGCATAGTATTCCATGGTGTATATGTGCCACATTTTCTTAATCCAGTCTATCGTTGTTGGACATTTGGGTTGGTTCCAACTCTTTGCTATTGTGAATAGTGCCGCAATAAACATACGTGTGCATGTGTCTTTATAGCAGCATGATTTATAGTCCTTTGGGTATATACCCAGTAATGGGATGGCTGGGTCAAATGGTATTTCTAGTTCTACATCCCTGAGGAATCGCCACACTGACTTCCACAATGGTTGAACTAGTTTACAGTCCCACCAACAGTGTAAAAGTGTTCCTATTTCTCCACATCCTCTCCAGCACCTGTTGTTTCCTGATTTTTTAATGATGGCCATTCTAACTGGTGTGAGATGGTATCTCACTGTGGTTTTGATTTGCATTTCTCTGATGGCCAGCGATGATGAGCATTTCTTCATGTGTTTTTTGGCTGCATAAATGTCTTCCTTTGAGAAGTGTCTGTTCATGTCCTCTGCCCACTTTTTGATGGGGTTGTTTGTTTTTTTCTTGTAAATTTGTTTGAGTTCATTGTAGATTCTGGATATTAGCCCTTTGTCAGATGAGTAGGTTGCAAAAATTTTCTCCCATTCTGTAGGTTGCCTGTTCACTCTGATGGTAGTTTCTTTTGCTGTGCAGAAGCTCTTTAGTTTAATGAGATCCCATTTGTCGATTTTGGCTTTTGTTGCCATTGCTTTTGGTGTTTTAGACATGAAGTCCTTGCCCACGCCTATGTCCTGAATGGTATTGCCTAGGTTTTCTTGTAGGATTTTAATGGTTTTAGGTCTAACATATAAGTCTTTAATCCATCTTGAATTAATTTTTGTATAAGGTGTAAGGAAGGGATCCAGTTGCAGCTTTCTACATATGGCTAGCCAGTTTTCCCAGCACCATTTATTAAATAGGGAATCCTTTCCCCATTTCTTGTTTTTGTCAGGTTTGTCAAAGATCAGATAGTTGTAGCTATGCGGCATCATTTCTGAGGGCTCTGTTCTGTTCCATTGATCTATGTCTCTGTTGTGGTACCAGTACCATGCTGTTTTGGTTACTGTAGCCTTGTAGTATAGTTTAAAGTCAGGTAGCATGACGCCTCCAGTTTTGTTCTTTTGGCTTAGGATTGACTTGGCGATGCGGGCTCTTTTTTGGTTCCATATGAACTTTAAAGTAGTTTTTTCCAATTCTGTGAAGAAAGTCATTGGTAGCTTGATGGGGATGGCATTGAATCTATAAATTACCTTGGGCAGTATGGCCATTTTCACGATATTGATTCTTCCAACCCATGAGCATGGAATGTTCTTCCATTTGTTTGTATCCTCTTTTATTTCATTGAGCAGTGGTCTGTAGTTCTCCTTGAAGAGGTCCTTCACATCCCTTGTAAGTTGGATTCCTAGGTATTTTATTCTCTTTGAAGCAATTGTGAATGGGAGTTCACTCTTCAGCACCTATTTTAAATCCCAAATATTTTTTATATTCTGGCTTGATAACTGAGTGACTAAGAGGTTTCAGGGCCTTGCTACTTGGGTTTGTATCCAGGCCTATCATTTTCTGGCTATGTTTTCTTAGATTACTTCACCTCTCTGTAACTTAGTTTCCTCAATGATAAAATAAAAATAATAATCATGGTCACCTCATAGGGTAGTTAGGAGGATTGAATGTGTTAGGTCTTATAAAGTGATTAAAGAACCAAATGCATAGTGTGTTAGTTCTTGTTTATTTTTCTTGAAGTTAACTGTAGGAATTTTACCATGTATCATTTACAGTGGCGTAGCCCTATGGGAATAATACTATGTGGGAGGATTCTACCGTGGTTTTTGATATAGTTTGGATGCTGTCCCCCTCCAAATCTCATGTGGAAATGTAATCTCCAATGTTGAAGTGGGGCCTGGTGGGAGGTGATTGGATCACGGGAAGTCTTTCCCCCTTGGTACTGTCCTCACCACAGTGAGTGAGTTCTTGTGAGATCTCATTGTTTAAAAGTGTGTGGCACTCCCCCAACTCTTGCTCCTGCTTCTGCCATGTGAAATGCCTCACTCCCCCTTTGCCTTCTGCCATGATTGGAAGATTTCTGAGGCCTCCCTAGAAGCAGAAGCTGCTATGCTTCCTGTACAACCTGCAGAGCCATGAGCCAATTAAACCTCTTTTCTTTATAAATTACCCAGTCTTAGTTATTTTTTTTTATAACAGTGAATGGATTAACACATTTTATTTCAAATTTATATCCTGTATAGCCTTGCATTATGAAAAGAGCACAGAACAGGAAGTTAGGACATCCTGCTTTGAGGTCTAGAACAGCCATCAACTATATGATCTTGGGTGAGTCACTTCACCTCTCTGAACCTGTTTCCTCAAGAAAAATAAGCAGAGTAGGCTGCCTGTGTGATCTCAGGACAACACACTGTGCTGGAATGTGTCTTACAGCAAGAGTTCAAAGTTCAAATTCTAATTTTAGGACTCATTGAGTGTAAAATTCACAGCAAGTCATAGAACCTCTTGGAACCCCAGTTTCCACATCTGGAAGAAGGGGCAGAATAGTATCAAAAATGCTTCACTCCCAGGAACATGGTGAGCATAAAATTAAATAATGAAAAAAGGTCAACTATAAAGCACTAAATAAATGTAAGGTAAAACTATTAATAAAATCTCATTTAGTTTAATATTTCTGCTAAATCTTTTTATTTTCCTATAATCTTTTCCAAGTATTTGTTCTTCTGCAGGTAGAATTCTGTGGGTTGAAACCAGACTATAAAAATCTGTGTGTGTTTTTTTTTTTCTGGCACTCAGACTATCTGCTATGAAGAATGTTTTCCCTTAGTTAAGGTAACAGCTATAAATGTTCAGTTTGCCCCTGAGTCATTATCTGAGTCATAATTCTGTATGAGTCAAGAAATCTAAGAAATACAGAAATTATCTATTTGTCCCCTTTCTTTTCTTTGTATAAATATCTCTTTAGATATAACCAATAAATAACTTGACTCTATCTTGGGTTTCTTAATATTTTAAAGAGACTTGTAGAGGAATAGGGTAATGGGAGATTATCTTCATCAAGAAAGAGCCTGTGCATATAACCTGTGCACACACACACACACACACACACACAAAATCAACAAAACCCTATGCTCCAGCCAGAAAAACACCTTCTTGCCACTAGGCCCCTATTAGTGCTGGTCCCTCCACCTGGAATTCCTGTTCCTCTGATTTCTAACTGTTCAATTATACCTAGAATTCAGGGTTTTGTTATAATCTCAAACTTTCAGTGAGATGGACTGAGTGGTTCTTTGCCCAGTGAATAATCTTTAAGGCCAATATTCCTTTTTTTGCAGATGGTGAATCTGACAGAGGAAGAATTAAATGACTTGTTCAAGGTCACCTTTGAGGAATTTGCAGGAAGTTTAATTTATGTATATTTTTCCCCTGTACCCCAGGTATATCTTTTCAAATCATCCTAGTCTGAACCAATTTATACCCCCTTTACCCATCAGGTTCTCCTGTAACACGTATATAACACCACACGTTGCCTTGCACTATAGTTGCTTATGAATAGATATCTCCCTTCCCAGAGAGTAGGTCCCACAGAAGAGTAACTATCTTATTCTCCAAATCCTTCAGAGCTTTTAGCACTAAGTACGTACCCAGGTATCACAAATTTTGTATTTGTTGAATTGAAGTGGAACATCTCAAGGATATTTTTCTATTGCCTTTCTATGAATGAGCTCAGTTTTATATGAGTCCACTTTGATTCTCACCTAAATAAGATCATGTAGAAACACCAAAAGCACCAGTGTAGATGCAAGAGATGGTGAAGACCTGAGGCCTTCACTGCTGCCTTCTGCCAGCCCTGGAGTTCTCAAAGAACAAGGGTCGATGGGCAATCCTTCCAGACAGCTTCTGGGAGTGACCTGTCCTTGACACATTGAGTTAGCTGTGCTCTGAAGGCCCAAAGCAATTTGAAGCATGATTTTAATGACTGTCATTACTTCTGCCATTACTACCACCCAATAAAAACCATCATCAGCTTGATGTGATTATCCCTCGGTTGTGCAGTGCCTCTGGACTCCAGCAAGCAACAGAGCATATGGTCTTTGCCAATAGCATTATTCATCAATGGAGGATAAAATTCACCATAGCACCCAGCTTGTCACAGTGGGGAATGGCTTTGGGCAAGTCACAGCTTCAACTCAGCTTAGCTCTTTCAAAGATGTGGGCTCTTATTCACAATGCCCCTCATAAAAGTGAAAATGAAACACATGCTGAATGGGATTTTTAGAACAATAAGAACCCTATAATTAGGAAGCAATAGCTAAAATTATATTATCCATAAGAGCAAAGCATAGTAACAAGTTAATGCAATTACTAATCCAGCTTTTTCAGAGGTAGAAGCAAACCGTGCAATTAAATGCTTAGTCTATATTTTTTCGGGGTCTAATGAAAGGAAAACAAATGAACTGGATCCCCATCTTCCACCCTTGCCTCTGCTAAGCCATCAGAGGACAAATTTCCCACCCTGCTCTCTCCAATTTCATTTGAAAAATAAAACAGGCCTCCAGCTGTGAAATGGATTATGCTCTACAACTATGCACCTGGAATAGAAGCCATCATTCTTCATGAAAGTTGCTGAGAATTTTGTATCACAGCCTGGCAGCTTCCTATTCCCTCGTTAGCCTGCATATCCCACTTAACAAAAGATTCGCCATGCACTGACTTGTATGTGACTCGCAGTGTGCACAGTATGCACTGACCGTGACCTGTCCCCAAATGAACACAGTACCAGTCTAACATACCACCTTACCTGTAGCTCTCTCCCATACATACCCAATCCACTGCAGGCAAATGATCTACCCACCATCTCCCAAACACAGTCTTCACTGTCTGGTCACTGCTCCTCTACACGTGGCATTCACTTTGCTTGCAGAGGCATTTTAGAGTGGATATCTAAAGAAGGAGATTTCTCTCAGGCATGCACATAGGAGGGCACTGGTCTGATGCTCTGATTGACAGTTCACTACTGCAAAGAGGACAGATGAGAAGGCAGCTCAGCTCTTTGAAGCTAAGGAAGAAACACAGAACCTCATTTATCTATATGTAATTATAAACTTTAGTATCCATCAGTACCAAGCCAAAATAGTTCCTGTTTGGACATACATTATCAGAAATCAACAACAAAATTTAGTAAATTGTTGGCCTGTTCTGAACACAGAATAGCCACCTCTGAGTGAGCACTTTGATCAGTCTAACTCACACATTTCTGGTTCAACAAAGTTACTAGATGAGAAGACCCAAAACGGTGTGTAAATGGGACACAAATTTATAAACAGTTAATTTATAACCATATATAGCAAATTAACCTGTATGTCACTAATGTGCCACCAATCATAAGACATGCCATCATTTAATCTGTCATGAAGAAGTGAAAAAACTCAATTAAACTGTGACATCATGCTTCCTTATTAGAAATGTTCATTTTTTGTTATGCTAAATTTACATCAATACATATTTATTTAAACAACACGGGGCCACAATATGAACATCTATGCCCAAGTTTCTGCATGCCCAGCAATGACTGCCACCCTGATAATGGTGACTGACATCATCAAGTGTAACATGAATCCTGATTTAAGTTGTTCAACTGTGACACAACGAGCACCTTAGCACTGACGAAATATGGTACCCGCCTGCGTCACATGAGCTTCTCATGATCCAGCAGCCTCTCCTCACCTGACACTGGCTCTAGTCCCCAGTAATGACTCTGATCCTGTTTGTCCTAGGAGTCTTCTCTTCCTTTGTTTCCCACTTCCCTCACTGGGCTACTCAGTAACCAGTTAGCTGTTAAGGCTCAAGCCTTTTTTTATTTTAATTTTTATTTTTTCCAAAACTCCTCAACAATTGCAATTGCCACTTTGTTTCCACTATTATTGCCCTTGACTTATTTATTTATATATTTATTTAAGTTTCTTTTGTTTTTAAATAAGAAGGCTGGGTACAGTGGCTCGTGCATGTAATCCCAGCACTTTGGGAGGCTGAGGCAGGTGGCTCACTGGAAGTCCTGAGTTCGAGACCAGCCTGGCCAACATGGCAAAACCCTGTCTCTACTAAAAATACAAAAATTACCTGGAGGTGGTGGCAGACGCCTGTAATCCCAGCTACTCGCGTGGCTGAGGCAGGAGAATTGCTTGAACCTGGGCAGCAGAGGGTGCAGTGAACCAAGATCGTGCCACTGCACTCCAGCCTGGGCAACTGAGCGAGACCCTGTACAAAAAAAAAAAAAAAAATCTCAAGACTGGGCATGGTGGCTCACGCCTATAATCCCAGCACTTTGGGACGCTCAGGTGGACGGATCACCTGAGATCAGGAGTTGGATACCAGCCTGGCCAACATGATTAAACCTCGTCTCTACTAAAAATACAAAAATCAGCCATGCATGGTGGCATATGCCTGTAATCTCAGCTACTTGGGAGGCTGAGGCAGGAGAATTGCTTCAACCTGGGAGACAGAAGTTGCAGTGAGCCAAGATTGCGCCACTGCACTCCAGCCTGAGCAACAGAGTGAGATTCCATCTAAAAAAAAAAAAAAAGAGAGAGAATCTTCCTTCATCAATTGAAAAACAGTAACTGCCCTTATTCTTACCTACCCAGGAGGAGAGAATGAAAAAAAGTTATTATTTTAATATCTTTATAATTTTAGTACCATGTACATAACATGAAACTTAGCATTTAATCATTTTTATTACAACAAAATATTTTTTAATTTTTCTGCTATTGTTGTCATATACTTTACTTCCGTGCATGTTATAAACACCATGATACATTGCTATAATTTTTTCCCAAGAGGATTTCAGAGGTCTGCAATGAGTTAGGGTCAAAAAAACAGTGATCCAGTGTGCTAGTTCAAAGACTGCCTCTCCTTGGCTTCCAGGAAGACTTCTAAACCTACCTTTTCTATTAGCCTACCTTTTTTTTTTTTTTCCAATCTTTTAAAATTCTACTACAGATGTACAGCAACATCAAAGGGAACACCTTGTCCCTGGGGCTTTAGCTACTGGCTGGAAGAGAAGCATAGAAATGTCTTTAACTCTTTCCTGTTGATATCACTAAGGTTATCCAATCATCCCATGACCACTCGGCCAGAGGGGGTGTGATCACCCCACCACATCCTTTACATGCACACACACAAACATACACACACACACACACACACACACACACACACCTTTCAGGCTTACTGTTGCCTTTTTATTTACTTTGTTTCACCTTGGAAGAGACTGTTAATGCTCATGCTAACCTGATTTCACCTGTATAAAAATGTCCAGGGACATGTGGGCATTCTGTGATTTGTCCTGGTTCTAAATATCCCCGAGGGTGGTCCTGACCCACATAAAAACAAGTCTGCTTCAGAGCCAGCTTCAAAGCCTACCTCTCTGACCCCCAAACCCCAGGTGATCGCACTCTCCTCCGGCCAGTGATGGTTCCTAGAGTCTGTACTTCCTATTTGATATTTATACGCAATGGTATGCTGGTAAATGTTTAGCACCTGGCTGTGGGGGTGGAAAGGTGGGAGTCTGGGTTCGGCGGGTTTATAGATTCAATTTCTGTGGTGTAAACACTCCCACCATAGCTATTTCAAGCCACCAGTATGATGTCACTGACCACAGTCAGGAAGAGACGCAGAGTGGCATATTGTTATGTAGTATTTCTACCACACAGATATAATACACATAAATAACTTCAAGATCAGAGATAATACTGCAAAGTAGTAAAACAACTAGAAAGTGATGAGTTTTGACTATTTATTATCTTTGTTATTAGTATACTTTATTTAATTCTAACTTTATATAATTTAATTCCTAATAATGGCTGTGTTTAATAACCAGCTCGCAAAACTGGAAAACTTAGCAATTGGCTTTTGCAAGCCAGTAGGAGCAGCTCCAGCCCACGAAAGTAATAAAGTATGTGCTATCTTGTATTATTATTTTAAATCTTTTATGTCCCCAACTAAATTATATACTGCAGATGATGAAGTTATTTGTCTTAAATATTTCGTTTTATTTACCATGCTGCTAAACACAAATAGGTAATTAACTTCTTTTTTGTTTTTTTTGAGATGGAGTCTCGCTCTGTTGCCCAGGCTGGAGTGCAGTGGCACCATCTTGGCTCACTGCAACTTCCGCCTCCCAGGTTCAAGAGATCCTCCTGCCTCAGCCCCACTAGTAGCTGGGATTACAGGTACATGCCACCATGCCCGGCCAATTTTTGTATTTTTAATAGAGATGGGGTTTCACCATGTTGGCCAGGCTGGTCTCAAACTCCTGACCTCAGGTGATCCACCTGCCTCGGCCTCCCAAAGTGTTGGGAATACAGGCGTGAGCCACTGAGCCCGGCTGGTAATTAACTTCTGACATTAATAACGTTTACTCATTGTAAATGTTTTTGAGGGGCCACTGAAATTCACCAATAACAAAATTTAGAGTGGGCCCCAAATCTGACCCTTCCAGAATCATATCTTTAACCTAGAAAGTTTATGCACTAAAAAAATTTATCAAAAAAGATATATTGGCTGAGTGAGGTGGCTCACCCCTCTAATCTCAGCACTTTGGGAGGCCGAGGCTGGTGGATTGCTTGAGCCTAGGAGTTTGTGACTAGCCTAGGCAACATGGCAAAACCCCGTCTCTACTAAAAATAAGTGAAAAAAAAATATTACTGACAGTATAATTGAATCATTTCTGCTGCCAACTATAAGATCGCCTACCATTAAGAGCAGCGGTGACCAGCTTTGCTATCAATGCTGTTAGGAACATTGATTAACTTTCAACCCCAACGAGCAAGCAAGCCAACTCCTATGATGGCTGAAGTGAGAGCTCTAAAAGCGAGAGATTCTTGGAGGGGGGAGCCCCGTGGTGGGTAAACAAACTGAGAAACTTAACTAACCAAACTTGCAAGAATAATCAGTCTCTTTACAATTTCCAGTTACAAAGAATTGGCATGTAACCCAAAATGTCAATTTATTATCAAGGAGATACTGTCATTATCCCCACTGATGGAATAGCTTCCCAGTAATGATGATATTGGTATTCATTAACCAGGATTCTTCCTTCCCAGAAACAAGGAATCAGATTAGCAATGAGAAGGATATTTGTTGTGTATCGACATGGAGAATTTAAAGGTCTTGAAAGATATATCCTCTAGATATGAAAAATCCAAACGAACTATTTCTTTTCCACAGTGGAGTGTATCTATTTGGTGCAAAAGTAATTGCAGTTTTTGCCATTAAAAGCAATGGCATTGCATTCAATGGCATTGCATTTAATGGCAAAAACTGCAATTACTTTTGCACCAACCTAATATCTAATCCCCAGACTATTAATATCTATCAAAGTGGGTCTGTCATCTATGAAAATTACTGGTGAGGTCTGTGAAAATTTTCACTGTAGGTCAGCAAAGGCACTATTATCTCATGCCAGAGAAGTTACAAGTGAATACTAGTACTAGTAACTAGTATTTGCTAATACTAGTTAGCTTTGTACACTACAGTTCCATGGCAGAGACAGCTTACTGAAAATATGCCCCAGTTCAGGGTTGGCAAATACATAGCACATGTGCTGTCCCCATCCCTTCCCATACTCTTGGCAGACATCACTAATTGATCACTACACTCTTCCTTCATTGAGTCTTACAGTTCTTCCCAACACAGCTCTATATGCAGCACTACCAATCCTGGCCCTGAGCTCCAGATGAAGAATTAGGAAGCAAGGCATTTGCAGGTTTCTCACAGGGAGGTTAAGGACTACATGGAACTAAGTGCATTATTTCAAGTTCATTTTGATAGCGTGCTCTTGGAGGGTTAACGTTGTTGCCTGTTGCTCCTTACTGTAAACCCCTAGGTCCTGACTACCACGGGGATATCAAGGATTTTATGTTGGCTTTGGTTCTTCTCCCCTCCAGTGTTATAATATGGAGATGCCTACGTCTTACTTACACAGAACGAATTGTTCACCATCATTTTGTCAGTGAATGTACGTTTTAGAAGTCAGTTACATATTTAAGCTTCCCTTGGCTCTTTGCCACTTCCACTAGAGGGCGCCACTGAAAAGGAAAAGAGGTAAAGCTAAAGGGAAGCCATTTTTCTCCTCAGTGCCTTTATGTTGCCTCTACTCAGCCTTACCATCCAGAAGAGGAAGTCCTCAAGCAGTCTGCACAGCCTCTGGTGTACCACGGACGTAGCCACTCTCCACACAAACAGAAACATCTCTTGCTATACTTGCCCTTCTCCTCTGATCCCAAACACCCTTCATTCATCTCAATCACTTTCCCATGGACCTGTTTTCCTTCTTTCATTAGACCCAGAGCTCCATGAGGGCAAAGCTGGTCTTTGTCTTCCCATACCATTATGGTGCCTGGCACAGAGTACGTCTTCCATACGCAGTTGTGTGTTACAGACCTCATGTGCTGAAAAATCACAGGCCTCTTATTCGGAGTGACAGAAATGGAAACCACACCACTTTATTAGTTGTAGC
This sequence comes from Symphalangus syndactylus, assembly GCF_028878055.3. NCBI lineage: Eukaryota > Metazoa > Chordata > Mammalia > Primates > Hylobatidae > Symphalangus > Symphalangus syndactylus. The sequence continues at coordinate 88,394,776 of NC_072435.2, forward strand.
AAGTTTTCCACAACTTCATAAGCATGTGCTTGGACCCTGCTTTCTAATTCTTCAAACCAGGAAATAACTCCCACATGGGCACTAGTGTTCTGCTCTTCTACACAGTGGAAATAAGCTTCTTAACTCCGCACCTATAAGGTTTGATACAGAAGGAAACTGTTGTCATTTAACCTGACGTTGTAGCAGTTTTCCTTGAAGGTCTCACAGGAGAGCTTTGGGGACAATCCTCTCATCAAAATGATTTCTAGCTGCTGCCCTTCTCCCACCTTGAAATTCTTAAAGGTTTTTCTCCCCCCTTGTTGACTTTAATTATGTTCGTCCAATAGCCTTGTAAAATTGAGCAAGTTCCCGACAGCATTTTGAAAGGCCCTTTGAGCTCTCTGGTCAGCATTTTCAATCTCTAAGTATAAATCTGCCTGATGGCTTTCACTTAATACTTCTAAGGTGGGGCTGAGGGTAATTGATGGTTTTGAAACTAACTCTTCAATAGCAGCCGTCAATGTATCAAGGCTTAATTTCTTTTATGATCTCAGAGAAGTTGCTGCAAGTGATGAGGAACTTATGTTATCATCCATCCTAGGAAAACAGAGAGATTTTATTAGTGTAGTGAAATATTTATAAGAACATCAGACCTTGTGGGACTCAAGAACTGACTTCACCTTAAACTTTCATTTGCATACTTGCTTCCAGGGAAATCTATTATGGGATGGCCTGGATATGTCACTTTAAAAATCCTGCCTTTAATGAACAAATGAGAGAAGGTGAGTAGTTTTCTCTAGAAAGAACATTTTTCTCACCCACTGTCTTCCCGGAAAGATAAAAATATGCTCAAAATATAGCATAGAAATAAAGGGACTATTTTGAAACAGAGACAAAAACATTTTCACTCAAGAAAGAAACGTCAGTGATGATGGAGGATTTCTTTAACAAAAAGAAGAGGCTTCACTTTTTGTTCACAAAGAAACTCAGTCTCTCAGTCTTTAGTTGTGACTTTCTGTTTTACTGAACTATTATTTTAATTGTGACTTCTCCATGTTCTCGTTGCCTTCCCTTAACATTTCCATGTTACTTTGTTGGTACTCATTGTCCTTCTGACAAGCCATGTCAGTCTCTTCCACACTGCCTCTTCCATCAAATGTATACTACAGTACCTTCATTAGCCCATTACAGATGCTATGTTTATTCATTCATTCAACAAACATGTCTTGTGGGTCTACCATTGGCCAGATGTTATGAATACGAACACAGAAAGCAGTCCACACTCTCAAGGAACTTGCAGTTCAGTGAGAACTCGACTGTTTAGAAACCACCTGGCAATGTTACAAACTATATTACATTTTCAAGCTATATTCAAGTTATCAGAGACTGTCATCACTCCTCCAAGCTAGAGATTCTGATTAGCTGACACATCTGCAACACCGATCTAGTGGACAAGATGTAACTATGATTCCTTGACCTGAATTTAGAGGCCTTTGGTACAACAGTGCTGGGCGATAAAGCTGAGGGAAGACTGGTAGAAGTCTGGAACTTCAGCAAAGAACGGATATAAATTCATAGAAAGACAGATCTGCTTTCCTCTAGTTCAGCGGTTCTAGGGTAAGGCTTTGTGCAACTGGGAATTAGACTTTTCTGGCAGCAAAGCGATATCAGCCCTTTACAGGTTTACCTGGAATAATTCACATTCCCTTCCTTAACATTCTACCTGGCCAAATTATCCAGGCCTAGCATAAACCTCAGAGCCCACAGCGAGAATCATAGTCACCTAGTTGCTCTGACCTACTGCAAAAAGAAACCAATGTTTTGTTTGGTTTGGTTTTTATGAAGTAAATGATCTTTAATGCCCAAAAGCACACTCGCTTTGGGTACCTCAAGAGGTGTCAATTCAGACAGAAGCCTACCTCCAAAGTACAGAGCAGAAAAAAGCATTCCCAAAAATGCATTCTGGATTTTACCTCTCCTTCAAGCCCATGCTTAAAGTCAGCATCTGTGTAATGCTAATGATTAGTAAATCAAAAGGCATTTATTTAATGGAGCCGCTTCAGTATGCTACAGTAAGTTGCCTTCTGCCATATGGCTTTGGGTATGAAGTGATTAAACTATAATATCTGGAGCCTCTGTTGCTGGCTATTTAATGGTGTTATGCATCATGAGCTCCGAGATGGCTGCAAATCTGTTTTCAGTTTGCATTCCCAGCAAAAAAGGACTTCTGGCCCAGAGGGATTTAAATCCGCCTCCACTAATCACTAGGGCATGCAGAATCACACTGATCCTGCATATAGTTAGTAGCTAGAGACAACCCAATCCTAACTCAGGAAAGAGACAGGGACCTTCATCAGGCAGCCATTCCCGGGGTTTAAAAACAAAGAAAATGATAATCTGTAATGACTAAGAAAGCAAGAAGAAGAGAAGGACGGCCCAGCACAGAGCCCCTGAGATGAGGACAATTTGGGGCACAGTAAAAAGGCTGCAGCCTGGACCTTCTCAAACACTACTCCATTGGCTGATCATAATCACTACCTGGCATTTATAGCATCTTCTCTGCCAGGCACTCTGCTAAGCACTTTAACACATGCTACCTAGGGTGGGTGTGGTGGCTCATGCCTGTAATCCCTGCACTTTGGGAGGCTGAGGCAAGAGGATCACTTGAGCCCAGGAATTTGAGACAAGCCTGGGCAACATAGTGAGACCCCATCTCTACAAAAAATAAAAAACAAAAATTAGCAGGGCATCTTGGTGCATACCTGTAGTCCCAGCTACTTAAGAGGCTGAAGTGGGAGGATTGCTTGAGCCTAGGAGGTTGAGGTTGCAGTGAGCTGAGATCGCACCACTGCACTCCGGCCTGGATGACAGAGCAAGACCTTATCTCAAAAACAAAACAATACGAAACAAAGACATATCTCACCTCTCTTAATATTCACAACATCCTCTATCTAGTAGGTACTACTATTGTTCCCATTTTACTAATGACAAAACAGAGGCTCAGAGGACTTAAGCAAGTTGACCAAGGTCACAGTTGGTTAGTGGTGGAGCTGAAGTTCAAATTCAAGTCTGCTAGACTGAGGGGCCAAAATTCTCTAACTACAGTCCTAGTTGAGCATTACCACTAGTTCCTTAGGTAAGAAACACTGATGGTGAATACCACCATCAGGGGATTTTTAGTTTCTTGCTTCTAAATATGATCAGTAAACTATGTATGATCCTCATTGCAATGGGTAGACTTAGTCTTTTTTTTTGAGACAGAGTCTCGCTCTGTCGCCAGGCTGGAGTGCAGTAGTGCGATCTCGGGTAACTGCAACCTCTGCCTCCCAGGTTCAAGCGATTCCTCTGCCTCAGCCTCCCAAGTAGCTGGAAGTACAGGTGGCATGCCACCATGCCTGGCTAACTTTTTTTTTTTTTTTTTGTATTTTAGTAGAGACAGGGTTTCACCATGTTGGCCAGGATGGTCTTGATCTCCTGACCTTGTGAGCTGTCCACCTTGGCCTCCGAAAGTGCTGGGATTACAGGCGTGAGCCACCGTGCCCGGCTGACTTAGTCATTTTCAACAAATCCTTTTGTTGGCTTCATAAAATCCAAAGTTAGGAAACCATTTCAAGTGCTGTTACATACAGGCATCTGATCCAGCAAACCATGCCTATTATTTAAATGATCCCAGAACCTAGAAAGGGCAAAAATAGATAATTATTTCCTGTTTAGAATTCTGCCTCGATATGGCTCATGCCATCTTATGTGCTATCCATTATAGTATTATAAATGTTATTAGGAATATAACCCAGTTCCTGTCCCCAAGAATCTTGCCTTTCTACTGGAGAGACTGGAAACAAAGAGGTCAGTAATACTTCAAAGTATAAGCAATTTAATTCCTCAGGGGAATCAAAGTACCATAGACATGCAGAGAATCAAAAGAGTTCAAAAGAAAGCCTTGGCTACTTTGCTATGTGCAAGGGCAACTACCAGAGTAAAATCAGAAAAGAAACTCTTGTTCATCTATTCAACTCAGCATGAATAAATCACTTAAAATCATAATTGCTCTGCAACTTAGAGTGGCTATGGGCAAAAAGTCCTATAGAGAATTTAGTAAAACTGTAGGCTTTGTATCAATCAATCCCTTTGGAAATTTTTAGCATAACTCAGGAGTTAGAAACTTCCTTCTTACAAAAGACAGAGGCACTGTCTCACCCTCAGCCAACAGCCTCCTTCCTGATGGGTCCTGCTTCATTAACTTTTAACTGGTGCTTTTACTATTCAGTTTGTACTTTTAAACTTTTAAAGCTTTTATCAGATGTCCTTTGAAACCAAAGCATACCATTAAAACACACACATTTCCAACGTGACCAGATTTTTTTAAAAAGACCTATTCACAAAGACCTTGAGAGGACAAAGAATGTATTTAATGATAGCAACTAGCATGGCGCCAGTAATGAATGGTTCTGTTCTGCCAATAATACCCAAAACTAAGGCAATGATTTTTTTGTAAGCCTTGTTTTGCTTTAGAAATTTACAGTAATATACTTTCCCATATATTATCTTATTTCGTCCTTCTGTCAACCAAGCGGAGTTGGTTTTATTATCCCCATTTTAAAATAAGGAAACTATGGTTCAGAGCATTTAAATAACAGAGCCAGGCTTACACATGCAGTAAGCAACAGAATCAGCGCCAGAATTCCAGCTCTCTGGTTTCCAGCCCATTGCCATTTCAAGTCAGCTATTTATATCAAACAATATAACTTCTATTCTTATGTGATCTCTGCAAGGAAAGGTTGCAAGTCCTATTTGTCTTTGGATCCCTGGCACCTGACTTGGGACAAGTAAGAGTTTATGGTGGACCAGAAATAAAGACACTTTGTTCTAGTGTCTGTGCTTTTCACAGTCACTGTTACCAGTTAGCTGGGTTAGGCTAACACTAAGAAGGCCAAAGTTTCAGGTTTTAAATATGCATGAGACAGTGAGTTTTCTGGTATTCCATGGCCACACAATCTTGCTAACCTATCCCAAAAGGGACCTGGCAGGTTAATGGATAGATTGGTCCAATGTACTCCTCTAATCCATCGTCCATGCTTGAAATCAGGGACTGTCACTCTTACAACTAACTTATCAGGAAACGTCCTTGGCCTGTAGTCTCTCCCAGGAGGATTCTGAGGCAGGGCCTTGTAGAGTGGTAGCCACACTCTATTCCCAGTGATTCTCCCTGTACCCCCAGCCTGGTATAGCTAATTAGAGCAGAGCTGTGCTTGGTTCAAAGGCTATCAATGAGCATCCAAAAATCTTTGAGATGTCCTGGCAGAATGATACATCCCAATGGAAACAGTGATTTACTGGGCCCATCCAATGTTCCTTATCATAACTTCAAAGTGAAGGTGTATGGTAGAAAGGAATTCACCAGGGTAATGAAATGATCTGTACAACAAACCCCCATGACATAAGTTTACCTGTGTAACAAACCTGCACTTATACCTCTGAACTTAAAAGTTAAAAAAAGTTAAGGAAATAAAAGAGAATATAGAAAAAAAGGAATTTGAGGAGAAGTAATAGAGAAAGAAATTTAAAACTTAAAAAACTTTAAAAAAACAGAGTGAATATAATAGAAAAGAGTAACTTAGAAGTGAGAAGAGAGAGAATCAGATGAAGACACATTGACGGTAGAGCCCCAGGGGAGGAAACTCAGGGCAGCTTCCCACCTGGGTTCCAGCCAGGGTTACAGAGCTGACAGCTGTCTGCTGGAACCGAGGTTGGGTTTTCTTCCCTTCAAGACCAATTGCTCTTTAATCTCTTTGGATCCCAATCATTTTCATCATCTGATGAAAGATATGGGTCCTTGTCTCAGAAAAATGTGTATATGCACATTCAGACCAATGATTGCATTTAATTTCAAGAGATTTCTAGATCCCCTAAGCCTGACTTCAGATTCTCTAGGGACCCATGGGCCACAGAGCAAGAAATCTTGTTTAAACTATTAGTTAATCTCAGATAGCTATGGTATCTTATCCATCTCTGAAGCTCAGCATTTAGTATGGGGCCTGAAACATAGCGGGCATTGCATACATCTTGGAGAATGATTGAGTGAATGAATGAATGAATGAATGAGTAGATGAATCATATAAATACAACTTGAAGTTTATGTCCTACTCAGCGCATTGGGAGCATCCTCTTCTTCTTATGAAATACTGTATTAATGTAAGCTGAGTAGTATGTCAGGAAGGAATGCCTTTACCCGGATGATGTTTAATATATCCATCAACATAATTGATGGGCACACCGTCACCTTCTACATCCAGAGCTAGAAGGCCATTGTACCACCAGTTACATGCAAACGAGAACTTGGAATGACATAGCCTAGAAGAGCAGCTCTACTTTTCTAGTAGATATAGAAATGAAAAGCAACTATGTTTTCTACCTGAAATGTATGTGTAATGATTATTTTGAACTGTAAGCTACTTTTCCTACTATATAACTTGAAGGCAAGGTTATGTGACATAGCTTTGTACCTGCCCCCCTTGCTCACTGCCAATCTAAGTGTGTTACAGATAGAGAGATTTTAGTTAAGCTTATCTTGCGGACCATAACGTGGGTAGAGCAGACCTGCTTTTTGGTTTGTCGGGTGGTGGGGGAAAATAAAAGGGAATTATAGCAGAATATAATGATCTCGAACTTTCAGTATTGAAGTCATTGTTTCAAACTAATTACATCTAAACGTAAGAGGCAATTCTGTGAGCTCTATTTTTTGATTTCTTAATTCTTGATCATAAAACTCCCATATAGTCCAGGCATAGTGGCTCAAACCTGTAATCTCAGCACTTTGGGAGGCTGAGGCAGGAGGATTGCTTTAGGCCAGGAGTTCATGATCAACCTGGGTAACATAGAAAGACCTTATCTCGGCCGGGCGTGGTGGCTCACGCTTGTAATCCCAGCACTTTGGGAGGCCGAGGCGGGCGGATCACGAGGTCAGGAAATCGAGACCACGGTGAAACCCCGTCTCTACCAAAAATACAAAAAATTAGCCGGGCGTGGTGGCGGGCGCCTGTAGTCCCAGCTATTCGGAGAGGCTGAGGCAGGAGAATGGCGTGAGCCTGGGAGGCGGAGCTTGCAGTGAGCCGAGATCGCGCCACTGCACTCCAGCCTGGGTGACAGAGCAAGACTCTGTCTCAAAAAAAAACAAAAAAAAAAAAAAAAGAAAGACCTTATCTCTACTTAAAAAAAAAAAAAAAAAAAAAAATTAGTCAGGAGCGGTGGCATGCGCCTGTAGTCCTAGCTACTCGGGAGGCTGAGGCTGGAGGATTTCTTGAGCCTGGGAGATCAAGGGCGCAGTAAGCTGTGATCATGCCACTGCACTCCAGCCTGGGCAACAGAGTGAGACCCTGTCTCAAAAACAGAAAATAAAACCAAAAAACCTCCTATATAAAAAGCTGTGCTTCAACCTAAATCTTCAAAAATTAGAATTGCAAGGTATGGCATACAATTGCAGTTTTCGTGTAGACGGTCTTCCCCTCCTTGTGGATCCCATGCCCTGGTAGCGCAAGAAGAATGAGGGCCCAATTCACTCACAGTGCACAACTTATGGGGTTCCATTTGTCTTAGTACTTCCTTATGGGGACCAGTGGCATAAAATATTGTATGGTTCTTCCATCCAAGGAGCACAAACATTCTCTCATTAACATATTTAAAGCCCAGTAACAGAAAATCTATACTTGGCATGTGACAAAGCTAACCCTAAAAACCTAATTTTTGCTAGCTCTTGAGTCACTTAGCTTACCTAAGCATAACATTTATTTTATTTTATCTTTTTTTTTTTTTTTTTTTTTGAGACAGGGTCTTGCTTTGTCACCCAGGCTGGAGTGCAGTGGCGCAATCTAGGCTCCCCACAGCCTCGACCTCCCAGGCTCAAGCTAGCCTCCTGCCTCAGCCCCTGAGGAGCTAGGACCACAGGTGTGAGCCACCACACCCAGCTTATTTTTGTTTTGTTTTGTTTTGTTTTTTGTTTTGTTTTGTAGAGATGAGGTTTCACCATGTTGCCTGAGCTGGTCTCCAACTTCTAGGCTCAAGCAGTCTGCCCTCCTTGGCCTCCCAAAGTGCTGAGAATACAGGTATGAGCCACCACACCCAGTCACGTTTATTATTATTATTTTTTAATGTGATTTAGCATATTGCTGCTGTATTCAGCATGTGCATGGGGTGAAGGACAGTGAAAAAATAATTTTCTAGCTGGGCGCAGTGGCTCATGCCTGTAATCCCAGCACTTTGGGAGGCCGAGGCAGGCAGATCACCTGAGGTCAGGAGTTCGAGACTAGACTGGCCAACATGGCAAAACCCCGTCTCTACTAAAAATACAAAAATTAGCTGAGCATGGAGGCACATGCCTGTAATCCCAGCTACTCAGGAGGCTGAGGGAGGAGAATCGCTTGAACCCGGGAGGCAGAGGCTGCAGTAAGCCAAAATCATGCCACTGTACTCCAGCCCAGACAATAGAGCAAGCTCCATCTAAAAAAAAAAAAAAAAAAAAGAGTTTCCTGAATACCTTTATGAGGCAAGGACTTTCCAAAGATTATCTTATTGTATTAGTCTGTTCTCATGCTGCTAATAAAGACATACCTGAGACTGAGTAATTTATAAAGGAAAAAGGGTTACTTGACTGAGTTCCACATGCCTGGGGAGGCCTCAGGACACTTACAATCATAGCAGAAGGGGAAGCAGCATATCCTTCTTCACATGGCAGCAGCAAGGAAAAGTGCCAAGCAAAAGGAAAGGGAGAAAAGCCCCTTAAAAAACCACAGGATCTTGTGAGAGCTCACTCACTATCATGAGAACAGCATGAGGGTAAATCCCCCAAGATTCAATTACCTCCCACCGGGTCCCTCCCACAATATGTGAGGATTATGGGAACTACAATTCAAGATGAGATTTGGGTGGGGACATAGCCAAACCATATCACTCATCCTAAGGATTTTCTTTTTTCTTTTTTTTTTTTGACCCATTTTACAGACCAAGAAATTGAGCTACAGTGAGGTCACACAGCCGACATCACACAGTGAAGAGCTGGAATTTGAGCCTAGAATACTCTGACCTCAGAGTCTGGATGCTAGTCTCTTGCTGCCTCCCCTGTGTTATGAGGTCATGTCTAAATCACCTCTGTTATTGAAAATGCTTATGAAAGACCTATTCTGCCTGCTGGATAGAGCAATCACCTTATTCAAGTATGACCCAAATGTTGCCATTAGGTCCTACCCAACCCCATCAAAGATCAGAACCTGGAGGTGTGGTAACTCCCTCCTGTCCAAAAAAAAAAAAAAAAAAACACCCCAGTAGGTCAGAGTAAAGAGCTGCTCTAAGCCATCACTGGGAGGGTTAAGTTAAAGAATAGAAAGATGTAACCTGACCCAAAACTTAGCTCTCATTTTTAACAGGCAAGAGCTCCTTGCAGGGTGACCTTGAGTCAGACCCACGATTCAATTTTTTTGTTGTTGTTGTTTTCTTTTTGGAATGACAATAACAATGTCTGCCCAGCATCCACCACTTTAAGTTGGTGTTTACAATAGAACTGACACAGCCCCTTAAGCAGGCTCTCGCGTGCAGAGTTAAATCTCCCCTTGCACACAGAGCAGATCATCAGGCTCCCTCCAGCCCCAGGACCTTTCTCTAACCATAAAAAGGCAATTGTACCCCTAAATCCCAAATCCTTACCTATCCCTGCTGCACCCAGCTGTGCAAGGTGAGTCCTAGGAGGTCACATCCCCCACAATCCCACATTTTCTCATCAGTATCCTTTGCTAGTTCCAGATATTGCAACATCACTGCTGTTCCAGATTAGAACTTAAGAACTCGAAAAGGTCAGGAAAGATGTGGTGCCTTGTCTCCACATCAAGTAAACAGTCCGTGGCATTGGCTTCTGACAAGTGACAACAGACTCACGGGGCAGTAGTTGAGGAGCTGTGCTTATGTGATACTTACCATCCTGAGAAGTGTGGATGTATGGGGATGCCCATACCCAGGTAACCCAACCCCATGGATTCAGACCAGTGGTGAACACTAGAGAATCTTCATCATTTGCTCAGCTGTCACCACTTCCACAGGTGCAAGAAATGACCGATCGTTCCAGAGGATGACCCTATCAAATAGAAAAGGGAGTGTATTAGATGTCATCCAGCCGGTCGTATAGAAAGGTGGCCTTTAAGAAATTGTGGTTAATATTGGAAGGAAACATAAGGCAGATTTTAAAGCTATTTTCATAGTCTTCAAAGAGAAATAAATGACCAGCGCCGAGGGCTGCAGACAGCAGGACAGGCAGCCTGATGGAGCTCTGTATTCACTTTATTCTAATCTGTTGGGGGCAGGGGAATTCATGGGTCCACACTCTATGAATCCATGGTCCACAGACTCATTACATCATACATTGTCTGATTAATCCTCCTGATAATTGATCCTGCTGTGGCATGAGATAGCTGTGTGACCTTGAACCAATCATTAACCTTTGGGCCTGTCCTCTTCTAATGCCAGGGTAAGAATTATCAACATATATGTTGAAATCCCCAAGGATTACGCCAAGGAATGGAACACAGAGGAAGACAGTGAGACATGTTGAGGGGCTAGAGGACTTGGATAGAGAAGAGTGAGGCAGAGAAGCAGCGTAAATAAGTGGGAGAATATCTAGGGAGAAAGGGAAAGACAAATTCAATAAGCAGTTTCAAAGCATGAGCCTCAAAATAAATGTCTTTCTTCCTTGCAATATTACTGTTTTGTACCGGCTTAAGAAGCTAGACTATCTCCTGTCTGCAGAAAACAGACAGGATAACAGGAAACAGTTTTGGATTCCACAGTGATTATAGCTACTTAAGTTTGACTTACCAAATACTGTCTCAAACAGATGGTATGTAACATTTGATTAAGGGCTTATCCTGCAAGCCCGACAGGGAACATTTCTTTCCCTCTTAATATAGAAAAAATGTAGAGAAGAAGGGAAATAAACTGACGATCTTGCCCATATTCCATGTATACCAACGTTTATGCCTTTTCTAAAATGAATCTGTGCTTATTATGCAACTCAAGACCAAACTGCGTAATGGTGACACCATAGAATTTCAGTGAAAAAGGGTATTGAAGATCATCCTATATAAGCTGCTTATTTTATAGATAAGGAAACAGAGACACAGAAAGATAAGATTGTTTGCCCATGGTCACACTGTGGCATATCTGGGACCAGGTCTCCTGATTCCAGGTCTGGTATTCACACCAGTCTTTACATGTGCATAATGTTCAATATAGGGAAAACATACAAATCTGTCAGCACTATTATTACTAAATTAGTGCCAATCTGTGATGAGCAATTATCAGAACTTGAAGCTGATGGGTAATGCCATTCTAGTCCAGTTAATGAGCCAAAAGCTTGGTTCTTCAAAACACTTAACATTAATCAGCATTTGGCTTCAGTGTGTGACAAGTGTTTTCAAAACATCACAGACAATTACAATATTCCTAGCTTTGCCTAGTGTAAATACATGATGAAAGAAAGTCAGAATTTCATAAATGACAGTCTCCAGAATGGAAATGATGAGTCCCTTAGAGAAGGTACAATGTGTTCATCTTTCTTGCTAGCCAAAAGTAATTTGGGAACTAACGAGGTCACTGAGAAATTACAAAGTGTGAACTTCTGCTGGGTGAGGATGAAAAGGCCTTTTTCACAATAGCAAAGCAGAGCTAGCACGTGAGATCAGCCCCATAATGAGTAATGAAGGAGTGACCCCAGGCTTCATGCCTCATCAGCCATCCCCACACACACCCCCTTCCCCCTTGGTTACTGGCAATGCCTCAAAGCGGGGGCTGGGGAGGGGGGGTCCCAAGCATGGAGTACTGAGATGCCCATCTAGGGCAGAAGAAGAAGCGTTCCAAGAGGACTTGGGAACTCATTACACAGTAGCCTGATGCTGGGAAAGTAGTAGAAGAAAGAAAACCAGAAAAAAAAAATGGTGGTTGGTATGAAGATGTCCTCAGCTCCAAGCTTCACGTTTCCCAGGACGGTTCTTGCAGAATTTTGTCCTCTAGGATTTCTGGAGAAGTTATCTATTATTGATTTATTGATTGACTTTCTGTAAGCCAAGAACCCAACTGTGGTTAATATTAGGTTTTCTGAAAGACAGATAATTGCTTGATTAACTGGGCTTAGGACAGTGTTACTCATTAGCTAGTTTTATATTAATAAAAATACATTAATCAATTAACCAGTCATTGTCGATCACCTGGTTAATAACTAATATTTATTGAGAAGTCACTGTGTGACAGGAACAATGTGAAATGTTTTCCCTTCATTATCTCATTCACTCCTCACCATAAGTCTTTGAGATGATAGTAATCATAATTACATTCAGGAATTTATTCGACATATATATTGAGTACCTGCTTATCAATAGACAGTTCTAGGCATTGGAGATACAGCAGTGAACAGGCAAAATTTCTCTTGTCTCTTGGATAGATTATATCAGGTAATTATCGCTGCCTAACAAACCTCCCCAAAACCTACTGGCACAAAACAATTAACACTAATTATTTTTCATAAGTGTGTGGGTTTTCCAAGTGGTTTTTCTGATCTTGATGGGACTCACTCATGTATCTGTTGCCACCTGGCAGATTAGCTGGTCTAAGAGGGTCTCTACTAGGAAAACTCATCTCTGCTCCACAAGGTCTCTCATCTTTCAGCAGCTCTCCTAAGCTTATTCTTATAGAAAAGGCAGGGGTCCCAAGAGAGGGGCTGGAAATGTACAAAGCCTCTTGAGGCCTAGATTGGGAGCTCATACAGTATCACTTCTGCCACACTCTGTTAGCCAAAGAATGTCATGAGACTAGCCCAGGTTCAAGGGTGGGGAAATGGAGTTGACCTCACAATGGACACAGTTGCAAAGTCACATTGAAAACACAGGGTATGAGAGGTCATTGATGCAGACCATCTGCTACATATATAATGATGACTAAAGTGACACTAAGGAATTCATGGAAATATTTCATTTGAGTCTCACAATAATCCCTGGAGGCAAATTCTATTACCAATCTCTGCTCCCCAGATGAGGAAATTGAGGCCTAGGGAGGTTACAAAACTTGTCTAAGATCTATGAATATTTGGTGATGGCCTCACGGTTCAAACTCAAGATTCCAGTGTCTGAGCACTGACCCACTATGTGATTCTCTCCAGCCTGCGCACTTCGAGAGAGAAAGTACAGGACATGGTCACTGCCCGTAAGGCACTTTCAGTCCTACTGGGGTTAGATAAGTCCCTGAGGAATCAGTAACAATACGTGTCTCTAACCCAAACTTGATAATTGCCCAACAAGCACTAACAATTAAGGGGGCCAGGACAAGATACAGAAGCTTCCATAAAGAGATTCTCCAGTGAACTGGGCTTTGAAGGGTCTAGACAGTGAATAACAAAAGGGGAGAGTTTTCTGATAATGGCATCCTCTCACCTTCATGTAAGGGCTTATAGTGTAAACTTCCTTTTCTTTAGAATGGCATTCAGTGCTGCAAGCAATAGAAAACCTGATTAACAGTGACTTCTCATATAGGGATTTTTGTTTGTCATGCACAACGAGTGTGGGAAAAAGAAGTTCAGGACTTCACAATAGCCAGATGATGTCATCAAGGAACCAGGTTCTTTCTGTCTTTCTCCTCTGCCATTCTACAAACATACCCCGATTCCTGGGGGTTTCATAATGCCAGGATGGCAGCTGTATTCACGAGTATTCTTGTGCATTCTCACATAGGAAGAAGGAGGAGGTGAGCATGCTAGCACATCCTGTCCACTGAACTACTTTCCCATGATTTCTACCCATTGTACCCTCCTTACTCTCTTTGGCTAGAACTCAGTCATGCGTAGCTGCAGGGAAAGCTGGAGAAGCTAATGTTTCAGTTTTCTGAAACTCTGTAATATGGGCAAACAAGAAAAAAAGAGGGCCGTAAATGACTTTTACGTAATCAATCCACAGCGTCGATCCCAACCCGCCCAGCACCGTCTCCCAGCACTTTCCCCAGCCACTCCCATGCACCAGCAAACAGAAGTCCTCTGCATTAGTCCATTTTCACACTGCTGATAATAACATGCCTGAAACTGGTTAATTTATAAAGAAAAAGAGGTTTAATGGACTCATAGTTCCACGTGGCTGGGGAGGCCTCACAATCATGGTGGAAGGCAAATGGCACATCTTACATGGTGGCAGGCAAGAGATCGTGTGCAGGGGAACTCCCCTTTATAAAACCATCAGATCTCCTGAGACTTATTCACTATCACGAGAACAGCATGGGAAGGACCCACCCCCATGATTAAATTACCTCCCACTGGGTCCCTCCCATGACACGTGGAACTGTGGGATCTACAATGCAAAATAAGATTTGGGTGGGGACACAGCCAAACCATATCATCCTCATTCCAAGTGCACTTCAATCAATTGTTCTCTTGGCTCCCTTTTTTATTTTCATAATGTCCTTTTGCCTTTATAGACTGTTGAAATTTTTCCATGACTCTTCCCTGATCTCCCATAGCTGGCATGACCCCTATCTTGGGTTAGGCCCCTTAGTCCTTCTGCTGCTGCCCCTGCTGTAGCACAAAGCACATTCTGATCTCATAGTTCCTCTACTAGAATGCAAACTCTTCAAGTCAGGGGTCATGTCCTGTCCAGTTTTCTACCCACCTTTAGAACCACAAGCAGCTCCAGGATCATGCAGACATGAAGGAAATTGAGTGAGCTTCATGATTTAGCATGAGGAGGATGAGGAAAAGAAAGGTGGCACAAACAATTGGGGGACTGAAGGAGCTGTTGAGGAGGAAAGAAAAAGTCTCCTCTTCCCATTTAGGCCCTCTTCCAACTGGGCCTAAGAATTAAACTGATATATGACAGATTGACAGGAGAAAAGCATACAAGTTTTCTTACAATTTTTACACATAAACAAGGACCTTCACAAGAGAATGAAGGCCTGAAAAAATGACCAGACAGAAAGATTCTTGCTCTGTTTGCCCAGCCTGGAGTGCAGTGGTGTGAACACAGCTCGCTGCAGCCTCAATCTCGTGGTCTCAAGCAAACCTCCCATCTCAGCTTCCCAAGGTGCTGGGATAACAGCTGTGAGCCACCGCGCCTAGTGCTTTTGTGCCTTTTAGACAAAGAAACTATTAACTTGTGAAGAAATAACAAGACAAAAGGGTGTTGGCCAGGGACAGCAAATTGTGAGGAAGTGACTAAGATATATAGTAGAGAGAACCAGAGGAAAATAAGGGTTATTTTGGTAACTTTGTTTGTCCAGATCCATTTCAGCATTGATTCCCAGTTCCTGTTGATAAGAATGTTGCTTTCTCTCTCTGTCTCTTTCTGTCTTTTCTTCTCAACACCATGATTCTGTAAGGAATGTTCTTCTCTTGGTGGTACAGGGTAGACACGTTTCTCATGGGAAATTTTGTGGCCCGTTTAGGTTAAAAAAAAATGTGGAGGGGAGGGGTGGTCAGAAAGCCCTTCCTGCACCTGCTGTTTCTCAAGTGCCTTCAGCTCAAAGTCATCAATCTGCCAAAGTGGCCTATTTTGGGGTGGCATGTCCTGAGCTCCTTTAGAACAGATGACAGGCACAATGCTGGTGCCATCGTCAGCACCAGGACACTGCTGAGTTCTGTTTCAGACTTGTTGAGTGTGAGGTGATCATGGAATTCTCAAATAGAAATTTAAAACAGGCATCTACTTTCAGAAGAAAGGTCAGGATTTTTCTTTTTTTGTTTGAGATGGAGTCTCACTCTGTCACCTAGGCTGGAGTGCAGTGGTGCAATCTCAGCTCACTGCAAGCTCTGCCCCCTGAGTTCATGCCATTCTCCTGCCTCAGCCTCCCGAGTAGCTAGGACTACAGGCGCCCGCCACCATGCCAGGCTAATTTTATTTTTTTTTCTGTATTTTTAGTAGAGACAGGGTTTCACTGTGTTACCCAGGATGGTCTCGATCTCCTGACCTCATGATCCGCCCCCCTCGGCCTCCCAAAGTGCTGGGATTACAGGCGTGAGCCACCGCACCTGGCTGGTCAGGATTTCTATTGTAAGTTTGATACAAAGTGGAAAAGGCTGAAGATTTCATCCAGTCTGAAAAGACCATATGAAAGAGGAAGGGGTGAGCTCCAAAGAATAAGCATATGTCAAAAGCAGTGCTGGGCAAAGACTCAGATCTAATATCACTGAGGCTTCTGCCAGGCAGAGAGCAGTGGCCGTCTGCTCACCGCAGTGGCCAGTGTGTCTTTGTGAAGAGCAATGGAGGCCAGGATTGAGGTGAGTATTGTCAGTACCAACTCTAAATTTCAGATTAGCTGTGGATGGAGGCAGTAAATAAGCAAATGCATTTGTCCAATTTCCTTACATTGCAAATTGCAAAACCCAGTTGAAGTTGGGTTGAGACCAGCTTAAGTAAAGCAGACTGTATTGGCTCATGAAAGAGCAGGATAGCTTTGGCTTCAGCCATGGCTGGATTCAGGGTCCAAGTAATGTCCTCAGGACTCTCTCTTTCCATCCATCTCTCATCTCTCTTCATTTTTGATTCTCTCTTAGTGTTGGATTCGTTGTCTCTCACTATGGATGGCTTTCCCCAGGTATCCAAGAAAGGTGACAGAAAGCAACTCTGGTCTATATCATCTTCACAAGCTTGTGATCCAATACTGAAAAAAGAGCCTTTCTCTCTCTCTCTCTCTCTCTGCCTTTAAACATCAAATCTCAAGGAATAATCTGATTGGCTTTTCTAGGGTTTTCTGCCTCTTCCCATGCCAAAGGAATAGATTTATCTGATTGACTGAACTTAGATCACATGCTAACTTCTCTGGGAAATGGGGGATTCCCCATAAAAAAGTAGTTCCGTTAGCAGAAGAAGAGGAGAAGTCATGCTAGACAGAAAAAACAAAACAAAACAAAACAAAAAAACCAGAAGTCTTCTCTTAGAAGGACTGTTGCAAACAGGCTTTAATCATTTGGGTCCTGCTTCCTTGTTAGTGGATCCAGATGCATGGAGCTTATTGATAAGCACCAGTGGAGACGTGCTTGCCTGTTTAGCTAGAAGCCATTCTCTACCTTTCAGACGTATCCCCAGCAGAGGAACTGAATGGAGCCTTAGGCCAGTCAGTCTCAAGGCTGGTTATTTTTAGTAACTGGATTCTGCCCTAGTTGCCTTATAATTACATCTCTTTTAGATTATATTTGGCTACCCCCTCCATGCCTTCCTGAGCTACATATTGGATTCCAACTCTGTATGCTATTTCTTCCAGGCCTAGAATATTATTTTCTTCTCTCCTGATATAATCCCCTTACCAAGTTCCTAAGGCTGGGTCTCCACTCTTTCTTTGAATGGCAGCTATCTGTACTAGAGCTATCTGCAACTGGATCCTGAGCTCTACCCACTTGCCAAGACTTCTTCCTATTTCTACTGGTTGGACCACCCCTGCACCATCTCTGAAGGCTGGTTCAGTCTCTGAGTCCCACTCCACCCTGCACTGGCCAATCCCCAATTATGACAGCTGCTAACGTTCTTATAAAAACTTCTTTAGTCTCTAAATATGCAGGGTAATCAGACCACATGGAACAGCATTCATGGAAGCACCCAAACTGCGTTTACTGCATTATAAACATTTGATCTTCTCTGCAGAACCATGAAGAAGTGGGAAGAATGCCCAGTTCCCCTACTTCTTTATCACACTTTGCCACGTGGGCCTTTAAAGAGTTTGTACTGCTGGCTGGGTGCAGTGGCTCACTCCTGTAATCCCAGCACTTTGGGAGGCCGAGGCAGGCGGATTATGAGATCAGGAGATCAAGACCACCCTGGCTAATATGGTGAAACCCCGTCTCTACTAAAAATAAAAAAAATTAGCTGGGCATGGTGGTGGGCGCCCATAGTCCAAGCTACTCAGGATGCTAAGGCAGGAGAATGGGGTGAACCCAGGAGGCGGAGCTTGCAGTGAGCCGAGATCGCACCAATAAACTCCAGCCTGGGTGACAGAGTGAAACTCCGTCTCAAAAAAAAAAAAAAAAAGAGAGTTCGTACTACTGAATGGCAGTGTGTTAGAACATTCATAAAACAGATCCCACTCTTTCTGCCTGAGCCTTTTCTTCTACAGAGTTCAGACTTTGTCCTGGGATAGCTGCCATCTGGCCCTTCCATTTCTCCCATAGCTCTTTCTAGGCTTTTGTATATAAAACTCAGTTTTCCCTTCCTTCAGGAAAAGAGCAAAGAACTCATGCATATGGATACACACAAATAGATTTTCTCAAGTCTGCCCCATTGATTTGCCAAACATGCCTGATGCCTGAAGAGAAACATCAGCAGAAGAATAGGTTCAGGTTGAAATCTCTGCAATAAGAAGAGGTGTGTTACTAGAAAACTGTTTCCCAATCTGGGTCTATATTACTAAAGCATTCTTGGTATGTGTACTGGATACCTCTCATACACCACTTCACATCCTCTCAGCCCCACCTCCAAGTGCAACCACTGCTGCAGTATTGAGCTCCATGTAGTCTTTGTCCAGCTTCATATGAGTGTAATCTCATAGGGTCTTATCTGGGTCCCCACCACATACCTCTTGCTTCCGGTACCAGGTCTTCTCTCATGCCAAGGTGCAGTATACCTAGGGGAACCTGCTTGGCACCCAAACATTATAACCCAGAAGTAAGAGGGTGGCTAAGCCTGTTGGGACCATCTTGGGCCAATAGATGACAGGAGTTAATGGCTAGGTAGTTCCTCCTTTTGTCTTCCAGGCATGCATTTTTTTTTTTTTTTTTTTTTTTTTTTTTTTTTTTTTTTTTGAGACGGAGTCTCGTTCTGTCGCCCAGGCTGGAGTGCACTGGTGCAATCTCAGCTCACTGCAACCTCCGCCTCCTGGGTTCAAGCAATTCTCCTGCCTCAGCCTCCTGAGTAGCTGGGACTACAGGCACCCACCACCATGTCCGGCAAATGTTTTGTGTTTTTAGTAGAGACAAGGTTTCACCATGTTGATTAGGCTGGTTCCAAACTCCTGACCTCCAGTGATCCACCTGCCTTGGCGTCCCAATGCACTGGGATTACAGGCGTGAGCCACCACGCCCAGCTTCTGGGATTACTTTTCAAATAATATATCTCAGGCTCTGCTTTCAGGGCCACCCAAGACAAGAGAGTATATCATGGCTTCTTTGTAATTGTCTAACAGAAAGAATAAAATGTTGGTACCAAAGAGACCTCATGTCAAATTCTAACAGTATGACTGAAAACAAATTATTTAGCCATCTTAAAACCCAATTTCCTTATCTTTATTACACAGATAACATGAGTGGCCCCCATGATATTTGTCTAAATACTAAATCAGATAGTCTCTCTGAGAAGCATAATAGGTACCTGACACAGAATAGCACTCAGTCAGTATTCATTCTCTTCTCCTTATTCTCACCCATTGTTCTGACAGAAATAAGAACTTTTTAAAAAAGTTATAAGGTAGAAATGAAAAGACATAATAAATGGACAGTTGTATGTTCAAAGAAAACATCAAATATGCATACTTACTAGCATATAGATGGATGCATATGTAAAAATTCATTAAGCTAAACACTTAAAATTTGTGTGCTTTATGTAAGTTATGCTGTAATTGCCTATTTATTTTTTTCAAGAGATGAGGTCTTGCTCTGTTACCCAGGCGGGAGTGCAGTGGCACCATCACAGCTCACTGCAGCCTCACACTTCTGGGCTCAAGTAATCTTCCTGCTTCAGCCTCCTGAGTTGCTGTGACTACAGGAATGCACCACGTAGTTATTTTTTGTAGAGACAGGGTCTCAAACTCCTGGGCTTAAGCAACCCTCCTGTGTCAGTCTCCCAAAATGTTGGTATCACAGGCATGAGCCACTGCACCAGGACTTTAATTTTTTTTAAGTTAAAAATTTTATGGATATGCTAAATACTCTCTAAAATGAAAGGATACATTATTGTTCTAAAATGTATTTAACGCAGATCCACAATGGGATGAACAAATGGGTTCTTATTTCTATCACAGCAGGAACTCTTTAATAAGCTTTAAATGAAAATGCCCTTATTGAATATATATATATTCAAAACAAAGTGTTTACGTATACTAAACCATCCTTGTTTTTCTTTTCTTTTGTTTTTAGTTGAGACAGAGTCTGTCACCTTGGTTGGAGTTCATTGGTGCAATATCTCACTGCAACCTCAAACTCCTGGACTCAAGTGATCCTCCCATCTCAGCCTCCTGCACAGGTGGGACTACATGTACCCACCACCACACCCAGCTAATTAAAAAAAATTTTTTTTGTAGATACAGAGTATCACCCTATTGACCAGGCTGGAGTGCAGTGGTGCAATTATAGCTCACTGCAGCCTTGAACACCTGAGCTCAAGCCACGAGCTCCTCCGCAGCCTCTCAAGTAGCTGGAAATACAGGTGTGCGCCACCATGCCCAGCTAATTTTTATCTTTTGTAGAGACAGGAGTCACACTATGTTGACTATACTGGTTTTAAACTCCAGCTCAAGCTATCCTTCCATCTCAGCCTCTCAAAGTACTAGGATTACAGGTGTGAGCCACTATGCCCTGAAACTTTCATGAAACTAAAAGTTTCATAGTATGAATGACAGATTCTTTAAGAATCTGATAAAAAAGGAACATCACATTTTTAATCTCTTGCATACTTTTAAAAATATGTCAGCAGAGAAAGTAAAAGACTGGGTATTTATATTAGAAAAACTAATCATGGCTAGGAGTGAGGCAGAGGCGGTGGGGCCGGCCAGTCATCAGAGCCAACTCAGGAGGTGGAACATTGCCATGAAGGGAGGACTTTAGCTTGATCTCTATGGAAATGGGAAGCAAAGCCTTGGTCTTATTAGTGGCAGATAACCAACCAAGATAATCAACCAACAGTGGGGTAAGAAACTCCACAGTGAAGTAAAACAAAAAAGTGCACGCCACAGGAGTCACCACACAGCCAGAGTTGGGGGCGCTGCTTGAACACCTCAGAGTAGGAAACCCTTGTCAAATAAATGCTAGGATGCTATCCTCTCAGGTCTTGACTTTTACTGTACTAGCTTCTGTTCTTATCCTCTTTCCCTCCTAACATCAGACTGGGGAAAGAGGAATCATGGAAGACAGGATCCCTTAGTGCAAGAGCGGAAGGTGTCACCAGCTCCCCTCAGTTCTCTCTGCCCACCTCATCTAGGGGAGTGGCAATTTCTTGAGTGCCACCACCAGTGCCTTGCACAGGTAGGGAGGCACTCACAGTCTTTGTTGGGTTTGTGGAATGGATCCTGTGACCTACAGACAGTGATGGGGTGCAATGGGTGCTATCCTGTATGGAAGTAGACTGGTAGATGGCCCAGTCCTTGGCTGGAGGCATTCACGATGCAGTTGAGAAGACAGAAAATGCACTCCAGCAGGGGCCTACAGTGGACAAGGCTTCGTGCCAAGTGAGGGAACCCAGAAAAGTATGTGAATGATGACCAGTGTGAGGGTGACCCAGAAATGGAAAAGGAAGGAAATATCATGGGAATGATTTGCTTACATTATAAGTATCTAAGGGCAAACTTGTACAATGATTCTAAGATAATAACAATTACTGCTTGAAAGAAAAGCACTTATCATTCTTGAGATGTATGCCTTCTTGTAACACATCTCAAAATGCCAAGAAAACTACACATAAGCCTAGAGACAAGCCAGTAGATACTAGAGAGACAGCCATATTAAAACAGTTGTGAGGGTAGCAGCTGTGGCAGGAGCTGAGGGGGTAAAGGAAGCCCATCCAGAGAGCCAAATCTTCCAGGTTACTGAAGTGTAGAGGCAGGAAACCCCCCGGGGCCCTCCAAAGACCCACAGCATGCTGCCAGCCTTTGGGTGCCTGCTGCATGGGAGCACCCACAAGCCAAAAGAGTAAGGCTGTGGCACAGCATCGACATCGTGAAAGGACTGCAGATGTGAGTGGGCAGCTGTGAGACACTGATCCCTTCCTCTTCCCCTCTTCCCTACTCGACCTACTGAAGGAGCCTAGGAAGGGTGGAGTGGAAGAGAGAAGCTGTGAGCCAGAATGGGATTTAAACTACGCAGACCTACTTTTTTAAAATGGCAAGTTTCTACAATCTGCCCTAGATGTTGTTGGACAGAAAAAGGGATTAGACAGAGGACCATTGAAAGTGCTGATTAAGGGCCAGGCACGGCGGCTCACATCTGTAATCCTAGCACTTTGGGAGGCTGAGGAGGGTGGATCACTTGAGGTCAGGAGTTTGAGATCAGCCTGACCAACATGGCGAAACCCCATCTCTACTAAAAATACAAAATTTAGCCAAGCGTGGTAGTGGGCACCTGTAGTCCCAACTACTCGGGAGGTTAAGGCAGGAGAATCACTTGAACCCAGGAGGTGGAGGTTGCAGTGAGCTGAGATCACGCCACTGCACTCCAGCCTAAGCGACAGAGCCAGACTCCATCTCCCCCCCGCCAAAAAAAGTGCTGATTTTAGGAACCAAAAAGTGAATCCATTCCATGTTTATGCCCCCGGTATGTTGCAATTTCCCAGTTAACTGCTTCCTGAGAGGTCAGTGATGTAAGAGAGGCATATATACATGCAGTATCCATTTATACAAACAAAGAATTGATTTGAAAAGATTCAAATAGTTTCAGGGTAGGATAAAAACAGCAACATTCACGGGGGGATTCTTATTGTGCCCTGCATTGAACCAAGTTCATTATCTTAATCTATTTTGCCCTCCCAACAAGAATTGCATTATCCCCGTTTCTCAAATGAAGAAACCAAGACTTTAAGAGACTTTGAGAGCTAAGGAGTCTGAAGTCCTACTGTTTCTAAGTGTCTAGTAAGTGGCTGTCTGCCCTCAACTTCCTCTTATTGCTTGTCCTAAACCAGGATTCATTAAATCAGTCTAGTTTTACTTTCTATTACCTGATTTTATAAATGTTTAAACTTAGTCCCAGAGAAATTAAAGGACTTGACTTAAAGTATTTAGTAGCAGAGAAAAGATTTCTAACATAAAAAGATCTTCCAAGTTTTACTACAGGGCTTGTAATAAACCCATTACAAAGAAAAAGAATTATTGCAAACTTGCCTATCAACATGTGATATGCACTTTTGTTTTGAGCCGCAATTGGCCTTACCTTAAGAGAAACATCGTACAAAAAAGTGACTGGCTCTGGCTGTCCTCTTATCGAGAGGGGGCAATGGAGGAGCTTTGTACAATTCTTGCATTCTCAGCACCTACCATAGTGCCTGGCAAACAGTCATTACTCAATAAATGTTTGCTGAATGAATATTATATATAACTCAATATTCCCTGGACACACAAAAAATAGTTCTTTTCCCCCTTCACATTGTAAAGAGAACACTAATGAACAGATGGACTTTGTTTTTTCTGCCAGCTCACATCATTCCAAGTTTTATTTGCGTTTGTAA
Source organism: Symphalangus syndactylus (assembly GCF_028878055.3). NCBI lineage: Eukaryota > Metazoa > Chordata > Mammalia > Primates > Hylobatidae > Symphalangus > Symphalangus syndactylus. The sequence continues at coordinate 88,418,178 of NC_072435.2, forward strand.
TACAGATGCATACAAGTGGACTCATCCATCATCTCCTCTGAGCTAACCACCATGACATCATTACCAATCCCCAGATACCAAGGCCAGATCTTCTAGGTCAGTCTCTCTACATATGTGTATTGCTTTTTCCTTTGCATTACTTATTTCTTTTTTGTAATATAGCTGATATTCCAGGAGCTGACTCCCAGACCCTCTTTGCCCCCAGTGACTTTCAAGGTGCAAGATTCTGTTGCCTTTCTTTTGCTGATAGATGTTGCTGAAAGGCCTGTGTGGAAACTTACAAAATCAAATGAGTTTTCTTCTCCTCCCCTTCTGTTAAATTCTAACTCACCATCCCTCACCCATACCTCAAGCCCAGCTCTCTCCCGCAGGCAGTCTCTGCCAGCCAGGCCAGGCCTGAGCTTGTTCTCTGCGTGTCTCAAGCAGGGAGTCCTAAAAGGAAATATTGCTCTCATTCCAAAGTTGCTTCATCTTCATGGGCAAAGAAGAAAAAAGCAGAGGAAGGTAAATGCAGCAACTCTGAGAAATTCTTAGTTGATTATTTACTGTTGCTTAACCTTCGAAAGATTCCACTGCAGAAAGGGAGGGCAGGTATTTATACAGTTCCTAGCCCAGGTAACTTCTCTTTCCCAGACATGCTAGGCCAGTTAGCTTGAGCTCATTTGCAAGGAGGCCAATTCTATGACCCCTTTCATTTCCCAGAATGCCTCACAGTGGACACTCAAAGCAGTCGACTTGCTAACAAGGCTAAAGGAGTTAGGTTTTACATCATTCCTAAATTATTGATGGTGCTTTGCAAATCAGCTTTTCCTGTGCACATGACTCTCCTTAGCTAATCTTTACAACATATAAGACAGTTGTCAAAACTGTTTTGAAATATGATTCTGGGGTTTCAGAGTGCCGTCTCATGGGATTTGAGTTTTCAGAACAAATCTCTGTGCAGAGATAGGAACTATTCTGCTTAATAAGTATTATTATTATTATTTATCTAAAGCAATTACTCAAAATACCTAAATGCAATTTGCAAAGTAGTCAGGTAATAACACCATGTAGAAACTCATGTTAAGGGCTACCATTTCAATGAATGTAGGGAACACTATCCACTTTTCTCAGAGTCCTTAGAAAAATATAGTAAGTGAAAATAAAGGCCGGGCATGGTGGTTCATGCCTGCAATCCAGGCACTTTGGGAGGCCGAGGCAGGAGGCCTCATTTGAGGTCAGGAGTTTGAGACCAGCCTGGCCAACATGGTGAAACCCCATTTCTATTAAAAATACAAAAATTAGGGCCGGGTGCAGTGGCTCATGCCTGTAATCCCAGCACTTTGGGAGGCCAAGGTGGGCAGATCACTTGAGGTCAGAAATTCGAGACCAGCCGGGCTAACATGGTGAAACACTGTCTCCACTAAAAATACAAAAAAATTAGCCAGGCATGGTGGTACATGCCTGTAATCCCAGCTACTCGGGAGGCTGAGGCAGGAGAATTGCATGAACCCGGGAGGTGGAGGTTGCAGTGAGCCAAGATCACACCACTGCACTCCAGCCTGGGCGACAGAGCAAGACTCCATCTCAAAAAGAAAAAAAAAAAAGTAGAATGGTTTATTATACACAAGAGGCAAAAGCAAAATGAAACATGGTATACAGACTGAACCAAAATATCAAAAATAACAATGCACTCTTTAATTTTTTTCATCCAACAAGAAGCCGTAACTTTATTTATGATAGAAGCAGTACAAATTTCGAACCAAGCTGCAGTCACTCATTTGAGACACCAAAAACAGTTGCTTTCAGATGGTTACATTGTTAATTCCATAATAGCATTTACAATATTATTACTGTGTTCTTCAGGGCTCCAACTGCCTTTGCTCTGGACACATTCCCTTGTGACATGACCAATTCTATGTCCTTAACTTCTATACCTGTTTCATCAACCTCGTCCCCTTCACTCTCCTTTTGTACAGTTGGAGTTGGTGTGTTTTCTTGAATGTTTAAGACAGCTTCACCTTGAACTGTGAATTTCTCAGCAGCTGCTACTTGTGCTTGCTGAGATACATCTTCAATCTTGGCTTCCCCCAAAACGATATAGGTATCCGAAGCAGGGCTCTTGTAGACATCTGGTTTTGTGATGACAAAGAGGATATTCTTAGATTTCTGGATAGTGACTCTAGTAACCCCTATAACCTGTCAAAGACCCAGTTTGGACATAGCCTTCTGTGCCTTCTTTTCACTCCAACTCTGTTTTGCTTTACTTCGTGTTCTTCATCAATTTCAGCTGCTGCCACCACAATGCACTCTTTATTATGGCTATACCAGTTAGGAAGAGCAGTTGGATGCAAATCACAGAGATACAACAAGCAGCTAAAGAAAATCAATGGTTACTATCACGCATAAGAAAGTCTGAAGGTATGCAGTCCTGTCTTTTGTATCTACCATCCTTAACCTCATGACCCAAGAAGGAGGCTGGAGCCCTAGGCATCGCATCCATATCCCAGAAAAGAAAATGGGAAAAAGGACAAAAGGGGTAGGCCAGGCAAGGTGGCTCATGCCTGTAATCCCAGCACTTTGGGAGGCCAAGGAGGGTGGATCATTTGAGGCCAGGAGTTCGAGACCAGCCTGGCCAACAATGGCAAAACCCTGTCTCTACTAAAAATACAAAAATTAGCCAGGTGTGGTGGCGCACACCTGTAACCCCTGCTACTCAGGAGGCTGAGGCAGGAGAATCGCTTGAACCCAGGAGGCAGAGCTTGCAGTGAGCCAGGATGGCACCAGTGCACTCCAGTCTGGGTGACACAATGAGACTCCATCTCAACAACAACGACAACAACAATAAAATGTTCATTGATACTGAAATTCTAATTTAATTAAGCGTCCCTTATTTGATCTGGCAACCCTGACCACCCAACATCTCCTGGGATTTCATTAGTCACCCCTACTGCAAAGGAGGCTGGAAAATGCAGCCTTTTAGCCAGGCACTTTCCCACGCTGCAGTTATTCTACCAAGGAAGACATGGAGAGTGAATACTGGGTAAGGAGCCAACAGTCTTTGAAGGAGTGAGGGTGGTTCTGGGAAAAAGCATCAGAGCTACATCCATGCCCCACGCCCTCTGTGAAGAATTTCTTGACTGCATCAGCCTCTTGTGGTCACTGTAACCTCTGAAAGCCTATGGCCCTTTTTGTCTTAGTTCTATTAATAGATACAAAGTAAAGATACTGATTTTTAATTAACATGTAAGAACTGATATATTCAGGTGGCTATTGTCTTCTTCAAAGGGTTAAACACACAATATTGCCACTCTTAAAAACACTTTTAGAACTTAGATCTGGTAGAAGCAGAAGTCTCTCTTTACAAGGCATACAGGAAGCTGCAGGCTGTAGGCATGGCCAGGGATGTGTTGGAAATTTGCTGACTCTCAGTGCTTCAACAAATTGCATTCTATGTCAAACTCATGCCATTCCTCATAGAAAGACCAGTTTCAAATGTCCTCACTCATATGGGGAAGCTAAAAATTAAAACAACTGAACTCATGGAGATAGAGAGTAGAATGATGGTTACCAGAGGCTGGGAAGGGTAGCAGGGAGCAAGGGGAAAAATGGGAATGGTTAATGGGTGCAAAAATATAGTTAAATAAGATCTAGTATTTGACAGCACAACAGGGCAACAACAGTCAACAAAATTTACTGTATATTTTAAAACTGCTAGACTGGATATGCGGCTCACGCTTATAATCCCAGCACTTTGGAAGGCTGAGGTAGGAGGATCACTTGAGCCCAGGAGTTCGAGACCAGTTTGGGCACCATAGGGAGACCTCTTCTCTTGGAAAAATTCAAAAATTAGCCAGGCATGGTGGTGCATCAGCCTCTTGTGGTCACTGTGGCCTCTGAAAGCCTATGGCCCTTTTTGTCTTAGTTCTATTAATAGAACTACATGAGAGGCTGAGGCCAGAGGATCACTTGAGCCCAGGAAGTCAAGGCTGCGGTGAGCAGTGATCTTGCCACTGCCCTCCAGCCTGGGCAACAGAGCAAGACCTTGCCTCTCAAAAACAAACAAAAATGAAACTAGAAGAGTAGAATTGGAATGTTCCTAACAAAAAGACATAATAAGTGCTTGAGGTGATGGACACTCCAATTAGCATGATGTGATCATTATACACCACTTGCCTGTATCAGAACATCACATGTAACCCTACCATGAATACATACACGTATTATGTACCCATAATAATCAAAAATTAAAAATAAAAACTTACACTATTTCTCCCCAGAACCTTCTCCTACCTTTGTAGGAATATAAGATTATCTTCCAGGATGTCAACAGCTCTGGCCAGTGGGGACCGGACTGATGAGAAGCAGCTGGTTTAGGAAACTGACCTTGGAAAGCTCATGGCCTCTCATAACTCAGTCATCTGTGGCCTGATCAATGTCACTAAAGCATGGTTTGTACTCTGTGGTATGTCATAGAATAAAGGTAGGGAACAATGGAGGAAAACAGGCCTGAATTAAAATGTTCTCCATGTTTCTCTCGAAAAAATCCAACTTGGAAGTTCCTTTTGCCTGATAGTGACTGCTTACAGCTCCTACCCAATGTAAACTACACTTCCATGTTTTTTCCCCCTGGCTCTTAACTGGCTGAACTTGGGGTGTTTTATAAGTGTCCGTCTGTACTTCCTTTGACACCCAATCACATCCAACCTATCCTCAGGTCCCTTTCCCAAATTAATTCTGTGGTCCACTGACTTCCAAAAGTAGGGTCAAAATTATTTTTCTAAGATTAAGCCTTAATAACATCACTTATATGTTTCATCTTTTCCTGGATGGCTACTGGGCAAAAATATCTTCATGCAGGTGCTGATAACAGTAAACACATTATGTATCTTCAGCCTGGGGTTTAAACACATTCATTTCTGGGTTTGTCATATGTTCTCTCGCTATTTATACTGCTTTGGGTCAGCTACTTGATACTTAATAAAATTTGCCTCCAAGCTGTCCTGCAGGGAAAATGACCTATCTGGGGGGAATGCTGTTCCAACTCTATAACCTCTGATGATTGCCCAATAGTCCTCCGAAAAGGTTGCAGGGCAAGAACAAGGGAAGGTCCATGCCACTTTCTGGCATTTAATGGCAACAAGTGCTTTAGTGTAAGTATAATTATATCCCCTGCTTTCAGGAGGCCTTTCCAGCCAACCTCTCAGACACGGGAGCAACTGTAGATGGCATGAGCAATGTGGAAATTCGGCCTCTGCTCAAGGTCAGAACAAGCCGTTCGCCAGCGTTGGTTTTACCAACCTTTCGGTTATTTTGGAAAGCCGAAAGAGAACGCAACAGAGGCAAGAATGGGTCTATGGGATGGAAATAATGAGCCATTTATAACCCAAAATGAGACTGCCAGGAAAAACAAACACACAAAAAAGTACATTTTATCAGAGGCTTGGGCTGCCCAAGGCTATTGGGGTACAAAGTACTGCGTGTTCAGCTCCCTGGGCCAAGAGCTACAGTAAGTCAGGCCCCCCTGCAAAGCTCCTCTCCTGTCAGCCCCATCAAGCAGCCTTAGCCACCTGGTGGAGAAGAGCTTTAGTGTTTTTAAAGTGTGTGCTGGGTGGATGTTTCACATTTTTGGTAAAGATGTGGGGTCATGTTGCAACACTTAAGTGCTTCTACGTAAAACTTGCGCAATTCTGACAGGCACTGGGTTCCTAGCATCAGTGGCATCCTCCGCTCACATACGGCTTATGTAATGTGTGATCAGTCCCTCCAGGTTTCTCCTTGCAGCCTTTGAAAAAAATTTCAGGCTCTGAACTTGGCCCTGGGTTCCGGCAGTTCTTTGCTCCGAAGGTGCATGGAATGGCTCAGCTGTCAGCACCTGCTGGTGAGATACAGAAAAGTGCCACGGGTTGATCTTTCTCTGGCACCAGCACAAAGGAGGCTGGCGATGGTCCCTAGGTGGCCTTGGCCCGCCCTGAGGCACCCTATAGGGAAGGAGAGTGAGGGCGGTTCATCTAAGGAAGAGTAGGTCGGAGGATTGAACGGGGGCTGCTACCAATAGGTAACAAACATGAAAAGGATTTCCCCAAAGCAAAACTTTGTAGCCAGAGCAGCAGCACAGTGAATGGTTTACTCACAGCTTCCTTGTCTGCTGATTGGAGATTTGGCACTGTGCTTGCCTCTTGGGCTTACCTGAGCAAAGTTACATAGTGGGTCAAGTGTTTGATGCCTTCTCACCTCCAGTCACTGTGCTGGCGCCGGCCTCCATGCCTGGCTTCTGTTTCCATCCAGACTTCCATCCATTCAACAAAGCTTTCACGCACCTGCTGTATGCCAGGTGCTGTGCCAAGTGCTGGGCACTAGACAGGGCTTTCTCAACACCTGGTGACCCCCTGTGGTGCGCTGCACCAGTCCTAACACGGGCCTCCTCTCCAGTGTCACTCTCAGCCCCACCATTTCCCAAGATTATCCCTCCCTGCATTCACTTCTATGACTCTTTTCCTTTCTTCAACCTTAGGGGTGGGACTATTTCTTTATAGTTTTTATCATAGAAATCCAACAAATTTTATTTTTATAAAAGAATTTTTCTTGGTAGTCACAGATTTCTCTCTGTGGAATCTGAGTTTCTGCAGATTAAAAAGTAATGATGTGAGCTGGGCACTGCAGGTGGTGCCTGTAATCCCAGCTACTTGGGAGGCTGAAGCAGGAGGATCACTTGAGCCCAGGAGTTCGAGACCAGCCTGGGTAACAGAGAGACCCCCATCTCTAAAACATTAATTAATGCTAATTAATTAATTAAAAATGGTGGCATGAAGAAACAATGTCTTCCAAGGAATGAACAAGGCATTAATTGAAAAATGTGAAGCAGGAAGGAACAGGGGAGCAATACATTGTCTGAGCAGAATCTAAAATTTCACCAGGTAGACAAGTTGCCCCTTCCACCTCTCCATTTATTATTGGTGAGTTGTATGTGTAATGGTTAAGGAGGCAAATTCTGGAGCTGGACTACCTGGGGGTTCAAATCCCAGCTCTGCAGGTTATAATCTAAGAAAACTATTGTTATTTGTTCCTTAATTTCTTCATGCAAAAAGAGGGATGGTAGAAATATCTAAGCACATCTCACAGGGTGGCTTAGGGATTAACATAAATTAATATGTATGACATTTTTATAACACCGGGATGCACAGTAAGCACTCTATAAATATTAACTTTGATTTTTCATGAAGGCAACTCTATGCTTTCTACTTTGCAGTCAGATTCTCATGGCAGTTATTGCATTAGAAAAACAGAATTTGTTATTTGGCCTGCAGTTTCCACATCTGCAAAGTAGGAAGAAATGATTGAATAAAGACGTAGGGGCGGAGGCTGCATTCCGGTCTATGATCTCCACTTGCTTCGTGACTTTGGACAACTCACTTACTCTCTCTGCATCCTGGATATTGGACTTGATCTGAATTTCCCAAACTCAGGTCATTCACATAACACTTACAGAATCTTTGCCATATTCCAGTCCACTTCCCTATACTCAGCTACTAACTTGATGTTTTCCTTTAGATAATCCTTAAATCAATTCACTTTCATATGTAGTCTCACAGGAAGCAGTAATATCCACGTATGCAAGAGTCTGATATGCTACAGATTTTTCTTTTTCCTTTATTTATTTATTTATTGTGATAGCATCTTGCTATGTTGTCCAGGCTGGCCTTGAATCCCTGCCTGGGCTCAAGCAATTCTCCCGAGTAGTTGAGACTATAGGTGTGTGCCACCACAGAGAGCGTGATACGCTCTTGATTTTTCTAATGCATGTTAAAGTAAATGCCTAATGAAAGTTTTAAATGTTTGTATAATACCCAAATCATCTTGCATCCTATCAATGAGATGAGGACAACATTTCTGGAAACTCTGGATCAAATGTTCCCTCTGGATCCAGGCAACTCTAAAATCTATAATGTTATACCATTTTCAGGTGGCTATTTAACTTAGGGTATATTTCTTTATACCATTTTCCTCCTTGAGAACTTAGACTGTGGCTTACACATCTTTGGGCACGTAGCAAATAGAAGAGTGCTTGATAAAGCTGCATTTAATGTTAAATTAAAAGCACACCATACATACATACAAATATATCCATCGCCTACTCACCCCCAGACCCCATCCTCTGCCAAAATGCTCATTTCTTTCTCTCAACCTCAGTGTCACGGTGTTCCTCAAGTGGCTGTTTGTAAATGAACTCAAGCATGTGGTGTTCCAGGCCTTGTGTGGGCACTCAGGAAATGTTACCTTCCCTGACCCCTTTCTCTCTTCCTGTGCCTCTTTGTTCATGAGTTGCCATTTGTCCGTGTGAAAAGTGGGCCGACTTCCCAAGGAGTTTATAGCCCAAGCTCTTGGGTCAGAATAATTGTTGTCTTCAATTTCAGCCCTAAAAGAGGTTCCATTGCCAGGTCCAGAAACTTCTAATCTAAGAAAAAAGAAAGTATACTTCTAAAAGCTATTATTAAAGAGATCTTGAAAAACTGTCTGGTGATTTCCTAAAATTCATCAGCAAAAATTGAATATACACCCACAGTATCATGACACCATTGTGGGTTCACGGTCTGAGCAATTTCACAACCAACCAGCATTTCCTAAGCATCTGCTTGAGCTCTCTCTGTGTCCATAACCTTGGGAGACACAAATCTGAATAAGGCTATCTATTAGACCATGAGACTGGAGGAGACTAAAAGACTGAATACCTTGAAAGCAAGGAATATGTCTTCTTCTTTGCCTCCCCAAGGGCTTAGCAAAGCATCATGCATGTGGTAGTTATGCATTAAATATTTGATCCATAAATGAACAAATGGATGAATGACACTGCTGCAGCACTGAAGGAGCTTACAGTCTGTTTGAGAAGAAAGAAGCCATAGATAAACGATGAGCTAATTAACAATAAATGGGTTAATTAACAATAAACTCCACATTACAAGAGATAACACTGGCTAATAAAAACTTTAAATGAAAGGGGTGCTGTCGTTTACTTTCCCCCAAAACACCAAATGTTGATTCAGCTGCAGGTCTCAAAAAAGAATGTGTGTTGGCCACTCTTCTGTACTTTCATTTTTCTGCACATGAGTCCAACTTTAGAAGGAAGTTGCTAAGTTGTTGTCATGTGACTGATTTTTATTTATTTATTTAATTTATTTATTTATTTTGGGGACAGAGTCTCTTTCTGTCACCCAGGATGGAGAGCAATGACACAATCTTGGCTCACTGCAACCTACGCCTCCTGAGTTCAAGCAACTCTCCTGCCTCAGCCTCCCCAGTAGCTGGGATTACAAGCACGTACCACCATGCCCAGCTAATTTTTGTAGTTTTAGTAGAGACAGGGTTTCACCATGTTGACCAGGCTGGTCTCGAACTCCTGACCTCGTGATCCACCCGCCTGGGCCTCCCAAAGTGCTGGGATTACAGACATGAGCCACCGCACCCAGTCCATGTCAGTGATTTCTAAAGGCCACCAATCTTGCTGGCTCCTGGGAATGAGGGTATTATTTAATGTAAATAAATCAGCGAGTGTTTATCCTTCCATGCATTCTTCTGTCATCCACAGGAAAGAGAGAAGTGGCACTGGTGACTTTTTTAGAGCTATGAAGTTGGAATATACAAGAGAAGCTGAAAGCTTTCAATTAATGATTTCTTAGGCTTTAAGTCAGGGTGACCCTTCAACATAAAAGGGCTTTAGCCACCACTTGCTGGGGAGAGGCACTGGGCTTTCTACACAACTCTCTGGGACTCCAAATTGTCAGCATAAAAATAGCAGCCCAAATCAATGTCCTCTATTATTCATTAGTTACCGAAATACTTTTCCCAAATACATGCATAGCTGAAAGATGCCTTCTTTCAAAAGGTTTTAAACCACTTTTAGCCCATGAATCTTAGTCCATCTTTAAAGGGTACCCATTTTTTTTCAAACCATATATTTCAGTCGATTTCATTGGACACTGATACCATCACCAGCAAAACCCTAATTAATTGGGAAGAATGACATTTCCATTAAAATTCTTTTTGAAAAATGATTTATGCACCTGGCTGATAAAAATTTCAAACAGGGCAAAACAATATGGAGTGGAAAGTAAACTTCTATCGACCTCTGGAACCCAGTCTCCCAATCTTTTTCATAGAAACACCCAGTGCTAAATTTCTTGGGTATCCTTCTAGAAATACTCTGTGTATATATAAGTGCACACACACAAAAGAGGTCTTTAAAAAGTTTATGGAAAATGCATATTATGAAAAAACTATGCATGGATTTTCATTTTTCTTGCACCAAAATAAACTCATACTAACCTGTTATAATGTGTCTGAACAGAATCTAGTTGAGGCAGTAAGAAGGATAAGACTTCAGTTTGGAAAGCACCTCTGTCAGAGCAACATGAATTCTGCTAAAATTGAAGCAAGAACAAACTTCAAATCTAGGGTGAAGCTTGCATGGAAGAACAGTGAAATCATTGAAACTGTACAAAAAGTGTATGGGGACACTGCCCCAAAGAAATCAACAGTTTACACATGGCTAGTTCATTTTAAGAAGAGATGAGACAATGTTTAAGATGAAGCCCACAGCAGCAGACCATTCGCATACATTTTCAAGGAAAAAGTTAGTATTGTTGGCTCATGCCTATAATCCCAACACTTTGGGAGGCCAAGGTGCGAGGATCGCTTGAGCCCAGGAGTTTGAAACCAACCTGGGCAACATAGTGAGACCCCCATCTCTACAAAAAATTTAAAAAGTAGCCGAGTATGGTGGCACAGGCCTGTAGTACCAGTTAGTTGGGAGGCTGAGGTGAGAGGATCACCTGAGCCTCAGAGGTCAGCCTGCAGTGAACCACTAATTGTGCCACTACACTCCAACCTGGGCAACAGAACAAGACCCTGTCTCAAAAACAAATAATAATAATAATATTGTTTGTGCCCCAATTAAAGAGGACTGACAGTTAGGAGCATAAACCTAATTATAAACGTAAGCATAAGCCTAATTATAGCCAACACCATAGACATCTCAATTGGTTCAGCTTACACAATTCTGAATGACAAATTAAAGTTGAACAAACTTTTCACTGGATAGGTAACAAACTACTGCACTCAGATCAGCTGCAGACAAGAGCAGAGCTTTCAATGGAATTCCTAAAGAAGTGGGATCGAGATCCTGAAGCATTTCATTGAAGGATTGTAATAGGAGATGAAACACGGCATTACCAGTATGATCCTGAAGATAAAGCCCAGTCACAGCAATGGCTACCAAGAGGTGGAAATGGTTCAGTCAAAGAAAAAGCAGACTGGTCAAGAGAAAAGGTCATGGTAACAATTTTTGGAGATTCTCAAAGCATTTTTCTGTTGACTTTCTGGAAGGCCAAAGAATGATAACATCTGCTTCTTATGAGGGTGTTTTGAGAAAGCCAAAACTTTAGCAGAAAAACTCCAAGGAAAGCTTCACCAGAGAGTCCTTCTCCACCGTGACAATACGCCTGTTCATTCGTCTCATCAAACAAGGACGATTTTGTGAGTTTCACTGGGAAATCCTTAGACATCCAATGTACAATCCTGATTTGACGCCTTCTGACTTTTTGTTTTCTAATCTTAAGAAATCTTTAAAGAATACCCATTTTTCTTCAGTTAATAAGGTAAAAAAGATTACATTGATATGGTTAAATTCCCAGGACCCTCAGTTCTTTAGGGATGCAGTAAATGGCTATCACTGCTTACAAAAGTGTCTTGAACTTGATGGAGCTTATGTTGAGAAATAATTTTATATTTTTATTTTTATCCTTTAATTTTTTCCATAAACCTTTTGAAGTCCCCTAATGCAGCAGTCACCAACCTTTTTGTCACCAGGGACCAGTTTCGTGGAACACCATTTTTCCACGGACCAGCATGGGTGGAGGACGGTTTTGGGATGAAACTGTTCCACCTCAGATCATCAGGCATTAATTAGATTCTCAATAAGGAGTGCACAACCTGGACCCCTCACATGGGCAGTTCCCAACAGGGTTCACACTCCTATGAGAATCTAATGCCCGCTAATCTGACAGGAGGCAGAGCTTATTCACTTACCTATTACCTTTTGCTGTACGGCCTGGTTCTTAATAGGTCATGGACCAGTACCAGTCTGCTGGCTGGGGATTGGGGCCCCCTGCCCTAGTGTGTGTGTATGTGTGCGTGTGTGTGTGTGTGTGTGTGTGTGTTGTGTGTGTGTATTCCCCTCCCCTTCCTTACATATACTGTTACATTCTTCAGTGAAACTTAACAGATATTGTGAAGTTTGCTGCAAATCTGTACAGCTGCACTATATTTCATAATATGAGTGTCCCATAATTTACCCAGCCTCTTCTGAATAGACATAATGGTGGTTTTCAGTTTTTTAGTTCCACAAACATACTTTTGCACCTATGTATGAATAGGACTACAGAATCAATTCCTTAAAGTGGAATTACAGAATCAGAGGATATGTGAGTTTTCATTCTGATAGACATTGCCAAATGGTGACACTTAACTTTTGATGAGAACTGCCAAAAGTAAAGTATTTGTTCGTGCCACAAACAAGAGTGAAGATAGCATTTTAGTTTAAATTTTAATACCTCAGGCAAGCAAGTAGCACATTTATTCATGAAACTCATTTGCCCCTGTCTTGCACACCTAAAACACATACACATTGTTACGAACCCATTCAAAATATACTTGTGACAACAGCTTACTCAATGAGGAACTTGCTAGAAATTTCGTATCACCAAATTGTGTGGGTATTTGTCGCAATGGGGTTAGCTTGCACGCTCTCTACTTTGCCCTGGCTGTGTTTACTACCTTTCATGGCCCTGGTCAGTTAGTAACACTGTCTTGTTTTTCTTTTGTAACCAAAGGTCAGTTTGTGACCCTGCTCCACTCTCCACCTCCTCTGCCTTAGTTTCTTCTTGCCTTAGTTTCCTCATAAGAGTAACCAGTCTTAAAGTGCCAGGGCAGGCACATTATTGATGTATCAGTGAAGAGCCCCTGGGGGCAATGGAACTTGAATTTGATTTTCTATTACCTGTGAGGGTGAGTTAGTAAGCAGACAGCCTTGTACTCTGTTCAGCGGCTTCCCTTGCTGCCTTTCTATAATGAAAAAAGTAGAGACCCAGAACATTCTCCCGTTTCTCTAGTGTTTACCCAACACACAGTCTGTGCTACCATCCCCATTTGTGGCTTCTTTCCTATTTGCTCTTGTAACATGAGAAACAGTGTGGAGGTTTTATGCTTGTTTTGTAACCAGCTATAACCATTTCCTTTTCTCTGCCTCTGATTATAAACACATTTCCTTCCTGGTAACCATTGAAAATCTATATCTGACCAGGTTGAAACCAAATGAAGTCATTTTGGTTCCATTGGTGACAACCAATTAAATATAATTCTGTTTACATTTAGAATGGGTTGTAAATTTAAGAAAATGACTTAAGCCCTACTTAAAATATTTTTTGGCTCATAAAACCATGAAATCATTGCTGTAATATGAGTAATCAAGAAGCTTCATATTTACATTTACCTTTAAATTGCTCTAAAAAAGCCAGAGACTGGACATAAAAAACAAACAAACAAAAGATTCAGAGTCTGCAAGGAAGCTATTTCACTCTCCCCATGCTGTGAGCTGGTTAAGCTCTTTAGCTCAGAGAGCCCTATTTTCTCAGGGAGCAATGGAAAAAACAGATCTCCTACTTAAAAATAACAGTAAAAACCAGAAACACACTGCACTATATTGGTAAACCTCAAACTCATGTAAGTCTGTTACCTGCCCCGATGGGAGTTTAGAAGTTGGTGCTACTACTCTTAGTACTGCCATAAGTTTTCACCAGAAAACAGGACCCTGAGTTCTAGGAAAAGGGATAAGAATGGACAACAGGTGGGAGCCACCAAACTATTCCAGGCCGGGTGACAGAAACCTTAAAAGAAAAGCTCCAAATACAATTAACTGACCAAACCCCTCCACACAGTGGAGAGGCTTCATAATCAATAAAGACAACTTCACACTTCTGAGCACTTACAATAAAGATGCAGATGTATCTTTGGCAATGGACTTTTTTTATTGAGTTCTATCTCCTTTTCTTCACAAGCATGTAGTAAGCACGTTTTATGTGTTATACTTCCACTGGGTGTTGTACAAAGACTAAAAAGTCATCAGCTCTGCCCCATAGAGGGTGGTCGTTAAATGTTGTTAAATGAATGAATCTGTGAATGTATGCATGTGTGAATGAATGAATAAATAAAGCTTATAATATGGTTATGGGAGAAAACACAGCTTTAACTTTCCGTTACTTGTCGGGGTGGTATGTACAGAGAACACAGTGGTATGCGTGAACAGTTCTACCCAGGGTAGTGTGGCAAGACCTCAGACTTGAGGTGACAATTGAATGGGCGTTGGTCAGATGAAAGGAGTTTAATGTAGACAAGTAAAAGACCACAGAATGAGCAAAAGCCTAAAGCAGAGATCAACAAACTACAGCCTGTGGACCAAATCCCATCTGCTGCCTGTTTTTGTAAATAAAGGTTTATTTGAACAGAGCCATGCTCGTGCATTTATATTTTTTCCATGGCTGCTTTCACACTACAATAGCAGCACTGAGTAGTTGCAACAGAGACCACATGACTCAGGAAACCAAAAATATTAACTATCTGGCCCTTTACAAGTAAATGTCTGCCGCCCTCTGGCCTAGAGATATGAAAGAGCTGAATATTCAGGAACCTATAGAGAAGTCATAATCGCTGAAACTTGTAGTCCAAAAAGGGGCTCAGTGAGAGAAGAGACAAAACAGTGAACAGAGGCCAACCCTGAAGGTTCTTCTGTGCCATATTAAGAAATTCAGTTTTGCCATCGCATGTTCCCACTCATAGGTGGGAATTGAACAATGAGAACACTTGGACACAGGAAGGGGGACGTCACACACTGGGGCCTGTTCTGGGGTAGGGGAAGCGGGGAGGGATAGCATTAGGAGATATACCTAATGTAAACGACGAGTTAATGGGTGCCGCACACCAACATGGCACATATATACATATGTAACAAATCTGCATGTTGTGCATATGTACCCTAGAACTTAAAGTATAGTAATAAAAAAAAAAAAGAAATCCAGTTTTGCTCCTTTAGGAAATGGGTAACAAGAGAAATTTTGCTTTTAGAAATACCTCTCAGGGGTCAGGATAGACGAGAGAGATGCAAGTTTGCAGCAGGAGATCAGCTCTCCAAACTTTCACATCTCATAAATTCCTTGATTCAACAAACATTGAAAAGCTTAATGCTGTCATTATGCCTCTTGCTCTATCCTTGGGAAACAGAACCTGGCACACAGACATGCTCAATCAATATTTATTGAATAAAGGAATTAAGGAAAGAAAAAAGACAATATTGTAATGGCATCATTATTAAATGGTTTTCTGAATAGGCTGCCTCTGCTATGAGACAAATAGCTGAGATTATCACAGATTTCCAGTCTCCATACTAGCAGGCATTGAGATCCAGGCAAAAGGAGGTTAATAGTGAAACACAAGCCAGAGAGAAATTCCTCCCCTTCATCTCTGGTGCCAACATCATCAAATACCAGTCACTGGCCAAACCTGTGTTTATTCCATGCCCTGTGGCCTAATGAGAGGGGATGGGACAAGAAGCAGCTCTGCTAATAACTGTCATGAAAATAATAATATCACTTGGCTGTATGCAGCAACTTTCGTTGGAAGATCTTGAATCATTTTTTTCCTCTTGCATAACTATTATTTCCATTTTATTTCCACTAAAGGAGAAGCCAAACCACAGAGAGGTTGTGACTTGCCCAAGGTCATGGAGCAAATCAGAAGGGCAGTTTTTAAAAGCTGAGAAGGATATCAGGGGATGTAAAATCCAGTTGCCTTCCCAGCCTAGAATGGGCTGGGTTCATGACTCAGTAAGACACATGGCATTACCTAAGCTCAGTGTCTCTGAAAATGAGTCATGCTAAGGGAGACTCGGCCTGAGGGGCTGTGTCAGACATACGTTTTCAGTAGTCACTTATTGTCCTTGCCCATCAGATTTTAATGTCTGTCACCGAAGCCCATCACAGACAGGGCCTCTTGGGAGGTTTAGCCTATGGAACTGGGAGGTCTGCCTTGGGGGTGTCTGTCTTTTCTGGATGTTTACCCAGCTGTCAGTTCCTATGAAGCCCAGGTCTCCCCACTCCATTATCCATCAGGAGCCTATGGCTGGGGTAGCCGTGGCTTCCACTTGGTCCATGATGATTCTGGTGTTTGCCTGTTGTCCCAGCATAATTACTAATAAATCCCTTTTTTACTCTAAAAAAATGCCCCAGTTTGGACCATAAATTAATTATATGGTCACTCTAACTGACAAATCAAGAAGCATCTATGCAGAAACCAAAAGCCCTCTTTTCATCCTGATGGTTCTATCTCAGCCACTTTTGTTTCATGGACCTAGAATCTTGAACTTGCAATAGGCCCAAACTCCCAGTCAGTTAAGGAATCTCCTCTGAGCTATGTAAATGTTTCTGGTCATAGAGTTAGCTACACAGCCCATAGACCAGTTAATTACTAATTGTGAGTAACCACTTCCTTACCTTGTACCAAAATCTGCCTTCCATATCTTTTATACAATGATCTTAGCACTATTCTCAAGAAGCTGAAAACTCAATTCTCCTTCCTGTCCCATAAGAGAACCCCCTTAAGTCCTCTGTTGTCCAGCCCAAACACCACCAACCATCAGGAACAAATTCTAAACAGCATTTAGGAATGTAGCTTTGGAGTCAGACATACCTGGATTCGGATCTGGGCTCCATCACTCCCTAGCTAGATAGCCTTTGGTAAATACTTAACTTCTCCAATTTCACTTTCTTTGTCTGTAAATTTTGAACAAACATTAACTACTTAAGCTAGGCATGACTGGTTATGGAACCAACAGCTAGTTCTCCTTTCTTTCTTACTAACAAGGGGCTCACTTAAATGCTCTTGGATTACCCAACTTTCTTGCAGCTAGATGTGGTCATGCAACACAGTTCTGGACAAGGAGCTGCAAGTGGAGGTACCAGCTGGAGTTTCTGAGAACACTTCTTAGAGGGCACACATCCAGCTTGCATTCACCTTGTCAGTTTGTGCTAGTTAGCTTCTCCCTTCTTTCAAATACTTCCTGCCTAAAAATTAGTTGTGAAGCACAAAATAGAGCAGCTATGCTGCATACATGAGGAAGCAGGCCTCCAGCAAAAGAGACTGGGTTCCTGATGGCACCATGTAGCCTGCATACTCACCCTGAAGTGCTTACAGCTGGACTTACTATTCCATGAGAAAAATAAATCCCTCCATTGGTTAAACCATGAAATTGGGTTTCTGCTACTTGCAGTCAAACCAATCCTAAATGACACATACTTCAGAAGGTTGTTTTGAACATAAAATGAACTTACTACAGTGCCCAGCACAAAACATAGTGAATGGTTTGCTAATATCACTATCATAATTATTATCATTGCTACTCATTGCCATAGACCTTAGAGAGGGGGGCAAGAACATGTAGCTATAGCAATCCTTCCAACCTCTGATAGCACCAGTACAAAAATATCTGTGATCTCTTAAGCACACACAAAAAAGTCAGTTGCTGATGTTTTGACAAGTGCATCTCTGTTAGTGGCTAATGAAGCTAGTTCTTCAAAGCACCAGATCCTGAGAGCACAAAGAATGAAATTCCACCTGGCTGGCAGGTCAGGGAGCAAGTTCTTTCCTGTAGTGAAGGGTGTGCCTGGTTTCCTCTCTGGACAGGGAATCCATCCATATTGTATAGTGCATCTCCTGGAAGTGCTGTCTTCTCTGAACGACAAGTAAAGCACAACACTTTAAGCATGTCATTATTTCATGGAAAGAGACTTTCTGCTCAAAAACCAAAGCCACACCTAAAACCAGCTGAGCATAGGAGCACATGTTCAAATGGAGCACTGGGAAGTGGAATTAGCTTTCTATAACCTCACTGAAGCATCTGCCAAGATCAGACAAGGATGGGACTAGCTATACATTCTTCCCTGGAGTCCACCAAGCCACAGATTTGGGTTCACGGGGGCCTATCATGGTATTCATCCCACCTCCACCTACACCCTACTCCACTCTGCAGATATAAAGAATGGTGAAGTGGAAAACAAAAACAAAAACAAAAACAAAAAAAAAACAAGACAAAACGAAACATCATAAGTTTCAGAGTTCAACAGACCTAGGGTTCAAATTCCAGTGGGTCACTTCTAAACCGGGTACCTTTGGACAGACCATTTGCCCTTTCTGAGCTGCAGTTTTTGTATCTGTAAAACAGATAAGAGTTTCACAAGTTTGCAGAGGATTGAAGGAGAAAGTCTGTGTGGCAGTACCTGGTACAGGGTTATCATGAGTCCTTCTTTCCCTATCAGCAGGATGGTCCTGGCTGACTTTTTGTATTCATCACCCAAGCCCAAGGAGTGGACCCAGCTCAGGTCACTCCACCAAGGGCAGCTTGTTTGTTGCCTTCTACCCTGTGCATCATCATCCAAGTTTTTGGGCCACACTTGGGGAGCCAAAGCCTTCTCCAAAGCTGAGGTCATAAAGCAGAAAAAGACAAAGCTCTGCTTTCAGAGAGCAGGTTTGGTTGGCAGTGACCAAAGCCACCTCTCTATAGCCAATCTGCCCTTGGGTATGGGAGTGAGTCCCCAGTAAATCCAGCACAAAGTGACTGGCCCGCTCAGCCCTCCCACCTACCACAGCCATGCACAACACCTGGACAAAGATCTAAGGCCTGGGAAGCAGCTTCGCCCAGCCTCTCCATCTCTGGGCACAGCCCCCTTGGGGCACAGCCTCAGGCAGGATGGAATATGACAGTCACAAGATTCACACCTCAAGCCACAAAACATATTCTTCTCCCTACGTCACCTGGCAGGTGTCATCGGTAGTTGGTTTTACAGCTACAGTGAGACACACAGTGTTTCCTTCACCTCTGTGTCACAGGAATGGCCACTGTTACTCTCCTCACTTTTAACCACTGGAGTATCTAGGGACATTTGTCAACAGGGTTTGTGGATATTGAGACTGACTGGATATTCATATGTACATTTCTCTGTAACTCCATAAGCTGGCAACATAAGACCATGCAGAAACCAGAAATTTGGGGTCCATACATAATGGCTTCATACCAAATGTGTTTTGTCACAGAGTATAAGAATAGATAAACTAGTAATAGCAAACAATGTGCATTAACTGTACTGCAGGCTCTGTGCTGAGCATGTCACTTTCTACAATTATTATTATCCCCATTTTACAAAAAAAAAAAAATCCCTTGAGTCTTCTTGGTGTATTCTAGATATTAATTCTTTATAGGTTTTAGATATTATAAATCTTTTCTCACTCTGTCACCTTTTTGTTAACTTTGCTTATTGTATCTACCCTTTACAGAATTTTTAATTTTTGAAATATAGTCAACTCTATCAAATTTCCAACTTATGGCCAGGCATGGTGGCTCATGCCTGTAATCCCAACACTTTGGGAAGCCGAGGTGGGCAGATCATTTAAGATGAGGAGTTTGAGACCAGTCTAGCCAAAACAAGGTGAAACCTTTTCTCTACTAAAAATTCAAAAATTAGCTGGCCATTGTGGCACAAGTCTGTAATCCCAGCTACTGGGGAGGCTGAGGCAAGAGAATGGCTTGAACCCAGAAGGCAAAGGCTGCAGTGAGCTGAGATGGCATCACTGCACTCCAGCCTGGTCAACAGAGTGAGACTCCATCTCAAAAGATAACAATAACAATAATTTCAACTTATGGTTTGTGTATTGAGTACCTTCTTTAACACCTCTAATATCTCATTTTAGCTTTATAATTTTACTTTTGCACTGAATTCCTCTTTGGCATATGCTTGGGATAGTGAACCAATGAGCTGTTTCTCCACTACCAAGTAGTAGGTTTTAGGCAATCCATCCATTCCCCACTGATTGATGGTGCCATGTTTATCCCAAAGCAGGTTCCTATGTAGACTCAGGTCTGGCTCTCACTGTTTGCTCTTTCCCTAGATGTATTTTACTATGTTCCTGTTCCATACTGATTTTGTCTGGAAGGGTGAGTTCCTTCTCTTTGCTCTTCTTTTTCAAAATGACTTAGGCATCATGAACATTTATTCCTTCATCTGAATTTTAGAGTAAGTATGTTGAAGTCCTCAAAAAAAAACTTGCAATAATTTTGTCTGAAATTACATTGAATTTATAGGTTAACTGTGAGGGAAATTAACATATTTATATTTCAAAGATGTGGTATATATTTCTATTTATTCAGATCTCTTCAAACCAACAATTGAGTTTCAAATTTTTCTTGTTAAGTTCTTTGATAGGTTATTTCCTACATACTTTAGAGTTTAGGAATAGTATCTTATTTTTTATAAAATATTTTCGAGATGGTTTTGATAAAGAATAATAATTCTTAGGCCAGGCACAGTGGCTCATGCCTGTAATCCCAGCACTTTAGAAGGCTGAGGTGGGAGGATCACTTGAGGCCAGGAGTTTGAGACCAGCCTGGGCAACATAGTAAGACCCTGTTTCTACAAAAAAAAATTAAAAATTACCCAGGCATGGTAGTGGGTACCTGTAGTCCCAGCTATCCAGGAGGCTGAAGTGGGAGGATTGCTTTAGCCCAAAAGTTCAAGGTTGCAGTGTGCTGTGATCTCACCACTTCATTCCAGCCTAGGCAACTCTGTCTCAAAAAACAAAACAAAAAAAAAAAGCAAAACAAACAAACAGAAAAATAACAATTGTTTAAAAGTGATCAGGTATTCATCATCTCTGCTGAAGTCTCTTATTCTATTTAGTCTATTGATTAAATATGCTGATACAACCTTTTATTTTTTTTTCTCTCCTTTTCCTTTTTTCTTATCTTCCTGTCTTGCCCAGAAACTGGGTAAGCGTTATATATATATAAGAAGCACAAAAATATGCTTACTTCAAAAAATATATAAATGTGCTTACTCAAATATATATATATATATGCTAACTCCAAAAGCTAATAACTTATCCAACTTCTACTTGAACTTTATTCCCAAAGAGATGAACACATTGAAATAACATGATTAACCCACAAAGCTGATATAGTGTCCATTGACTTAAATATTCCTCCTTAGTTATGTGTCAAGCGTTGGGTCTCTGTGTAACAGTAGCACAGAAACGGCAATATACAAAACAATTAACAGTTAACTGTTGTTAAACAGTAACAACGAAAGCAGGTTGTGTCTGAATTTTCTTTTAAATCCCATTGTGTGACCCTTTACAACTTTCAAATAACTTACATACCCATTACACCATTTGTGTTTCATAAACACCCATTAGTAGGGAGAATAGGTATTGGCTCATTTTATAATTAACACTCAATATGGTTGGGTTTTGGAGGATCACAAAACTAGAAAGGATCAAAATTCATATTCAGGTCTTTAAAGCTTCAAGTTCTCTCACTATAACAAGCTGATTTATATATAAACAAAATATATGAAACTGCATTATTCAATTCAGTAACACTGAATTTTAATTTAAATCTCATTCCATCCTGAAAAAGATGATCTGATATCATCCTATCATTTTTAAAGAAAACTGTATCAGCTGATACTAAACATCTAAACATTTTCAAGGTGTAAGAGCCATATGACCATATCAATTAGGGTTGTAATTCTCTAAGAATTTGGGTCTATACCATGGCAAAACAGTCAGTTAATTTGGTCAGTTTAGGTAAACAGGTCAGTTTTGCGGGAGGGAGGGAAATTGGGTAAGAAATATTCATCAAATTAATTTTACTAACATTGCAATACAACTAAAAATGTTATTTGGTTGGGCATATTTAAACATTTAAAAGCTGCTGTAAAGATAATATTGTTACTTCATTTTTATAAGAAGATAAAACTAAGTAAATCAATTTCTTGGGTGTGCAAAAATAGCCCAAGGGGAAGAGACAGACCTGTGAACAGAACTCATGAATTAAACCTGAGCTTGGTCTACCAGTTCTCTGTAATCAAGCCCCATGATTCACTCATAGAAATCAATGCCTCTTAAACTCACTGAAGGACAGACACCTCAACAGACACACATCTGTGGATTCCCATAGCTCCTTTAAAAGTAACCATCAGGAAGCAGTTAGGGAGTGCATCTGTCTCTAACAATCAAGGTATTTTTCCTTCCATTTCTTGCATCTTCTCTTAGGGAATGTGTAACGGATCATCTTCTCTTAATGGTGCTGTTACTTGGAATGTACAAAGTATGCTGACTTGTAAAAGGGTCCCAGGCTTAAACAGCAGGAAAACACAAATAAAGCTGTACTCAAAGAAGATGAATCAATGTATCTCAGAAGAGGAAACCAGAAAATTGTAATCTTTCTTAAATGCAGCTTTGTGAGCTGAGTAATAAAATACAATAATGTAACTAAGCAAGAGGCTTACATAACTGTGAAAAAAATGAGGGGCAAGGAACTGTTCCAAATCCATTGTATTTATTAGAACCTCTGATTTCCTTTGAAATGGCACATGCAATAAAATTTACTGTGAGCTAGCTAACAAAAAAATCTTGTTTTTATGGGAAATAAGTATTGTCAGAAAAACGAACAGATTCTATTTTAAACCCTGAAGATTATAAAAATTGAGCTTTTAATAGATGAAGAAAAAAAAAGGCTCCAGAACAGAGGCATCACGGAGGCAGTGATTTCTATTTAATCTCTTATCTGCAAGAGAAAAAAAAAATCACCTCAATTGAAACTAATATAGTTTTCT
Organism: Symphalangus syndactylus; assembly: GCF_028878055.3. Taxonomy (NCBI): domain Eukaryota; kingdom Metazoa; phylum Chordata; class Mammalia; order Primates; family Hylobatidae; genus Symphalangus; species Symphalangus syndactylus. The sequence continues at coordinate 88,440,926 of NC_072435.2, forward strand.
GTGGCAGAATATACCATGATAGCTAATAATGCACTGGCTGTGTGTATTAAGTGAATTTTCTTTTTGTTAAAAAAAATCCGTGCCTGTTAAGCACATGAACTGTACAAGTTTATATTTGGCCAACTCCTGTCCCCCCACCTGTTAATTCAGGCATTAGCCCTAAGGACTTACAAAGCAAATGAGTGTATCCGTAGAGCAATGGGTAAAAATAAACTGAACTATTCCTGTAACACTGTCAAAAATGATCTGACCAAATAGAAGATCATATTTCACGAGGTAAAATTGTCAAATGAGATGTTTCCTCACGTTTTATGATTGGTTTGGCTTATTCACTGCGTATGAAATAGCTGACCTTCATTCCAGGAGAATGAGCAGCAACCACATTTAATGCTGTTTGCTCAGGGGTTCAAATCTGGTTTAGCTGGTTTCATTGCCTCTGAGGCAAAGTTTCTAAATGTGCTACTGTTACACAGAGACCCAATGATTGGCACATAACTAAGGAGGAACATTTAAGTCAATGGACACTATATCAGCTTCGTGGGTTAATCATGTTATTTCAGTGTGTTCATCTCTTTGGGAATAAAGTTCAAGTAGAAGATGGATAAGTTATTAGCTTTTGGAGTTAGCATATATATATATTTTTTGAGTAAGCACATATATATATATTTTGAAGTAAGCATATTTTTGTGCTTCTTATATATGTATAATGCTTATTTTATATATATAAATACATATATATAATTTATATATAAATACATATATATAAATTATATATAAATATTAATTATATATAATATATATAATTTATATATAATTAATATAAATTATATATATAAATTTATAAAAATATATATAAATTATATATATATAAAATATTCTCTATAAGAAGAAGTTCCCGGCTGGGTGCAGTGGCTCATGCCTGTAATCCCAGCACTTTTGGGAGGCTGAGGCGGGTGGATAACGAGGTCAGAAGTTCGAGACCAGCCTGACCAACATGGTGAAACCCCATCTCTATTAAAAATACAAAAATTAGCTGGGTGTGGTAGTGCACGCCTGTAATCCCAACTACTTGGGAGGCCAAGGCAGGAGAATCACTTGAACCTGGGAGGCAGAGGTTGCAGTGAGCCAAGATCTTACCACTGCACTCCAGCCTAGGCAACAGAGTGAGACTCAGTCTCAAAAAAAAAAAAAGAAGTTCCCCAGGACAGACAGTTATAAAATCCACCAGTACTATCACTCCCTGGCTCACTATTCTTTAGCCATGTTGGCAATGGATTCCTTGAAAAACCTAGATGTGGTTGATTGAATCATCGTTCACAATTTTTCACATCTTTCCTATATTAAATAACGTATCCCCATTCATCTACATTCTTCCAAAATACCATCCGCTATGGGTAAAATATTTTCCCCATCCCATTGATTTTGGGCTGGGCTGTATGGCCTCCTTTAGCCAATGAAGTGTTCCTAAACATGTTAAGAGGCCTTAAATGTGCTTGGGTGTTTCCATTTGGGCTCTTGTGCTCCTGTCGTGTGCTATGTAAGGAACATGTTCCCGGAAGCTATTGGTCAACACAGGATGAGTAACACACAAGGGAGACCTGAATCCTGGAGTCCAGCCAAGCCCTACCAGTAGCAGCTGACCCACAGACCCATGTGGGAGGAATAAATGCTTATTGTTTCAAACTAGAGTTGTGGATAGTTGGTTGTAGCACACTGCTATAGCAAAATGTCATCTCAGTGCCTCAGCACATTCCCTTCCCTCTACTAGAAATCATCTTCCACGACCACTCTTTGCCTAGTTAATTCCTACTCATGCTTCAGAATTCAGTTGAAATGTCTTGACCACAGGACAGATGTCACAAACCAGATTACCTGCCCCTTCACATCCTGGGTTTCCTATTTTGTGAGATTCATCACATTTACAATGTTTTGCTTCATGGCATTCAACTAGAATACAAGCTTCTTTAAGCGGTGGGACCACAGTGTATTTTTCATTGGTATTATTCTTAGCACACGACACACAATGCTAATACAAAGTAGATTTAATAAATATTTGTTACGTGATTTTTAAAAAAGGCCATGTGGTTCTACTACTTAAGAGTTAGAAAAGAAACTTAATTTGCATGAGTTTTGGTTTTCAGCAACTATAACATGAACACAATAATACTTTTCTCCTAAAACAGTGAGGATTAAATAAACCAACAATTAAATTTAATGAATTTGAGGAAAGAATTATAAGTATCTGACACATGGGTGCATAAAAGGCACTTGATAACTGACAGCTTTTATTATGGTTAGAAAGATAAATATATTTGCCCTCTGTCTAAGAACCTGATTTATTTTAAAGCGATATTTTTGCAAGTCAAAAAAGAAAAAAATTAGATTAGGTTGCTACTTATCATATTTAATTTGGACATTTCAAAGTACCCGGCTTACTTCCCAGGCTCTGAGTCCCTTTTAGAAGTGCTTTCAGGTAGAATTCAGCTAAGACGAAACAGGTTGGCCATTGATACTTGGTTTATTTCAAACATTTGTCATTAAATGACTCTATCCTTTCAAAAAAGAATGAAATTCATTTTTGCTGTTTATGTTTATTTCTATTTGTATTCCTTCTCACCATTTTTGCCATGTAAAATTATTTCCCTGCTTAATTAATTTTTTAGAGTTGGCACTTATTTATTTTCAAAATGTTTTTCTTCATTCCTACAAACAGCTTTTGGAATAGGATTTTATACAACCTAAATCAGTTTTTTTCTTTTGCCAAAAACAACATATGTCCACTACAAAAAATTAGAAAATACAGGTAAGTGTAAGGAAGGAAGATTTAAATGTTAGTAATCCTGCCACAAACTGTTGTAATCACAGTAAAGAATATACAGAGATATCCACTGTACATTCCTCCAAATAGTTTGATTCTAATGCATATTTTTAATAATGGTGGAATTATGTTTACCCTTTTGAAGTTTATATTTCATCTAATTACAACAATTATCTTTCTATGCCAATAAATATTCATCTACATCTTTTATAAGTAGCCTTCCATCATAACATCATTTACCTGAGCAATTCCCTATTGTTGGAAATTTGGTACATTTTACTTTTTTTCTTTTACTATTATCAGCAGTATCGTCGTGAATAAGTGAAGAGATAACAATGAGTTACCCAAACATTTAGAAAATACCACTTAATGGGGTCTTGCAGTTCAGGGCAGAGCAGATCATTATCCCAACTATAATCCAACCTTTTCCTTGCATTTCTTTTTTTTTATTTTTTTATTTTTTTTATTATTATACTTTAGGTTTTAGGGTACATGTGCACAATGTGCAGGTTTGTTACATATGTATCTATGTGCCGTGTTGGTTTGCTGCACCCATTAACTCGTCATTTAGCATTAGGTATATCTCCTAATGCTGTCCCTCCCCACCGCCCCCAACCCACAACAGTCCCCGGAGTGTGATGTTCCCCTTCCTTGCATTTCTTATTGTGAGTCTAGGACCATCATTGGAAAATAATAAAGTTTGGTAGGTGGGCTAAACTAGAATCAGAGAATTTGAGGCAACACTTTCATTTCTGGTCTCAATAATGAATGTGCAAACCAGAACCTACAAATCAACTCGTGATCAAAAATACCTTAACAGAAAGCAGGAATTCTGAAATGGGAATAAGGGAAACAGAAGGAAACCTACAGACCACTGCTGCTCTCCCTATCTGCAGCTACCATGTCCATATTTGTTTTGACAAACACTCCTTTCCCACAGTCTGGTCTCTGGTATCATGAGCACTGACATTCCCATTTTACAGATAAAGGCACTGAGGCACACACAGAGGGGCTGACAACAGTGTCCACAGTGCCACAGTTAGTAGCACAGCCAGGGTCTGAGCCTGTGAGTTCTGGCTCATAGACAAGTGCTCTTTTTACACTCACAGAGTTCTCAGTAATACCGGGAATTTTTCAGAAGAGGGAACAGGATGCAATGCAGCAGGGAGATTAGCAGAAACATAATTCTCCTGAGAGTCAGCATGGAGGTATTTGTTAGCTACTCAACACTGGTCTCACATCCTCGGTAAGAGGATCATAAATACCTCTATCCATCTCCCTAGGGCAATATGAGCATTATTGCTTATTTAGAAATTTGTCCCTGTAAGAGCTTTGATATTCTCAAAGGAAAGGTGCTGCCGAAAAGTGAAAATATTTTCTATGCTTCCACTATGCACTTGAGAGAAAGGAGATTTTGGATCAGGTAAAAGAATTATTGGCAGGCACATAAATTCTTTATCTAATCATATTAGGATAATACTCCTGAGCTCCTTGAATGGAGGCATCATGAGTACCCGCTGCACTTAGCACATACCTTACGAAACAGTGAAAATCTTACTCAACACAATCAGAACTGCTCATTAATGAGCTAATCAGTAATGTCAGTCAAGAAAAAAAAGGGGATACATTTATGTTGTAAATGTAATCACTCTACAGGTTCTTTCCGCCTGATGCACAGAAGAAATCAATTCACTGACACCATGGTATTGGAGTAAAGAATGAGTTTAATTAATGCAGGCAGGGCCGCCCAGCAGAAGGACTGGCATTATCACTCAAATTGGTCTCCCCGAAGGCTCAGAGGCTAAGGTTTTTCAAGGATAGTTTGGTGGGCCAGGGACTAGAGAATGGGTGTTCTTGACGGGATGGGGATGCAATCAGAGGAATGTGAAAAAATAATCTTCATGTGCTAAGTCTGCCTCTGGGTGGGGGCCACAGGACAGGTTGAGTCATAAGTCACAAGTCCAGGTGGGGTTAGTAGGTTGCCAGAATGCAAAAGCCTGAAAGACATCTCAAAAGACCAATCTTAGTTTCTACAATAGTGATGTTATCTATAGGAGCAACCGGGGAAGTCATAAATCTTGTGACCTCTGGCCACACGACTCCTTAGCAGTAAGAGATGATAGAAATTCTGCCTATACCTTAGCAGAATTCAGGCCCCTTCCATTATCCTAATCTTGTGGCTTTTCATTCATCTTACAAAGGCAGTTTCAGCCCCTGAACAAGGAGAGGATCAGTTTTAGGTAGGTACTATTATGATCCTTGTTTCAAGGTTAAACGATACACTAAATTCCTCCCATGGTTAGCTTGGCCTACACCTAGGAATGAATGAGGACAGCCAGCCTGCAAGGCTAGAAGCAAGATGGAGTCAGCCATGCTAGACTTCTCTCAGTGTTGTAATCTTTTCAAAGGTGGTTTCATAAACATTGTATTTTACTTATTTTTTTAATCTTTTTAAGATGGAGTCTCGCTCTGTTTCCCAGGCAGGAGTGCAGTGGTGTGATCTCAGCTTACTGCGACTTCCATCTCCTGGGTTCAAGTGATTCTCCTGCCTCAGCCTCCCAAGTAGCTGGTATCACAGGCATGCATCATCACACCCGGCTAATTTTTTTTTGTACTTTTTAGTAGAGGTGGAGTTTCACCATGTTGGCCAGGATGGTCTTGAACTCCTGACCTCAGGTGATCTGCCCACCTTGGCCTCCCAAAGTGCTGGAATTACAGGCCTGAGCCACCACACCTGGCCCATAAACATTATATTTTAAATTAAATAAATATAAATGTATTTACCAAACTGGTGGAAGACCATGGTTCTTTCCCTCACTATAGATTCACTGGTGAGGGTCCAATACCACCTTTTTTTTGCCTAAACCACACCCATAAGATCTCATTTTTCATTTCCAACTTTTCTTTCTTTGTAGTGGGTGAGAACTTAAACACACTCATGAGCAAAATACTGTAGAGTTTATTATTTTTCCTAATCTCTTATTGTTAACTAATTTAACATTAGTGAGTCTTTCCAAAGCATTCCATTTAAATGTCATTGTAATAATTCTCTCTCTCTTCACCCTCATGTTATTAAAGTAATATTAAGGTAAATAGCATAATTTTAATAACAAGTAAAACTAGCACAAATATATCAGGGAACAAACAATTCTGATTCTCATAAAGCACAAAACTCAACTCCTCAGAGAAGGAAGGGATCAGTGAGGACAGAGTGGACAGCTCTGTTCAGTGTGTTTTGAGCACCAGCCCAAGCCTTACAGAGGGAATGGACGCTGATTCCCTCTATGAGTCGCTTAAGTAGAAGTTGGTTTAAAGAGTGCCCACCATAGTTTTTTTTTTATTAGTTAATTATTAATATTAAACAGTGTATTTGTGGACAATGACTGGTGACAGTCCCACGTAGGAATTTAAATCATATGTATCCATTCATACTCAAAGTTTTAAAATCCCATCCTCCCTACCCAGATAAATTTCCAGAGTCTGCCAACTTGCCTCTCTACATAATAGTTTTGAGTTCACATTATCCTGCTCATAGGACCATAAAAGACCCAGTTACTCACCAGGGAAGCCTCTTAAGATGAGAGAGAAGAGCTAGAAGAGCAAATTAAATCTCAACTTTTATTTTCTTCCTACTACTTACAAACATTGTAAGCTTTCTTATTATTTCTTATTTTCTGTCTCCCACCATTGAAAGGTAAGTTCTGCGAGAGGAAGGATTTCATCTCCCTCACCTACCTCTGTATTCTTGGCACACTTAGAAGAGTGCCTGGCACAGAGAAGTTACATAATAAATGTTTGTTAAGTGAATGATTGATTCAATCCAGGTAAACACAACATGAATGTTTGCTACACAAATTTGATCCCACTTAATGGTTAACTTTTTGTTTTTCCATTTTTTAAATAAATTTCTACACTGTTAGAAATTTTTCAAATTTCTTGGCAAACATATAGCATGCAAAAGGCTAGCTAGATTTTAATCTTGTTTAAATCAGGTCAGAAAAATCACTTTTATTCCAGAAAACACAAAGGGCAAAGTACAATGGCCAGAGCTACATAACAGCTACACTCACCAGGTGTGCAAAGCGATTTAATATTGTCATTCAGACTCAGCCTTAATGAGCAATCTTGTTTATCTACAAAACTGTGAACAACCAGCCACTAACAACCGGACATTGTCCCCAAACCCAGCATACTTCATGTCACCTCTCAATGCACCTACAATCTAGGACCGTTATTAGAACTTCTAATAAGGACCATAATACAACTGCTGAGAAATAAAGAAAAAAATGGATTCCATACACGTGCTTTAAAACTTTATGTTTAGTTATTTTAAGTATATGTTTTGTTCTGGTACACTTAGATTTGCAACTGAAAAGAGAAAGGCATATCAGAAAGAAGCTTTTTGTTAAAGCAGACTGATGAAGAAACCAATGATAGATGGAAAGCACAACTCATTTTAAGTTACCAGAGGAAGCAACAGAAAGTTTCTCCAAAAGAAAGAAAAAATAAAAAAGAAGGAGCCAATTGGAGAACTACTTATTTTTATTATGCCAATTAAAAAGATAGTCAAGGGGCCAGCCACAGTGGCTCACACCTGTAATCCCAGCACTTTTGGAAGGCAGAGGTGGGTGGATCATTCAAAGCTGGGAGTTCGAGACCAGCCTGGCCAACATGATGAAACCCTGTGTCTACTAAAGATACAAAAATTAGACTGGCGTGGTGGTGGGTGCCTGTAGGCCCAGCTACTTGGGAGGCTGAAGCAGTTGAACCTGGGAGGCGGAGGTTGCAGTGAGCCAAGATTGCACCACTGCACTCCAGCCTGAGTGACAGAGTGAGACTCCAACTCAAAAAAAAAAAAAAAAAAAAAAAAAGATAGTCAAGGGCTTCATGCCACATTTCTCTCTCTCTCTTTTTTTTTTTTTTTTTTGGCAAAGTTTCACTGTGTTGCCCAGGTTGGAGTGCAGTAGCTCAATCTTGGCTCACTGCAATCTCTGCCTCCCAGGTTCAAGTGATCAGCCTCCTGAGTAGCCGGGACTACAGACGTGTGCCACCATGCCCCACAATATTTTGTATTTTTAGTAGAGATGAGGTTTCACCATGTTGGCCAGGCTAGTCTCGAACTCCTGACCTCAAGTGATCCGCCCACCTCGGCCTCCCGAAGTGTTGTGATTACAGGCATGAGCCACCACGCCTGGCCCCACATGTTTCCACAGAGCGAACATGACCACGATCTTTCTTCAAGCATCACCTTTCATAGTCTTTCAATATAGAGTTATGGGCTTTACTTCAAACATTACCTCGTCTTCCACATTCAGCCATCAAAACCATTGAATACAACCTTTACAACATTTTGCAAGTTCAGCACTTCTTCTCCATCCCATTGATACTGATTCAGACTCTGCTCCTCATTGCAATGAGCTGTTATAACAGCTCCTGAATGATATACTTGTCAGTGCTCTATCCTTGTGCTAATCCATCTCCATGAAACCACCAGGCTTCCCTCTGACCCAAACTCCCTGGCATACCATTTAAGGTTTTCACCCCAACTCAACTCAGCTCTGAAATACTTTTTTTTTTTTTTTTTTTTTTGCTCTGTCGCCCAGACTGGAGTGCAGTGGCATGATCTCGGCTCACTGCAACCTCCACCTCCCGAGTTCAAGCAATTCTCTGCCTCAGCCTCCCGAGTAGCTGAGATTACAGGTGCCCAACACCACGCCTGGCTAATTTATTTATATTTTTTAATAGAGACGGGGTTTCACCATCTAGGTCAGGTTGGTCTAGAACTCCTGACCTCGTGATCCACCCGCCTCGGCTTTCCAAAGTGCTGGGATTACAGGTGTGAGCCACCATGCCCGGCCTGAAATCCTATTTCTAGTCAATCCCCCTGCAGCATATATTTTACGCTTTAGGCACAATTAGTAGATAGTGGGCTACATGAGTCTGAAGCCCAATGGGATAATCTGGAGCAACTGAACATTTGTAAATAGAGTAGTTCATGATTTCTGTGGTGGATACTGTGATGCGCCACTCAGATCCTTCAAGAGCATGATGCTCATTCTTCCAGCGGCAGGGGAGTGCTGACTCAAGCTAACTCTCTCTCCAAAGAAGCTGCCTTACTCAAGGTCACATCCCCTCCAAACTGGCAGCCCATATCCAGTGACTGGTTGAGGCAGAGCACAGAAGCCCAGACCCCTTACCTTGATGGCAGATAACTCTGAAGGGTGATCCCAGCTTGAGGACTCATCCCGTGCCATGGGCTCTGTGTTGGCTATATTATAGCTTACTTTCTCCTTCTGCCCAGTCCTGCTTCCCTTACTTCCAAGGAATTCTTCCCTGTAAAGCTCCTGCATAGGAATCTTAGGCACAGGGTCTGATTCCAGGAAACCCCACCTAAGGTGGTTTTATTTACGTTTTACTTGAAATATTATTATCTTATAAAAATGACTTGCTTTTTAATTAATGTTTATGCTTGACTATTTCAACTTTTTTAAGGTTTCATTTTAATTCAGAATGTTTAATTGAAAGGAAGGAACATCTGTATCTTTTTTTAAAGTATTAATTCCTATCCAGCTCCACAATCAGATATTGCTTAAAATATTAGAGTCAGAACTCTGAAATCTGGCTCCATCGTTTCCCAGCTGTGTAACCGTTAGTAGGTTACACAGCCCCTCTGTGTTTCCGTTTCCTCACCTATAAATTGAGGATAATAACAATAAAATGATCCTAAATAAACTGTTGGGAAGACTAAATGAGTTATCATATATAAAGCATTAAGAATGATGCTTAGCAAAAATACATGTGCTAAAATTCATTAGGGTAACAATAGCTGCTATAACAAACAGACCTAAAATTGTCCAATGACTTGACTATATAATAGCTATTTCTTCCTCATTGTCTACATGGTTTTACAAGGACTTAGGTTGATAGATGCCCAGTTATCTTCACTACATAGTTTCTCCATTCCAATTGGCCAGAAAAGGGAAAGAACGTGAAGGGGTATGTACCAGAGAATTCTACAGAGGTCATTCTTCCTGCTCAAATCCCATTGGCCAGAACATAATCACATGGCCACACCTAACTGCCAAGGAGGCTGGGAAGTGTAGGCTAAACAATGGATTGTAATAACTAGCTCTCTATATAGCAAACTTTGCTGTACTGATAATTATTGTTGTCATCTCATTATTACCAACTTTCAAGCTTGGGCTCTTAACTCCACTTACCTAGAATGTTGCAAAAGCCTCCTCACTGGTCTCTCTAACTCCAGGCTATTTGCCATCCCAAACCCTTCCTCCACAACAAACCCAGAGTTATTTATGTAAAATCCTAAGTCTGATCTTTTCGGTCACCATCCTCCAACTTCAGTTTAATATCCTTCTGTGACCTCCCCACTGCCTCAGGTTCCAGTCAAGTCCCCTTCATTGCCTTCATGACTCAGTCCCTCCACATCCCTTTAGTTCATCTCCAAAATCCCCACCCACATTGCAGCGGGTGTTTGCGATTTGACACCCACTTTGTGCCTGCAACAGTGCTGGACACAGGCTACTCCAGTGAAGAAGGCGGGCGGGATCCCTGCTACATTTTAATCGGGTAGCCGGAAAAACAAGTAAACAAATAAATATGTAATATTAAGCTATAAGGAGTACAGTGAAGAAAGATACAGGGTAAAAAAAAAAAAAATGGGAGTGGTGAGCTAAATGAACAGGTAATAAATAACATCTTAAATTTCACGTGCAAGTGATAGCCATTCTGCAGCAGGATGCATTGTAGACTTTATATCTTCACTATAATTACCCACACCCCTGAGACTGCATATTACAAAAGAGTTCTTATCATTGACCTATATTTGCATTTCTTTTAGCTTCTTTTATGGCTGTTATTCAGGGAAATAATATAGAGCACTAAAGATTGCCTAATGTGCTATTTGTGTGGGATGTTGAGAGAATATCATTTGCTATTGCCCCACGGGGCAGTGTCAGTACAAATGACTCAATTTTTTTCCCTGCAACCTTCTTTGCAGGAAAATTCAACTAAAAATATTTAATAAAACCAAGTTTTACTCAAGTATGAAAAGCTGTTATTTTTTAAAGTTCCCTGGGCTATGTTACTGTCACCATGGTAGCTTAAAAAGTATTACATATGTGATGTTCCTGTCACTTTACTGGATTTAGGTTTTCAAATTCAGAGCAGGTGAAACTGAAGGTTTTCTTACAGAGGCTGTTCTTTAACCAGGGTGATTTGCTCCCACCCGACTTAGTCATTTTTTTTAATTTTTGTTTTCGTCTTTGTTTTGAGATGGGAACTCGCTCACTGCAGCTTCAAACCCCCAGGCTCAATCAGTTATTCTGCCTCAGCCTCCCAAGTGGCTGGAACCACAGAAGGATGCCACCAAGCTTGGCTAATTTAAAAAAATTTTTTTGTAGAGATGGGGGTCTCCCTATGTTACCCAAACTGGTCTCAAACTCCTGGGCTCAAGCGATCCTCCTGCCTCAGGGAGGATCCTCACAAAGTGCTAGGATTACAGTTGTAAGCCACCGCACCTGGCCCTGACTTAAATTTGTATTGGTCTAATATAAGCACATGCTATAATGTGAGATGCACATTAAACCATGGATTTCCTCTTATAATCCTTCTATTAAAACACTAGAACTTTTTATTCAAAATGATTTTTAAAAATAATCTAATTGTTGGCCAGGCACAGTGGCTCACACCTGTAATCCCAGCACTTTGGAAGGCCAAGGTGGGTGGATCACTTGAGGTCAGGGGTTCAAGACCAGCCTGGCCAACAAGGTGAAATCCTGTCTCTACTAAAAATACAAAAATTAGCCAGGTGTGGTGGCACATGCCTGTAACCCCAGCTACTTGGGAGGCTGAGGCAGGAGAATCACTTGAAGTGGGAGGCAGAGGTTGCAGTGAGTCGAGATCATGCCACTGCACTCCAGTCTGGGTTGCAGAGCGAGACTCCATCTCAAAATAAAATAAAAATAATAATCCTAATTGTTAAATAGTTGAGGAATCATTAAACAAAACTTGGAATATTGTACAGTCATCAAAACTCAAGTTTGTGGGGCCAGGCATGACGACTCATGCCTGTAATCCCAGGACTTTGGGATACTGAGATGGAAGGATTGCTTAAGGTCAGCAGTTTGAAATCAGCCTAGGCAACATAATAGTGAGACCTTGTCTTCACAATTTAAAAAGAAGAAAAAAAAATTAGCCAGATGTGGTGGCATGTGCTTGCAGTCCCAGCTACTAGGGAGGTTGAGGTGGGAGGATTGCTTGACCCCAGGAGTTCAAGGCTACAGTGAGCCTTGAACTTCATTGTGCCACTGAACTTCAGCCTGGGCAACAGAGCAAGACTCTGTCTTTAAAAACAACAACAACAAAACAGTTGTTGTAAAACACTTAAATACTTAAGAGCATGGAGAAATAGTTGGGACATAAAACCAAGTGGAAAGGGGAGAACATTAAAAAAAAAGTGTAAAGGGTATAATTATATCAGTCAGCTTTAGAAAACCCAAAAGAACCTCAAAGAAGTCAGAAGAACAATAGTCTGGGACTGGCACAGTAGCTCACAAAACTGTTAGGATCTCAGAGTGTTCAACCTTGCTACTCCCCTATCTTCAGCCTGTGACTTCTAAACAATGGCCCAAGATGGCTGCTTGAGCTCCAGCTGGTATAGCCACATCCCAGCCATGAGAAGAAGAAACAGGTTAGGAGGGCCATGCCCCTTGTGATAAACAGAATAATGACCTGCTGAAGATGCCCAGGTCCCAATCCCTGAAACCTGTAAATATGTCATCTTTCATGGAAAAAGGAGTTTTGCAGATGTGATTAAGTCAAATATCTTTTGATGGAGAGGTTATCCTGGATTATCAATGTGAATCCTGGATAATGTATTCACGAAAGTCTTTACAAAGGAGGATCAGATTCAGATAAGGAGATGTGATTACAGAAGCAGAGATAGTAATGTGAGGAGGGCGCTCCAAGTCAAGAAAAGCATGTAGCCTCTAAAAGCTGGAAAAGGCAAAGAAACAGATTATTCTCTTGAGCCCCCAGAAGGAACAGCCCTTTCAACTCATTTTAGACTTCTGACTTCTATAAAAGTAGGAAATAAATGTATATTGTGTTAATCCCGTAATTATACGACAATTTGTTACAGCAGAAATACGAAACTAATCTATTCTCCCTTAATTTACCAAGGAAGAAGATAAAATTGATAATGGGGCACAACTAATATATTCGGCCACAATGTTGTCCTTTAAAAATGGGAATATATGACCAGACTGGCCAACATGGTTAAACCTCGTCTGTACTAAAAATACAAAAAATTAGCGGGGCGTGATGGCACGAGCCTGTAATCCCAGCTACTCGGGAGATTGAGGCAGGAGAATCGCTTGAACCCAGGAGGCAGAGGTTGCAGTGAGCCGAGATCGTGCCATTGCACTCCAGCCTGGACGAGAAAAAAAGGGGGTGGGGGAGAGGAATATATATTCCAAAGGAAAGGGGCTAATTGTGTTTTACTAGAAGTCATTGGTTGTAAATATGGAACCCCAATCCCAATTCTAGTTAAGGCTAAGGAAGGGGAGGACAAGTTTATTTATAATTTATTTAAATGGCTCACCCCATTAAGGAACAAATGAAGGATAAAGTATATACCCATAATGCCTATAACCAGGATTTGTCCAGCATGCTCTCTCTCTCATTCTATTCCTTCTGCTTTTCTCTGTTTGTATTCATTCTCTTCTACTGAAGATGGACCTAATTCACATGATGAGAATCAAGGCAGTGGGCATCTCTGGGTCATTCAGTCCAACTTAAAGATCTTCACTTGATCATTCATTCATTTGCCATGTATTTACTGGGTCCCTACCATGTGCCAGGCTAGTGAGCAAGACAAACAAGTCCCTGGCCTCAGCCTGGTAGCTAATACAGATCATAAACAAATGCATAAACAATATCTTCACAGATTATATCAGGCGTGATGATGGAAATGTGCAGAGATAAAATACACAGCAACTGGGGAGACCATTCTAGAATGGGTGGTCATGGAAAGCATCTCTGAGGAGTGGACATCTGAGACCCCAAAGATAAATAAGGCAGACAGGAGCATGACTGAGAGGACAGTGAAGACTCCAGACTAATGTCATTAAACAACAAGAAAGGGAGTCATACCTGGAGCAAAGTGGGCAGATGAGGACAGGGACAGTTGGGGCCGCAGCCAGATCTAGCAGGGTCTCATGGATACGTCTTGGTTTGCCTGGGAGAGTCCTCCTTGCATCTGTTTTCCTTACATACGTATTAACAGCCATCCCAGTTTGAGTGTCAGTCATACAGTCACCCTACACACGCACTACAGGAGTCAGGATTTTATCCTAAGAGAAATGAAAAGGCATTGAAAAGTTATAAACAGAGCAGTGAAATGATCTGATTTTTATTCAGGATCCCTGGAAACCAGGGAATTAGCTAGTAGATGCAGGAAGTTCAATAAGTCAACATTCAGGACACTAAATTTTTTATTTTTTTGTTTTTCTTACTTTTTAAAATTCTTATTTTTAATATTTTAGAGACAGGATCTTGCTCTGTCACCCAGGCTGCAGTGCAGGAGCACCATCATAGTTCCCCCCAGCCTCCAACTCCTGGACTCAAGTGATCCTCCCACTTCAGCTTCCCAAGCAGCTGGGACTACAGGTGCACATTACCATGCCTGGCTAATTTTTTATGGAGACAGGGTCTTGTTTTGTTGCCTAGGCTGGTCTCAAACTTCTGGGCTCAAGCGACCCTCCCGCCTCGGCCTCCCAAAGTACTAGGATTATATGCATGAGACACCACACCCAGCCTGAATTTTCTTTTTAATATAAGAAATCAATATAAAGACAAAATAAAAATAGGTAAAATGTGTGCCTTTAACCTAAGGTGTAGATAAACCTTTATTATGCTCATCTAACACACAGACCTTAATTCTACTGCTGATTTCCTTCCCACTTCTCTTCAACTCAGAAGCACTTTCTGAGGCAAAACATAGCTCCAGCTTTCTGGTCTCATGGCAACTTGGCAGCACAAGGCTTCTAGGCTAAAATCCCAGCTTCCATGGATCCACGCTGTTTCAGTCACAAATATTTACCTTGCCTGGCTCCGCAGGCTAATTAAAGGGGTAGGCTCTGTTCCTCTTGGCTTTCTTCTAAATTGCTTTTAGAGGAAGAAGCAGTGGCTGGACCAGAATGGCAGCCCCATCACTCATCTCCACAGCCACATGGTGACTACCTTACAAATACCCTGTTCAGATTAGAAAAGGGGTTTGCAGCCACACCCTTGCCTCTCTCCAGCTAGATCTGAAATTGCACCTCCCAGTGATGATTTCCCCTAGAAGCTGACATTAGCCCTAGCAGCGTATTTGACTGATGGTGCCTCTGAAAGAGGGGCTCTCAGGATCAAATACTAAGAGCTTATTATACCAGTTAGAACACAGTGTTTCACTGTGAATATTTACTTTTATTATAAAAATGACATATGCTTATTATAAACAATTCAAGGTGAAGAAAAGGTGGGAAGTTCACAGGGAATTTTTCTTCTGCTCTCACTCAGCCCCAGCACTGAACCAAGGACTGCCCTCCCTCTAGAAACCTCTGTTATCAGTTTCTGGCATTTTCTATGCATCCACAAGCAAATGGAGATATATATATATATATATATATATATATATATATATATATATATATACACAAACACACACACACACACACACATATATATATATATATATGCATTTAAATAAATCACCCTAAAGGCTTTAAAGTGATTTCATAATAACAAGCAAGTCCACATTTGATAAACCATAAAATGGAGTCACATAGTTCCAGTCAGCAAAGGGCTTGGCCCTTCCTACAAGGCAGAGACACTGGGTGAATCCTGGTTACAACTCACAATGGAGTCAAGAAGCCAAAACCAAATTGCCAGGTCTAGGAAGCAATCAGAACATGAGGTGAGGTTACAACTCTGAAAACAGATACTCAAAGTCTGGGCAGGGGAGGGAAATCAATGGAGAAGGTAGAAACACACTCTGAAAGGCAAGGGGCTCAGAGCACTGGGTCTAGTCGGAAGGGGAGATGATATGGTTTGGCTGTGTCCCCATCCAAATCTCATCTTGAATTGTAGTTCCCATTATCCCCACCTGTCTTGGGAGGGACCCAGGGGGAGGTAATTAAATCATGGGAGCAGTTTTTTCCCATGCTCTTCTTGTGATAGTGAATAAGTTTCATGAGATCTGATGATTTTGTAAAAGACAGTTCCCCTGCACATGCTCTCTTGCCTGCTGCCATGTAAGACGTGCCTTTGCTCCTCCTTCAACTTCACCATGATTGTGAAGCTTCCCTGGCCATGTGGAACTGTGAGTCCATTAAATCTCTTTTCCTTTATAAACTACCGAGTCTTGAGTATTTATTATAGCAATGTAAGAACAGACTAATACAGGAGAGAAAGCACCCCAGTGTTTACTGTCATCACTGGGGTGATGGGTAGGGAACAGAAGTGGAGAAGTGGCAATTTGAGTTTGCCTTACAGGAAGAAGCAAAGATACCACTGGAAAAACATAACACATCCATCTGCAAAGTGAGAGGAGACAGAGGAGCCCACAGGGGCTGAAGCTGGATGGCGTCTACCTGGGAGGCAGTCTCCCTCTGCCTCCTCTTTGAGAGACTTATAATAATACTGTAAGTTGCCTTTCAGCTTGCTTTTGTTTGCTTTCTCATTTTAATATGGTAAAATGTATATGTAATGTAAAATTCATCATTTTAGCCAATTTTTTAGTGTACAGTTGAGTGGCATTAAGTATGTTCACAATGTTGTACAGCTGGCACCATCATTCATCACCAGAACTTTTTCATCTCCACAAACTGAAACTCTGTCCTCATTAATAACTCCCCATTCCCTACTATATTAGTTCATTTTCATACTGCTATGAAGAAATACCTGAGACTGGGTAATTCGTAAAGAAAAAGAGGTTTAATGGACTCACAGTTCCACATGGCTGAGGAGGCCTCAAAATCATGGCGGAAGGTGAAGGAGGAGCAAAGGCATGTCTTACATGGCGGCAGGCAAGAGAGCATGTGTAGGAGAATTGCCTTTTATAAAAGCATCAGATCTCATGAAGCTTATTCACTATCATGAGAACAGCATGGGAAAAACTCACCCCCGTGATTCAGTTACCTCCCGCTGGGTCCCTTCCACAATATATGGGGATTATGGGGGCTACAATTCAAGATGAGATTTGGGTAGGGACACAGCCAAACTATATCACCTACTTCTCCCAGCCCCTGGCAATTACCATTCTAGTTTCTGCTTCTATGAATTTGACTACTCTAGGTACTTCACATAACTGGACTCATACAGTATTTGTGCTTTTGTGACTGGCTTATTTCACTTAGCATAATGTCTTCAAGTTTCATCTATGTTGTAGCATGTGTCAGAATTTCCTTCCTTTTTACAGCTGAATAATATTCCATTATATGGATATACCACATTTCATTTATTCATTTATTAGTTGATGGACACTTGGATTGCTTTGACCCTTTAGCTATTGTGAACAATGCTGCTATGAACATGGGTGTATTTTCAGGTGCTTTTTTAAATGAAGTATTCTAAGCCATGAAAGGTGAACAGGGTTTTCCTAAGCAGAAGACATTCCCAAGTGAGGGAAAGTGTGGTGTGAGGAAGCACAGCTTGTTCAATGAAAGGTAGAAGGCCCCATGAGGCAGCAATATGAAAGAGGGGAAGAATGACAAGTGAGATAACAAATGTGGGTCTGGCCATTAAAGTTAAAAATACAAAGAAGAATAGAATATATTCACCACCTAGTTGTGCTGTGTTTTAATATCTTGCCCTATTTACTCATTTTTCAAAGAAATATGGTATTACAGATACAATTGATCCTTCCTGCAAAATCCCTCATCTCATTCTTTCATTCCCCTTCATAATGGCAACCATTTTCCCGAATTTTAAATTTATTTTTTCATGTTTTATAAATTTACAACGTATATAAACCATGTCATGTTTTGCATACTTTTACATTTTATGAGTGACATCACAGTCTGTATATATCCATTTCCAACTTGCTTTTTTAAATCAACATTATGTTATAGGGTTTTACTTAGATTATTTCATATTACTACTCCATAGTATATTTTACGCTGTATTTTTGCACCATTACGAACACTGCAGCAATAAACATTCTTGTACATTTTCCTTGTTTATATGGGTATGACTTTAGGCTGTGGACCTAACAGCCTCAATTTGTAAAGGCAAATTAGCTCTCCAACCAGGTGGTTATATCAATTTACACCCCAACAAACGGGGTTCTCTTGTCCTCATTCTGCCACATCCTTAACAACAGTGAGTATTGTCAAATGTTTAAATTTAACAAGTTGATAAAATAGAAGGTAGTTAAGACCTCAGATTTTAGAGCCAAACCACTGGTATTCAAATGCTGGCTTTACTGTTTACTAGTTGTATGATTTCAGCCCTACTTTCCCTCTCTGGAAGAAGAAAGAGGTCATAATACCTACCTCATGCACTCATTGCCAGGAACATGCATGTTAACACATGCAAAGCATTTGGAATAATATATATATAGTTAATACCCAGTAAAGCCTTTAGAATAATACACGGTGAGTGCTCAATAAGTGTGAGCCTTGTTTTAACATTTTGAATTGGCCATGCAAATCTTGTCTCCTGTGAATTTTCTATTCCTTTCCTTACCCTAGGACTTATCATTTTGACTTGTAGGTATCCTTTAACTATTCTGAACAATAATCATTCATTTGTGGTTATATGTTGGAAAGATCTTCTTTTAGTCTGTGGCTTGTCTTTTTCATTTTTATGACATTTTTTGTTAAGAAGTTTTAAATTGGAATCTAGTCAATATATTGTTCTTTGTACTCTTTTTTCTCTTGTTTAATCAATCCTTCTCTTTGGTGCAGTCATACAAATATTCTCCTATGTTTTATTTGTAAAAGTTTTTAAAGTTTGTTCTTCACATTTAGGATTTTATGATTTAATACATGTCAAATTTAATTTTGTGACTAGTGTGAGGTAAGGAGTTTTTTCAATCACTTCTCCATATGAGAAACCAAATATTGTGATATCATTAATGAATTGTAATGTCATTTTGGTCATGTTATTTCTATATATGAATAGGTCTGGTTTTAGGCTTTCTATTCTATTACTCTATTTTTGGGGTTTTTTGACTTTTTTTTTGGGCCTACAACAAACTTTTTTTTTATTTCTTTCCTTTTTTGTTTGTTTGTTTGTTTGTTTGTTTTGAGACAGGGTCTCATTCTATTGACCAGGCTGGACTGCAGTGGCTTGATCATAGCTCACTACAACCTCAAACTCTTGGCCTCAGGCAATCCTTCTGCCTCGGCCTCCTGTGTAGCTGGGACTACAGGTACACTTCACCATGCCCAGCTAATTTTTTAATTTTTGTAGAGATGGGATCTCACTATGTTGCCCAGGCTGGTCTGGAACTCCTGGCCTTGAGTGATCCTCCTGCCTCAGCTTCCCGAGTAAATGGGACCACTGGTGCATGCCACCGCACCTGCTAATTATTATTTTGTTTTTTGGTAGAGACAGGGTCTCCCTGTGTTGCCCAGGCTTTCACTGTCTTAATTACAATAGCTTTAACATTCATCTTGACATGCTAGGTTATTTCATTACCACTTTGGTTGAGCTAGGAATTCCCTGTCCTGTCTGGTTCCAGGTCCAAGTTGGCCAAGAGAAGACCTTGTGTGAGACTTTGGGATGTGGAAGTGAAGGGCAGTCCTTTACTCTGTGAAGCTCTTCAAAGTTAGATGGGGTGACAGACACAGAAGTACCTAACAGATTCCAACTTTCCCTTGTTCTCCTCTGCTTTGCATCCTGCTGTTCTTCCCAAATTCTGGTCCTGCAGCCCAAGACCTCCTACCAGATACTTGGCTAAGAGCCACAGAGAAGGTGGCTTCACAAAGGCAACAGCTTCACACAGACATCTCCATGAATTCCCTCTGCAGGACAAACTCAGTAGCTGGATGTGTACTTGGCTTCTTAGATTTTTTTCTGTAAACTCTGACTTGTCCACTTATGCCAGTGCTTTCAGAAGATGGTTTAGACTCTTCTCTGAGCTCCCAGCTTCTCCTTCCAGATCTTCATCTCCCAGCTCCTCCCACAATTGGATAAGGTCTGCGTTCTAGAATAAATCCCATGTCATAACACTCTTTGTGGCTCTAGTTCCTTGATTGAACCCTGACTGACATATTTGATAGGTTAAAGTGAGCCTTCCTATCTTGGTCTTCTACACACTTCTTGGTCCTTTGCTCTTCCACATGGCTTTTTAAATCACCTTGTCAAGTATCAAAAAAAAAAAAAAAAAAAAAACCAACTAGTTGGGATTTTGAGTTGGGATTGTTTTGAATTCATTAATTAAGAAATAACTAACTTTTTATAATATTTAATATTTTACAAATTATTTATTGATGTTGATGGAGTGTAAATTATCTTTATACTAATATTGTGCTTAGTAACTTGTTGATTTTTTATGTTAGTTCCAATTGCTTGCCTATATTTTCTCTTAGACTCTATGAGTGCAATTTCTGTAAATAGCAATTGTTTTGTTTTGTTTTTACAATTAGTATGTCTTCCTTTTCCTGCCTTACTGTTCAACCAGAACCCCAAATAATGATTGGCTAGAAATAGTAATTGTAGGCATCTTGTCTTGTTCCTCATATTAAAGGAAATAATTCTAAAGATTTACCATTAAATATGATGTTTACTACAAGTTTCTGATAGACATATTTTACTCTGTGAAGAAAATCTGCTTCTTTTTGTATTTCTTAATTTTTTTAATATGAAAGAGTGTTAAATTTTAACAAATAATTTTTCTGCCTCTATTGAAGTAATCATGTGCTTTTTCTCTTGCAATTTGTTAATGTGGTAAATTATATTAATAGATTTTTCTAACATTAAACCATCCTTGCTGTCCTGGGAACTCAACCTGGTTATACTGTTATTATATGCTATATAGCATAGCACATTTTTGTTTCTAAACAAAATATAGTGTGTTTTTGTTTTTAAAGTTACCAATTTTGCTAAATTTTATTAGAATTTATAACTTTATATTTAGAAGTGAGGTTGGCTTACAATTTTCATTTATTTATTTATTTATTTATTTATTTTTGAGATGGAGTTTCACTCTTGTTGTCCGGGCTGGAGTGCAATAGTGCAATATTGGCTCACCGCAACCTCCACCTCCTGGGTTCAAGCAATTCTCCTGCCTAAGCCTCCCAAGTAGCTGGGATTACAGGCATGTGCCACCATGCCCAGCTAATTTTGTATTTTTAGTAGAGACAGGGTTTCTCCATGTTGGTCAGGCTGGTCTCAAACTCCCAACCTCAGGTGATCCACCTGCCTCAGCCTCCCAACGTGCCGGAATTACAGGCGTGAGCCACCACGCCTGGCCTACAATTTTCTTTACTGTCCTTGTCTTATTTTGGAGTCAATCAAGTATACGTCAGTCTAATAAAATGAGCTTTGGGATACTCCTTCTTTTTGTAATCTTGTTATAGTCTCTGGAATAGTTTATATAAGATTGGGATTATATATTCCTTGAAAATCTGGTAAAACTCACCTGTAAAAAATTATTTGTGGCCAGGCATCGTGGCTCACACCTGTAATCCCAGCACTTTGGGAGGCTGAAGCTGGAGGGTCACTTGAGGTCAGGAGTTCGAGACCAGCCTGGCCGACATGGCGAAACCCCACCTCTACTAAAAATACAAAAATTAACCAGGCATGGTGGTGGGTTCCTGTAACACCAGCTACTTGGGAGGCTGAACCAGGAGAATTGCTTGAACCCAGGAGGCAGAAATTGCAGTTAGCCGAGACTGTCTTAAAGAAAAATTATTTGTATGTTGTTTCATAATATAGGTAGCTATAATCATTGATGTAATATCTTTCAAGATCATATAATTTAGGTTATTTCTTCTTAAGTTTATATTGATTATTGTTTTCTGGAAGTTAACCATTTTGTATGTCTTCCAAATTAATTGACATAAAGTCATACCTGATTGTCTCTTCTTACCTGTTTTAATTTCTGGTATATTTGTGGTTATGTCCCTTTCTAATTCACAAATTCAATATTGCTTTGAATATCTTTTGTATGTAACATCATGCTGAAACTGGCTGTAAGAAAGCCCAGTTTTAAATAGTTTTAATAGCTAATTCTTCTGAAATCCCAGAGTTGTGAAGAGAAATAGAAACAGAAATACCACTAAAACTACTTCTCTATAACTTCTACCTACTGTCCCTAATTCTTCCCCTGGAAGTCACATAACCTCAAATGTGTACTTCTACACACTCCTTAGACATTGTTACTCTTAAGTAAATCCAAAGTGGTGATGTTTTGTTCAGTCCGTTCAAGAAACGAGACAATACATATCTCTCCTGAAATACATCTTTTGCAGTTTAAGGAGCCTCAGTTTTTCTGAAAGTTACTCAAACACCCTGCATGCCAAGCTCTTTGCTAGCACTCCCTTCTGATGATCCGTCCCCAGGCGTCAGCATCTGGAACTGAGTCCTTTAGTCCAAGCCTAGTCTGACCAACACGAGAAGAATGAGTCTAAGACTATCCTCTCACTGGACCATTCCCTTCACACTTCCTAAAATACATTTCTTGCTTGTTCATCACACTGTTGACTCATGTTAATTTTGTAGTTAACCAAACATTTGAGTCTTCTTCACACATGCTGTTGAGGAATCTTTATCCCCAAGTAATAAAAGAAGACTCCATTATATAACTCCCTAGTCTACAGACTTCCAAAGAGAATTTAAAGCATGTTTGGGCCTTGAGCAAAGCACTGAGATAAAAAGTTGAGGGTGAAGGAGTAGCAGACAGTACTATCCTCAGCAATTAGAGGAGGAGTTCTTTCTTTATAAAGGAAGGCATATCAGCTGGGTTATACCATAGTCCAATTTCCACAAACAGGGAAGGAAAGAATTCCCTTTTACTGAGTACCGATTGGGTGCCAAGTCTAGGTTAGGTGCTTTATGTGTGTTTATCTCGGCTTTCGTGCTGATAACATCATTGGGTCAAGGTGCAGTGTAAATAAAGAAGGATGTAAATAAATGCTAGGTAAAGTTATTCCCATTTTATGTATGAGGAAACAGAAATTCACAGCATGACTTGCCCCAAATGATACAACTAAAAAGTAATGGGGCCCTGTTCAATTTCTGCACTCTCAGCCAGGAACGAATGGCTACAGGTAGAGGAGAGGCAGCAGGCAACAAGAGCAATTGGATGATGCTTTGTGGTTTAATGAAGGACAGGACTTTCACCTACATTAACTCTTTTGGATCACCTGCTCCACCTACCATAAGAGGCTGATTCTCACAACAGCCTCTTATGGTAAGTGGAGCAGGTGATACAATCTTTATTCTACAAGTAAAGATTACAGGGCTCAGAGAATTTAGGGACCTACCCAAGGTTGCCCAGCTAGCCAGTGGTAGATTGGCACCCAATCGGTACTTTGACCCCTGGCTTTCTGACAGCAAGCACCTCTTTTGGCAGCAGGCATGGGGCAAGGAGAACAGCAGGGGCCTGGGGCAGGTGTTGACAGATGAATGTAGACATGGGGAAAGCAAGCCCAAAACCCCTCACCAAGGAAATATAATGCTCTTTTATTAAAAAAAAAAAAAAATCTTCTCAAGCTTTCGAGATGCACAGAAGAGGCCTG
Source organism: Symphalangus syndactylus (assembly GCF_028878055.3). Lineage (NCBI taxonomy): Eukaryota > Metazoa > Chordata > Mammalia > Primates > Hylobatidae > Symphalangus > Symphalangus syndactylus. The sequence goes on from NC_072435.2 coordinate 88,464,497, forward strand.
GTGCAGTGGCTCATGCCTGTAATCCCAACACTTTGGGAGGCCAAGGCAGGTGGATCACTTGAGGTCAGGAGTTTGAGACCAGCCTGGCCAACATGGTGAAACCCCACCTCTGCTAAAATACAAAAATTTAGCCGGACATGGTGGCTGGCACCTGTAATCTTAGCTACTTAGGAGGCTAAGGCAGAGAATTGCTTGAACCCAGGAGGCAGAGGTTGCAGTGAGCCAAGATCACACCACTGCACTCCAGCCTGGGCTACAGAGTGAGACTCCGTCTCAAAAAACAAAACAAAACAAAACAAAAAGATGCACAGAAGAAAGCAAGCCCAGTGTATTAGTCTGTTCTCACGCTGCTAAGAAAGACATACCTGAAACTGGGTAATTTATAAGGAAAGAGGTTTAATGGACTCACAGTTCCACATGGCTGGGGAGGCCTCACAATCATGGCGGAAGGCAAAGGAGGAGCAAAGTCACGTGTTACATGGCAGAAGGCAAAAGAGCATGTGTGGGGGATCTCTCCTTTATAAAACTGTCAGATCTCGTGGGACTTATTCACTATCATAGAATAGCACAGGAAAGGCCTGCCACCATTAATCAATTACCTCCCACCAAGTCCCTTCCATGACACATGGGATTTGGGTGGGGACACAGCCAAAGCATATCACCTAGGTTGATGACAGAAGCAGCAGAGGTGCCTAGGACAGAGCACATCACTCCTGCCACAAGCATGTGCTGGAAATGCCTCCAGTCAAGTATCGTTAGAACAATCGTTTCCTGGCTATTTAAACTCCACTTAAGTCAAGGACCAGCTCGTTCCAGGCCAGGCTTTGCCTGCTAATTAACAATTCACCTGCTGGTTACTAGTTCCCACAGGGCCTCAATGAGACCAAATCCTCCAGCTGGGAGGTCCTCTTTTTTTTCCAGCACTGCTAATTCAGATTTGTTGCCCGTCTGAAGCCTGGCTGAGAAGTTGTTCCCCTGAAGCCCCCTTAGTTGCCCCAGGGATTCTAGATGCCCTCAACATTCAAGCCAACATTCATCATCTGTCAACAGGTGGTGGACATGTAGTTTTATGATTGTACTCAAGTTCCTCCGAGTTTTGTTTTTTCAACCCAGACATTAAGAAATCCATACTTCCTATAGAGGATTTAAGAAATAGAAAAGTGGCATGAACTTGGGAGGCGGAGCTTGCAATGAGCCGAGATCATGCCACTGCACTCCAGCCTGGATGACAGAGTGAGACTCCATTTAAAAAAAAAAAAAAAAAGGAAAAAAAGAAAAGAAAAGAAATAGAAAAATGAAATTAAAAAAAACATAAAAGACATTAAGAAACCCAGAAGCACAAACACAACTTCTCCAGTATTTTCCAAGCCTGGCTATGGATCAAATTCACCCAAGCACCTTAAAAGAATATACAGAAACAGAAAGGATTCTGCAGCAGAGAACCACGTTAAACATTACTTGGATGCCATCAGCAAAATGCAGACTCTGGAAAAAAAAAGAGAGAGAGAGAGATGAAGGAAGATGAAGGGAGAACTTGTACATTAAAAGAGACTTAAGAAACATTAACAACCAATGGAATGTTTGAACTTAGTTGGTTCCCATTTCAATCAAACATAAGATAAAAACGACAAATGAAAAAAGAAAATTTGGGACATTTGGGAGATAATTAAAATTTTAAACACTGGCTATATGATATTAAAGACTTCTTATTATTTCTATTTAAATGTAATAATGGTATTGTGGTTATATTTTGAAAAGATTTCATATCTTGAAGAGAAATGTACTGAAATATTTTTGGCTAAAATGATGTGTCTAGGAATTGCTTCAATATGGAGGAGAGTGAGTGGAAATCCAGATGAAGCAGGAATGGCTATCAGTCGATGATTTTTACAGCTGGATGTTAGGTTCATGGAGGAAAGTGGGGTTCATTATACTTTTTGTTCTACATCAGTATGTGTGTGAAATTTTCTATAATAAAAGTTTAATCTCCCCAGTTTTTTTAACTATTCTATTTATTTTATCCTCATCCTTTAACACACCTATATACACGGAACTTCCTGTGTAAAATGTTTATTGAGTGTTTATTCCCCAGAGGAGAAGCAAAGAGGAAGTAAGAGTAGGGTATTTTTGAACTATGTACAAATACAACCAGTTTCAGACCCTTTTATATGATCTATACTCATTCTAGACTAAGCCACATAGTAGAGCTGTTCCTGAAGTCAGATCAGCCTGGTTACCTCTAAAAGACCAAAAGACTAAACTAAAACTAAAACAGCCTTTTTTTTCTTCTGTGGAAGTATACATGTGTGTTTGCATGTGCACGTGTACCAAACGGCTGTCATGTACCTTTGGGCAGGCTGTGCACTGCACAAGGTTGTCACATCTAAGGGGGTATGCTTCACCTCAACACATTGTAGATCTATATATTTATTGTGACAACAGTCTTGTAAGTGGCAGCAAAATGTCTTCTAACAAAATTGGTATTTTTGATAACTTTCCAAAAGATGGAAGCAAAAATATCTTAAAGTAGGGGCTTCTTTTCTAATTATGTACTTACAGTGTGGGCTAGCAGTGGACCTGAACTGACTGTCTTGCCTGAGTTTGAATCTCTTCCCCCAAACTCACTCACTGAGTTGTTATTTAATAGCCTTGAGTTCAAGTTTCACAAGTTATTTAACAGTCTTGAGTTCAAGTTTCTTCATCTGTAAAATGGGATGATAATATTATGTACCCTGAGAGCACTGTTCAGAGCATTAAATGCATATAGACAGTATCTGGCCCATAGGAAGTCTTCAAAAAGTGTTAGGGATTAGCTATTACCACATCTGTTCACCCATATCAAATTTTATAGGTGTCAGTATGCTGCGTTATTCATAAACTCAACTAATAAATTTTGCAGTGGACTGAAAAAAGACAGTCTCCACTATTTTATGAATCCAAACTATTTTTAAAAGAGGATTTTCCCCTAACCATCAGTTCTGAAAAATGCAGGGAAGCTCAAGCTCCAGGTAAGCAGCCAGGGTTTCTAAGCCTCTCTGCGCACAGAAGCTGTGTGCATATGCTAATGAGGAACCCTTTGAAGAAAAGTGCTGGGGTTTTTCCATCGCTCTAACTACTTGGCTAGTAAGCCTTTAATGATGGGAAAAGACCCAGTGAGAGTTGCCAGCCACAAAAGGGGTTTTACCTCACAGGCAGAATAGAGTCAAAATGCTTCAAGAGGTTAAAAGTCTATTTTTAAAAGGAAAGAACACAGAGTATGCCTTTAACTTGATGTTAAAAATAAACTCAGCCGCCTCCTCTGCGTTTCCCACCCTCTCCCACTGTCCTTCCGTCCCCTGCACTGCCCTAAAGGAAAAAGAGTGCTTTTGTTTCATTTTTATTTTTCTCATGCGCTTTTCTTTCATTATTATTTGTTTACTCTTAGCCAAACTTGTTTTTCCGTTCACAAAACAAGTTGCATTTTTCTCTTAAAAATTCCTCGGGGATTCCCAGGAAGCAAGACAGATTATCAATTAGAACTAGCCCGTGTCAGGATGAGTAAAAGATTCGCAAGGAGATAAGCAAAGCGGAGCCCTTACGGCATCCCTTGTGCCCAGAAAGTATCTGCAGGGGACGTTGTTCAAGCAAGAGGGCCTTTTATTTATTTTTTATTTTTTTATTTTATTTATTTTATTTATTTATTTATTTATTTATTTATTTTTGAGATGGAGTTTCACTTTTGTTGCCCAGGCTGGAGTGCAGTGGCGCAATCTCGGCTCACTGCAACCTCTGCCTCCCGGGTTCAAGCGATTCTCCTGCCTCAGCCTCCCAAGTAGCTGAAATTACAGGCATGCACCACCACGCCCGGCTAATTTTGTATTTTTATAGAGATGGGGTTTCTCCATGTTGGTCAGTCTGGTCTCGAACTCTCAACCCCCATGATCCTCCTGCCTCAGCCTCCCAAAGTGCTGGGATTTGAATGCTTTTTCATATTGGGGTTTAAGTACAGACCCTTCTTGAGGCATGACTAGACATAGAAACACTACTTTGCTGAGCTGGCTTCAATAAATTCCATTAAGCAGCCATAAAATTCCAATAGATCAGATGTGCCAGTTTTTGTTCATGAAAAAGCTAATCTGTGTAGCAGAAAAGCTGCCAGCTGGAGTGGATAATCTGGATTTCTTATTGTATATTGATGGTGGAGGGATTTCAAGATCCCAGTGGAAGCCAAAGTTGTTGAAAGACAAGGAGACCCAGGCCTGTGCATAGTACTACGATTTCACTGGAGGGAAATGTAAGAGATGAAGGGGTGGCTGAAGGCTTGAGACCCTGTTTACTTAAAAATATTTTTTTAAAAAAAGAAAAAGAAAGACAGCCCTTAGGCAATATAAGATAAAGGAAAAAACAGCAAAAATCATTTTAAGAAATAAAATTCTGCCAGCGTGGTGGTAAACACCTGTAATCCCAGCACTTTGGGAGGCCAAGGCGGAAGGATCACTTGAGCCCAGGAGTATGAGACCAGCCTGGGCAACATGGCAAAACCCCATCTCTACAAAGATACAAAAATTAGCTGAACGTGGTGGCATGCACCTGTAGTACCAGATACTCTGAGGGGGTGGGGGAGGCTGGGCGGGGGGGAATGGCTTGAGCAGGGTAGAGAGAGACCTGAAAGGAAGGAAGGAAGGAAGGAAGGAAAGAAGGAAGGAAGGAAGGGAAGGAGGGAGGGAGGGAGGGAGGAAGGAAGGGAAGGAGGGAGGGAGGGAGGGAGGAAGGAAGGAGAGAAAGAGAGAAAGAAAGGAAGGAGGGAGGGGAGGAAGGAAGGAGAGAGAAAGAGAAGGAAGGAGGGAGGGAAGGAAGGAAGGAAGGGAGGGAGGGAGGGAAGGGAAGGGAAGGGAAGGGAAGGGAAGGGAAGGGAAGGGAAGGGAGGGAGGGAAGGGAAGGGAGGGAGGGAGGGAGGGAAAGGAAGGAGGGAAAAGGAAAGAAAAGAAGAAAAGAAAGAAAAAGCTCTAGCTGGGTGTGGTGGCTTGTGCCTGTAGTCCAGCTATTGGGCAGGCTGAAGCAGGAGGATCACTGGAGCCCAGGAGTTTGAGGCCAACCTGGGCAAAGTAGCAAGACCCCATCTTTTTAAAAAATTAGAAAACAAAGTTCTTGTCTAGGGTTGGCCTCTAACTTGCAGCATGACCTCAGTCCAGTGATTTTCTTCCCTACAATTTCTTTTTCACAAAATCAAATCCCTCTCTTCTTAGATCTATTCTTTAATAGGAATATATAATTGATAAATTACATATAATTGATAACTAGATATTACATCAGAGCACTTAATAAGTGAAAATCACAGTACAAATGCATGCTTAAACACTGTTGAAATTTAATGAAGTAATTTTGACACATGTCTAGAAAGTCAGAAGGGAAATTTTGTTACTGAAGGTTGAGTTTGAGCCAACTATTTTCCAATTTTCATGAAAGTGAAGCACTGTAATACAAAAGCATGCCTAGGGACACTAGCACCTAACCCAATATGCCTTGACAAATGAGTAAAGGAAGAATGCCAAGATTTCCAGCCTGCAAAGCTTTGCCTCTAGTGAATCTATGGCCTTCTTGCAAGGGATCTTCTAGTTTATAAGCTCACCAACATGATTTGAGACCAGTGAAAATGCTATTTTCACCACATGTATATGCCAACATTTTCAAATGTATGTAGATTGGTTGTGACTAATAAAATACAATAAAAAATCATAAATTTATCATTTGTATATATATTAATAAAATACAGACTCACTTAAAACATTACCAAATTTGAGTCAATTGTCAACATCTATTTCTTAATCAACCAATTCTAAAATTACAATTTCTTCCAGCTGGGAACTCCGGAGTTTAATATACTATAGCTTTTCATCATAAATTGATTATGCTAATCTCTGCTGGATTAGTTCATTCTAGAAAGTGATGGAACATTGATACTTTGAGTTACTTGAGTGCCAGTAACTCAAAGTGCTTCGCTAAAGCAAAGCCAGGAATCAACTCTATGATTAAAAACATTTGAGTCAATAACTATTTATTTACTTATTTGTGTTGTCCTGGGAAGGCTTGAGGATGGCTTACCAAGATGCACAAAATTCAGCAAGATACAATCAGTTAAATAAAAGTGATGGGGGAAAAAGATAGGATAGAAAAATGAGTAGCAGGGCTGTGGTTAGGACATAAAAGGCGTTCTGTGAAATCCCACATTCTTCCAAGTGCTGGCCTATTTGGCTCTGCCCTTTGTAAGCAGTCAAAGGGAAGAGGAAACCATTATTAGATACATAACTCATATTATCTGTTAATAAATATATATATAAGCTTCTTATAAGAAGCCCAACTGTTTCTGCTGGAAAGATGAGAGAAACTTCAAGAAATGGCAGCATCCCCAACAACATACCAGTTGCAACAGATCAAAAACTCAGTTTTAGTCCATGTCCTCATGCCAAAGCCTGATTCAGTAACTAATTTTTTACAGACTTTCTCTAATGATGAAAAAGTACTTTTCCAACACTCAGTGAAAATGATCTTTTCCCTCTTGTTTAAGTGGGGAAACAGAGGCAGAGAAGAGTGAATTGCTTCCACTTCATATACTAGGTCAATTGCTAAGATAAAAGTAGAAATAATTTGTCCTAGCTAGATATAATTACCTCCAGATGTGCATTTGCAGATTATATTATGATTATGAAGTGCTCTTGAGGACTCCTTAATGGTGTAATGGTGACCTTTTACTCCATTTCATTTTCTCTTCCATCCCCCTGATGCAATTTTCCTCACCCTGACTCTTATCCTCTTGCTTTGGTCACCACTGAGCACTCAAGGATGTAGAAAATAGATGGCCTCTACAAGGCGGAGGTCCAGGGGAAGCCATCACAGAGATGGATGAAATGGCAGAGCTGGAACACTCGGGCATGCACTATGGAGATGGCCTGGAATGAGTTTCTGGAAAGAGGCTGGGCCTCCAGCACCTCACTGCTGACCAAGAAGTCCAGAAGCACGTCTGTGCAACTTCCACTTCCATGGCGCCAGCAAATCACCAGGCCATTTAATAATTCACGAAGCAAATCGTACTGAGTGCCTTCCAAGGCACCAAGTGCTGAGCCTGTACTAGAGAATCAAAGGCAAAAAAGGCACAGGTGTGTCCCCCTAGAAACTGTAGCTTAGCTGGAAGATAGTCCATCACACAGGAATTTTAATATGGCATACACACGTTGACTCTGGAATCAAATTCGTGAGTCCTACTTCCACTTTTGCTATGTGAGTAAGTCAAACTCTTGGGGCTTCAGTTTTATCATCTGTAAAATGGAGATAGCAACTACCTTCTAGAGAAAGAGCCTAGAACAGTGCTGGGCACAGTTCCCACGCCCAGACCACTGCCTTCTCCTGGGATCCTTATCTCTGTAAGAATGACCAAAATTTACTGTGCTTATGATAGTCCAGGCACTATCCAAAATATTTGAAGTGTGTCAACTCATTTTCCCTTTATCATAGCCCCATACAGAGGATATCACTATTATTTCCATTTTACACATCTGAGACACGTGATTCAGTGCCTGGCCGCAGGTTCTCAGAGTGGCAGTGTACATCAGTGGTTAAGGGGGCACGCTCTGGGGCCAAACTACCTAGACCTTGCAACTTAGAAGTTGCCAGAGCTTGGAAAAAGTAATGAACTTCTCTGGGCCTATCTTCTACCTATTTCTCTCAGTTTGTTCCCCATCTTTACCGTGACCTCTGCAGACTACATTTTCCCAGGCTCCTGCCAATGAGTGTCTGGTTAGCTCAGCCAACGGGAAGCAGTGGTGGAGCTTAGCAGTAGGACAAGGGAATGTCAGGGTACTTAAGCCCCTCTCAGTTTGGGGTGGCTGCTCTGATAGTGGCTGCACCTCCTCTAGAGCTCCAGTTCCCGCTGGGCAGTCCCAGTGCCTCAGCTCTGGTGACATCCCCACTTCCTTCTGTCCCTCCAACCTGGAGCAGCAGCTTCCTACTGTTTCTCATCTTTGGATTATCTTGCATCCTCCATTTGTTTTTTGTGTTCTTGCAACAGCCTTATAGTCAGAGCCCCGTGTCAAACTTCCTCTGGTGAACTACTAGAGTGGCAGATGCACTGTGCTCCAACAGTCTCATCTGCTAAGTGGAAATAATAATTGTGTCTACCTCATGTGGTTTTTGCAAAATTAAATGAGTTAATATATTTAAAGTGCTTGGGACAAGCCATGGCACACAGAGTGACAGCTATTCTGGAACACATAGCCAAGGCACCAAAGTCACTTTCTAGACCCCCGAGAGGAGATCCCCAAAGCCTTTGAGGATGAATAGGAGTCAAGCAGGTGCAGAGAAGATGGAAGGACATTCGGGCTGTCTTAGTCCCTTTGTGTTGCTAGAAAGAAAGACCAGAGGCTGGGTGATTTACAAAGAAAAGAGATTTCTTTGGCTCATGGTTCTGCAGGCTGTACAAGAAGCATGGTGCCAGCATCTGTTTCTGATGAGGTCTTCAGGCTGCTTCCACCCATTTTGGAACGTGAAGGGGAGCTGATGTGTGCAGAGATCACATCGCGAGAGAGGAAGGGAGCAAGCAGAGGGGAAGGAGGAGCCAGACTCTTTTTAACAACCAAATCTTGTGGGACCTAAGAGTAAGCACTGATTACCACAAGAATGGCACCGTGCCATTCATGAGCCATCTGCCCTCATAACCAAACACCCCCCATGAGACCCCACCTTCAACACTGGGGATCAAATTTCAACACGTGATTTGAAGGAGACAAGTATCCAAACTGTATCATACGCAAAGAGATCAGACAACTAAGTGGCCAAGAGGTGAGAGAGAGAAGGGGGCCTTCCGGGGCCAGGAAAGGGAAGAAACGCAGGAAGACTGGGGCATGCTGACAGAGCAAGGGGAGGGGATGGAGTCAGGGAGAAGGATGAGGCTGGAGAGAACAGAGCCCAGAGCAAACCTTTTCAGGCATAGTGGAGTCCAGACTTTGCCCTGACAATGGGAAACCACTGGAGCTTTTCACTGAAGTGACACATTTGAATTTATGTTTTAGAGAGATTTCTTTGGCTGCAGTATGGAAAATAGATGGGGTGGAAAGGAGAGATGAGAGAACAGCAGGAAGAGCTGTTAGGAAGCCATTGTAAGTGCCCAGGCAAGAGATAATAGCTTGGACTACAGTAGTGACCCGGGAGCAAAAAATAAAAAAATAAAATAATAAAAAGGCTCAAGTTATTCAGGAGGTAAAAGGAACTGGATTGGCATTGGATTGGATGTGGGAGCCAGGGGAGAAGATGACATCAAAAATGATGCTCCAGTTTTTAACTTGGGTAAATGTACAACAGCAAGCAGCCCAGCCAAGTGATTAGAAGCGTGGGCTACGGTTTCAGCAGCCTGCATTCAAAGTCTGGCTCTGTCCACAGCTAGCTTTTGAACCTGAGGCAAGGCACCAATTCACTGGGTGCCTCAGAGTATAAGAGAGGGATAATAATTGTATCTTCTGTACAGGGCTCTGGAAAAGGTTAAATGAGGTAAAGTATGTCAAATGCTTGGAACGGAGCCTAGAATATCACAAGCACAGTAAATCTTGGCCACTATTACATAGACAAGATCTCAGGAGCAGGCATAGTTTGTGCGGGTGGGAGCATCATGAGTTGGGTTCAAACATACTGAGTTTGAGACATCTAGGGAACCACGGAACAAGTTTTGGGCTGGAGATGTAGATTTCATTTGAGAGCTGCCAGCAGTTGAGATGATAATTTGAAGCCATGGGAATGGAGGCAATTGTCCAGGGAGTGTAGGTAAAGTGAGAATAGATAAGTGCCAAAGGGCACAGTCTGGGTATGTCAACATTTAAGTGACAATTTCAGAAAGAGAAGCCAAGGAAGAAACCAGAGAAAAGCAGTTGGAGAAGCAAGAAGGCAACCAGAAGTGGTCCTGGTACAGCTGTGATGGGGACACAATGACGAAACAGCAGGAACTGGCACCGAGAGTTATTGGTGTAGCTTGGGCTCTCCCCTCATCATCCTCTCCAGCTGGGAGTCATGTGATAGAAGCAAGAAGCCTGTCTCAGCGCACATGTAAAAGAGCAAACTCCAGACACCCACGTCTTATCTGTGCTGACCCACAAGCGTGAGGTGGCCCATGTTGGTGACTGGAAATGACACCATCCAATTTTTCTGGCCACTATGTTGCACCCCTGATTTTTTCCTTCGTATGACAGACTTCACAGCAAATACTCCTACTGAGTCCAAACAACCGCTACGATTGAGAACAAGCACCAATCCGCCACCCACCTTCTCCTGGAAATAAGGTGATGTGTAGGTTCCTCATCTGCTTTCCAGTGTCCACAAACCCATCTGAGTACTTGCAACTTTAAATTTTTCTTTTTTTTTTTCTGTTACAGACACTGATTCCAGAAGAGTGTTCCATATGATATGCTTTTTAAAATTTATTATTTATTATTTTTATTTTTTTGAGACAGAGTCTCGCTCTGTCACCGAGGCTGGAGTGCAGTATCACAATCTCAGCTCACTGCAACCTCTGCCTCCTGGGTTCAAGCGATTCTCCTGCCTCAGCCTCCTGAGTAGCTGGGATTACAGGCACGCACCACCACACCCAGCTAATTTTTGTATTTTTAGTAGAGATGGGGTTTCACCATGTTGCCAACGCTGGTCTCGAACTCCTGACCTCAAGTGATCTGCCCACCTTGGCCTCCTAAAGTGCTGGGATTACAGGTGTGAGCCACCGCGCCTGGCCCATATACTAAATTTATTAGAACCTCCAAACCTGGCCAAAGGCCTCACTCATAAGATTCTGGTGGCGATGCCAGCATATGCTGGGCTCAGAGGAGGTCTTCAGATACCAGGAGGATTACTCTAATTCAACGCAGAAATGTTGTGAAACTGCTTTATATTCTGTCTAGCACAAGTAAGTGGGGGTTACTATTTTTATAATCATCATAAGAGCCTTCAACTACATAATTTTGGGAAGTGGTGATAAAAAACAGAGTACTTCTCCCTTGAATTCTACCACCCCCAAACTTTTATTAACATCCAATTAATTTTCTTAGAAAAGTTCAGCATGAAGCTCTCTGCAGCACTTTGGCACAGTAGTATCTATGCATTTGGAATGACACAGTAATTTCTTATCCTAGGGAAAAAAAAATTACTCTGTCAAAATGAATCTTTTAGCCTAAGATGAACTGGTTCCATTTCTCATTTCTCTTTTCTCAAGGTTATTGGGTTGCTGAACTCCCACGAACCAAAAAGAAAACACTGAATGGTATCCAAACCAGCCTGGGAGGGACAGCGAGAAAAGCCAGAACCAAGGCTGACCAGCCTGAATGCTGGTAAATGTTATCAAGGTAACAACTTCTCATGTATCGGTATGTGACCAATAAAAAGGGAATGTGCTTGATTAGCAAAAAGAATCTCCATGAAAAATAAGGCATATTAGCATGATGACTTTATTATACAGCAATAACATAAATGGCAATCCACTCTCGTAGAATATTTGTGTTGAAATTAGGAAATGGCAGCAGATTCAAACACAAGAGCTAATGGAAGCCCTAAATATAGATGATATTCCATCTGGCTGCCAAAAGCCTGCCTCAGCACATTAACCAGAAGACCAAACCAGAGAAGGGAAATAGCTTTAAAAGTGCAAAAGAGAAAAGAGATTCACTCAGAATTTTATCTGGTAAAAAAAAAAAAAACATCTAGTCATAGGATGAGGAGTCATCTGTTTCATGGACTATTTATGACTCAGATGTTAATTCGGATGCTGTCTTTAAATACATGGCGAGAAGAGAGAAATTTTCCCCCTTTATTTAGGCTTGAAAGAGTTTTGTTGAAGCAGGTAGCTCACAGCTGGTAAGTGGCATTCAGTTGTTTAAAATAATTTATATGATTTGGCTTTCGTATTTGCTACATTTGCACAATAAACAGAGCTGCTGTTTTGATTCTTCCAAAACCATTTTAAACTCTAGCACCATGGGGACCATGTACCCTTAGCATTTTGCAAGAGTTATACTTTGCACTAAATGAACAGCAAGCCTGTGTTTACAAAACAAAATTATTTTTTTCCAGTTTCAGTTTTGCTTATTAACAAAGTAGATATTTCTCAAGTCAAAATTTCTCCTTTGTTTATGGTTGGAGATCTTGGCCCTGATGAAAAAACAAAAATCCACTGATGAGTACAGAAAATCACCACCATGCAGAAATCTCTCTTTACAACAATCCTGTGGCTCACAGAGCCATCGTGATTGCCAGTGTCCTCGTAGAAAGTCAACAATAGCTATTTGCAGTTGATTCAGTTTCTCTGTTTAGGAGATTTTTTGTAGCGTAAATAGATTACAGTGTTTGCAAAAATGTGCATTTATGGTTGACCCTTATGCTTCTCAGAATCTGTTTGGAGTACTAAGGCATGCTATCCTGGGTGTGTTGATTTCTCTTTGTGCAAACTCTGCTGAAAACCAAGGGCAATCAACAGGATGAAGAAAGTTTAATTCAGGACCTGGGTTGATAGAGATTACCTCTAGGTCTAAGGTCAGGGATGCTTTACTCCCCTTTGTTAGAATCTCCAGGGAAACCCTAACTCCCAGATATTAATCATATCTGTAGAACCCTGCTTAAAACCTTCCAGTGGCTCTGAATTAGTTTTAAATAAAACTCCTTATCCTAGCTGATAACACACTATACAATCTGACCTCTGTTCAGACCTTACCAGACCTATTATGCGCTGTTTATCCTGAGGCCTCTCACCTTGACCTGCAGAAGGCTGTCTTCTCCCTTTGTCTTCACGTGACCTTTCCTCTGTGTGTAACTGTGTCCTAATCTCTCTCTTCTTAGAAGGACACCAGTCTTACTGGGTGAGGGCCCACCCAGAGGACCTCTTTTTTGCCTTAATTACCTCCTTAAAGGCCCCATATTCAAAGACAGTCACATTCTGAGGTACTAAGGGTTAGGACGTCAACATATGAATTTTGGGGGGCTATAATTTGCCTATTCTGCACATTTCATATAAATGGAATCGAACAAAATGCGGCCCATTGATTCTGGCTTCTTTCACTTAGCACAACGTTTTCAAGGTTCATCCAAGTGGTAGCAGGTATCAGTGACAGAGCAGGAGCACCATCATATGGGACAAACATTGCCATTTCAAGTTCCGGCTCCCTTTCTAATCTCAGGCATTTCAAGGAAATCACTTCTCTTCTAACAACAAGCAGCCAGAAAGAGCAGACAGTAAAACACAGATAAGACAGCTCGGGCATAGAAGGTGGGGGGAAAGTCTCTTGGGTAACTGCCAAACTTCACACTCATACAATGGGCCCCAGTAAAACAGTGGGCCCTAATAAGCACATCCCTTTCCCTTTAGGTGCACTAAGATAGGGAAGCTAAAAGCAGGCTTGGGTATGCCTGCAGCTGAAAAAAAAAAAAAAAAAAAAACAGTATGGAAACAAACACAAAAACTCCCTCCCAAATAAGCAAGACAAAGAAACACAGAAATATTCTGAGCCTGTGATAAGCTCTCCTGCCCTAAACCCTTAAATACTCTTAGTCTGTAACAGAGAGGGCCCCTGACCTAATTCAGCCAGAAGCCCCTCTCAGGTTTATTCTCCAAAATAAACCTGTCTTTAACTGCGAAGCCACTTTTCATGTTTCTTTCTTCCTTATTCAACTCTTTAACTATCAGTACTTTATTCTTTTTCATGACTGAATAGTATTTCATGGTACGGCTCTATCACATTTTATTTATCCATTCCTTAGCTGAGGGAGATTTGGATTGTATCCACTTTTTGCCTATTATAAATAATATTGCTACAAACGTTTGTGTACAAGTTTTTGTATGATCATATGTCTTCAGTTATCTTGAGCATATACCTAGGAGTGGAACATTCTGGGTCATAAACACACATAACTTTCTGTTTCCCTTTTTGAGGACCCACCAAACTGCTTTCCCCAGCAGCTGCATCATTTTACATTCCCACCAGCAATATATGAGGGCAGGGCATGTTTCTAGGGATTAGATAATCACAAACGAAGGGCACTGTCCTTTACAGCCTGCTGAAGTTCAAAAGAGAGAGGAAGAGACGTTCAAGTAAGGAAGAGATGTTTTATTAGGAATATGAAGGGTTCACAAAGTCCTGCTTACTTATTTTCAGCCAACTTTGCCATGGCATTATTTAATTCGCATTTTCACCTCATCTTCAATCTTAGCGCAAATAGCCTGGGTCTCAAGGCCATCTTTTCCCAACCAGTATAAGCACCTTCGAGACAGCATTCAATATGTGTCATTTTATTTCCTATTCAGTAGGGAAAATTAGGTCTTGCTTTGCCCACTCAGCTTTATTCCTGGAAATACACTTTTCAAAAAGTAGAAAGTTCAGTCTTGCTTTAAACCACCAAGCTGCCTGAATGGATTTCATCCATTATTTCGGGCTTTATTTTAAACTTTGCTTTTAATAGGCACAGAACCAATGCATATTTTAAACTTTTGACTCAGGCAAATTTTATATGTCCAAAAGACTCTTGGAAATTAAGCAGACATAAGGGGTACTGTGTGTGTGTGTGTGTGTGTATCACAGAATGAGGGGCACATGCTGCCAATTTAGTAATTAATTATCAACTAACAGAAGGTCACTACCTATACTGTCTGTGGCAGCCAGAGCCTCACCACACTGACAACAAGGTGCTGTGCCTCCCTGACAGAAAGTAACACAGATCGCCATTAATGGATAGACAAAAAAAACTCTGAATCTATGGTTATATGTGTGCTTCTTACAAATGGAGTAACAACAAATAGAAGAAATATATTTACAAATGAAAATGAACCTACATTTATTTACTTCACTAAAATTGTTTTTTTTTTCTTCTCATCAAAGACTTCTCTATTCATGCTACTCAACATCCCAAAAAGAATCAGCATAAGGCCACAAACTCAACAAAATTCCTTCTCCTGTTCATAAAACTCCTGTCCTGACTCCAAGTTCACACCCTAAATAAACAGGCAAGCCTGTGCTCTGCACCCTGAGGGGCAGTCTCCTAGGCTTTGTCCCTTTAGAGAGCCCATTTCCAAGGAGAGGCCGTCCATCTACCCAACTTTTCTCAAGGCCACATAGCTCCTCTCCAAAGACAACCATCCCCAGTGGTTCAGTTGATCCTGACGGCTGCGCCTACAGAGAAAGAAAGGAAGAGAGATGGGAGAGGAAGAGCTCCCAGGAGTCAGGATGCAAGGTGAAGCCAGCTGTTGATCAGCGGTCACTCAGCAGCTAGACCAGGCGACGCTCTCCTTCCGCAGGCTGTAGGCTGTGAGAATGTTCTGAGTGGCATTTAAGGATAGCTCCCGTGCAGCATGCCAGCTTCGGCAGGGCGTCCTATGGTAAGTCCCAAAAGGCAGAGGGAAAAGAATAACCAAGTGGAAGTGGGTCATTGTGCCATCTATCAGAGACAATGCATGTGAGAATGCTGCTACTAAATGAATGAAAAACTCTTTGTAAACTCAAAGTTTGTGGTTCTCTTTTTTTTTTTTTTTGAGACGGAGTCTCGCTCTGTCACCCAGGGTGGAGTGCAGTGGCGTGACCTCGGCTCACTGCAAGCTCCGCCTCCCGGGTTCACGCCATTCTCCTTCTTCAGCCTCTCCAAGTAGCTGGGACTACAGGCACCCGCCACCACGCCCGGCTAATTTTTTGTATTTTTAGTAGAGACGGAGTTTCACCGTGGTCTCGATCTCCTGACCTCGTGATCCGCCCGCCTCGGCCTCCCAAAGTGCTGGGGTTACACGCATGAGCCACTGCGCCCGGCCTAGTTTGTGGTTCTCAAACTTGAGCATGTATCTTTTTTTTGTTTTTTTTTTTTTTAATTAAAACACTGATTTACTTGGCCTTATTCTAGAAGTTGGATTCATTCGGTCTGGGGTAGAACCTGAAAATTTGCATTTCTAACATTGCATTTCCCAGAGGATCTGATACTGCGGGTCAGGGGCCACACTTGGAGAACTGCTTGCTAAAACACAGGATCCATGTCAGCTGAAGCTATAATGGGCAATCATGAGCCATGCCCAGACTGAGCAGTAAAAGGAAACAATATTACTATCTAAAACAAGCAAGAAAACAATAAAATATTTTAAAATAACAGAATATATAATGCTTGAGTTGCCATTAGCAAAGTGTTAGTGAGAGGTGACAGCATGCTGGCAGTCCTCACAGCCCTGGCTCGCTCTCGGCGCCTCCTCTGCCTGGGCTCCCACTTCGGCGGCACTCGAGGAGCCCTTCAGTCCACCGCTGCACTGTGGGAGCCCCTTTCTGGGCTGGTCAAGGCGGGGGCCGGCTCCCTCAGCTTGCAGGGAGGTGTGGAGGGAGAGGCGCGAGCGGCAACCGGGGCTGCGCGCGGCGCTTGCGGGCCAGCTGGAGTTCCGGGTGGGTGTGGGCTTGGCGGGCCCCGCACTTGGAGCAGCCAGCCAGCCCTGCCACCCCAGACAATGAGGGACTTAGCACCCAGGCCAGCGGCTGCGGAGGGTGTGCTGAGTCCCCCAGCAGTGCCAGCCCACCGGCGCTGCGCTCGATTTCTCACCGGACCTTAGCTGCCTTCCCGCGGGGCAGGGCTCGGGACCTGCAGCCCGCCATGCCTTTGCCTCCTACCCCCTCCATGGGCTCCTGTGCAGCCCGAGCCTCCCTGACGAGTGCCACCCTCTGCTCCACGGCACCCAGTCCCATCGACCACCCAAGGGCTGAGGAGTGCGAGCGTGCGGCACGGGACTGGCGGGCAGCTCCACCTGCAGCCCCGGTGCAGGATCCACTGGGTGAAGCCAGCTGGGCTCCTGAGTCTGGTGGAGATGTGGAGAACCTTTATGTCCAGCTCAGGGATTGTAAACACACCAATCAGCACCCTGTGTCTAGCTCAGGGTTTGTGGATGCACCAATCGACACTCTGTGTCTGGCTGCCCTGGTGGGGCCTTGGAGAACCTTTGTGTCAATACTGTGTATCTAACTGATCTGATGGGGACGTGGAGGACTTTTTTTTTTTTTTTTTTTTTTGAGACGGAGTCTCGCTCTGTCACCCAGGCTGGCGTGCAGTGGCGTGATCTCGGCTCACGGCAAGCTCCGCCTCCTGGGTTCATGCCATTCTCCTGCCTCAGCCTCTCTGAGTAGCTGGGACTACAGGCGCCCGCCACCACGCCCGGCTAATTTTTTGTATTTTTAGTAGAGACGGGGTTTCACTGTGGTCTCGATCTCCTGACCTCGTGATCTGCCCGCCTCGGCCTCCCAAAGTGCTGGGATTACAAGCGTGAGCCACCGCGCCCGGCCTACGTGGAGGACTTTTATGTCTAGCTCAGGGATGGTAAACGCACCAATCAGTGCCCTGTCAAAACAGACCACTGGGCTCTACCAATCAGCAGGACATGGGTGGGGCCAGATAAGAGAATAAAAGCAGGCTGCCCGAGCCAGCAGCGGCAACCTGGTCGGGTCCCCTTCCACACTGTGGAAGCTTTATTCTTTTGCTCTTTGCAATAAATCTTGCTACTGCTCACTCTTTGGGTCCACACTGCTTTTAAGAGCTGTAACACTCACTGCCAAGGTCTGCAGCTTCACTTCTGAGCCAGCGAGACCACGAACCCACCAGAAGGAAGAAACTCCGAACACATCCGAACATCAGAAGGAACAAACTCCAGACGCACCACCTTAAGAGCTGTAACACTCACCGCGAGGGTCCACGGCTTCATTCTCGAAGTTAGTGAGACCAAGAACCCACCAATTCCGGACACATTTGGATTACGTCCTCGAAGTCGGAAAAAGCAGAGGTTAACTAGACATTTTTGAACAAGCCCTGTCCTCTAACTCAGCAGAAAGGGAGACCAAGTCCATCATCCCCTCAGTAAACTATTGGCCCTGGAGCATTGGCTTTCCCTCTTCACAGATGAGGAGTTCCATTTTCTAACTCACACAGAGCAGGGAGAGGATAAGAGCTGAGGAAATGCCATCAGCCCTCAGCTGGTCACTGTCTCTACTAGTAGTGCCTCATATGGGTATAAGGCTTTATGGTTTTGAAGAGCTTTCCAGCGATCAAAACAATGTGACATGGGTGAAAGAACAGACAAATGGACCAACTGAACAGAATAGAGAGCCCAGAAAAAGACCCGCCCACATATAGTCAACTGAGCTTTGACAAAGGAGCAAAGGCAATACAGTGGAGAAAGGACAGTCTTTTCAATAAATGGTACTGGAACAACTGGACACCCGCATGCAGGAAAAAAATTAACTAGAATCTAAACCAAGACCTTACATCTCTTTCACAAAAATTACCTCAAAACAGATCAAAGACCTAAAGGTAAAAATGCAAAACTGTAACTGGTGACAGCCAGAAAGAAAAAAACAATAATTGAGTGACTACTAGTGCCAGCTATCGAGTTAAGTACTTTTAATAGCTTATTGCATTGATTCTAAACTCTGTACACAATGTATTATTCCCAAATTACAAGCGATGAATTTTTTTGCCAGTGATAAAGTATAATTTCTCTATGTTATTCCCTATAGAATCTGGAGCAGGAGCCTCACTCTCCTATCAAAAGGAGAAGAACCTGAAGAAAACACTTATCTTCCTTCTCTCTGCCTAGGGGCAGTGACCTTGAATTCAACCACCATCACCCCTTCCAGACACCAGAGGTGGGAGTCCCACAAGGCAGAAGGCGCCCCTGTGACCCATCCACTTCTCTTCTATGTTCTTTACCTCCTTGCTCAGGAAGCCATAAAGTTGAGCTGAGTAGAAGGTGAATTTCATTGCAAAGTTTACACAGACTCTGCTGACAGGTTCATGAAAACACTACTGAATATGTTACATACCACCAATGCTCACAGCACACCCAGTGTTGGAAGTGATACTTTTCCATTACCAGTAACCCTCCTTTTGTCCTAGGAGCTCACTGACAGCTAAAATCAGATGATATTTTTATATGGAACTTGCAATGTATTAAGTCCTTTTGCTCAGTGACCCAAAAAGGAACTAAACGGTACCCAGACTAGAAATCAATGTCAAATTATTCAAATAAATTCCACTTAAAGAATGGTGGCTTGGGAAGCGCTCAGCCAGAAAGAATTCTCCCAAGATTAGTTTACTGTGAAGTAGAAGGGAAGAACGTTTTAACTTTGGTTGGAAATCTGATGACATTACTTAGAAGGTGATGAAACATCCTCTAAGAAATGGTTCTGATCCACTGTAGGGCACCCCCCTCTCTCCTGCCACATTCCCCCATTTTACCCACCAAAGAGGTTCTTTGACAAGAGGCTAAGGAAACCAAGCAACATAAGATCTAATCGCAATTGAGTGCTGGAAATGTGTGGGGAGAAATCTGTAATTAAACTGAGCAATTAACTCCAGGAAGCTAACTGGGGCCAACTCTGACACTACTATAAAGGTATAAAATCTCCAGCATCTCATTTCTTTGTCCCTCTACCCAATTTCCTCTCAAATGTAAGCCTCTCTTTCTCTCTCCTCTCTTCTTCGTATTTAATAAAGCTGTTTGCAAGAAAGGAAAGAATCTTAGGTTAGTCATTTACTTTAGTATGCATTAAAGCCAGTGTGTCAACTCTCACAGGAATGAGAATTTCAAGCCATACTTCTAATTGTGGAATGGCTGTCATTGAATTCTTTTAAGGGTGTTTAATGGAACAACTAAATATAAGAAGAGGAGAGAAACTGCCCAAGTCTGCCTATGCCTAAAGTCAGCCTTAAGTTCAATCTTGAGGGTGAGAGCTTTCAGCTGCCACTCCCAATTAAAAGTGAATTCAGATTAATTCCTAGATGCTGAATGAGAGTTATAATTTATACTTTCAGGGATCTACTGGTTTTCTTTCTTTCTTTTTTTTTTTTTTTAGACAGAGTCTCGCTCTTGTTGCTCAGGCTGGAGTGCAATGGCGTGATCTTGGCTCACTGCAACCTCCGCCTCCTGGATTCAAGCTATTCTCCTGCCTCAGCCTCCCGAGTGGCTGGCATTACAGGCATGTGCCACCATGCCCAGCTAATTTTGTATTTTTAATAGAGACGGGGTTTCTCCATGCTGGTCAGGTTGGTCTCGAACTCCCAACCTCAGGTAATCCGCCTGCCTTGGCCTCCCAAAGTGCTGGGATTACAGGCGTGAGCCACCATGCCCGGCCGGTTTTTCTTTCTTTTTTACTTTTATTTTAGGTTGAGGGGTACGTGGGCAGGTTTGTTACATAGGTAAATGGGGGTTTGTTTACATATAGTTTGTCACTCAGGTACTAAGCCTAGTACCCAATAGTTATTTTTTTTTTCTGATCCTCTCCCTCCTCCCACCCTCCAGCCTCCAATAGGCCCCAGTGTCTGTTGTTCTCCTCTTTGTGTTCATGTGTTCTCATCATTTAGCTCCCACTTAGAAGTGAAAACAGGTGGTATTTGGTTTTCTGTTCCTGCATTAGTTTTCTAAGGATAACGCCTGCAGCTCCATCCATGTTCCTGCCAAAGACATGTTCTCATTCTTTTTTTATGGTTGCATAGTATTCCATAGTGTATATATACCATGTTTTCTTTATCCAATCGGCCATTGATGGGCATTAGGTTGGTTCCACATCTTTTCTGTTGTGAATAGTGCTGCAACAAACATTCGCATGCAAGTGTCTTTATGGTAGAATGATTTATATTCCTTTGGGTATATCCTGGATCTACTGGTTTCAATATCCGCCTCTTCTCCTCTAGGCCCAGAAAACAGGTCAATTTCTGATGGCTTTTAAGTGTCAGCCCTATAGGACCCATTCTCACTTGACACCAGGTATCTCCACTCCAGATGCCCTTCCCCCTATCGGGTTTTACTTGAAAAGCACAACATGAGTGGCTTGAGCCAAATGTGGCCATAGGTCCTTCGACAAATGTTGAGTGAGTGCGACCCTTGGAGCAGAAAGTTGACAGGGCTCTGACACATAGCTGGTCCCCCAGAGGCTCTCACTGCTCTCTTAGCTGAAAGAACTTCAAACCCTCCGACAGTGGAAAATTCAGTCTGTTCCAAGCAAGAGACACAAATGTGCTCTTAAAATTCATACTGGCATTTGGAACTGCCCAGGGTATTATAAATATAATCGTTCTGAAGTGTGAGTGTGTGTCAGGGAGAGAAAGAGATGGAGAGATGGAGAGAGAGAAAGAGAGAGAGAGTGTGTGTGTGTGTGTGTGTGTGTGTGTGTGTGATGACAGAAAGGAAAGTGAGAGCAGACCCAGGGCCAGCAAGTATCCATGCCAAGAACACAAGGCCAAGCACAGAGAAGAATGTCCACCAGATGCCCAGTGACTACATTCCGGATTTTCTACTGCTTCCTCCTCAGAGAAAAGGGGGGAAATAAATTAGAGAGAACACAAAGGGAGAGAGAGAGTGAGCAAGATGGGTGGGGATGGAGAGAGAAAGGAACAGGAAGTGGGAGCCTTACTAGACATAGAGCAAGAGGAGCAGACTGAGAGAGAGAGGCTGTCAGAATGAGGAACTACTGAGAGATCACAGGCTTCTCCACCAGTTACAAGTGATTAATATCTACATTTATTGTGTTTTGAAGCCATCAAGTTCTATGTCCAAATGACCCCACCCCTCCCATAATGTAGCACCAAGACTAATCCACCATCCACAGGGCATTCTGTTTCCTGCCAAACAGATGGGGCTTCTTGAGGTTGGTCTTACACAGCCTCTTCTAGGTCTTGGACACACGCCGGCCAGCCTCTGTGGCTGAGGAATAGAGTAAAGTTAAGTGAACTGACCCTACAGGTGGGCCCCTATGACCTTCATTGCTCTTGAACTAACTGAGCTGACCAGCCAGCCTGAAGCAACATGGCCCCAGGGCAGGGGCTCTTAACCTTTTATGCACCAGGCTTCCTTTGGCAGGCTGGTAAAGCCACAGACACCCCTCTCAGAATAATGTTATTAGGCATAAAATGAAATACATAAAGCTACAAAGGAAATCAGTTACAATATCAAATATTTTAAAGATTACAAATATAGTAATATTTCTACTCTTTTATCAGTGCTTTAAATAATAGGATCTGGTGAGGGGTCAAATAACAACCATCATTTCAAAGACTGATGGGAGAAACAGTGTTTCCATTGTCTACAACAACTACCAGGTGATATGAAAACATCTGTTATTTCTGTGGCAAGAGCCATAGGTGCTGCTAATACCACTGCAGTTTCTTGCTTACATTCTTAATAGAAACAAAAAGCTAGATTTCATTGAGAGGTTAGATAAAACAAAGATGCAATTTTTCCCCATCCAAATTTATGAACCAGAACAAAGGCAATAAAAGGAAGGGAGTTGCAACAACAGTAATCGTAATGACAAAGCAACATCTGCTACAAGAACAGCAGCAAAAAATGGCTGCCATCTCTGCTCTGTATCAGGCCCTGGGTTAAATGCGTCTACTCATCTTTCTCTTTCATTCTGAGGAAGGCATAATTTTGCCCACTTTACAGATGAGGAAACTGAGTCTTCAGGACGTTAGGGAACTTGTCTAGGACCATAGCCAATAAGTAGCTGTGCCAAGAATGGAAGTCAAGGCTGTCTGACACTGAAGTCCACATTCACTGTGCACTGTGTCTTCAAAAAGAGATAGGGTGTGTGTGTGTGTGTGTGTGTGTGTGTGTGTGTGTGTGTGTGTGTGTGAGAGAGAGAGAAAGAGAGAGAGAGAGCTGTTTCCTTTTTCTCATTCATGCCAGAAGAATTGGACTGGTTTAAACATCTATACTTTCACCCATCTTGACTATCCATTTCCATCTTATTAATGTTTGCTCTTTTCAGTTCAAAGACCCTTATGCTTCATTTATTCAATATATGTTGGGTACTGGCTATGTTTACTGACACCAAAAATTTGAAGATAAATATGTTCTCTGACTTTCAGGAAGCTTATAACTTATTGGAGAAAACAGATATGCAAACAGATAAATTATAATATGCAGCAATTAGAATTCAAAGTAATTTGAACAATAAGGAGAATTTATTGACTCATATAACTGAAAAGTCCAGAAGTAGACAGGCTTCAGGCACTGTTTGATTAGGGCTTTATCAGTAGTGTGCTAAGAAGTATGTCACAACTAACTGACTTTCCAGAGAAAAAAGAGCCATGAGTTTGTCTATTTCCATGGTGTAAATACTCCCACCACGACCTATTTCAAGCTACCAACATGAAGTCACTGAAGATAGAATTGGGAAGAGATGTGCGCCGTCACCCCTTGCCTGATGCAGGCTAGCTCCAGCATGCTATGACCATTCTCATTTCTTCACAATTCTCTCAGTTTTTCCATCCTCTGTATGCTGGTT
Source organism: Symphalangus syndactylus (assembly GCF_028878055.3). Lineage (NCBI taxonomy): Eukaryota > Metazoa > Chordata > Mammalia > Primates > Hylobatidae > Symphalangus > Symphalangus syndactylus. The sequence continues at coordinate 88,487,785 of NC_072435.2, forward strand.
TTGTCCTGATGATGCAACCAGCAGCTGGGAGTGTATACCTTCCTTCTAGTGTCTAGCAAGCTTCTTTTCTAATCACCAAAAAAATTCCTGAGCTCTTCTGAAAGAATTGCTGTATCCAAGGAATATCACCCAGCTGGCTTAGCCTTGGGTGGCATATTAAAATAAGTAATAGCTACCTTCTCTCAAGGCTCTTCATTTCACCTACCAAGTACTCCTTGTTGGACAAAGCTATGGTCTGAATGTTCTTGTCCCTTCAAAATTCATATGTTGGAACCTAATACTCAATGTGATGGTATTAAGAGGTGGTGGGGTCTTTCGGGAAGTGATTAAGTCATGAGGGCTCCACCCTTATGAATGAGATTACTGCCCTCACAAAAGAGGTTGAAGGGAGTGTCCTTGCCCCTTCCCATGTGAGGTCATAGCAAGCGTGCCGTATGAGGAATGAGCCCTTACTAGGTGCCTTGATTTTGGACTTCCCAGTCTCCAGAACTGTAAGCAATAAATGTCTATTGTTTATGAATTACCCAGCCTAAGGTATTTGGGTATAGCTGTCTGAATGGACTAAGACAGGCAGAATTAGCACCAAAAACCTATCCTCTAGAAGGTGGAATTATCAGCAAGAAAAGAAAATGATATTCATGTTTACCCATTTTAGGGCCTGTGTCAACCAGATGTTCCCTTCAGAACTGAGACCCTCATTTTCCCACTCTGGAAGTATTGATTGCTGATGGCTCACAGCTGAGTTCCTCCCAAAGCATTGCTCTGATCAAAAGGAGCTGCCAGACTCGAGGATATTGTCCCCCTTGAGAGGACACTGCCTTTAATGGCTGATCAATGAGTGAGTATAAAAGCCTGAGGTCACCTCAACTCAGGCATGTCTGAAGGATCATCCTAGCTCCAGTGCTTCCAAAGGGGAATCAGATAAAGCCTCTGTTGAAATCACATACTGGGTCAATTTCTCCCTCTGTGCCATCATCCTTCCCTCTCTTGCCTACATCATTCCTATGTGCTCTCCCCACTAAACCTCCTGCATGCAATCTCGGTGTCTGTTTCCATAAAACTGAATATTCAATGCCTATCTCTAAACAAGTCACCAGATGTTCTAGACAAATCAGGGCCCATCCTGGAGCTGGGAGTGGAATCAGTCCCACCCACATCCCATGGCTGCCCCATGGTGGGAGAGGGTTGGGATGTATCTTGAGAAATAACTGCACTGTCTGCTACATAATAAGGCATACTAGGTGATATAAAAGATGTATGAACAATATCACAGTCCAATGGCTGAGGCATTATAGGCATAGAGAAAGAAAAAAGCAGGCCCTGACATCCAGAAATAGTCACCGGTAGATCTCAATATTATTACAAGCTGATCTGACACTCACAGCCAGGCCATTGTTCCCCTATTGGACATAGACAATCTCACAGAACACCAACCTCAGACAAGCTTATTCTAAACCATGATAAAATGAACAAAACAAGGTCACTACATAATTTTGTCCATGCACAAAAACAAGGTCACTCTGCCCCCTGTAATGTACTCAATCATAGAATTGCCTGGATTTCTGATGGTATCCGACCTAGAGCAAATCCTTAATTTCTTAAGCCCTCCACAAATCACCCAACCAAAGTCCAAATCTTCTAGTAGTTTCTTTCTAACACAGTTGCTAAGATAGTGTCCTTAAAGTATGTTCTCCCTTAATCAATGAGTAATAAGCCCAGCTTGTTTAATTATCAGTGTGTTCCTGGTGGTCTTTGGCTGGAGGGCATTGGTAGCCTTTAATCTGTTTGTATGGTGAATAAGTGGGTGTGTAAATGGCTATGCTCCCCCTCTTTCAAGAAAGGCTTAACAGAAGACCTTTGAGCTGGTTCTTAAAGGAAGATTGAGCTTTTCCAAGCAAAGCAGGGTCAGAGAGAAGTCATTCCAAGCAAAGGAAGAAAGATGTGCAAAGGTTGGCATCACTGAAATGAAGGATGAAGAGTCCATATGGGTGGGGAGTTGGGTGGGCTGGAAGGGTGCTAGGACCAAATGTGGAGATCCTTGTAAGTCACAACTAATCCTTCAGGCAAAGAGGACAGGGAAACAGGAGAGAGAGAGAGAGAGCTCGAAATTTGAAATCTCATTGCAGGGAGTATTCCTGGAGTAGCCAAAACTATTTTTCCTCCAACCCTTTCTTTCTTTTTTGGAGAGAAGGAGAAGACATTTGCTTTGGTTAAAGCAAAATTGCATATTTTGAGTTTTCTCAGTTTTCCCAACCTGACATTTAAGCCACACACCTAACAACACTGAGCCCTTAATTCCCTGGATATTGTGAATGCTTTGAAGACATCATGGCCTTCTCTCAAAGGTTTGATAACTTGCACTTCACTATATAATTCCTCTTGCTTGTCAGAAGTGCAGTTCAGCTGGTCACCTGCTCTGTTATTTATAATTAAATAACTTACCATACATTCTTTAAAAGAGACTTCCAGATGCCCTGATAGAAAATGCCAATGTCTTCCCGCTTCCTTGTGTGTGTCCACCTTTGACTCTCCATTCGTGGCACCCCCAAGATGACATTCTTCCTCTAGGGGTCTTATCTCTAGGACCTCCCAGGCAGTACGATTTCTGCAGTCCCTCCGTCTGTGTTTAAGTCTTGCTTGTGCTCCACAAAATCTTTCTGCCTTAACAGCCCTACGGCTGCATGGCCTCCTCTTCTGTTCTCTTCTGTCTGTCTTGCCCTGCCCTGCCACTGAGCACTCAGATTTTACAACATCTTGCCTTGCCAACTGGTTTTGTGAGTATCACATAAGTATTTGTTAATTATAGATCTTTTACAAGTAACATATACCTGACATAGCTGAGGGAGACTGAGATGTCCCCACTCCTACAAATCCATGTTAGTGCTGCCCTAGACTACCCTTAGAAAGAATTTTGTGTATATTTGTGAAATCCATGTTTTCTCCTTTTACTCTGTCTATATATATCTCAATAACCTATGTATTACTTTGTGCTTTTAAACATAAAATAATCATAGTGTTGTATCATTTTATTCTATGCTTTTTACACTCACAATTATGTTTTAAGATTAAGTTTTGTTAATATATGCAAAGCTTTTAGAACAGTGCCAGTAAACACCATATAAGTATTAGCTGCTATTATTTTCAGTATTATTATTATTGTTATTTTGAGGCAGCATCTCATTCTGTCACCCAGGCTGAGTGCAGTGGCATGATCACAGCTTACTACAGCCTCAACCTCCCGGGGTCAAGTGACCTTCCAACCTCAGCTTCCTGAGTAGCTGGGACTAACTACAGGCATGCACCCCATGCCCAGCTAATTTTTGTATTTTTGGTAGAGATGGGATCTCACCATGTTGCACAGGCTGGTCTGAAACTCCTGGGCTCAAGCAATCTGCTTGCTTCAGCCTCCCAAACTGCTGGGATTACAGGTGTGAGCCACCACACCAAGCCTATTATTTTCAATATTATTAATAAATGGATTTACATCATTCCTTGTAATTATAGTAAGCTAACGTTGATCATACGACATTTTATTTATCCCATTCCTCTCTTGATGTGTTGGGACTTAGAAAACGACACCCCAAAGTGAAGGCCTCTGAAACAAAGTCTCTCTCTGACCTTCTCCTGCCCTCCTGTCTCTTGCCCCTCATTCTTCCCTAAGGCAAGCCATAGAAAACTATAATTCCTCTTACCCAACGCAGATCATAGAAACCAAAACAGATTTTACACGAAGCCAGTCATAAAACCTAAAAATATTACTGTAATCTTCCCCTGCCTTTCTGTGTAAGAGCTGGCTGTAAAGAAATTAAGACCCTCATCCCAGAGGGTTCCTATTCCATACCTGGGAGAAAGAAATGCTGCACGGAGAGGCCAAGAAGAAGCTGAGCTGACAGGGCTTGGTAGGTTTCCCGACTCAGTCTATTTCCATTAGATTATTCCTGTTTCCCCCAATCGTAGTTCTACATGGCTCTACATTCTTCATTGAACCTAAGCATAAAAAAAGGGATCAATTTTTTCCTGGATCTTTGGTTTCCATTCTGAAGGCTCTCATGTCTCATAAAACTGTGATCAAATAAATGTGTTATGCTTTTCTCTTGTTAGCTTGTCTTTGTTATAGGGGTGTCAGCCATGACCCTTACGACAGGGAGGAAAGGGATCACCTTCTTTCTGCCCCTAAGGTACATATTTAGGTTGTTTCCAATTTTTCACAATTAATTATAAGCAGTATCCCAAAGAATATCCTTAAATATGCCATGTTCATATGTTCAAGAGTTGGTATTTGCTTAAAAGTGGACTTACTGGGCTGTAAGGAGAATGTATTTTAGGTTTTGCTAGCTATTGTCAAATTGTTTCCTAAAATGTCTGTACCCTCAGCAGTGTATGAGAATTCTTATTTTTCTGTCTTTGCAAACCATCATTGATTTTTTCAAAAGTTTGTGAGTACAAAGTAATAATCTTGTTTTAACTTGCATTGTTCTTTTCATTAATACATGAGATTTGTACATTTTTTCTCTCCATTTATTGGCCATTATGCACTGGGCCTTAACCTTTTCTGGGGTCTTAGACACCTTTGAGAATTTACTTCGGAAAAATACACATATATATATATAAATATACACATATACACTTTATAAACACATTGAGAGGCTTCACAGAGTCCCTGAAGACCCATCCACAAATGGGTCTTCAGAGCAGAGACTCTCAAGCTTTTAGTAGATATGAGAACCTTCTGGGAAGTTTTGAAAAATGCAGATTCCTAGGACCCATCTTTGAGGATCCTGACTCAGAGGGCCCCAGCTAGGAACTGAAGGGCTGGTGCAGGTAATAAAAAAAAAGAAAGAAAGAAAGGAAGGAAGGAAGGAAGGAAGGAAGGAAGGAAGGAAGGAAGGAAGGGGGGGAGGGACAGCCAGCCAAGACTATACTTTCAGGGGCCATTTCTGTAGTTCGTTAAGAAAGACAATCTTGAGTTTCTGGATTCCCAGTAAGAACTCCTATTTCTGCTTTCCAAAACTTTCCCTTCTCCCACAGCTATGAAGCAAAGGATAAAGTCACCAAGTTTAATGTACTAAAGCTGTAACTTGCCTTTAAATTGATGCTGTAGCTACTTTTAAATCCATGGTTACTTCTGCACATATACCTTGTGCCTCTCTCCTCCTTAGCTGGAAAGGTCAGTGAGGGAATGAATAAATAGGGTGACCTGTGAGACAAAGAAAAACACAAGGAAAGGAAAAAAATTTAGGAAATTCGAAGCTATTCAGAAAATGCTACATAAAAAGCATCATCCTACTAAATATGAACAGCTTGTGTTTGGAATGGTTTGTGTTTCTAATTTTATTACACGAGCAAGCTCATTTTTTTTTTCTCTGCCAGATACTTCAAAGATTCTCTTGCAAAAAGAAAAAGAAGGAAATAAATTTATTTTCCTCTTGGATCCAAATTCACATAAATAATTCTGTTGTAAGATGAAGAAAATTGATTGCTTCAATGGCAAATAAGATATTTAAAAAAAAAGATTTTTTTTAATTTAAAAATTTAGTACTAAGGAAATCATGTACCAGGGAATTCTTGAAACATTTTGAGAGAGGTTGAGAATCCCGGTATGATGAGATGATGATGTTACTCATGCACATTTTCCCCTGCTTTCTTTTTCAAGCCTGCAATTGTCAAGACAGAGTTAATCCTTATTTTTGATTCAGTCACATGCAAATGCGTTCTTCTCTGAGTTGGTTAGTGGCCAGTATCCTCTTGAACCTTTGGTGGAATTCAGGTCCATGAATGATGCCAGGAACAAGAATTAGGATCTGATTCTAGGACTTTAGGATGACTCACTCGGTACCTTTGTCCAGCAACAATAGAAAAATGACTTGGTTGCTCTATCCGTGAAACTAGGGCAGTGATGCTGGCTGCCTGCCTCACACAGGGTTGAGGGGAAACCAGGCTTACAAAATGACAGAGGTCTCCGGAGCATGGGCATCACATGGGAGGAGGTGGGGGTATCTTCACAGAGCCGGAAGACAACAGAGGGGGCAACCTGACACAGAACCAAAGGAGGTCCTTAAACCCTGCCATGCCAGCCTGGGTGGAGGGTATTCTGTATACACTGGAGAAAATGGAATGAAATGAACTTACATCTTTTGTCTTTCTGGAGACCATCTTTTTACTTTCACAGGTTACTCATGGATTAAGAAGAAAAATGGTGGCCATGACATTTTCTAACATTTTCTGGTATCCATTATCTTGTTCACTTGGTCATACAGTGCTTCTTAGACTCTAGATTTTCAGATTCTAAACAGTATGTTCATAAAAAGCAGGAATTAAAATTGACGTATAGATATACGTAGACATGTGTGTGGTGGGTAAGGTGCCTGGCACTCAATATAAATACTGGATATAATAAATGAGTGAATTCCTACACACAGAGAAACACAACACACACAAACACAAATAAGTCAGCATTTTTCCAGGACGCAAGCCACAAGGAAGAAGAATTGGGGAGCGGGAGACTTCTGCTGCCAACCTCATTCCTGCCTGTATTATTTAGGATATAAATACTATTGCAGTAAAGGAGACTGAGTGACCATAACTTAAACAAAATAGAAGTTTATTTTTCTCTCATATAACATGGCTGCTCTGTAGTATCACAACCCCAAGTTCCTTCCACCTTTCTTAGAGTATTATCCCCATCTGCATGGTCCACATAGCTCACCACAGCATCTGCATCCCAGCTGATAGAATAAGGAAAGGAAGGAGAGTATATCTTCCCTTTCAAAAAGGCTATATCTTTCCTCTTCACAGGTCTGGGGCCAGAACATAGTCACATGACCACATCTAGCTGCAAGGGAGGCTGGGAAATGTAGTCTTTATTCTGAGTAGCTGTAGATCCAGTTGAAAAATAAGCATTGTCTTAAAAATAAATAAATAAATAAATATTGGGGGAAGTAACTGTCCCTATCACACTGAAAAAATAAAAGCACAAAGATGTAGGTTTCCCAGAATCACTAGAAAAATTCCCAGTAAACCTAGGACCAGTACTAGGCTGGGTGCAGTGGCTTGCACCTGTAATCCCAGCTACTTGGGTGGCTGAGGCAGAAGGATGGCTTGAGGTCAGGAGTTTGAGACTAGCCCAGTCAACATAGTGAGACTCTCATCTCTAAAATATAAATTAGCCAGGCATGGTGGCACACATAGAACAAGATCCTATCTCTAAAAAGGAAGTAGTTAATATTTAGCTGGTCTCACAAGCATGTCAATCTACTAAGCAGATGTTCACTCCAGAGAAAGACAGTTCTCAACTTCTTACATTTGCCTTTTAAACAATTTACACTTTCATCTATTAATCTCTGATAAATTTAAGCTTCATTTCCCATACCAAATTTGGGTTTTCGTACTGCAGGTAGAATTTTATGCTTTCTGACCTCTAGGAGAATAAATGCCCAACATGATCACGACACATACAAGGCTAGAAGAGGAATACATTTGGTGTGAAATCAGAGATCTGCCTGCATTCAGCTTGGGAAATAAGAATAAAAAGCCAAGGAGCCTGTCCAGAATAGGTAAGGTTACGAATGATCAGACAACCTAATAGTGATAATTAACATAACCATAACATAGTTAAAATCTATGGAGGACTTACTTCGCATCAAATGCTTTGCCCACATCATTTTGTTTAGAATTTTCTTTTAATGTTGGAGGGTGTATTAGTCTATTTGCATGCTGCTGATAAAGACATATCCAAGACTGGGCAATTTACAAAAGAAAGAGATTTATTGGATTTACAGTTCCATGTGGCTGGGGAGGCCTCACAGTCATGGTGGAAAGTGAAAGGCACATCTCACAAGGTGGCAGACAACAGAAGAGAGCTTGTGCTGAGAAACTCCTGTTTTAAAAACCATCAGCTCTTGTGAGACCCCTTCACTATCACGAGAATAGCACCAGAAAGACCGCCCCCATGATTCAACCATCTCCCACCGGGTCCCTCCCACAACATATGGGAATTATAGGAGCTACTAGATGAGATTTGGGTGGGGACACAGAGCCAAACCATATCAGAGGGCTATCCTGTTATTAACCCTATTTATAGTCAAGGAAATGGGCTTAGAAAAAAGTCGAGGAACTTGCCCAAGATCACACAAATACCAATTGACAGAGCCTGGACCTTAACTCAAGAATCTAACTCTACTGTTGGTACCTGAAATCACTGATCACTGTGGAGTCTCAATTAAAGAAAAAGACAGGCTGGTGGGAGCAGGGAAAAGCAACAAAAAAAGGCAAATATGCTATAAGTCTGCCTTTCTTCATGGTCCAGGACATACAGCCCTCCTGCGCAAATAACTCATAATCTTCCTGTGTCCAGCTATCACCAGACCCTCGGCTAATACAAAAAATGCAAGTTAGCTCCCTGCAACCTTGGCATTAGCAGTACTGCACGTAGCACTCTGCAGCCCAAAACCATCCTATAAAATCTCCAGCAAGCCTTTGTCTCCTGGCAGTCAGCTTCTCTTCTGCTGATTTGCCCGTTGCTTTCTTGCAATGTATTTTCATACTTTGTCTAATAAATCTACCTTTCTTTAACTACAACTGTCTTGGTAAATTCTTTTACCTCCACGTGACTGGCCCAGGTAATCATCGCTCCCCAGCAATAATCTCTACCACCATGCTGATGGCAAGGAGGATGGTGAGAAATGTCCCACGCATCCTTCCCGCCCACCATCACATGGATAGGTATCAATCTTGTTGTTCATCCTATCTGGGAGTATTGAGTGGGGTGGCCTAAAAAAGAATATAAACGTTCCAACCATCAGTATTTACGAAGTGATCTCAGAAATTTACTTAAATCTCCACATAACCTTTGTACAACAAAAAAATCCAGAAAAAACTTGAAACATATTAAAAAGAGACTTCAAACTTTGGTGAAAATGTTTTATAATTACTAAAGTTTACAAAATCTACACTATCCCAGATGGTCATATCTACAAACTACTCTTTTATGGCACTTACTGCTATTGGAATTCATCACGTAATAATTTGTGTAAGTTTACCTTGCCAGTGGAGAGAAGACTCTAAGAAGGTATCTTTATTCCTAAACTGGGAACAGAATGGGTGTCCAATAATTGTTTACTGAATGAATCAATGTTTTTCTTTCAACATATCTTTTTAGAATTATTTGCTGCTTATTAGAAATAGTTAATATAAATAATTATATTATTAGATGTTGCTGTGCTTCAAAATTTGATACTAAGAACTTGCACTATAAAAAGTTTTGCTTAATCCGTGTTAACTTATCATAGGAATTTAATATCCCACTGACTTGTATGTGTCTGTGTTCCCTGTGGGATTTCATTTCTATTAATAAGTTTGTTTACTGGACTACTTTTTGCCCCCAACATTTCGTGTGGTTGGTTTTAAATTTGACACCACTGGATATGAAAGAGTCAAGTCATTAAGAACTCAAACTGCTTTAGAACATAGTTATTACGCTCCAAGTGGAATGACCCCTGGATCCGTCTGACTTTAATAAATCCATTCTTGAAAAGAAATCCCTTCTCCCTGAGATATATAATTAATGTAACATGAAGTCTAAAAATAAATTTCTCCCCAGAAATTCCAGGTGAAAAATTCAGGACGCTTTTTACCCTAGAATTTTGATTCTTCGTCACATAGGCAGACAGGATGCTTACTAAGTATGCACAAATGCTTAACAGACCCAAGGGACTTTGACTTCCTTAAGGTTTTCTAAATGGTTGCTCTCTCAAATGCATGTTCATGTTACTGTTTCCTTTTGTGAGCAAGCCCTCCCTCCACATCTCCCTCTCAATCCAGCCTTTCAGCTGCAGGATTGTAAAGAACTGCGGCTTCCCCAATGTGAGAATTGGCCAAGAGTTTAAATACCCCACTACCTTCTATAGGAGGCGGGAGCCATTCATCTCAAAAGGAGAACAGCGCCCGTGTCTTTGTGAGTTTGCATCAAGGGCTCCTCACTGAACAGAATGTTTGCTAGACAAGGCCATGCAGATTGGTTAGCTAGTTTTTTTCCATGAAGATTTCCCCCCACCCCAACTTTTTATTTTGAAAATTTTCAAGCCTACAGAAAAGTTGAAAGCACAGTTCAATGAACACCCATAAACCTTTCACAAAGATTAATCAGTTGTTAACATTTGTCATGTCCCAAAGAACATTTTCTACCTCTTTACATATCTGTATTTGTGTGTTTATAAATATAGAAACAGGGTCTTGCTACATTGCCCAGGCTGGAGTGTAGTGGCAATTCAGAGCCCCAAGCATGGCTCACTACAGTCCCAAACTCCTGAGCTCAAAAGATCCATGATCTTCACCCTCCTGTGGAGCTAAGACTACAGGCATGTGCCACACACCCAGCGTGTGTGTGTCTGTGTATGTGTTATTGAACCATTTGAAAGTAAGTTGCAGAAATCGTGACGCTATACCCTGAAATACTTACTCTTATTTGTCCTAAAAAAAAAAGGATATTTTCCTACATAGTTATAATATCATTGTCATACCCAAGAAACTTTCCTTTGATTCAATAACAGTATCTAATATACAGTCCATAATCACATTTCCCAGTTGTTCTATAATGTATTTTACAGTCGGGTTTTTTTTAGGGGAGTGCCTATCTGTATTCATTCAAGGTTCATGCATTGCATTTAGTTATCATGTACATTTAGTCTCTTTTAATCTAATTCTACCTACCTCCAGCCCTGCCTTTTTGGGTTTGCTCTTTCAAGTTTTTTGAAGAGTTTAGGGCAGTTGTCTTGCAGAATGTGCCCTAATCTGGTTTTATCTGATTGTTGCCTTGTGATTCAATTCTGCTTAAGCAATTTTGGCAAGAATGATACAATGAGATGCTGTTCCCATGAACTTTGAATAAACTCAAGGACAAGGATTTTGCCAAGCCTGAGTGATCAGATTCAAAGAGGTTTAAAAAAAAAGCATTTTTGAACATGAGAATTTGGTAAGTATATGCCTCTTCATAGCAGGGTGAGATGTCCCAAGCAAAATGAAAAAATGGAGCATCTAAGATTAGCGTCCAAGATTATTCATAACTTGTACATGTTTGAAAGAGGCCCTTGTTATGTCAAATCTAGCAACCTTTGTTGAATCATCAGGACTGAGATTTGGGCAGGGTCAACCTCTGCTGTTGTAAAGTGGATAATTACTAAGTTGGTGCAATTTCAGGAATGCGGAGGCCACTCTTCCCCACTCAGCTACACTGCCTCTATTATGGGAGCGGTGACACCCATCTGCTATTATTAAAGATCAGAGCTGCTCTCTAATGACTATCTACTATATGTCAGGCCTTGTGCTTAGTGGTTTATTAATCTGTTCCTTACAAAAACCTCATGAGGTAAACATTATTATTCCCATTTCCTAGGTGGGAAAGTGAGGCTTAACAATGTAACTCCCCCAAGGACCCAAGCAGCTAATTTAAGATGTGAACCAAAATCTCCCTCCATAACTAAAGTTCCATAATTCCATGTTCCATGTGATGCTCCTCTATTCCCCAGTCCCAGTCTTACCTCATTCCCTAAATGGCTTTTCCTTCTCTCTCTAGAGCATACATTACACTGGACATCTGATTACCCCATTTTATGTCAATAGATCCTTCTACAAATGCTAACCATTATTGTTTGTGCCAGGTCTAGTTTGTGCCAGGCAGCTTGCTGAATGCTCTAGACACCCAAACTCATTTACTCTTCCCAAGAACCCCAGAAGGAAGGTGTGCATCAGTAATGTCCTGTGACCACTCTGATAGCAGATGGCAGAAAGAGAATCTGAACCAGATCTGACTTCAAGCCTGAGTTCCTAACAAAGGTAGGAAAAACAAGGCAACTCCGGATGATACAGTAGCCAGACGCTTGCTAGTAAAGGCCAGAACACTGACTCACTAAGCTCTGAACTCCTCTGCCCCCATGCTGCCAGGGGCACAACCCCAACAGACTGCCCAGCACACTGCCCTAATGGGCCATTGACTCACCTATTCCAACGAGCAAATCACTACACAAAACTCCTTCCCCACAGAAAGGTGTTGGTCCTCCGGCATTCAGAAAGAACCAGGAGCCAACATACCACTCACAGGAAGAAAACGCACACACTGTCTCTATTCATTATCCTCCTACACAAACTCCTTCAAATGATTGAGTTTAATAAAAGAAGATGTTTCCCTGCAGCTGTAGAAAGGAAATGTTCTAAAGTAAAAATCAGAACACAGTCTGACTAGGATCACTATGCCCATAGCAAGGATGTCCTCAAGGGGGGAAAATGAGCTTAGCCAAGTGCATCCAGCCTGTTCCTCTGGCCCGTCTAATGAGCAGGACCTGCAGAAGGTGAGGAAGGTTATGGTCGCACCCGTAAACACCTCTTGGAGGCACCTGCCTTATCCATGCCCCATTCTTTCACAACTGCACCCCACTCCCGACCCCACTTCCCTGACAAAGCTGACAGCACCAACAGTAGACGCCTGTTAGGGTATCTTTCCTAGATTCTCTCCTAGAGACTGGAATTTAGGAACTCCTGCTCTTGAAGGTTCTTGAACTTAGAGCAGTAGAAAGGCCAGGAGGAAAAGCCAGTCTTGGGTGAGCAGAATAAAGCAGCCTTAGTGAGAGATGAGATGAGAGATAGACACGAGCCTAGGTAGACCCCTCACAGCCCCGTCTCAACACCGCCCAGTGAGTCTACTACACATGCCTAGTACATTTGTCTCCCCATTTCCAAAATGAACATTCTCCTCTCTTGAAACCCCAGCCCACCCATGCCCGCCCTACCCTTCCTTTGAGTCCTGAATTGTATTCCTTATTGCCTTCGTCGGGAATCCTCTGTCATAATTATGCCCCCTCGTGGATTATTCCCATGAACATAGAGTAATACTGCCCATCTTTAAAAAAAAAAAACCTCCAGCTGGGCACCATGGCTCATGCCTGTAATCCCAGCACTTTGGGAGGCAGAAGCAGGTGGATCACTTAAGGCCAGGAGTTAGAGACCAGCCTGGCCAACATGGTGAAACCCCATCTCTACTAAAAATACAAAAATTAGCTGGGTGTGGTGGCACAAGCCTGTAATCCCAGCTACTCAGTAGGCTGAGGCAGGAGAATCACTTGAACCCAAGAGGTGGAGGTTGCAGTGAGCCAAAATCGTGCCACTGCACTCCAGCCTGGGTGACAGAGACAGACTCCATCTTAAAACAAACAAATAAAAATACACACAAACAACCTCCCTTTTCCACACATTTTCTTCTAGCCCCCACTTCATTTTCTGCTCCTCTTCAAAGCAAAGAGTTGTCTCTATTTACCACCTCCACATTTTAAAAAATTTTCTATTCTCTCCTCAGTCCACTTTAGCCAAGCTTCTTTCCCAATCACCTTGTTGAAGTCAAAATTAAAATATAGAGACAAATCTCTACAAGTAATGTTTCTTTGGCAAGAAAGGATTCCAATGTGGGGTGTACACACAGTCCAGGTGGTTTTCGATATGTCCAAAGAACAAATAAAAGGTTGGGGATTTTATAAAAAAGAGAGGATCGTTACGTGTGGTCCTGAAGGAAAGTTCATTGCGATTGGCAAAGATTTGGGGAGCTGGCAAGCTCCAATTGGTGGGCGAGGGTGGTGGGCAAAGTTAGTCCTAGAATTGCAGCAAGTTATCTTAGCAGCTATAGATGAAACTGGTTTCAGGTTACAACCAGCAGTTTCAGCTGCTGGACTTACAGAAAGTAACATTTCTAGAGCAATGTGAGGCATCCTGAGTGCTTTTTCTCCAGGCCCCTTGACTATGTTTTAGTTGAGTATGACAAGAATGACCCAATTCATATGATCAACTTTCACCACCCCATGAAGACTGGTCTCATTAAGGTTACTAATGGCTTTGATGTTTGCCTAATCTAAGGATCACACGCTAGTCTTTTCTCACTTGGATGGCCTGCAGCATTTGACAAAATGATCATTGTCTCCCATGCAAGATTTGCATGACACTCCCTTCTCCTGGGCTTCCTTCTCCTTTTCTGCCTCCTTTTCCATCGCCTTTACTGTGTCCATCTTCTCTTGTTCTCCAAATATTGAGGGAAGGGAGAGTGAGGCAGGAAAGGAAGGAAAACAAACACAATGTTGCATCCCTGAGCTGGCTTTCTCTCGGGATCATGCATGGCCAGTTACTCCATGTCCCAGGACCTTTGTCCAAGAGACCACAAGAATGACCGCATCTGAGCACTGGCTGTCCAAGGAGAAGAAAAGGGAGGAATTTATCCATCAGCTCCCATTCCCCAATGGTCAAAAGTTTACTCCACAGGATGTTAACTCCTCCTCACTTTCCAGTCACTTCTACAGAGGCATTGAGCACGTTTCTGTCATCAATAAGAAATGCCCGAGATGGAAAGTGACACCCACAAAAGGCCAGTGGAAGCAACACAGAGCCAGCCACAGAGGCAGAACAAATCTGCAAGGCCCCTGAGGCATGTGAGCCTGAGAGCACCTGGAGTAGCTCATGACAGGCGTCGGACACCCCAGGCCTCTGTGCACAACGCCAGACTTGCCAACTTCACATTTCCTCATGAATGTCTAAATAGGTATGTGAAGCTGAACGTGGCCAAAAGAGAACTTTTCTTCCTCTATTCCCCAACTTGCTCTTCCTATATCTTCCCTATCTTGGTCAGTAACATCTTAATCCAGCTAGTTGCCAAGCTAAAAAGTGAAGGGTTACCATAGACCCCTCTTGCCTCCTCACCCCACTCATCTATCAGTATGTCCTGTTGGCTCCAGCTACAAAATGTATCCCAAATCCATCCACCTCTCCTGTCTATACTACAACCAACCTAATCCTGCCCATCACCATATCTCAGATAGATTCTGCTTTTCTTAACTGGTCTGCCTGCTCTTCGTCCCTCCAAAACACAGTCTCCACACAGTTGCAACCAGAGATTCTTTTTTTTTTTGCAACATCTCATTATTTAAAAATTTCAAGCATATACAAAAGTAAAAAGAACAGTAAATCAAAACCCTGACTACCCACCATTAACAAGTATCCAATCATGGCCAATGTCATTCATCTCTATCTCTAATTTTGAGGTAAATCTCAAATATTACACCATTTGGTCTATAAATGATCTGATCTTGCATACGTTTGCATCTCTTAAAGATAGGAACTTTAAAAATAACCACATCTAAGAAAAAAATCAATAAAAATTCCAATTTAAAAAACACAAAGTGTTTTTTTGTTTGTTTGTTTGTTTTGTTTTGACAGGATCTCATTCTATTGCCCAGGCTGAGTGCAGTGGCACAATCATGGCTCACCCCAGCCTCAACCTCCTGGGCTCAAGCAATCCTCCTACCTCAGCCTCCCGAGTACCTGGGACTACAGGCATGTGCCACCACACCCAGCTAATTTTTGTATTTTTTGTAGAGACAGGGTTTCACCATGTTGCCCTGTCTGGTCTCGAACTCCTGGCCTCAAGCTACCACCTGCTTCAGCCTCCAAAAGTGCTAGGATTACAGACATGAGCCACTGCACCTGGCCCAGAATGGTCTTTTTAAAAAGTAAAGCAGAACATGTCATTTCTTTGCTGAAAACCTTCTTGTGGTTTCCCGTCATGCTCTGAACAAAGCCAAACTCCTTCTTAAGACTGCTTCCACATGGCTCCCGCCTATGCGTCTGGTCTCATTTCCAGCCAGACTCTCCCTGTCCGTGCACACCAGCCACCTTCCTTCTTCCCTGGGAGCCCTTGTTTTAGTCGTTCTCTCTACCTAGGAGGCTCATTCCTGTCATCTTCCTATGCTTGGCTCCTTCTTGTCACTCAGGTCTCAGTTTACATAAGGACATCTCTTATCACCTGTGTCAAGTAGCCACCCAGCCCTTGCCACATGACTCTACTCTAATTCTCTCCATAGTCTTTTGCCCATGACATTTCCAGTGTGTCCTGCACAGGTTTACTCTTATTGTCAAGCATGACTATTAACAGCACCTCATTCACTCTCAACAGTGGGCAACAAGGCTGGACATGGTGGCTCATGTCTGTAATCCCAGCACTTTGGAGGGCCAGGGTAGGAGGATCGCTTGAGCCCAGGAGCTCACGACCATCCTGGGCAACATGGTGAAACCTCGTCTGTACAAAAAATACAAAAATTAGCTGGGTATGGTGGCACATGCCTGTAGTCCCAGCTACTTGGGAGGCTGAGTGAGAGGATCCCTTGAGTCAGGGAGTTTGAGGCTGCAGTGAGCTGAGATCGCACCAATGCACTCCAGCCTGGTAACAGAGCAAGACCCTGTCGCAGAAAAAGAAGTAGGAAACAAATTTCATGATCGCTCTACTTATAAGAAACTTGTTTTTATTTGACCTTGACTAGCTTATCACCTATCTCCTTCTATGAGGATATAAGCTCTTTGACAGGAGGTCTCTCTGATTAGTTCTTTACTGTATCTACAGTTCTTGGCTCATAGGAGGTGCTTGATAGATATCTGTGGAAGGAAGGAAGAAGGAGGGAAAGAAGGAAGGAAGGAAGGAAGGAAGGAAGGAAGGAAGGAAGGAAGGGCATGAGGAAGGGAGGGACGGTGGGTGGTCTCAGGCCCTGACTTTCCAGTTCCTGGTTTCAGTCATCTTTTGTAGTAGGTACTGGGCTTCCATAATCTCCCGTTAAAATTCCTGTTTTGCTTAACATAGATGGAATGGTTTTCTGTAACTTATAACCAAGCAATTCTTGACACCTGCTGATTTCATTTAATAAATTGTCTACTTTCCTCTTCATGCTATAGTTTACTTCTAGTGAATTGTTTTATTTAATAAAGAAAAAGAAACTTTTATCAGCACCATCCTTTTAAAAAGTGTTTTCTTTAATCGTAAGCTGTTGAGAAGTCTGGAATTGCAAACAAACAATCCTAATATAAGGTAATTCTTTCTGCTCCAAAATCTACAATAAATATTAGTGACACTGGCAATAAAGCTTCAGATCCTGATTATGCATGAGCCCGTTTTTACAAAAAACGTTTCAGTGGAAGATAGAAACGCATTGTCAAAACAGCATTAAACCCTTGAAATAAGAGCCAGATTTTTTTTTGCAATTCAAGTATGTAAAGCATGTGTATTGCCATGGCCTTCGGGTCATTCCATTTCAGGAAATTCATGCTTTAAAACAGTCATTGTCAAATAAGAGCCATTCTGGGAGGAAACGAAAGGTTGGATATTATTCATTCAAAGAGAACAATCCAAATATCAAAACTCATTTTGTTTTGTTTTTAATAGGGAATGCTGGAGGTTGGGGGTTTTCTCTGAACTTCAGATAACAGATAATGACAGGAATGTTGATTCATAGTGCACAATATTGAGAAAAAATAAATAAGCTCATTCCCCAAGTAACAGTAACAGTCTTTGACAAAGAATGAGGAAGCCAAGTATGGAAGGAGATAAAGAAGTTTTACTAAAGAAATGTGCCCCATACCACTTCTCCAACCTCAGCTCTGCTCTTTTTCCCAGAAGAAAAGATTATATTTAACAACCAAAGAAAATCAGAAGGTCGTCACACCTCCTTCCAGTAGCCCACCCCCACAAGCAACAAGTGCCATTTCTGTAAGAAAGGCACTATAAATTCATTTATTTCATGAAAATCCATTGTACTGAACTGTGCTAGGATTTGGATGTACAGTGTGAGTAAAACAGACAAAATCTCTGCTTTCTTGGGGCTTGCAATCTTGTTGAACCCTCAGAAATGGCCCAAATCCCAGCCTATGTGATTTTTTGATCAAGGAGGCAGCATTCCATTGGCCCTATAGTCAGTCAAGGGGCCTGGGTGAAAATCCTGGCTTTATGGTTTACGAGCTGGGTGATCTCAGGCTAGTTACTTAATCTCCCTGTGCCTCAGATTCCTCTTCTGTAAAACTAAGATGGTAATAACATCTACCTCATAGGGTTGTTGGGAGGATTAAATGAGGTAAGCAATGTAAAGCAGTTAGATTAGTGCCTGACATAGATATTTAAGAGTTTGCCATTTTTATCATTAGCACAGCAAAGTGGGATTGACCAAAAAGGTCTGTATTTAGAACAGTTAATCAATGAATATAATGCACCGAAACATCCCTGTACACAGGTTCCTGGTAGCCAGGCCCAGACAGGAATTATGAGGTTTCTTATTTGGAGAAACTGAATGGCTCCAGAGAAAAGACCTTGATATGGTTTAGGCTTTGTGTCCCTACCCAAATCTCATTTTGGATTATAATCCCTATAATCCCCATAATCCCCATGTGTCAAGGGAAAGACCAGGTGGAGGTAATTGAATCACAAGAGCAGTTTCCCCCATGCTGTTTTCATGATAGTGAGTGAGTTCTCAGGAAATCTGATGGTTCTATAAGGGGCTCTTCCCATTTCGCTTGGCACTTCTTCCTGCCGCCTTGTGAAAAAGGTACCTTGCTTCCCCTTTGCCTTTTGCCATGATTGTAAGTTTCCTGAGGCCTCCCCAGCCATGTGGAACTGTGAGTCAATTAAACCTCCTCCTTTATAAATTACCCAGTCCCGGGCAGTTCTTTATAGCAGCATGAGAATGGAGTAATACAGACCTCCATAGGATAGCATTCAGAAATTTCTCAGTTCACAAAGCATTCGGCTCCTTAATTTAAAAAGAAGGAAAAAAAAATTTCCAAGTATTGCGGCCAACTCCCTGCTGCCAATCGTCCTAAAACAACTATCCTCAGAAAGTTAGCCCCACTGAGGTCTGAAGCATCCCCACTCCACTCTCCAGCAGCTCACACTTCATTATGCATGAAGAGCTAAGGGTGACCAGACCTTTGATAATAGAGAGACACCAAGAAAAGCAGGCATCTCATCAGAAACAAAGAAAACATAAGAAACTGAAGAGAACCTGAAGCCCCTGAAAGATCAGGGAAGATATTGCAACTATAAAATAACATCAAAATTCTATGGGGACAAAAAAAAAAAAAAAACAGAGAACAAGAAAGTTTGGGGAGCATTAAAAATAAAATTGCTCAAATTGAAAATTCATTAGAACAGTTGGAGGATAAAAAGCACACACACACAGACACACACACACACACACACACACACACATATATACACATATTAGTGAACCCTGTTCCCCTCCCTTAACAGTGGCATCAAGAGCCTATCTTCCCTAACCCACTTTTCTTCCCCATCCCGTGCCCTGGGCTATATTAGAACGCTCTTGACACCAGAGACATCTGGCAGATGAGGCTGGAAAATGTCCAGTGAGGGATGGAAAGAAGGAGTGATGGCAGAAGTGGAGCCCAACTTCATACCTTTGCAGCCTCCTGGGCTCAGTATCTGCTGCTCCTCCCTAGACAAGCTCTTCCCCTCTGCACAGAGGTGATACCTGATGAAGGTTTCATAAGTACACAAACACTGGATTGGAATTACACAGACTGGTTGTGTGTCCAGGCTCTGCTATGAAGTTTCCAAAGAGGCAAGAAGCATGTCCATCACAACAGCTATTGGCTTGCAATCTTGTTGTCACCATTAGCCAAAAAGAAAGTATCAATTTTATTTGAATGGCCTTTGGCAACGTTGGTCTGAGAATATGTGGCATGAAATAATAATGATTGCTATTAAATTGATTATAAATAAATCCCTATATCAACTGATATATAAAACAAATGATTGGGCCAGGCACAGTGACTCATGCCTGTAATCTCAGCACTTTGGGAGGCCAAGGCAGGAGGATAGCTTGAGCCCAGGAGTTTGAGGTCAGCCTGGGCTAACATAGTGAGATCCTGTCTGTACAAAAAATTTAAAAATTAGTTGGGAGTGATAATGTGCACCTGTAGTCCTAGCTACTCAGGAGGCTTAGGTGAGGGGATCGCTTGAGCCCAGGAGGTCAAGTCTGCAGTGAACTGTTATAATAATAATAATAAACTGATAATGTGAAAGAAAAGATTAATATGTAAAGGATTGATCCAAGATCTCAAACATCTGATAGGAGTTCCTGAAAGAGAAAAGGAAGGGGATAAAATAGTCAAATAAAGAACTTTTTCCAAGGTTTGAAGAACATAAATCTTCAGATTGAGAGAACTTAGCACAGAAGAAAAACCTATACCAGAAAAACAGCATCATGAAATTCCAGAGCATGAGACACAAAGAGAAGAAATAAAATCCCTACTTCACACGATACACCAAAGTTGATGCCAGGTAGATTAAAGACTTAAATGTGGAAGTCAAACTTGAAAACTTTAAGAATAGAATATAGCATAGTATCCTCATGTCCTTAGGCTAGAGAATGATTTTTCAAATAAGACATCAAATGTACAACATATAAAGAAAAATCTGTGGCTGAGCAGGATGGCTCATGCTGATAATCTCAGCACTTTGGGAGGCCAAGACTGGTGGGTTGCTTGAG
This sequence comes from Symphalangus syndactylus, assembly GCF_028878055.3. Classification (NCBI taxonomy): domain Eukaryota; kingdom Metazoa; phylum Chordata; class Mammalia; order Primates; family Hylobatidae; genus Symphalangus; species Symphalangus syndactylus. The sequence goes on from NC_072435.2 coordinate 88,508,139, forward strand.
CTCAGGAGTTGGAGACTAGCCTGGGCAACATGGCAAAACTCCATTCTACGAAAAATACAAAAAAATGGCCGGGCGTGGTGGCTCATGCCTGTAATCCCAGCACTTTGGGAGGCGGAGGCAGGAGTTTGAGACCAGCCTGACCAACATGGTGAAACCCACTGTCTACTAAAAATACAAAATTAGCCGGGCATGGTGGCGCGTACCTGTAGTCCCAGCTTGGGAGGCTGAGGCAGGAGAATCACTTGAACCCGGGAGGTGTAGATTGCAGCGAGTTGAGATGGCACCATTGCACTCCAGCCTGGGCAACAAGAGCAAAACTCTGTCTCAAAAATACAAATAAATAAAAATAAAAACAAATTAGCCAGGCTTGCTGGCACACACCTATAGTCCCAGCTACTCGGGAGGCTGACGCAAGAGGATCACTTGAGCCTGGGAGGTCAAGGCTGCGGTGAGCCATGATTGTGCAACTGCACTCTAGCCTGGGTGATAGAGTAAGACCCTATCTTAAAAAAACAAAAAAACAAAAAACACCCAAAGTGACACATTTGACTACATTAACTTTAAAACTTATATTTAATCAAAGGAGACTGACGTGATTTGGATATTTTTCCTGCCCAAATCTCAAATTGAAATGTAATCCCCAATGTTGGAGGCGGGGCCTAGAGGGAGATGATAGGGTCATAGGCGCAGATCCCTTATATCTTGGTGCAGTCCTCATGATACTGAGTGAGTTCTCACGACACCTGGTTGTTTAAAAGTGTGTGGCACCTTCCCTCCCTCTCTCTTACTCCTGCTCTCACCATGCGACGTGCCTGCTCCCACTCCACTTTGTGCCATGACTGAAAGCGCCCTGAGGCCTCCCCAGAAGCTGAGCAGATGCTGGCACAATGCTTGTACAGCCTGCAGAACCATGAGCAAACTAAACCTCTTTTCTTTGTAAATTATCCAGTCTCAGGTATTCCTTTATAGCAAAACAAGAACGGCCAACACAAAGAACATGTCAAAGCTGCCTGATTGTTCACTCATCCGTTTGTCCTTTCCTCCTGTACTCTGACTGCAGTTCTCAGCCTTACTTGCAGCAAGTGTAGCCATGTGATGGCATAGTGGTCAATGAAATGCATCCATCTGGGACAAGGCACCCTCCATCACTTAAAGATACACAGCTAACAGGATGTGTGTTTTGTTTTTTTTGTTTTTGTTTTTTTATTCTCAGTGTTCAAGACATATTTGAAGGGAGGAGGAGGTGGAGGTTGCCAAGAGCTGTGATTGTGCCACTGCATTTCAGCATGGGTGACAGAGCGAGATCCTGTCTCAAAAATAAAAATAAAAATAATATGGAACTCAGAATAGCAGCATTTAACTGTTCCTAGAACTTTCTAGAAATGGTCATCATTCAACTTCAGCAACACGTATGCATTACTACTACTTCACACCAAAATCCCCATAGTTGCAAATAAAATATGAAAGTGCTTTGCAAGTATAAAAGGTAACATAAACAGAAGTGTGCTGCTAAGAGGAAAGAAGTGCTAAAAAGAGAGTGAAACCCACAAAAAACATTATTTTAATTTCAGTAAGAAGAAACAATTGCAACATCCTTAGCAATTCACTTACCCTCGCTTGCTCTTCAGTGTCTAAGTCTGTAACATGGAGGTAACAATAATACCTCCCTTATAGGATTGGCGTGACAATTAAATGGGTCAATAAACTTTGGAGCTTAGAACAGTGTCCAGCATTTCAGTGGAATAAATAGTTTGTTTTTTTAATACTATTGCCTTAAAAACGTCAATGTTCACAGCCCTCAGTAAAAGGAAAAAAAAAAAAAAAGGAGAATGAGTTGAGAGAAGAGGGGGTGGAAACATGAAAGAGGCTGGGCACTTTTTACAGGCAATCTGACTTGAAGCCCTCCTACAAAATTATGAAGCAGATAACACTGTGCCTGTTTTGTAGATAAGGACAAAGAGGCTTGAAACTATGTGGCTATTAAGTGTACTTCAGGCACGTTTTCATTTCATTTTACTTTTTTTCCTCCTTTTATTTTTCTATAATTTATTGGGGTACAGGTGGTATTTGGTTACATGAGTGAGTTCTTTAGTGGTGATTTGTGAGATTTTGGTGCACCCATCACCCAAGCAGTATACACTGCACCATATTTGTAGTCTTTTATCCCTCACCCCACTCCAGTCCTTCCTTCGAAGTCCTCAAAGTCCATTTTATCATTCTTATGCCTTTGCATCCTCATAGCTTAGCTCCCACATATCAGTAAGAACATACGATGTTTGGTTTTCCATTCCTGAGTTACATCACTTAAAATAATAGTCTCCAATAATAGTCTCCAATCTCATCCAGGTCACTGCAAATGCGTTAATCATTCCTTTTTATTTTATTGCTGTGTAGTATTCATACACACACACACACACACGCACGCACCCCACAGTTTCTTTATCCACTCATTGATTGATGGGCATTTGGGTTGGTTCCATGATTTTGCAATTGTGAATTGTGCTGCTATAAACATGCGTGTGCAAGCATCTTTTTTGAACAATGACTTCTTTTCCTCTGGGTAGATACCCAGTAGTGAGATTGCTGGATCAAATGGTAGTTCTAATTTTAGTTCTTTAAGGAATCTCCACACTGTTTTCCATAGTGGCTGTACTAGTTTACATTCCCATCAGTAGTGTAGAAGTGTTCCCTGTTCACCGCATCCATGCCAACATCTACTGATTTTTTATTTTTTTATTATGGCCTTTCTTGCAGGAGTGAGGTGGTATCACACTGTGGTTTTGATTTGCATTTCCCTGATCATTAGTGATGTTGACCATTTTTTCAAATGTTTGTTGGCCATTTGTATATCTTCTTTTGAGAATTGTCTATTCATGCCCTTAGCCCACTTTTTGATAGGATTGTTTGTTTTCTTCTTATTGATTTGTTTGAATTCATTGTAGATTCTGGATATTAGTCCTTTGTCAGATGTATAGATTGTGAAGATTTTCTCCCACTCTGTGGGTTGCCCATTTACTCTGCTGGCTGTTCCTTTTGCCGTGCAAAGCTCTTTAGTTTAATTAGGTCCCAGCTATTTATCATTGTTTTAATTGCATTTGCTTTTGGGTTCTTGGTCATGAAATCCTTGCCTAAGCCAATCTCTCGAAGGGATTTTCCAGTGTTATCTTCTAGAATTTGTATAGTTTCAGGTCTTAGGTTTAAGTCCTTAGTCCATCTTGAGTTGATTTTTGTGTAAGGTGAGATATGAGATCCAGTTTTATTCTCCTACATGTGGCTAGCCAATTATCCCGGCATCATTTGTTGAAAAGGGTGTCCTTCCATGGAAAACTACACAGCCATAAAAAAGGATTAGTTCATGTCCTTTGTAGGGACATGGATGAAGCTGGAAACCATCATTCTCAGCAAACTATCACAAGGACAGAAAACCAAACACTGTATATTCTCACTCATAGGTGGCAATTGAACAATGAGAACACTTGGACACAGGAAGGGGAACATCACACACCAGGGCCTGTCGTTGGGGGGGTGGCGGGTGGGGGGAGGGATAGCATTAGGAGACATACCTAATGTAAATGACGAGTTAATGGGTGCAGCACACCAACATGGCACATGTATACATATGTAACAAACCTGCATGTTGTGCACATGTACCCTAGAACTTAAAGTACAATAATAAAAAAAAGATAAAAAGAAAAGAGTGTCCTTTCCCCATGTTACATTTTTGTCTGCTTTGTCAAAGAGCAGTTGACTGTAAGTATTTGGGTTTATTTCTGGGTTCTCTATTCTGTTCCATTGGTCTATGTGCCTATTTTTATACCAGTACCACGCTGTTTTGGTGACCATGGCCTTAGAGTACAGTTTGAAATCAGGAAGTGTGATGCCTCCAGATTTGTTCTTTTTGCTTTGTCTTGCTTTGGCTATGCGTGCTGTTTTTTGGTTCCATATGAATTTTAGAATTGTTTTTTCTAATTCTGTGAACAATGATGGTGGTATTCTGATGGGGATTGTGTTGATAGCTTTTGGCAGTATGTAGATTGCTTTTGGCAGTATGGTCATTTTCACAATGTTGATTCTACCCACCCATGAGCATGGGATGTGTTTCCATTTGTTTGTGTCATCTATGGTTTCTTTCAGGAGTGTTTTGTAGTTTTCCTTGTAGAGTTCTTTTGACTCCTTTGTTAGGTATATTCCTAAGAATTTTATTTTTTATTTTTTTCAGCTATTGTAAAAGGGGTTGAGTTCTGGATTTGATTCTCTGCTTGGTTGCTGTTGGTGCATAGAAGAGCTACTTATTTGTGTACATTAATCTTGTATCCGGAAACTTTGCTGAATTCTTTTATCACTTCTAGGAGCTTTCTAGAGAAGTCCTAAGGATTTTCAAGGTAAACGATCATATCGTCAGCAAACAGTGACAGTTTGACTTCCTCTGTACTGGTTTGGATGCCCTTTATTTCCTTCTCTTTTCTGATTGCTCTGGCTAGGACTTCCAGTACTATATTGAAGAGGAGTGGTGAGAGTGGGCATCCTTGTCTTGTTCCAGTTTTCAGAGGGAATGCTTTCAACTTTTCCCCATTCAGTGTTATGTTGATTTGTCATAGATGGCTTTTATTGCATTAAGGTATGTCCCTTGTATGCTGATTTTGCTGAGAGTTCTTAATCATAAAGGGATGCTGGATTTTGTTGAATGCTTTTTCTGCATCTACTGAGATGATTGTGTGATTTTTGTTTTTAATTCTGTTTATGTAGTGTATCACATTTATTGACTTGGGTATGTTGAACCATCCCTGCATCCCCGGTATGAAACCCACTTGATCATGGTGGATTATCTTTTTGATATGTTGTTGGATTCGGTTAGCTAGTATTTTGATAAGGATTTTAGCATCTATGTTCATCAAGGATAGAGGTCTGTAGTTTTCTTTTTTGGATATGTCCTCTCCTGGTTTTGGTATTAGGGTGACGCTGGCTTCATAGAATGAATTAGGGAGGGTTCCTTCTTTCTTTATCTTGTGGAATAGCATCAAAAAGTTGGTACCAATTCTTCTTTGAATGTCTGGTAGAATTCTGCTATGAATCCATCTGGTCCTGGATTATTTTGAAATGATAATTTTTAAATTACCATTTCAATCTTGTTGCTTGTTATTGGTCTGTTCAGGGTAGCTAATTCTTCCTGATTTAAGCTTGGAAGGTTGTATTTTTCCAGAAACTTATCCATCTCTTCTAGGTTTTCTAGTTAATGCATGTAAAGGTGTTCATAGCAGCCATGAATGATCTTTTGTATTTCAGTGGTGTCAGTTGTAATATGTCCTGTTTCATTTATTAGTGAGGTTATTTGGATTTTCTCTCTTCTTTTATTGGTTAATCTTGCTAATGATCCATTTTATTTATCTTTTCAAAGAACCAGCTCTTGTTTCATTTTTCTTTTCTATTTTTGTTTTTGTTTGTTTCCATTTCATTTAGTTCTGCTCTGGTCTTGGTTATTTCCTTTCTTCTGCTGGATTTGGGTTTGGTTTGTTCTTGTTTCTCTTGTTCATTAATGTGTGACCTTAGATTGTCTGCCTGTGCTTTTTCAGACCTTTTGATATAGGGGTTTAGTGCTATGAATTTTCCTCTTAGTGCCGTGTTTGCTGTATCCCAGAGGCTTTGATAGATTGTGTCATTATTGTCATTCAGTTCAAAGAATTTTTAAATTTCCATCTTGATTTTGTTTTTGACCCAATGCTCATTCAGGAGCAGGTTATTTAATTTCCGTGTATTTGCATGGTTTTGAAGGTTCCTTTTGGAGTGGATTTCCAGTTTTATTCTGCTGTGGTCTGAGACAGTGCTTGAAATAATTTGAATTTCATTACATTTATTGAGGCTCATTTCACGGCCTATCATATGGTCTATCTTGGAGAAAGTTCCATGGGCTGTTGAATAGAATGTGTATTCTAAGGTTGTTGGATGAAATATTCTGTATATATCTGTTAAGTCCATTTGCTCCAAGGTATAGATTAAATCCATTGTTCCTTCATTGACTTTCTGTCTTGATGATCTGTCTAGTGCTGTCAGTGGAGTACTGAAGTCCCCCACTATTATTGTGTTGCTGTCCATCTCATTTCTTAGGTCTATTAGTAATTGTTTTATAAATTTGGGACCTCCAGTGTCAGGTGCATATATGTTTAGGATTGTGATATTTTCCTGTGGGATAAGGCCTTTTCCCATTATATACTGTCCCTCTTTGTCTCTTTTAACCACGGTTGCTTTAAAGTTTGTTTTGTCTGATATAAGAATAGCTATCCCTGCTTGCTTTTGATGTCCATTTGCATGAAATGCCTTTTTCCACCCCTTTAAGTTTTTGTGAGTCCTTATGTGTTAGGCAAGTCTCCTGAAGGCAGCAGATAGTTGGTTGGTGAGTTCTTATCCATTCTGTGGTTCTGTATCTTTTAAGTGGAGCATTTAGGCCATTTACATTCAATGTTAATATTGAAATGTGAAGTACTGTTGCTTTCATCATGCTCTTTGTTGCCTGTGTACTTTGGTTTTTTGGTTTTTGATTTTGCTTTTTAACTTGTGTTTTTGTTTTATAGGTCCTGTGTGATTTATGCTTTAAAGAGATTCTGTTTTGTTTTGTTTCAAGATTTAGAGTTCCTTTTAGCAGTTCTTTTACTGGTGGTTTGGTAATGGCGAATTCACTCAGCATTTGTTTGTCTGAAAATGACTGTATCTTTCCTTCTTACATGATGCTTAGTTTCACTGAATACAAAATTCTTCCTTCCTTCCTTCCTTCCTTCCTTCCTTCCTTCCTTCCTTCCTTCCTTTCTTTCTTTCTCTTTCTTTCCCGCTCTGGCCCAGGGTACAATCTACTCGCCTTGCTGCTGCCCGCGCCGCGGACTGCCTGGGACTGCCAGCGCGCCCAACCGCTGCCTGCCTTTCCTCCTTTCGATGCAGGCACGCGTTCGCCATCTTGGCCACACTGGTCGCCAGCTCCTGACGCCGAGTGCTCTGCCCGCCTCAGCCTCCCGAGCTACTGGGACTACAGACGGAGTCTCGCTCACCCGGTGCTCGGTGTTGCCCGGGCTGGAGTGTGGTGGCGTGGTCTGGCCTCGCGGCAGCCTCTGCCCCCCAGCCGCCTGCCTTGGCCTACCAGGGTGCTGGGATTGCAGCCCCTGCCCGGCCGCCGCCCCATCTAGGAGGTGGGGAATGCCTCTGCCCGGCCGCCCCGTCTGGGAAGTGAGGAGCGCCTCTGCCCGGCCACCCACCGTCTGGGAAGTGAGGAGCGCCTCTGCCCGGCCACCCACCGTCTGGGAAGTGAGGAGCGCCTCTGCCCGGCCACCCACCGTCTGGGAAGTGAGGAGCGCCTCTGCCCGGCCACCCACCGTCTGGGAAGTGAGGAGCGCCTCTGCCCGGCCACCCACCGTCTGGGAAGTGAGCAGCGCCTCTGCCCGGCCGCCCCGTCGGGAAGAAGTGAGGAGCGCCTCTGCCTGGCCGCCCCGTCCGGGAAGAAGTGAGGAGCGCCTCTGCCCGGCCGCCCCGTCTGGGAGGTGAGGAGCGCCTCTGCCTGGCCACCCATCGTCTGGGAGGTGAGGAGCGCCTCTGCCCGGCCACCCATCGTCTGGGAGGTGAGGAGCGCCTCTGCCCGGCCACCCATCGTCTGGAAAGTGAGGAGCGCCTCTGCCCGGCTGCCCCATCTGGGAAGTGAGGAGCGCCTCTGCCCGGCCACCCATCGTCTGGGAGGTGAGGAGCGCCTCTGCCCGGCCACCCATCGTCTGGGAGGTGAGGAGCGCCTCTGCCCGGCCACCCATCGTCTGGGAGGTGAGGAGCGCCTGTGCCCGGCCACCCATCGTCTGGGAAGTGAGGAGCACCTCTGCCCGGCCACCTATCGTCTGGGAAGAAGTGAGGAGCGTCTCTGCCTGGCCGCCCCGTCTGGGAAGTGAGGAGCTCCTCTGCCCGGCCGCCCCGTGTCTGGGTAGAAGTGAGGAGCTCCTCTGCCTGGCCGCTCCATCTGGGAGGTCTACCACGGAGGCCAGAAGCAATGTGGGGGCTGGACGTGGTGGCTCACGCCTGTGGTCCCGGCACTCTGGGGGGCGAGGCGGGTTGATCACTTCGGGCTAGGAGTTCGAGACCAGTCTGGCCAACTTGGCGAAACATGAAGAATACAACAGGCAAACCAACCAACCAACTCAGTGACAACAAAACAGGTCTACCCTGGAGTCATACTCTAATTTTTTCTATTTTCCTCCCTTTCTGATCCTTTATCCCACTTTCTTTTTCTTCCTCTTCCTTCTCCCTCTTCTTTGTCAAATAGAGGATTATTATCACTGATCCATATAAAGTCCCTCTCTCATTTATTTTAACTCCCACCCCCATTTCTATTCCCCGACTTCCCATGTGCAACCTTCCTAATATGTTTGATACGCATCTTTTTGTTTGTATGTATTTTTAGAAAATGTTTATTGTTTTTGTATGCAAAAAAAATTAATAAAAAAAAAAAAGTCAAAATTCTTGGCTGATAATTGTTTTGGTTGAAGATAGGTCCCCAGTCCCTTCTAGCTTGTAGGGTGTCTGCTGAGAGATCTGCTGTTAATCTGATAGATTTTCCTTTATAAGTTACCTGGTGCTTCTGTCTCACATCTCTTAAGATTCTTCCCTTTATCTTAACTTTGAATAAACTGATGACAATGCCTAGGCGAAGATCTTTTTGTGATGAATTTCCCAGGTGTTCTTTGTGCTTCTTGTATTTGCATGTCTAGATTTCTAGCAAGGCTGTGGAAGTTTTCCTCGATTATTCCCCTAAACATGTTTTCCAGGCTTTTAGAATTCTCTTCTTCCTCAGGAGCACCAATCATTTTAGGTTTGGTCATTTAACATAATCCCAGACTTCTTGGAGGCTTTGTCCATATTTTCTTATTCTTTTTTCTTTGTCTTTGTTGGATTGGGTTAATTCAAAGACCTTATTTTTGAGCTCTGAATTTCTTTCTTCTACTTGTTCCATTCTATTGCTGAGACATTCCAGAGCACTTCACATTTCTAAAAGTGTGTCCAAAGTTTCCTGAATTTTTGATTGTTTTTTCTTTAAGCTATCTATTTCCATGAATATTTCTCCCTTCATTTCCTGAATCATTTTTTTCTTTTTCCTTGCATTGGGCTTTGCCTTTCTCTGGTCCTTCCCTGATTAGCTTAATAACTAACCTCCTGAATTCTTTTTTAGGTAAATCAAGAATTTCTTCTTGGTTGGACCCATTGCTGGTGAACTAGTATGATTTTGAGGGGGTGTTGAAGAGCCTTATTTTGTCACACTACTAGGTTGTTTTTCCAGTTCCTTCTCATTTGGGTAGCCTCTGTCAGAAGATAGGTCTAGGGCTGAAGGCTGTTGTTCAGATTCTTTTGTCCCACGAGATGTTCCCTTGATGTAGTACTCTCCCTCTTTTTCTATGGATGTGGCTTCCTGTGAGCTGAACTGCAGTGATTGTTGTCTCTCTGCCGGGTCTAGCTGCCAAGCGAGTCTACCCAGCTCGGGGCTGGTACTGGGGGTTTTCTGCACAGAGTCCTGTGATGTGAACTGTCTATGGGTCACTTAGCTGTGGATACCAGCACCTGTTCCAGTGGAGGTGATGGAGTACAATGGACTCCATGAGGGTCCTTAGCTTTGTAGTTTAATGCTCTATTTTTGTGCTGGTTGGCCTCCTATCAGGAGGTGGCACTTTCCAGAAAGCATCAGCTGTAGTAGTATGGAGAGGGACCAGCAGTGGGTGGGGCCCTTGAACTCCCAATATTGTATGCCCTTTGTCTTCCACTACCAGGGTGGATAGGGAAGGACCATCAGGTGGGGGCAGGGCTAGGTGTGTCTGAGGCCAGACTCTCCTTGGGCGGGTCTTGCTGCGGCTGCTGCCGGGGATGGGGGTGAGTTTCCCAGGTCACTGGAGTTGTGTACCTAGGAGGATTATGGCTGCCTCTTCTGAGTCATGCAGGTTGTCAGGAAAGCAGGAGAAAGCCGGCAGTCACAGGCCTTACCAGCTCCCAGGCAAACCAAAGTACCAGTCTCACTCCCACCGTGCCTCCCACAACAGCCCAAGTCTGTTTCCAGGCAGAGGGTGAGAAAGGCTTGAAAACTTGCCCAAGGCTATCTGCCTCCCAGCTACAAGAGGAAAAAGCTTTAGTTCTTCCCTTGCCTGTGAAGTCTGAACACCTGATTCAGCCCTCCCCTAAGTTCTGGCCAGGAGGCTTCTTGCCCTGTTTAAATTGTTACAAAGTTCAGCTAGAGAATTCCTTCTCCCTGTGGAGTTTTACACCCTGCTCCTCTGGCCACCCTCTGGATAGATCCCTGTGGTGTCAGGCAGGAATGGGCTGTTTGGGGACCCAGCAAGCTCCCAAGGCCTTTCTGCTGCTTCCTCTACCCCTGTATTTTGCTCAGCTCTCTAACTTGACTCAGGATCATGTAAAGTCAGAAGCTTCTCCCACAAACAGACCTTCAGTTTCTCCAGTGGGGGGTGTGTGTTCGGGAGAGGAGGGTCTCCCTTTCCCAATTCCACAGTTGGGGCACTCACAGTGTTTGGGGTGTCTCTCGGGTCCTGCAGAAGCAGTCCACTTCTTTCAGAGGGTCTGTGGGTCCTCTCGGGATTGCTGGTTTGTTCTTGCAGTCGATCTGGAGATAAAATTCACAATGCAAGCCTCTGCATGCTGCATTTTCATTTTAAAAGGTACTAAAAGTGCTTTACCTTTCAGAGAAGTCATATAATTCCATAGACACACTCCATTATAATATGCTAAAGATTATTTAAGCTGTTCATTCTTGCTAAATTGAACTATAATCAAACTGTCAAGGAGGCATAGAAACTCAAAGACTGCTGTGAAATCACCCTTTTGTCCCCTCATTAGCAGGTAAACTGACCTCAGATGTTTTAATCTCATCCCACAAGTGTTATTTCTCCAGCCTTTACTCACTGCCCTTTCCCTCTACAGTCCTGAGCCCAGGTTTCTAGAAGAGAAGCTGCTTTGGATGGGCCCTTTCTCCCATATGTCCCACCCTCTCTCTCTGTTTCATTTTGGCAACCTTGGCTAATGTCACCAGAGATGTGTCTGATTTTGTCAGTTTTCTCAAAGAAGCAACTTGCCATTATTGATAACTTTTATTTTATCTTTGTTTTCTATTCTATGTAATTTACATGTATTAAGTTTTTAGCCTTTGTAGTGTATAGTTCTGTAATTTTTGGCAGGTACAATCACGTAGGCAGAACCATGAAGATATAAAGCATTCCGATTATCCCTAAAAATTCCTTACAAACCTTTGTTGTCAGCTCCTTCCCTCACCTCCAACCCCTGAAAATTACCATGTGTTTTCTATTCCTCCAGCTTTGCCTTTTCCAGAATATCATATAAATGAAACCATGTGGCATATACCTATTTGAGTCTGGATTCTTTCAGTTAGCATAAGATATTTGAGATTCAACCAATTGTTGCATGTATCAGAAGCTAGTTTCTTTTTATTGCTCAGTGGAGTTCCATTGTTTGGATGGACTACAGGCTGTTTATCCACTCACCAGTTGAAGGACATTGGGGTTTGGGATGTGATATGGTTTGGCTATGTCCCCGCCCATAACTCATCTTGAAATCCCCCATGTTGTGGGAGGGACCCAGTGGGAGGTAATTGAATCATGGGGGCAAGTCTTTCCCATGCTTTTCTCCTGATAGTGAATAAGTCTCACGAGATCCAATAGTTTTAAAAAGGTGAGTCTCCCTGCACAAGCTCTATCTCTGTCTGCTGCCATACATGTGAGACGTGATTTGCTCCTCTTTGCCTTCCACCATGATTGTGAGGCTTCCCCAGCCATGTGGAACTGTAAGTTGATTAAACCTCTTTCTTTTGTAAATTGCCCAGTCTCAGGTATATCTTTATCAGCAGCATGAAAACAGACAAATACAGGGTGCTTATGAATAAAGCTTCTGTAAATACTTGCACACAGGTTTTCATGTGACTATATATTTGCAATTTGCTTGGATAAACATCTAAAATTGGTATTAGTGAGTCATAAGGTAACAATATTTTAACTTTATAAGAAACTGCCAAACTTTTTCTAAAGTGATCATACCATTTTGTATTCCCACCAGCAATAGTTAAGAGACAGTCCAGTTTGGGTATAGTGGCTCATGCTTATAATCCCAGCACTTTGGGAGGCCAAGGGAGGAGGATCACTTGAGCCCAGGAGTTCAAGACCAGCAGGCTCCATCTCTATTATAGTTAAATTAAAAAGAGAGAGGCTGGGCACAGTGGCTTACACCTGTCATCACAGCACTTTGGGTGGCCAAGGTGGGCAGATCACTTGAGGTCAGTAGTTCAAGACCAGCCTGGTCAACATAGTGAAGCCCCGTCTCTACGAAAAATGCAAAAATTAGCTGGGTGTGGTGGCACATGCCTGTAATCCCAGCTACTTGGGAAGCTGAGGTGGGAGAATTGCTTGAACCTGGGAAGCGGATGTTGCAGTGAGCCAAAATCCGGCTACTGCACTCCAGCCTGGGCAATAAGAGTGAGACTCCATCTCGGGAAAAAAGAAAAAAAAATTAAAGAGAGAGTTTTTATTTTTCTTCTTTTATTATTATTATTTTTATTTATTTATTTTTATTTATTTTTTTCTGAGACAGAGTCTCGCTTTGTTGCCCAGGCTGGAGTGCAATGGTGCGATCTCGGTGTACTGCAACCTCCGCCTCATAGGTTCAAGTGATTCTCCCACCTCAGCCTCCCGGGTTCAAGTGATTCTCCCACCTCAGCCTCCCAAGTAGCTGGGATTACAGGCACCTGCCATCATGCCTGGCTAATTTTTGTATTTTTAGTTGAGACAGGGTTTCACCATGTTGGCCAGGCTGGTCTCAAACTCCTGACCTCATGTGATCTGCCCGCCTCAGCCTCCCAAAGTGCTGGGATTACAGGCGTGAGCGACCGTGCCCAGCCAGCATTTGGGTTAAAAAAAATTTTTTTAGCTACTTTATTTTGGCTTTAGTGGTATCTCTTTGTGGTTTTAATTTGCATTTTCCTAATGATGCTGAATATCTTATCAAATGCTTATTGGGCATTTTTATATTTAAGTTTCTTTTTGAGTTGTTTGCCTATTTTTTAATTGGGCTGTGTTTTTCTTATTTTCGAGCTTTAAGAGTCCTTCATCTATTTTGTCCTACAGCACATATTGATTTCCTGCTTCCTTCTTTATCCTCCCAGGGGCTACATCTGACATTTTTGAGATAAGCATACAGATTGTGTTTTGCCCAGAGCCACTAGTCACAAGGGAAGGAGGGGTCCATATATTTATAAAAGATGGGAAAGGCCTTGATTGTACAGTAATCCAAAGTTTTCCATTCTCTTCATCTAAGTTAGAACAACACAGTGGGTCTATGATAAGAGAAAATAAAGAGACAACATAGCACAAAAGTCTTAAGGAATGGACCAAACTAGTGAAAGAAGTTAGTTTAGTAGCTACTTCACTCTGAGATAGGACCGGAAGATACAATTTTCATTCTACCATTTTCTCAAGAATAAGGATTTATTGTATGCCCCTCATCTTCAGTTTCAACAGGACTGATCTGATTGGCTGAGCACTGGAGCCAAAACAGAGAGGAAGAGGTAGTGTCCAAAGACGAGGGGGCACTAGGGGAAGGAGAGGAAGAGGAGTGCCCTTGCGCACACCAGAGGGACGACTCAGTATGTACTGAGCAATGATTTTCTTTTCTTTGCTTTTTTGTTGTTGTTGTTATTGTTGATACAGGAACTCACTCTGTCGCCCAGGCTAGAGTACAGTGGTGTAATCTCGGCTCACTGCCTCCTAGGTTCAAACTATCCTCCTGCTTCAGCCTCCTGAGTCACTGGGGCTACAGGCACATGCCACCACAGACTAATTTTTTTATTTTTTGTAGAAATAGGGTTTCCCTATGTTGCCTAGGCTAGTCTCAAACTCCTGTATTCAAGGAATCCACTCGCCTCAGCCTCCCAAAGAGCTGTGATTACAGGAGTGAGCCACCATGCCCAGTGAGCCACCATGCCCAGCCTGAGTGATGATTTTCTATGTTGCAACATCATCTGGACTCCCTGTGCACACTTGGTCAATAGAAAGATTTTTAGGTAGGAAAGGCTTAGAAACGGTAATCTGTTTAGGAGTAAAAGAAAGAGCAGGAGGGGCATGCCGCTATGTTTGCAAATCTCTTCCCAAAAGATTACAAATATCAATACTCTGTATCAAAGAAGAGAGCAGAGATGAATCTTTATGCTAATGGACCGTAATATCAACTTTCTAGCCATTCAGGACAAAGTGAGGATAAGAATTAGCTCAACTCCCTATTACTGTTTCCACTACATTTTTACTTTCACAAAGGAGAAAAATTTTAAATATTCTATAAATTATAATTATATTCTATAAAATATAATTGTTATGTGATAAATATATAATTATAATATGCATATTTGTATATTTTAATATCTGTACTCAATCACTGGCTTTTAACTTTAGTCAAATAATCGAAACAATCTTCAAATTTCTGATTCCATATTACTTACTTGACCTGAGAATATGTTGTGATTTTGAAGTACTCACAGCATCTACGAAATGAAAAACGACAACTTCAAATTGCCCAGTCTTTCTATGGGAAACACAAGTAGCATATTTTTATTTCCTTTCTCTGTGTCAAAAGAGACAATTAAACCTACAATACGGAAGTGTGAATTCCTTCAAATCGACATCAAATTACTGTGCCCTAGTAAGTCACCAAATGTCTTGACCTCTACAGATTTTTCGTTGACCCCTATATTTTGGATTATTTCCTTAATTATCAGAATTTACATAGGGCTGTTCCACATTGTGGCACTCTATGCAAGACGAATGGTTCAGAAAACACATCATCATGGGTCATCGTTTATAATGAGAAGTAGATTAACCCAGGGGCATGCCGTCAGATGATCTGCCAAAGGTACAGTTGACAAAGTCTTCATCAGTCAGTACTGATATAAATACCATCCTCCTCAGCAGATCATTTGCAATGTGTCTCTCAGAGCTAAATCAGTACTCTAATTGCAACATCAGTTAGGGGCCCTGCTTGGTGATGAGAGGGGCAAAGATAAGAGGATGTTCTCGACTGAAGCTATTTATACACACCACGTAGTCCTTAATTATCTGTAGGGAGAGGAGGGAAATAGAGAGAAAGTTGACATGACTGAAATTGAATCCACCCACCGCCCTTTGTGCCACTCCAGCAAGAGAAAATTCTTACCAAGTAAGTAAAGTACTTACTTTCTAAGAGAAAAAGATAAGAAACCTCGACTTCTATGAGAGTACAGCCTACACAGTTGCCAACTGATATTTAAATGCTAGTACTCCTTTTTATTGTGTGACTCTTACAACCATTCAAGACTGCAAGAGACTTAAAAAAAAGAAAACTTAAGTTTTATATCCCCAAAATTAAACAAGCAGTCTAGACACAATCTCCTTTTATCATTAAAGATAGAAAAAAGTTGTGAATTAGAAAATTGATTCAGCTATTTCAGAAGTTTGGTCAATAAAAAAATCCAGACTTAAATCCAAGAAAACTTCCTGGAACTCAACATACAATTATTGATAACTGTTGCGGCTCAAAAACCAATACCCCAGAATATGATGTTTTGCCTTCCTGAGCTGAAGAAGCATCAAGGTCTCTCTGACCTTCCCTGCACCCCTCCAAGAAGCTGAAGTATCTTTAGCTGCCTAAGATCCAGACCC
The DNA here is from genome assembly GCF_028878055.3 of Symphalangus syndactylus. Taxonomy (NCBI): domain Eukaryota; kingdom Metazoa; phylum Chordata; class Mammalia; order Primates; family Hylobatidae; genus Symphalangus; species Symphalangus syndactylus. The sequence goes on from NC_072435.2 coordinate 88,523,849, forward strand.
ACCAAGAACAATTGTTTTTTCTTACCAAGACATAACCACACCTGAGCAGACCCCTTTATCATTTAAATTCCAAACAGAACTATTTACAAGTTAATCCTGCATTGCCCCTTAATAGAATTCCTCTTCCGCCTCTTCTATAACCTGTTTTACCAGGATCCAAGCCCCCATTCTTTCTGTAACCTCAAGATGGTTTATAAGCTTCTATACCACACTGAGTAGCTGGGTCTTCATTCTGAAGGCTCCCGTGTATACACGGCAAATAGATTTGTATGCCTTTTCTCCTACTAAGCAATCTGCCTCATGTTAGTGATTTTCAGTGAACCTTTAGGGGTTCAAGAGCCTATGGCCCCCACATTACATATTCATAAATTGATATATGCCAGGAGATTCAAAAGATAGTACAGGATCAAACATAAGGTACATTTGGGAAGAAATAGCTATAATAATAACTGCTTTTATTTAGTGCTTCTATGTGTCTGGGACTGTGCTAAAAATTTTGCCTACATTATCTCAATAAATTCTTTCAACATCTCAGTAACAGATACAGAATTATCCATGTATTACTGATAAGGAAACTATGGTTCAGAAGATTAATCAATCCAAGTCACATAGCATTAAAGGAGAAGTATCAATATTCAAATACTCAGCTGACTCTGAAGCCTATATCCTAAAATACTACTCTTTATGGTACATATTTGTATCAACCTCATGGCTTATCTTACTCATACTTCTTGTGTTCCCATAATGTTGACTGACCTTTTTGTTGATGCTGGCCCAATTGTCCCATAGAATTGATGTTTATGGTTTTTTAAATAAACAGAAATTGACTCTCCTTGATCTTAAAACTTGAAACTTACATTGTTTTATCTGAGTTCCTTTCTCAGGAAACTGACTCTCAGGTAAGAAACTGAAACTCATCAGATCACTGCATCCAGACAGTGAAGATGCCAGACCCCTCATCCGTCATGATTCCTTCCTTACCCCTCCGTGATTTCTGTTTTCCCCTACATAGCTACCTTCATACCCTGCTGTATAACCACTAAATAAACCCCCAATTTTATTTGGTTGGGAGAGATGGACTTGAGGCTGATCTCTCCTCTCTCCAGCTAACAAGATCCAAATAAAAAGTCTTCTTCCCTGGCAATACTGGTTGTCTCAGTGATTGGTTTTCTGTGCTGTGAGCAAGGCGACCTAGACTGAACCCCTGGCATTTCAATGACATTATGACCTTTCAAGGCACCTCTTGCCATTCCCCCATGCATCTTTAAGCTGTGAATCCACTATGAACTGTTTAACTTTCTGGTTATTTCCCAGCTCAAATCTAACAATGAGGTCATTGTAGGTCTAGATCTTTCCAGTCTGCACAGAGACTTTGCACTGGGCACCCTGACAATCCAGTGATTGTGCATGTGTCCTATACCTAGTCTCATTCTAATCAGCCGGTGGCTGGCAGAGAGGGAGCAGGAGAGGAAGGGAGCCCTGCCCTTTTGGCAGGGGTTCTGTATGGGCCAGCTTTCCTTGGCAAAGCTACAGAAACTGGGATTGACTTGGGTAACACAAATGCAGACTAGTTTGAAACCATCAAAAATGATACTGTAAAATAATATTTAATGAGATGAAAAAGTCCACTAAGTTAAAAAATAAATATATGCATTTGTATATATGCACTCAAAGTCTAAAAGAATGTTCATTAAATTATTAACAATTATCTTGAGAACCAGGAACAATTTTAACTTTCTTTTTTATTCCTTTTTGTATTATTTGAACTTACAATAATAAATGTATATACTTGTAAACGTTACAAAATACGTAAATGTTTTCTCTTTTGGAAAGAAATAAGAATCTATGCATACCATTTGATGAAACCACAATATTATTATTATTATTATTATAGATGGAGTCTCGCTGTGTTGCTCAGGCTGGTCCAAACTCCTGGCTTCAAGCAGTCGTCTCATCTCTGCCTCCCAAAGAACCATATCATTTTTTAAATTTATCATAAAAAATAAAGATGAACTTAAAAATATAGCTAGGAAAACATTCATTGCCATATTGGCAAGATAAAATTTCAAATAAAAAAGTCCAACAACACAACATTGAAAAATATATCCATCAATGGATATTTTGTAATTTAAAATATATTTTATTTTAACAGATATGACATGGAAATATGTGCACAATATATTAATTGAGGGGAAGTTACAAAACAATAGAGTATGGCTCTGTTTTATAATTAAAATTCACGTTAAATATATTTATGCCTAGAAAATAATCTAAATTTAACAAAAAGTAGGTGGGATTATAGATCATTTTAATTGTCTTAAATTTATGTATCTATATATTTTTTATTATCCTGCAGTGAACCTTCATTACCTATGTAATTGTTAGAAATAAAGGTTGGGGTTTGGGGACTTTATTTGGTTGGGATTTTCTTTTTCTTTCTTTCTTTTTTTTTTTTGTAGAGATGAGGTCTTACTAAGTTGCCCATGGTGATCTTGAACTCCTGGCTTCAAGCTGTCCTCCCACCTCGGCCTTGCAAAGCATTGGGATCATAAATATAAGCTACTGTGCCCAGCCTTGGGTTTCTATTTTATTTAAATATCAATGGCTCTCATTGGGATTTAGGAGTTTTCTTCTTTGTCATCTCACTTGACCTTGCTGACAGCACATGGGAAAACCATCAGCAGTTAAGGTTGTATAGTCCCAAAACAAAACAGACTAGACTAACAAGTGTACATTTTAATAGAGAAGGCAGAGGCAATTTCTCAATCACCATATTAGGTTTTCTTAATGAGTGTTCATGTATTCATCGAGTGGCAGATTGTCCCCAGAGCCTGGGTCTACTCTATAAAGTCCTGTGCGCCTCATATCCATGGTAACAAAATATCTGTGAGAGTTTTTATTTGCAAACTTGGCAGGCTGCTGGAAAGTAATGGTGAGGAAACATGAATATTCTAATGTAGTACATTATTTCACAGTAGCTGCAATCTGAAAATTATACCTTTATGAAAAGTATTATCTTCCTCAAAAAATTGAGAATAGGATTGTTATTGGTAGCTAATCCATATGGGTCTGCAGCAACCTCAATTCTTGCCACCACAGAAGAAAGAATTTGAGGGGCATAAGGCAGAAGGAGAGACTGAAACAAGTTTTAGAGCAGGAGTGAAAGTTTATTAAAAAGCTTTGAAGCAGTAAAGAAAGGAAGGAAAATACACTTGGAAGAAAGCCAAGCAGGTAGCGTGACCTCTTGATTTGGGGTTTTATAGGTTGGCATGCTTCCAGGATCTTTCATTACTTCTTCTCACTCCTGAGATCTTATTGGGAAGCTGCTCATCAGTTTCAAATGTTTTCTATTAGGAGACTGCCTTTCCCTGGCAGGAGCTGTAACCGATTATTTCTTTACAGAAACAGTTAATGATGTTGCCCAACACTCCTGGTGTGTGTGTTGCAGGGGCTGGGGCCCTCTCCTGCCCTGCTCATACCTCACTAGCTTTCCACTGTAACAGGGTTACCATTGATTTGGCAGTTCCACTTCTAAGTACCTACCCAAAAGAATTGAAGGCAGGGACTTGAATAGATATTTGAACACCCATGTTCATAATAATATTATTTACAGTAGCCAAAATATGGGAGTAACACAAATGTCCATCAGTGGATGAATGGATAAACAAAATATTATTTAGTCTTTAAAAAGAAGGAAATTCTTCACCTGCTACAACATGGATGAAACTTGAAGACATTATGCTAGGTGAAATAAGCCAGCCACAAAAGGGCAAACTGAGTATGATTCCACTCATCATGGAACTAGCTCCTCACTCAACATTGATGTAAGATTTGTCCGTGTTGATACCTGTAAATCCAGTTAATCATTTTAACTAGTTTAGTCATATTCATAGAGACAGAAAGTAGAATGGTGGTTGCCAGGGGCTGGAGGGGAGGAATGAAGGGTTACGGTTTAATGTCTACAGAATTTCAGCTTTGCAAGATGAAAAAGTTCTGAAGATGAATGGTGGTAATGGTTGTACAATAACATGAATGTACTTGCTACTGAACTGTACACTTAAAAAATCGCTAAAATAATATATTTTATGCCACGTAAATTTTATAATTTTTAAAGAAAAATCTATATAAACTAAAAAATCATTGTCAGGCATGTAATTTCTCATGTAGCTCATTTAGCTCTAAGATATATTTCAAAATTGTCTTCTTTCTACTTCCATGGTCCCTGGCCCAGTTCAGACCTTCTTCCTCTTATATGACCTGAATTACTGTAATGGCCTCCAGAACTTGGCCATGTCTTTCTCCCCTTCAACTCATTCCTTTACCTATCTCCAACATTATCTTTCTTTTTCCATTTTATTTATTTATTTCAATAGCTTTTGGGATACAAGTGGTTTTTGGTTACATGGGTTAATTGTACAGTGGTGAAGTCTGAGATTTTACTACACTTGTCGCCCAAGGAGTGTACCTTGTACTCAATATATAGCTTTTTATCCCTCATCCACCTCCTACCCTTCCCTCTTCTTAGTCTCCAAAGTCCATTATACCACTCTATATGCCTTTGCATACCCACAGCTTTGCTCCCACTTACAAGTGAGAACATATAGTATTTGGTTTTCCACTCCTGAGTTACTTCACTTAGAATGATAGCCTTCAGCTCCATACAAATTTCTGCAAAAGACATTATTTCATTCTTTTTTATGACTGAGTCGTGTTCCATGGTGTATATAGATCACATTTTCTGAATCCACTCATTGGTTGATGGGCACTTCAGTTGTTTCCATATCTTTGCAGTTGCGAATTGTGCCTCAGCATTATCTTTCTATTATCCTTTCATTTACAAATCTTTTTCAGACATACAGAAAATAATATAAGCACCCACTTACCTGCCACTCAGATTTTTAAAGATTATTATCAGTCATATCTTTTTTTGTATTCTGTGGTGACCCCATTCCTCTCCTTCCCCAGGGTAAAAACTATTCTAAAGTTGGTATGTATCATTCTGTCCATACTTTTACAACATACATACATATGTGTGTATACACATTTATGTGTTGTCTGTACATGTATATGTATATATTTATATACTCATATAATATGTAATATATTGTTTCATGTGCTTTAAAAATCTGACACAAATGCTATTATGCACTATACAGCTTTCCTCAACTTGCTCCTTTCACTCAACATTGATGTGAGATTTGTCTCTGTTGGAACATGTAGGCCCAGTTTATTTAACTGCTCTAGAGTATTCCACTGTAGGAACAGTACCATTATTTATTTATCCCTTCCTCTATTAATGGTCATCTAGGTTACTTTCCATTTTTTGTTTTACAAACAATGAATAATCCTTCCAAATATGTAAGTTCCTCTAGGGTGTACAACTGGAAAGGCAATTACTAGATCTTAGGATCAATGAGGAGCATTTGGATACAGCAAGGGAAAACCTGGCTCACAAAAGGTCTAGAGAAGGATGTTGCTGGAATTGATTCAATTGCTAAGAGATCAGTGCCTTTATTAATCTCTTGACCTTCCCTTCATTGTCTCAACATGACTATAGGAGTTCCAAACACTGCTTCCTCAGACCATACTCAAAATCAGGCGGTGAGGGAGAGTACGTAAAACCATCCAGCAGACATCCTATTTCTCATTGGCTAGAAATAAGTCACATAGCAACCACTAGATGCAAGAGAGAATGGGAAAGTTAGTATTTGGGTTTTCCAGTCTCTACAGTGGGAGGTGAGGAAGGGAGAAGTTGTTGGAAATGGCTTTTGGGTACCCAACCAATATATCTACCACATCATTAAGTTAACTAGATATTGTGAAATTGCTCATTCAATATAGTTGAACAAATTTACACACCCTTAAGTAATATATGAGTTTCCATCTCCTAAAATTCTGTTGATATTGTTAGATGTTTTATTTTTTGCCAAAATAATAGATGTGAAATTGTGTTATCTCATTGTGGCTTTAATTTGTATTGCTCTAATTATTAGTGAAATACAGCACCTTGTCAAATGTTATTGATTATCTGGGGTTCCTATTCTACAATTTCCTGATTATATGCTTTATCCCTTTTCCCTTGAGTTTCTTTGTCCTTTTTTTATTTTAAGAAGATATGCTTTTTTAAATATAGTCTAGATACTAGTATTTGTCAGTTTTATGTGTTGCAAATATCTTCTCCCAATTAGTGAATTTCTTTTAGATTTGTATATTATGTCCTTGTCTTTATGATTTACGTTTATTATGGTCTTGTTTTAAGAAATCTTTCTCTACTGTGAAGTCATAAAGACATTTCCTATATTTTCTTCCTTCATTTTTTAAAGTTTCTATTCTGACAAATTGGTCTTAAATCTCTCTAAATTGATATATTCATATGAACGGATATTCATTTTTCCATGCGAACTATTTCAGCATTGTTTATTGAATAATTCACAATTCATTGATTTACAATGTCTTTCCATCATATATTATCATATATGCTTGAATCTGAGTTTATATGTCAGCAATTAATTTTTTAAATTGTGTTATTTAAATAGTCTATACATTTACTAATTTTTGGTCTATTTGATCTACCAGTTTCTGACAGAGATGTGATAAAATCTCTTCCCCTTTTATCATAAATTTGTTGATTTCTACTGGTCAAATTTTTCTGTTACATATTTTGAGGCTAAGTTGTTGAATGTATAGAAGTTCAAATGTAGTAATATTTTCCTGGAGACTTGTACCTTTTATTAATGTCTTCTTTAATCCCCAAGAATGATTATTGTCTAAAATTTCTTTTGACTGATGGTGATATTGTTAATGTAGCTTTTTTTACTCAGCATTTTTCTATAATTTTTTTCCATTCTTTGATTTTCAAATTTTTGTGCCCATGTTCTAGAAGTGCACATTATATTCCTTTTTCCTCTCTATTTGAATGAAAACTTTATGTTATGTTTTATTATTTTCATGGTTACCCTTTAATTTTGAGCAATACTAAACTAAAATTCTAAAATTAATCAATTTCCCTATTGCTCTCTGGAAAAAAATATTAGCTTCTTAAAATACTTTAATTCTAATCTCCCCCTTCCATTTTCCATGCTATTATTGTCTGGTATTTTCATTGCCCCTTGCTTTAAAACCCTCTAAACATGTCTATGTTTGAACAGTCAATGTCCATGTAGACTTATCAGCATGTTTACCAATTTGTTTATTTACCATTTCTTCTTGCATCCTACTCTTACGAGGTTATTATATCCAAAGTACATCCATTAGCAATTCTTTCAGCAATGGTTTGTGACACTCAGTGTTTCATCTTTCTTTGAAAATCTCTTTAGTTTGCCCTTATTTATAAATATTTTAGCTCAGTATACAATTCTAAGTTAACAGTTATTTTCCCTCAGCACTTTGATGATATTAGTCCACTGTTTTTTGACATCTATTATTGCTGAAAAGGTACTGCTGTAAGTCTATTTACAACTATTGTTCACTAGTTGGTAGCATGTCTTTAACATTTTATAGCTATGAAGTTTTTCATTTTTGCCTTTGCTACTTCGCCATGATACGTCTAGGCGTGAATTTGTTCTTAGTTTTTATTAATGCTGCTTTAACCGGAGAAGATATTTTTCTTCAAGCTGGAAAATTCTTAGTCATTATCTTTTCACACACTGCCTCTACTACTCTTTCTATTCTCTCCTGAAACTCTTATTAGATATCTATTGTACCATCTCATTCTATTCTTCACGTTTTTATCTTAGTTAAGTAAATTAAGATATTTTCATACATTTTTTTTTTCTTTCTCTAAGCTATATTCTGGATGTTTTCCAGTTCATTAATTTTCTCTTCAACTGTATGTAATCAGATTTTAAATCCATCCCAAACAGGTTTACTTTCAATGAACATACTTTTCATTTCTAGAAATTCTATTTGTATCCTTTTCAAATATATGAGTTTTACATTAATGTTGCCCTATTCTTTCCTACACTTTGAATTTATTATTATTAAATTATATTAATTATTAAAATATAAATATTTTTTAAATATTTATTATATTCTCACTCAGATTATTCTTTCATCTCAGTTTCTTGGGATGCTATTTCTCCTATTCATTGCATCTGTTAGTTATCTTACAGTGTTTTGTTTTTTATGTAACTTGTAAATATTCTTAGCATTTTGACTTCATTTTCACTTGGAATTGCCTTTTCTAAGGGAATGGTCTATATCCTGAGTTATGGGTGCTTATGTGCAGTACCTAATAAAACGTGAAAGTTTCCCAGGTCCAGGAACAAAGTACAGTGGTCCCTTGTTATCCATGGGGGATACATTCGAAGACCCCCAGTAAATGCCTGAAATTGCAGATAGTACCAAATGTTATATATACTGTTTTTTTCTATACATACATACCCATACCTATGATAAAGTTTAATTTATAAATTAAACACAGTAAGAAATTAACTTTTCTTTAGCATATATTTGGCTATTCTTTGGCATATCCAAATTGCCAGCATCACTACTATTGCCCTTTGGGGCCGTTATCAAGTAAAATAAGGTTTACTTGAACACAAGCACTGCAGTAAGGTGACAGTCAATCTGATAAGCAAAGACTACTAAGTGACTAACATGTGAGTAGCATATACAACATGGATATGCTGGAAAAGGGATGATTCATGTCCTGGGTGGGACAGAGTGGGATGGCATGAGATTTCATCATGAAGCTCAGGACAGTACACAATTTAAAACTTATGAATTATTTATTTCTGGAATTTTCCATTTAATATTTTTGAACTACAGTAGACTGTGGGTAACTGAAATTACAGAGAGTGAAACTGTAGATAAATGGGGACTACTGTATTACAGAGGTAGCAGGAGCTGGCCACAGAGTGTTGTGGGGGGGTCATCATATGTGCCTACAGTCACCAGGCATCCCTTTTGGAATTTGACAGTGTATAAATATCATTACTATTATACCCTAGATTTTCCTAATACAGTCATAATTTCAGACATTGTCGGTCCTCATGTTAAGCCAGTGTTTTTCACCGCAGGTCGTGAACTATCAGTGGGTTGTGGAATCAGTTTAGTGGGTTGACATGCAGGGTTTTTGTTTTTAAAATGAAATGCAGATTAAAATAAAATAGGAAATGTCAGAGTTGCATTATGTAAGAGGAAGTATTGCGTTTTGAAGTGTTTTGCAGTTACAAATGTATATGTATGTATGTGATGAAAAATGTATTTCATGCTGTGGGTCATGGTCAAAATTGTTTGACAGCCTCTACGTTAGATAATATGTCCAGATATGAGGATTAGAAGAAATGGAATAAATTATAAATTAGTTGATTTTGTCAATGTATTTCTATCAGTAATCAGAGAAGTCAGCAAAACATGGTGGAATGCAAGTCCTTAGTGTTCCTAGTTTATCACTGCCCTTTTCAGAAGCATATTTCTTTCTGAATTCACTCCAACGTCTCCACAATCTCGACAGGATTTTCAACTCTCTTTTGTGATAATCACGTAGAAGTATGTCTGTATGTGATTATCATAAAAGGAAAGCCTAAGTAGTAAAGAATATCAACAAATAGCAGATTGCTTTAATATTTTAGTCTGCTTAAGTAAACAAGGATTTTTCCTACTCCTCTGGCTCTTTAAACTTATAAGCTTACATGTTGATATGCCTCAGAAAACTTTATCTTCTCAACCTCTTGGGTTAAGAGAGGCCCAGTGGGGACAACATGGGTGGTCGACATGCTTGCCCAGGATGAAGCAGTCAGCTGGTTGATACCATGTGAAACCATGGGACCCCGTGTTAACAAATCTAATTTTCAAAGAGAAAGGAGAAATTTTTATTTTTATGTGAAATATCCTGTTTTTAAATGTTGGGGCCATACACGGTGGCTCACGCCTGTAATCCCAGCACTTTGGGAGGCTGAGACAGGTGGATCACTTGAGGTCAGGAGCTGGAGACTAGCCTAGCCAATATGATGAAACCCCATCTCTACTAAAAATACAAACATTAGCGGGACGGCTGGGCACGGTGGCTCATGACTGTGATCCCAGCACTTTGGGAGGCTGAGGCGGGTGGATCACCTGAGGTGAGGAGTTCGAGACCAGCCTGACCAATATGGTAAAACCCCGTCTCTACAAAAAATACAAAAATTAGCCAAGTGAGGTGGTGTATGCCTGTAGTCCCAGGCACTCAGGAGGCTGAGACAGGAGAATTGCTTGAACCCAGGAGGCAGAGGTTGCATTGAGCCAAGATCACTCCACTGCACTCCAGCCTGGGCGACAGAGCAAGACTCGGTCTCAAAAAAAAAGAAAAGAAAAAAAAAAAATAGCCAGGCATGGTGGCACATGCCTGTGGTCCCAGCTACTTGGGAAGCTGAGGCAGGAGAACCACTTGAACCTGGAAGGCAGAGGTTGCAGTGAGCCAAGATCATGCCACTGCACTCCAGCCTGGGTGACGGAGTGAGACTCCATCTCTAAATAAATAAATAAATAAGTATTGGAACATTATTCAAAATAATTTCAAACACTGTGAAAGACAAATACGATGTGTTCGCAGGCAGCCCTGTTTGTGATCTCTTCCCCCAGAAGTACACTAGATAAAACTTCACAACAATTACTCCTCAGAGCCTCCCTAACTTTACCCCATTCTCACCTTCTTCCCTCCCTCACCCTCACATCAACTGCTCTCCACTCTGAGTTACTAACACAATTGATATGTGCCTCTGTTACACTGCTTATGACATTATACGGTAGTTATGTTGTTACTGTTTGCTGTTGTTTTCTTTTAACATATCCATCAGCCCTGCTAAAAAATAATTAATAATTCAATGTGGAATCCTGAGGTTGGAGCTGTCATAGTTTGAGGAAATCAGTTTGAATCCCAGCCCTGATGAGACAACTTTGGGTGGGTTTTCACATCTAAAATGTGAGTGAATTATAATAATGGATAACGTGGTTGTTGTATTGTCAGCCTTGCAGGAGACGCCATCACCTCGAATTCACATGTGCAGGGGACACTACAATAGAACTTTCTTTGCCTTGATGTAAACTGATGTCGATTGGACAGATGTTTCTTGGATACCATCTATTCCCTTTTGCTGCAGCCTCTTAATGGCCCTTTCAAGCTTCTTGAACTAGGCATGTTCCATAGGCTGGGAAAAGTCATGCTCTGTTTGACAGTCACCTTCCCAGGGCCTCTGATAGCAGAACTCGGTGAGGATTATGGAGATGGATTGATGGGGAGATCAGCCATCCTGCTGCCACACACACCTTGACAGAGGGATTTACTGCCTCTCCAATATCGCTTCCGAATCAACCTTTTTTTTTTTTAATGGATGCTCACTCTGTCGCCCAGGCTGGAGTGCAGTAGCACAAACATGGCTTACTGCAGCCTCAACCTCCTGGGCTCAAGGAATCCTCCCACTTCAGCCTCCCAAGTAGCTGGGACTCTAGGCATATGCCACCACACCCAGCTAATTTTTTGTATTTTTTGTAGAGACAAGGTTTCACCATGTTGCCCAGGCTGGTCTCAAACTCCTTGGCTCAAGTAATCCACCAGCCTCAGCCTCCCAAAGTATTGAGATTACAGGCCTGAGCCACCGCACCCAGCCCAAATCAATTTTTGCTCTTCATTCCCAAGAGGAGAAAACATTAAAAGGATTTCCTTTTTTCCATTTTTCCTTTCTTTTCCCCTCAACCTCCCTTCTTCACCCTTATACCACCCTCCTTCCTTCTGGCACTGGTTCCCCCTCAAGCAAAAAGATAACATGTACCTCCAGGATTCTTGATAATCAAACACCATATGATTTCTATCAGCTGAATGCCTCGCAAAGCAATACTTCCCTCATGAAAAATTAAAACTGGAGTGGCATTTACTTTCCTCCAATGTCACCTAAGAAGTTAAAGTAGGAAACAAAGCCAGAAACTTCTCAATCTCAGCTTTTAGTTGAGATTATTTTGCCCATTGGATTATGGAGCTCTTTCAATTGTGAAGTTAGTAAATTTAAATTATCGGGAAATTAACCTTTAACCCCACTGAAGTGGTCAGAGTAATCCTCAATCTACACAAGGAAAAAACAAAACGTGGCAACTGAGTGATTTGTTCTATTACAAATCCTGTACAAGGAATAATTTGGAAACTGGGTAGCTTGTTCCAACTAACTATAAAAGTTGAACAAATAGTCAAAATGCTTATTATGATAATTTTTCTTTTTTTCGGGGTTCTATGCATAAGGCCAGTGTGAACTTAAAGCTCTGGTTCTTTCATGCGTGTAATAAACCAAAAGTTTCTGCTCAGAGCAGAGTACAGAATTAGAATTGCCCATTTGTCCTTTTTTCCTATTCTTTTAAGACTTCTGCAGGTTCACAAATGATATAACAGGACACTCATGAAAGCTGAGCTACAGCAACAGAGACACATGTGTACCTGTAGTCAGAACTTCCCACAAGGCTTCAGGAAGAAACCCTGAGTGCAGACTGATTTTTTAAAATTAAGATTGTGGGTAGTAGGCCGGGCGTGGTGGCTCACGCCTGTAATCCCAGCACTTTGGGAGGCCAAGGCGGGTGGATCACGAGGTCAGGAGTTTGAGACCAGCCTGACCAATGTGGTGAAACCCCATCTCTACTAAAAATACTCACACAAAAAATTAGTTGGGTGGTGCGCGCCTATCAGTCCAGCTACTCAGGAGGCTGAGGCAGGAGAATCGCTTCAACCCGGGAGGCAGAGGGTGCATTGAGCCGAGATCGTGCCACTGCACTCCAGCCTGGGCAACAGAGCAAGACTCTGTCTCAAAAAAAAAAAATAAATTATGGGTAGTGGGTGGAATATTGAGAGTTTATATGGGCCAGGCACTTTCTAGATGCTTTATAAGGTCCCATCATCTTCACAACAACTCCAAAAGGTAAATACTAGCATTATTTGCATTTTGCCAGTAAAGAAAATGAGGCATAGGGAGGCTGAAAGGCCCCTCTACTATGCGTCTGAATTGGTGCTAGGAAGTCCCATTTCAAAGCCCACAATCTTGAACACTCCGCAGGCTAAAGCCTCAGAACCACATCTTTCTCTCAATCTGGTTGGTTAGTGGTGTAAGAAAATGGACAGTCACATATACCTTTGTGTCATTTATATTCCTTTTGTGGAGAAATATGCTTGCATTTATTTATGACAAAAATCTGGCTGGGTGCGGTAGCTCACGCCTGTAATCCCAACACTTTGGGAGGCTGAGGTGGGCAGATCACCTGAGGTCAGGAGATCAAGATCAGCCTGGCCAACATGGTGAAACCCTGTCTTAAGAAAAATACAAAAATTAGCCAGGCATGATGGAACATGCCTGTAATCCCAGCTACTCAGGAAGCTGATACAGGAGAATAGCTTAAACCCGGGAGGCAGAGGTTGCAGTGAGCCAAGATTGCACCACTGGCTCTCCAGCCTGGGCAATGGAGTGAGACTCTGTCTCAAAAAAATAAATAAATAAAAATAAAATAAAGTAAAATAAATAAATAAATAAATAAAAATTTAAAAATCTAGAGTGGCTAACCTAGATGGAAGTTTGCCTGCGGACACACGAAAGGGGACTGGCCACTCCATGGTTTTAGGTAGTTTCTCTAAGGAGACAACGTTTGAGAAAAGCTCTCAACAAAGGAAGGAGGGGGTTGGCAGATGTGGAAAAAGAGCTTGCTCTTGCCTGTTCCTGGCACCTCGGCCCCAACCCAGATGTAGAGAGCTTGACTTCAGAGACTGCTGCCAGCCAGGCAGGAATGGGGCCAGGGGTGACAGCTGGCCTGGGAAAGGTGGAGGCTGCCCAAACTTTAGGAAAACTCTTTATCTTGGCAATGGCAGGTCTTCCCATTCATCATGGAAAGGTAAATATAGGAACTCATGAGATAACCATCTGCTAATGAGGGTTTACTTTACTAAGGCAGTTCTTACTTACAGATCAATCCCTGGCAAGTAGTTGGTATTTCCCATTGTTAGGGAAAATAGATTTGTCCTCCAAGGTACTCTCAATACTTCAAATCTGACACTAAATAAAAGAACAAACTGTGTTTTCTATGCTCACACTCAACACAGAACACTTCTGTGACCAGATGTGTGGCCTGTTCCCATGCCAGACAATTCTCCACTTCTCTGAGGATGCCAACTGGGTGTCCTACAATTTAATTCAATTCAGACACTATGTACCTGGAAGTAGCGTCAGATCCCACAGGTTCAGGGCTCAGTACCACAAGGCTTCTCCCCACCTCTCCCCCACACTTCAGACACCAATCATGAGCCCAAGTTGTCACTGGTGCCTCTGACTGATTGGCTGTAAATCAGAGCTTCCCAGAACCCATCTCAGGTTCCATCATTTCCTAGACTGGCTCACAGAACTCAGAAAAACATTTTGCTTATTAGATTACCAGTTTATTACAAAGGGTACTGATAGGGACAGGAGATAGAGGAATTCTAGGCAGAAAACGGCAGGGTCCCTGGCGAAGCCCCACCTTCAAGCATGGAACCATAACCTAAAGTGAGAACATGCATTCCTGCTTTCCCGCTTAAATGTTGCCTTTTCCAAAACCACACATGGCCCTCTCCACCCCCCATCCTGTACCCATAAAAACCCCTAACCCAACTGGTGGAGGGCAGAGAAGGGGAGAGGAGAAGAAGCAGATGGACGTGAGAGACTGCGGTTGGACGTCGGAGAGAAGCAGCTTGACTTAAGAGGGACAGCTTGACGGTGTTGCTTCAGAAAGGAGTCCAGCTGGGTATGGCTGTACTCTAGGGGAAGATCACCTTCCTGCTCCATCCCCCTACCAGCTTCCCTTCCCACTGAGAACCACTTTCATCGGCAATAAAATCCTCCACATTCACCACCCTTCAATTCGTTCATGCAACCTGAGTTTTCCTGGACACCAAACAAGAGCTTGGGTGTCACAAGTGCAGACACTAAAGGCTGTTATGCTGATCCTCTGCCCTCATGAAAAGGGAGAGGGCCCACTGAGCTGTTTAACGCTTAAGGCATCTGTGGACAGCAATGCTAAAAGACCACTGTAACATATGCCCTCTGGGGCTTCATGGGTCACAAGGACCACCCCCCCGCCCCCCGCCCAGATGCTGTCACAGGGCCTCACAGAGTTTTGCTCCTGCTGGCGCCCAAAAACGCTCACTCCAGCTCCTGCACCCACTCACCTGCATGCTCCCCCTCCCTCAACGGGTTGAGAGCTGCAGGCTGAATAAGGGAAGCACCCCATCACAAGGGTCAAGGGAAATTTCCTGTCTCAGTACAACTCAGAAACAGCCAGATGGAAGAGATATGTTGCCCTTGCATATGGGAAGATACTGGAGACACGGTGCAGAGCTTCCTTGCCCTCTCCAGGTATGCCACCCACCAGGCACCTCCGCAAGGTCAGCAACCCAGAAACTCTCTGAGCCCATCCTTCTGAGTTTTTAAGGAAGCTTCATTACTATATAGGCATGATCGATTACATCACTGGCTATCAGTGATCAACCCCCTCAGCCTTCAGCCCCTCTCCCCTTATCTGGAGGTAAGAGTTGAGTGGTGGGGCTGAAAGTCCCAACCCTCTAATCACATGATTGGTTCCCCTGGCAACCAGCCACCCTACCTCCACCCCACCCTGCTTGTCCAGAGGCCATCCAGAAGCCCCCAGCCTTCAGTCATCTAAGTCATCTAATTAACATACAAAAAGACACTTATCACTAAGGAAATTCCAGGATAGTTAGTTAGTTAGTTAGTTTGTTTGTTTGTTTGTTTTTGAGACAGAGTCTCACTCTGTTGCCCAGACTGGAGTGCAGTGGCACAATCTCGGCTCACTGCAACCTCCATCTCCTGGGTTCAATCGATTCTCCTGCCTCAGCCTCCTGAGTAGCTGGGATTACAGGTGTGCACCACCATGCCCAAATAATTTTTGTATTTTTAGAGAGACAGGGTTTCACCATGTTGGCCAGGCTGGTCTCAAACTCCTCAAGTGATCTGCCCACCTCGGCCTCACAAAGTGCTGGGATTACAGGCATGAGCCATCGAACCCGGCCAATTCCAGGGGTTTTAAGAGCTGTCTGCCAGGAAATGGAGGCAGCGACCAAATATATTTTTGTTACTATATCACACCATGTACATTTTTAAAGGCCTGAGTGTCATTTCTAAAGAAAGGAGGGGGCAGTAGGGGCTGTCAGAAGTAGGGGCAACATTCTAAACACAGTTGCCCTCACTGGCATAATAAATCGTTGCTATTTATTTTTAAATAACTGTGCACAAGAAAAAGAAAACAGCTTTAGAAACCTTTACAAATTTTGGTAAACTTGTCTGGAGTTTTTGGTTGTTTCATTTGTGAAAAGCTGTTTTCACAATCCCAAGCATTGATAAATGAAAGCTACAGCATGCCTGCATAACCCAGGAAGGCTCTGGACAGATGACCTAGCTGAGAATGAGCCAGCACTTGTATCCACAGTTTCTACCTTCTAAAGATAGAAATAACTGGGCACGGGGCAGGGAAGAGTGTCCCACAGGGACATTTTGACCAATGCTAAAGAAATAAAGAGGACAGGAGCCCCCACCACAAGTTCAGCCAGATTAAGCCAGATGAGAATGGTAAGTGGGACTTCAGGGGAGCCAGAGCCAAAAAGAGAGAAGTCCTCGGTCATGAGGGCATGAAGTCAGAGGGACACCCTAGGGTGGCCTATTGGCCAGCTTTCAGTGTCTGTGGAAAAAGCTTGGGTTGTTCCAAGCCACTGAGCAGCTCCCCTAGGGAGCGTTCAGATACTTGCCCAATAGTCCATGGGGTGACCCACATTTTTGTTGTTGTTGTTCTTCCAAGAGGATTGAGCATAGCAATGGACTGACAACTTGAAACCCAGCCCAGCTCACTGGCCTCATGGGGGTAGACCAGCCTGCTTTGTGTAGTACATCCAACTCTAAACTAGATTTCCTTGCTTCCTACTGGGCCAGTCCAATGTGATGCCCATGTCTTGCAGTCTTCCAATAGTTAAAAAAAAAAGAAAAAGGAAACAAAAGAAACAAAGGAAGGAAGGAAGGAAGGAAGGAAGGAAGGAAGGAAGGAAGGAAGGAAGGAAGGAAGGAAAGGACGGACAGACAAGCTGGATTTCTGAACCTAAGTATTCCAGTTAGGAGACAGGCCAAACGCTGGGCTTACTTTACCCTCAAGACAATCTGTAATCGCCCAAGGGGGTCACCTTACCCACTGCCTGGACAGAGCCAATTTCTCAAGACAGGGGAATTGCAATAGAGAAAGAGTAATCCATGTAGAGCCAGCTATGTAGACTGGAGTTTTATTATTACTCAAATCAGTCTCCCTGAGCATTCGGGGAGCAGAGTTTTTAAGGGCAACTTGGTGAGTAGGGGGTAAGGCAGTGAGCCAGGAGTGCTGATTGGTCAGGGATGAAATCATAGAGAGTAGAAGCTGGCTTCTTGGCTGGGCGCGGTGGCTCACGCATATAATCCTAGCACTTTGGGAGGCTGAGGCAGGTGAATCATTTGAGGTTAGGAGTTCGAGACCAGCCTGACCAACATGGCAAAACCCCATCTCTACTAAATATATAAAAATTAGCCAGGCATGGTGGTGTGCACCTGTAATCCCAGCTACTGGAAAGGCTGAGACAGGAGAATCACTTGAACCCAGGAGGCAGAGGTTGCAGTGAGCTGAGATTGCACCATTGTACTCCAGCCTGGGTGACAGTGCGAGATTCTGTCTCAAAAAAAAAAAAAGAAGAAGCTGGCTTCTTGCACTGAGTCAGTTCCTGGTTGGGAGCCACAAGATCAGATGAGCCAGTTTATTGATCTGGCTGGTGACAGCTGATCCATCAAGTGCAGGGCCTGCAAAATGTCTCAAGCACTGATTTTAGGAGCAGTTTAGGGAGAATCAGAATCTTGTATCCTCCAGCTGCATGACTCCTAAACCGTAATTTCTAATCTTGTGGCTAATGTTAGTCCTACAGAGACAACCTAGTCTCCAGGCAAGAAGGAGGTCTGCTTTGGGGAAGGGCTGTTGTCATCTTTGTTTTAAACTATAAATTATAAACTAAGTTTCTCCCAAAGTTACTTCAGCCTATGCCCAGGAATGAACAAGGACAGTTTGGAGGTTAGAAGCAAGATGGAGTCAGTTAAGTTAGATCTCTTTCACTGTCTCAGCCATAATTTTGTAAAGGTGATTTCAAATCCTATGAAGGAAATACTATTCCTTTTGTCTACAGATAAGAACATCAAGACACAGAGTGCTTAAGTAATCTGCCTCAACCTGTCAATATTTTTTTAAAAGTCTATGTGGCTCTAGAATCCAGATGTTTAAACACTATCCTGTCCTCCCTCTCAATTAGATGACTAAAGTGGTTTGACAGTACCTGCTTTATAGAAAGAGTTCAATAAATATTGGCTACAATTATTATTCTCCTTTTATATATGGACATTCATATTTTAGTTAAAATTATCAGCTAAGATTATCAGTTAATTAAAACATTTAAAATAATAATATAATAATTTGTCAAGTCATATTTCCTAGGAATTTCTACTAGGTTTAGGTAGTATCTATGGTAGCCAGCCTCCAAGATGGCTGCCAACAATCCCTGCCTCCTGGTATTCACACCCTTGTATGGTCCTCTCCCATATTGTATCAGAGTTGATCTGTACAATCAATGGAATGCCACTTCAGAGACTAGGTTATAAGACATTGTGACTTTTGCCTTTCTCACTTTTACAATAAGATCCCTCACTCTGGTGGAATAAGTTAGCTGCCATGTTGTGAGTAGCTCTATGGAAAGGCCCCTATAGTAAAGAACTGAGGCCACCTACCAACAGCCATGTGAATGGGCCATCTTGAAAGTGGATCCTTCCCCAGTCAAGCCTTCAGATGGGCACAACCCAGGAGAGACCCTGAGCTAGATCTACCCATGTATTAGTCCATTTTCATACTACTGTGAAGAAATACCTGAGACTGGGTAATTTATAAGGCAAAAAAAAGTTTAATGAACTCACAGTTCCACATGGCTGGGAAAGCCTCACAATCACAGTGGAAGGCAAAGGAGGAGCAAAGGCATGTCTTACATGGTGGCATGCAAGAGAGCGTGTGTAGGGGAATTGCCCTTTATAAAACCATCAGACCTAGTGAGACTTATTCTCTATCATGAGAACAGCAGGGGAAAACCTGCCTCCATGATTTAATTACCTCCCACCAGGTCCTGCCTACAACATGTGGGGATTAAGGGAGCTACAATTCAAGATGAGATTTGGGTGGGGACACAGCCAAATCATATCAACCCAGCTAAGCCACCTCCAGACTTTCGAGCCCTTAAAAACAATGTGAGATAACAAATGTGTATTGTTCAAATCCACCAAGTTTGGGGTCACTGTTATGCAGTGATACATAACTAATACATCATCTCTTCTAGAAGCCTTCAACTGACCCCCAGCATTCTGTGCCATGTCATAGCACCTACTATGTTCTGACTTACATCTTTTCCCTTCATTCTCCCATTCTAGATAATGAGCTCAAGGACAGGGACTAACTCATGCTGATTTTTGAATTCCCAGGATCTAGCATAATGCTGCAATTGGTGTGGACTTCAGTAAATGTATGTTATTGAGCTGAACTATCTTCACTTACTGTACATCCTTTGTCCTTAAAATATAGTTTGCATTTTAGATTTCTCATGAATTCAGGTAGTTCCTACCACCTAAACAATTAGGCCTGGTTTCACTTTACTAGTATTTGATTATTAAAGTTAATATTAAAATTGTACTATCCAAGATCTTAGACACATCTTTTTTATTTTTGCAATAGAATCATATCAACCTGTAACAGAAGAGTTTGATAGTACGTAAGGTAGCAACATTCCTGTGTTTTCAAAGTAATTGTGCCATTAGCCCAGAATTTTTCTTTTTTCCAAATAGGATTAAATAACCTGGAGATAAAAGTAGTTCCCCAAAGGAAAAGGTAAAACAATTTCACGGAAAATATTTCCTGAGTTACTCATATGACATCAGAGATTGGGATTAAAGATTTTATTTTTTTAACTCATTTAATTCATGAAATATAAATTTATTGTTATCAAAGATATCAGTTCAATTTTATTATTGAACCTGTAATTCATTCTATACTTTGATCCTGTGAAGACCCAATTCATCATTTTCTTCTAAAATGTCATATGAAACTTGAGTGATCAGTGACATTTTTTATTTTGTTTTTGTAAAATAAGGAAGGCATTAAAGCCATATGAACTTCCTCAGTAAATGGAAAGTAGTCCACATCAATGCATTCTTCATCATGGTCATTACCAAGGGATTCACTGCTTCTAGGAGGCTCTAACCTCAGCAAACAAACAATGGCCCACTTCATCATTTCCAAGTTGTCATCTATCCTTGCTCCAAAATATACTACAATCCAACAAAGGAATGGACATCATTCTTGCTGATATGTCCCCAGATGAAAGCATTCTTAAGAGAAGTTTCACAGCTCTGGATAATGTGAGTTTATCTGTAAGCATTGACACAATACACATCCAAGGGAAGTGGTGGTGGTCTTGGCATTGACACACAGTGGAATCTCAACAATGACGTAGACTACAGTCAACACACATGTAACATCCTCAGGTCATATCCCACTTCAGTCTAGCCTGGCAGAAACAACTAAAATAAAATAAATAAGCATTCGACATCCATATAATAAGTTCAGGAATTAAGGGTGAGAATGAAAACCATCTATCCCATATACACAGCTTGGAAACTAAGGACTTGACCGATCTCTAACTCTCTCCCTCTCAACACACACACACAGTCATACACTCACTCACACACATACATACACTTTCTTTACTACATTAACGTAAGTTTCTACTCCACTGTCTTCATTAGCATAACTTTACTATTCCAGGAGATTCTAGCCTAAGCAAATAATTTGATTATTCATTACAGAAACTTCCCAAAAAGATCCTTCACTCTTCAACAGGAAGTACCAGCAGATAGTTAACACCCTAAGGATCTTCAAATCCCTCACCTCAAAATCCTTTCCTTGCTGTTTCCAATTCTACACTGTTGTGTTATTATCCTTATTCAATCTTCATCAAGCCCCCTTACTGAAAGATCACCTTAAACTAAACTCCCAATAAAATATATTTTTTAATTCACCACTGATCAGAAGGCATAAAATAATTTTTTAAATAATAAAATACAACCTTGCTTTTTTCCCCTCAGAGATGTTACCAAAGCTCTGTCTAGGAGATGATCTCCCTTACCACAATAAACAATACAGATAGCTTTGACTTATCAACGGTTGTGTTGGTGATATTTGGAGAGCCAGCATTTGACAAGTACTTAGTATGGATCAAGCAATAAGCTAAAACATTTGGAAACTGATATATGGCTTAATCTAAACTTAAACTAAAGCATCTGGAAACTTAATCTATTTCCCCCAGAGGTCAGAAGCCCTCACTGTTTAAACAATTCCACATCTGGACATTTAAATTTCTGCCTGGTCCAGCATTTGCTACTGTATATTAAGAGGAATTACTTGTCTAAATGAAAAATGTTTCCACGGTCAAACAATTTGAAGACTGATGAGTTCAGAATAAAAATCATCATTTCTTCACTGTGGGACTTCTCAGGGCCCTTAGGGTATACTACTGGGTACAAAAAATATCCAAGAGGGAGTTATTAATATATAGCCTACACAAAATGTATATAGATGCTTTGTCCTACAGTAACTCCCTAGATTCTCACTGGATACAACAGGGATGATGGACAGTTTTATCTAACCTTCCATCCTGCCCTTTATTCACAGGCCATTACTAGAGAACATGGCCAGAAAGGAAGATAAATGACCACAGCTGTCTTAACCTTCAGCAATCAGTTCCGTGGTAATTTTAGGGCTGCCTTGATCTGTGGGCAGGGGAAAATGAAGGAAATGAATTAGCCTGAGTCCTGCCAGCCTTTAAATGAGGATGCCTGTGTGCCCTGAGCTATGCTTAGCTAGTTCCAGCCCTTCTCCCCAGAGGGAATGCTGGTCTTTCAATATACTGCCAGGAGTTCCTTAAACCTTTCCCACATCTTGCCGGGCGCGGTGGCTCACGCTTGTAATCCCAGCACTTTGGGAGGCTGAGGCGGGCGGATCGCGAGGTCAGGAGATCGAGACCACGGTGAAACCCCGTCTCTACTAAAAATACAAAAAATTAGCCGGGCGTGGTGGCGGGCGCCTGTAGTCCCAGCTACTCGGAGAGGCTGAGGCAGGAGAATGGCGTGAACCCGGGAGGCGGAGCTTGCAGTGAGCCGAGACTGCGCCACTGCACTCCAGCCTGGGTGACAGAGCGAGACTCCATCTCAAAAAAAAAAAAAAAAAACCTTTCCCACATCTATGAGCACCAGGCAGAAGTTGTCTAAATGGTCCAAATGGTCCAAGTTGCTGATCTTTGCTCAAAGGAAGGCCCTGCTGGCATGGACCCCTCAGGGTACAAAGAGGTGGCATCTGGCATACTCTGCCCCACTAACAGCTAAAATCCTCATGCTATTATCTTTCTCGACCGTACCTTCTGCTAAGATCTCCACTTAAAGGACATTGTTTTGGTCAGCACTCTGACTTGCTTGTTTTGGGTTGAGGAGAGGAAATTGACATTTACTAGGCACTTTCTATGCATCTGACATCACATAAGACACTTTACATGCTTTATTCCATGTAATTCTAACAAGTACAAAAAAAAAATCATAATAGCAAACGTTTACCTAGTGTTTCCCATGTACCATGCACTGTTGTAAATGTTTTACATAGTCTCTCTCTCTCAAGGCTCAAGGCAACTCTACGTGGTAGATGCCGCTATTAGCCCCACTCTATAAATGAGCAAATAGAGGGATAAAGAGGTGAAGTAACTTGTGTAAGGTCACATAGACAGTGGCAGAGCCAGATCGGAACACAGTCACGGTCCATGCATCTAACCACACTACCATTGTCTGCCATTATCTGTCCTGTCAGATGAGAAAATCAAAGCTCAGAGAAGCGGCTCTCTCAAAGGCACACCGGAAGTGAAAGAACTGGGACCAGAACCCATGTCTGTCTACTCCCAAGTCCATGTTTCTCCTCTAGACCACAGGCTCTCAGAGCATAGTTCCCACACCAGCAACATCTGTACCAACTGGGAAACTTGTTAGAAATGCAAATTCTTAGGCCCCACTCCAGATCTACTAAATCTGAAAGTCTGGCATGGGGCCCAGTCATCTCTATTTTAACAGGACTCCAGGTGGTTCCCATGCAGACTAAAGCTTGGGAGGCACCTCTACACCATGCTGCCTTCTGTAGAGCATGGAATTTTCGTTTTAGCGGCAAGGACTAGAGATAGTGCTGTCTAGTGGTTAGAAGCTCTGGGAAGCTAAGAAACAACTTGGTCATGACCCAGCACATTTCACTGGCCTTGACAGTAGACAGGCCAGGGGTTGCTTTTTCCCCCCTTAGCAAGTTCATGGAGCAGAAAAAGAACAGCTGCACTGTGGTCAAGAGGAAGACTGGATTCTGTCCTTGGCCATCCTTTACCCTGCTGATCGCTTTTCAGATCCAGAGATTCTCAGTGCCTTTCTGTTCAATGTTCTGCTGCTTTTGCCTGCCAGCTTTGTCTGCTCCTACCTGTGACCCTTCTTGTCTTTCAACCCCTCCCACTTCAGGAGGAAACACTTCTGTGGCAATATGGTCAGCTGATGAGCTGCCCTCCTGGTTCGGATATTGTGCAATGAAAAACATTTCTTAACAATTCTAGAAGCAAACTTTTTTTTTCTCCTTTTTTGCTGTCAGGATCAGTTCAGTAGCTACACTAAAGCTTTCATCACTCACTGCTTCACTGAAAAGTTTAAGACTGGAGCGTTCTGCTGAATCAAGCTGTTGTTGAGAGGTTCCGTGTACATATATAAAACAGAACAATAATTGATTTTTATAGAGGCTGGAAGAAAGTTAAGGAAACTTGGATGGCTCAGGGTGGGAGCTTGAAAGGCTTTTGACTCAGGACGAAGGACCACGTGGTCCTCAATTTGTGCTTAATAGCTACAACATGGGGAAAGAGAGGGAGACACAGTTAATAGGGGAAGAAGCTAAGTTAGCGCCAAGCTGTGTATTTTGCAGTCAGGGATCAAAAGGATACTACTTTTAAAAACCATATTTCTTCTTTAACAAACATTAATTCAAGCTCATTGAGTTTCTGCAGGTCATACATTTCAACCCAGGATCAGCAACACGGAGTGTGTTATTTCACTTTCAATGCTGAGGGTGGGGACCTCCCCCTGCGAGAACATGCTGTATGTTGATTAAAGTTGCAAGGAAAGCTACGAAAGAGCTGCCCAAATCTCCTTAATCTCTTTTTCTTCCTTCTTGATAGGTTTCTAGGGATCTGTTGGTTGAATTGTTCTGTGCTTGATATGGAATCTTGGTTTTTATTGGCCCACAGTAAAACTAATTACCACTGGAAAGGGCACCAAATTAAGATTAGCAAGCCTGACTTGATCTATCAAAAAGGAATGTACGTATGTAATGGGTGAGTGTGTAGATGTTAGAATCAGGCAGAACACTCCTCAGTTTATGACCTCTTCAAAACCTGGTAGCGGCCGGGCGCGGTGCTCACGCCTGTAATCTCAGCACTTTGGGAGGCCAAGGTGGGAGAGTCATTTGAGGTCAGGAGTTCAAGGCCAGCCTGGCCAACACGGCGAAAACCCATCTCTACTAAAAATACAAAAATTAGCTGGGTGTGGTGGCACACACCTGTAGTTCCATCTACTCAGGAGGCTGAGGCAGGAGAATCACTTAAACCTGAGAGGCAGAGGTTGCAGTGAGCCGAGATCGTGCCACTGCACTCCTGCCTGGGTGACAGAGCGAGACTCTGTCTCAAAAACAAAACAAACAAAACCTGGTGGATTGTCTTAAGGATTAAGTGGGAAAATGCAGGTAATTCCTAACCTGCACAGGAGAGGCATTCAATACTATTAACTGTTATCAGTGAATTCACACTCATCGGAGTCTAGTTGGTGCCTGCCCCTGTGCTGGCGAGGCCCTGCAGGATCACAGAGGGACTCTCTGTCGGGGGCAGGCCTAGTTGCAGCTGCACTATCGTCAGCACACCTGCCCCCAACCTAGCCCTGTGACTTTCGAGAAGCTCTGTAAACCCCTAATCCTCCATACCTTCTCGTCTGAAAAAACCCACATCCTCCTGGGGCTTAGGGGGAGCAAGTGAATTAAATTATCTAAAAATTTCAAATTGCTCTTCCAGGCTAATAAGAGAGTATCATAATTTGTTATATAAATAGAATATACACTTTTAAATTTCTCAGTCTGATTTTAGTTGAACTTTTAGTGCATAATAGAAAGAACTCCTTAAATTGGGATTAGAAAACCTGAATGTAGGTCCTGGTTCTCAGATACTGCCATTTATTAGCTGTGCAACTCTGGGCTAGTCACCTAACCACCCTGGGCCTCAGTTTTCTTATCTGAAAACTTGGCTAAGATTATCTACCCCTTAGGCGGATTTTTTTTCTTTTCTCTCCACACCCTGCCTACCCCATAGGTTTTTGTTTGTTTGTTTTTTGAGACAGAGTCTTACTCTGTCACTCATGCTGGAGTCCAATAGCGCAGTTTCAGTTCACTGCAACTTCTGCCTTCCGGGTTCTCGTGCCTCAGCCTCCTGAGTAACTGGGATTATAGGCATGCACCACCACGCCTAGCTAATTTTTGTATTTTTAGTAGAGATGAGGTTTCGCCATGTTGGCCATGCTGGTCTCGAACTCCTGGCCTCAAGTGGTCCACCCACCTCAGCCTTCCAAAGTGCTGGGATTACAGGCATGGGCCACCATGCCCAACCCCCCATAGGTTTTTATATCAAAAACATCACTCCAGCCTGGTCGAGAGAGTGAGATCCTGTAAAAAACGAACCAACAAACAACAACAAAAAACACCTCACAACTCTGCAGGCAGGAATTACTCTTCCTGGTTTGCAAATGGGCTCAGGGACTTAATTATCCAGAAGTCACACAGTGAATAACCTGAGATTTCAAACCAACACCTGAGCCCACACATGTAATCACTATTATTATCACTGTTCTTTTATTGTGCGTGCCATTTTTGGAAGAACAATGAAGTCTATTTGGGCTGACGATCCCAAATCCTCCATCTTACATCTTCTTATTAAACTGTGTGAGAAATGTTATCATGTAATCTAAATTATGATCTGTTTTCCTACCCTCACTCCTCCAAAATAATTGCAATTATAAAACACTTGATGTAACTTAATCTCTGTTTCTCAAATTTGAGAGTTATATTAAAAAGTCTCAATTATAAATGACAGATAGATGCTGTTCCTAGAGCGAAGTCTATCTTGGCTTGTTCTAGGATTTTAAAAAATATTTGATGTAGGCCAGCCACGGTGGCTCACGCCTGTAATCCCAACACTTTGGGATGCCAAGGTGGCTGGATCACCTGAGGTCAAGAGTTCAAGACCAGCCTGACCAACATGAGAAACCCTGTCTCTACTAAAAATAAAAAAATTAGCCAGGCATGGTGGTGCATGCCTGTAATCCCAGCAACTCGGGAGGCTGAGGCAGGAGAATCACTTGGACCCGGGAGGCAGATGTTGCAGTGAGCCGACATCGCGCCATTGCACTCCAGCCTGGCCAACAAGAGCGAAACTACGTCTCAAAAAAAAAAAAAAAAAAAGAAAGAAAAAGATATAAAATATGCCACAGAGAGAGAGAGAGAGTCTTTAAAGCTTCCCTCACCCCATCCCTGACAAAAGCAACAGAGAAAAATTTTCCCAGGACCCAAGCTCGAGATATTCCTGATACCAGCCGCCTCCACAAGCAAGGCTGCTGTCAGTGGAACTGAGAAGCTGCCAAGAAGCCAGGCCATTTCCACTCCACATTTGGTCTGAGGCCAGAGTGTTATCTTTCAGCTTTTAGACAAATCTCCCAGGGTGATATAGACTCAGCAATAACCATATGTGACCATCACAGCCTGCAGGAGAGAGAAGAACGGTAAAGACGGCTTTCATAAATGGCCCTGATCTTATCTGCAAAAGCTGGACAGCTCTTTTTCCAATACAGAAGCAGAAACAGTCAAGATTAAGCTTTGCTTGGGGAGGTAGGGAGTTCTAGTTCAATGGTCCAAATCATGCTAATCAACTTCTGCAAAGGAAAGTGTCCTGGGGCTGTAGGCCTTGAACAGCAAGCTCGGGTCCACAGGTTTGGCCACAGTATGACTATGCCTGTGTTATTTAAAGTTTGTCCCAAGGAGTGTTATGATGTGCTTGGTATGGGCTTCACCCCCGGGAGGCACAAGCATGTGCATGCCTCATTGGCACTGTGTCCATATAGAGCATTGTGAAGGGACTATGTGGAAGGAACAGGAAAAGAGAGACTACTTAACATCCTTTGCTTTGCTCTGCCAGGTTTTATATTTACAAGCTTCTGTGTAGAAGGATACTGATGTATGTTCTTGGCCTCCATAAGACAGTGGGGGTGACAGGAGTACAAAGGAAGATGCCTAAAGACACTGAAGTTTCCTGGTCTAGTCGGTCAACAACTATTTAATGGGGGCCCACCATGAATCAGATAAGGTACACATGCTGCAGATACAAATGACCAAGAGCAGGCATGACCACTGCCCTTATGGAACTTGGTATCTAGTAGGGGAGACAGCCAACAATCGAATAGTCACATACATGTATGAAAAATGGAAGCTGTGGCAAGTGCTAAGAAGGCATGGTCACGGTGCCACGAGCACCATTAATGGAATCTGACCCAGTCCAAGAGGTCAGCAAGGGCTTCCCTGAGAAAGTGATGCTTCAGCTGAGACCTTCAAGGTGAGTAGGTGCTAAGTAGTCAAAGGAATGGGGATGGGAGGCAAAATCCTGGCCAAGTGAATAGCACAAGCAAAGGCCCTGTTTTGGGGGAGAGACAGCTTGGTGGAAGGTAGGAGATCTGACCTAAGTGTTACCAGGAAGGCCCACCAACCCCTAAACACCTCTGCCTCCTAAAATTCTGCCATTATTAAGGAATGCTTTGGGTTAAGATTGTTTTTCTCTTGAAATTTTCCTTTTTTTTTTGGCAGGAGACCAGAGCTTATTATTACTCAAATCAGTCTTGCTGAACATTTGTGGATCAGAGTTTTAAGGATAATTTGGTGGGTGGGGGAGGGCCAGTGAGTTGAGAGTGCTGATTGGTTGGGTCAGACATGAAATCTTAGGGAATTGAAGCTGTCTTCTTGGGCTGAGTCAGTTCCTGGGTGGGGGGCCACAAGATCAGATGAGCCAGTTTATTGATCTGGGTGGTGTCAGCTGATCCATCAAGTTCAGGGTCTGCAAAATATCTCAAGCACTGATCTTAGGAACAGTTTAGGGAGGGTCAGAATCTTGTAGCCTCCAACTGCATAACTCCTAAACCATAATGTCTAATCTTGTGGCTAATTTGTTAGTCCTACAAAGGCAGTCTAGTCCCCAGGCAATAAGGTTTGTTTTGGGAAAGGATTGTTACTGTCTTTGTTTTAAACCATAAACTATAAAATAATTTCCTCCCAAAGTCAGTTCAACCTACACCCAGGAATGAACAAGAACAGCCTGAAGGTTAGAAGCGAGATGTAGTCAGTTAGGTCAGATCTCTTTCACTGTCTCAGTTACAATTTTGCAATGGCAGTTTCAATCCCTCCCTTTGGGTTTTATAACACCTTAACCTCAAGATGTTGGCAATTGAAGATTGAAAAAGAGCAAAGACTGCTCTAACTTCTTCCCGCTGATCAAGGGCATAGTGAGGGTAGGTGTTGACCCCAAGGTAAGAGGAGTAGAACTGCTTTGCAACTGTCTGAGAGTACTCATGCAGGCCTGGCTGGGGTTCCAATGCTTGCATGGCAAAGGTGTTAGTATTATTATTTACAGTTTTAGTACCACATTTGAGGGAATAGTATGCTATAAGGTAAATAATGAGTACTAGTGTAAGGAATGCAATTCCCGGTTTTAAAAGCAAAAATTTTAAAGCATTACTTTGGGAACTTGTAGCCCACAAAGAATTTAGGATTTAGCCAAACTAAAGAAAAAACTCAAGAACAGCTAATAGTAGATGTACTATAGACTTTTGTTTTGTTTTGGTTTTTTTGGTTTTGGTTTTGGTTTTTTTTTGAGACAGAGTTTCACTCTTGTTGCCCAGGCTAGAGTGCAATGATACAATCTCAGCTCACCACAACCTCTGCCTCCTGGGTTCAAGTGCTTCTCCTGCCTCAGTCTCCCAGGTAGCTGGGATTACAGGCATGCGCCACAATGCCCGGCTAATTTTTTCTATTTTTAGTAGGGACGGGGTTTCTCCGTGTTGGTCAGGCTGATCTCAAACTCCTGACCTCAAGTGATCTGCCCGCCTTGGCCTCCCAAAGTGCTGGGATTACAGCATGAGCCACTGTGCCCGGCCCAGATGTACTATAGTTTTTTGAAGCATAATTTTTCTCTTTCTAGTTTCCATTTTTATTTAAAAATTATGATAGAACTGATTTGTTTGCAAAAGTAAATTTTAGTCTTATATTTGCTCTGATTATTTGCATAAAGTGCAGCAAGAATGATTATTTCCCACAGACGCTTTTTAAATTGGCTTTGATGGAACTCTATTCCATAAGGAATCTTAGATAAGACTTTTTAAAGCTGAGCCCAGCCATGGGTTTGTAAGCTTAAATACCTGTAAGTTGGGTAAATTTCTCTTCTCTTGACATCCCAAGATAACTTGGGGCTCCTGAGCCTGTTAGAAAGTGACATTTTTTTACTTACTACAGGTCAGGAACCCTGTACAGGGATTGTGTAGACAATGTATGAGGCCAGTTTTCCCAAGGGGCTTTTATTGGCTTTGTAAGTCAACTTTGATTTTTTTTTGTTTGCTTTTTTGTTGTTGTTTTGCTGAGACAGAGTCTTGTTCTGTTGTCCAGGCTAGAGTGCAGTGGCACCATCTCAGCTCACTACAACCTCTGCCTTCTAGGTTCAAGCAATTCTCCTGCCTCAGCCTCCCAAGTAGCTGGGATTACAGGTGTGTGCCACCACATCTGGCTAATTTTTTGTATTTTTAGTAGAGATGGAGTTTTGCCATGTTTGCCAGGCCGGTCTCAAACTCCTGACCTCAAGTGATCCACCACCTTGGCCTCCCAAAGTGCTGGGATTACAGGCATGAGCCACCGTGCCTGGCTCAACTTTGATTTTTTAAAGAAAGCATACCATTCCTGTCAAAACCTTGGTAAAATAAACAGTTTCTCCAACTGCATCCTGTTACAAAAGAAAACAGATTTCTATTGCACTTATGCAAATAACTATACTACCACAAATTGAGAATACTTACAAATAATTTTCAAATTTTGGAGAAATTAGGTAGAGAGAAACAAATATGCTCCAAATTTTGTTCACAGGAACATACTTTACTCAATTGTTAAAAGCTGTAAGTAGCTTTAAAAAAAGTTTTTTTGGCTCTGGAAAACAAAAAAGATTAGGAATGTTTTAAGCAAAAAAGTCTTTTAAAAAAGATTACTCCAGTTTTCTATTAGTTTAGTCCATTTAGTTAACTTTTGTCCTTTTTTTATAAACATTTCAGCTCTCCATGAGAGTCACAAAAGCTTTTTCCTTTATTCTAATTTTACTTTCTCCAAAGTTATTAGAAATGTGCATTCAAGAGCATCTGTTAAAGTCCTGTAGCTGAATATAAACCACCTTTTGTAGAGGGTTAAAATAAGACCAACAATTGTTTGTGGATAACAAAAAGTCTTAGGACAGCCATTATTAAAGTCACAATTGACTAGGAATTTTGGTTACTTCTGTGGGATACAACAATTTTACATAACAATTATAACTATTAATATCATATGCTAAGTTACATTAGAATTATAGGAGTTTCCCATAATTTTGGAACACATACCACTAACATATTTATACAAATACAACCAAACGAAAGCTAACCACCATTTCATATTTGACAATGCTTTTTGTATGATTTTTATACCAAATAAGCCAAATATGTTATTTTTGGACTTGCAGGGGACATAATATATAAATGATTAATTAGGTCAGAAAAACACATGCTTTTTAATTTGATTTTGGAAAGTCTGCAAAATATTAAAGGTTTAAAACACTGGATATTGGCCAGCCGTGGTGGCTCACACCTGTAATCCCAGCACTTTGGGAGGCCGAGGCAGGCAGATCATGAGGTCAGGAGATCGAGACCATCCTGGCTAACACGGTGAAACCCCGTCTCTACTAAAAATACAAAAAAAATTAGCCGGGCTTTGTGGCAGGTGCCTGTAGTCCCAGATACTCAGGAGGCTGAGGCAGGAGAATGGCATGAACCAGGGAGGCAGAGCTTGCAGTGAGCCAAGATTGCGCCACTGCACTCCAGCCTGGGAGACAGAGCAAGACTCCATCTCAAAAACACACACACACACACACACACACACACACACAAAAACACTGAATATTACAAAATAGAATCCCAGGTTGCCATATATCATTTATTTGGCCAAAATGATAACTCCAAAATTTTAAAAAAGAAAAACCTTTACTCTGATAGAGGACTTAACTTTCCAAACAATAAGACCCAATGAAGATAGCATGAGGCCAACTGAATCTGTCTCTTCTCTCACCCCTCTCTCTTTTTTTGTGTGTGTGGTTTACGTAAAGGCAAACAAAAATATTTTATTGTTCTTCAATATTACATAAAAATGTTTTTCAAAAGAGGAAACCAAATTTCATGTTTGCATTAGGGCATCTTTTTTCTTTCTTTTTAAATGGAATTTTGCTGTGGCCCAGGCTGGAGAGCAATGGTGCCATGTTGGCTCACTGCAACCTCTGCCTCCTGGGTTCAAGTGATTCTCATGTCTCAACCTCCCGAGTAGCTGGTTTTATAGGCGTGTGCCACCATGCCTGGTTAATTTTTGTATTTTTAATAGAGACAGCATTTCCCCATGTTGGCCAGCTGGTCTCGAACTCCTGACCTCAGGTGATCCACCTGCCTCAGCCTCCCAAAGTGCTGGGATTACAGGTGTGAGCCACTGTGCCCAGCCACATTAGTGCATCTCTAATGCTAAAGGTAGTTTTCAAATACAATTTTATAAGTCTATTCAGTTTTAATCAATTTGACCAGAGGTAAGATTTTCATAAACTTTTTAGAACCCTTTACAATTTTCCATTAAACAGCTGATTAACTTTTTAAGAAAACCGTATTATTTGGACACATGGGCCCATAAAATCAGTATGATTTTAATGTTTTAACCTATAGAAAAAAGCTAAATAATCTCCTTTAAATTTTAGCCAACTTGCTTATACCCACAGAATGTTTTTACAAGGTTAACCTTTTACAAATCCTTTTTTAATTTGCTTAAACCTTCGGTTTTGTCCATTACTCTTTTAGGTTAAGACAATCTTTTAAAACCCTCTGAACTAGACAAAATTACATTCTCTTTAACAAAAACCATATTCCCATATCTTCTTATAATCTCCCACCAAGATTACATTCTGCTTTTCTTCTGTACCTGACAACTTATATGTAAAACTGTTTCTCCAGTAGTCTCAATTATATGTTACATTGTTAACTCTTAGCAACTTTTATTTTTGGTGAAAAACCTAATAAGTAGGCAATTTATTTAGGTACAAGGTGTGGAGCCTAGGACATCAGGAATACTGACCCTTTTCAGCATAGCTAGGGGACGTGGCTTTCCATATGTCCCCAGGCCTTATCTATAATATCATACTCCAAAGTAGGTAAATTGAACAATTCTCAAAAGTCAAAGAAGCGGTTTATGACTTAAAGCATTTAGCAAATCTAATATCTGACCTTAATTTAGACCAAATGTCTAAATTTTGAAGACATTTTTATTTTACTAATAATCTTTAAAACTGAATGGGTTACTTCTTGTTGTTACTTCTTGTTGTGAACAAGAAGGCATTAAAGTTTCTATTTTTCTGATAAAATATGATTTAAGTGCTTATTTTTCTAAGCCAATTAATCAGCTCTTTTATATATAAACATCACACACACACACACACACACACACACACATATAAATACACAGACAGACAGAAGATCCAGTAGTTGTAAGATTTTTCATTTGCCAATTTTTTAATTGGATTACTGGCTTCAGGGTGGATCCCCTGGATGAACAGGGCCAGGAAAGCATGCAGTTTTTAGGACCTAATAAGTAGGCACAGCTGGAAGGCAAAGACAAATCCTCAAAATTAAAGGTGCCATTTTATACTGGATCCTGGATCCCCAAAAAGGAGGGAATACTATAAGAGAAGATAGTGCAGTGCTTCTACCATGCATTTCACTGCAAGGCAATTCAAAGCCAACCAGCCCATTTTTTAATTAGCCCATCCCCAATGGGAGTTTCATCTTTCAGTGGGGGGGGGTTGGGCATGTTTCCATATCCCACTTTCAGGTGGCCAAGAGCATGCTTCTTTAACCCAAGCATGCAAAGAGATAAGTATCTCTTCATAACTGACATTAGCCATTTATTAAAGTATATATATTTTTTACTTAGTTATTACACGCCAAGGCTACAAGCTTTCCCATAAAATAAAGTAATTTGATACCCCCAAAAGTCAAAACCATTAGCTAATGCAAGGCAAAACAAAACAGAGCCTTAGATTTTGAGAGGGATTTATTGTTTTCAATTCCTGGGGTTCCATGAGGAAAAGAAGTTTTTCCCAGAATGGGGTCTGTGGTGCCATCTCTGTTTTTCCTCAGGAGTCCCAGGTTGTTAGTAATTATCTTGAGTTTTTTCCTGTGGACATTAACAGTGGCAAGAAGACAAAATGGAGAAAAACAATTCGGCCTACTGAGAAGAAAAAACTTTTTCAGAAAAACACAACTCGAGAAGAGGAAAAAGATAAAGGCCTTTTAAATATGTATACCTTGGGTATCCATTTTTAATTAAGTTGAATTTAACCATAAAGTTATTTTCTCAAAAAAAAATTGCTTATTACCCAGGACAGCCAGTATTTTTGGCTTTTGAATTCTACCACAGGTAACCTTCCATGGGAAATTAGTAAGTTTTAACTAAGGTTATGACTTAACCATGGATGCACAAGGTGTTTCAAAGACATGATAAGCAGTTTTTTTCTTATTTCTTTTCTTCTTTTTTTTTTAACAAGATTTAGGATCTCCACAAGGGTAGTACGGAGAAAGGAAAATCCAATCAGGAAATCAGAAGCTATCCATGGGGCAGGGGGAAATAAACACCTCAATATTAGTGGCAAAGTTACACAAATGACAAACCAGAAAGGAATCATTCTGGAAGCCAAGAATTGAACCCGAGCCACCATTGTCAAAAGGCAAACTCTTACCTACTGAGCTACATGGCATTGAGCAGTTTCTATTGCCGTTCCCTGAAGAAGTAGAGCAGCCAATTTCAAGCTTGCAGAGCCTCTTAACTGCTCAAGATAATTTTTAGGGCTAACTATGACATGGACCCCCAAATTCCTGTCCTCTGGTTGGAGGAAACCAAAAGAAAGTATCTCCACATGGTCACAAAGTTAAGTTCTTAAGGACACAAAACAAGACAGAGAAATTTCATCTGGTATTCGTTTCAGGGACCCTCAGCAAAGTTTGTAACTGACCAGCATGCCAGGCTGGCTTGAAAAGTGGGTTTACAGGAGTTCTAAACCCACGTTTTATCTTGTGATGTCCCTCTCTCCATTATAGAACAACATAGAAAGACAAATTCTTAGCACAAAGTACATCAGATTTGCTACAACCTAAGACTAGTCTCACAAATCCTTTCTTCTATTAATCAAACCCTTGTAGAGGAGACAAATAGTGGTGTTTACCATTTACACACACACACACACACACAGAGAGCAGAAACTTGGCTGGTAAGTTTTTCTTATCCTTTTTGCTGGCATACTAGGTTTCCAGGTTCTCTTTCTTCGCAGCTTCCACAGGAACAGAGTGGCTTTTGATGATCCTGACCACTGTGCCATAACTGTGAGGGTCAAGCCACTCAACAAAATAAAATCACCCCTTTCTGTTTTATGGAACCATAGGCAAAAGATTCTCAATTTTGCAAGATGTTGCCCAACAGGCTGCTTGGGGAACCAAATTAACATTCTCCATCTCAACAAAATACACATAACAAAACAGACACTAGTCACCTCGTTCAGTACCCAATAATGACGTGGCAAGGCCCAAACTCTCTCCTCTTGGTTTCTGTTGTCTTTGACCTACTCCAGGTGGTTGAGGGACCTACTCCAGGTGGTTGAGGGATGGCCTCAGAACAGTAATTCAATGGGTGGTCTCTGGGAAAGACGAAGAGCAGAGAGTCACCCCAAGTCAGTCCTGTTGAGCTTACTTCAGGACTCACTGAATGTAACCAGACAAAAAAGGAGGGTTCTCCGAGTTAGGCCTGTTGGACTTCTGTCAGCAATTCCTTCAGAGATCCCCTCCACACATACAAACACACACAAACACAAGACAGACAGGAGGCCTTCCAAATCAAGATCCCTAACCAAGAATTCCAGGAGTACTTCTTCTAAACTATCTTCCCATTCTCCATCTGAGAAATCTCCCCAACATCTTCCTGACTGAGAAGAAGTCTCCCAAACCAAGACTCTTCCTACTAGTTAGGGAGAGCCAACTGAGAACCCCCAGGAGCTGAACTGAGACAGACACCCCATGGTGGAGCTACAGGCAGACACCTCACAATGCGGCTACAGCTAGACACCCCACCATGGGGTTACAGAACCAGTCAGGAGAAGGAAGGAGACATTGGCAGTGCCTGGGATACTCACCAACCCAGATACTCCATAATGGGGCTATAGCTACAGATACTCCATGACCTGGCTACAGCACCCAGCCATGGAGCTATGGACAGACACCCCGTGATAGGGCTTCAGTTATGAGATGTCTCCTGAGGACTATTTCTCCATTGCAATTAAATCCATGCACACTGGGTTGGCAGTGCCCAACTGGAAGAGACAGTGCCAGAGTCAGCCACTGTCCCAGAAAACTAGGTGGCCACTTGAGCTGACCTCCAGATCCATTGCCAGAGGCAGGCTACCAAACCATGGGCAGCTAGCCACAAGGGCTATCCTGGACAAGGCCCCAAATTTGTAACTGCCCAATGGGTTCACCTTGCCCACTGCCTAGACAGAGCCAATTTATTAACACAGGGGAATTGCAATAGAGAAAAAGTAATTTACACAGAGCCAGCTGTGCAGGAGACTGGTGTTTTATTATTACTCAAATCAGTCTCTTGAAGTGTTCCTTTATGCTCAGAAGAATGACTCATTAAGTGAATGGTTTTATCTGATCAATTCTCTCCCTAATAGCAGAAGTCATGGCCACAAGTCCCTGAGATTAGTATGGGAATCTGGGTAGGTGGGTTTATTTTAAAGAGAAAAAGAGTAACAAAAATGAGAGATGGGGGCCTCAAAGATCAAACCTCATATTTTTCTAAATTTATCCCAAGACCAGCCCTACCGGAATTTATTAAAAGTTTGATCTCCAGGAAATCACATAAGCTTTTGCATTCAGCAAGACTAATCAAGATGGTCTCAGCCTTTGAGAGAAATCTATGAAAAGGAACAATTCAAAGAAAAGAGGTAAACATCATATTATGAGAATGCTGGCATTTTTTTCCATAAGCTGAGTCCTCCATCTTAAACCAGCTTCATCAGCTTGAGCATCCTTAAAAGTTTCACAGCTGACAAAATATAGTCATGCACTACATAACAACCTTTCAGTCAATGACAGACTGCACACACCATAGAGGTACCATAAGATTATAATACTGTATTTTTACTGTACTTTTTCTACGTTTAAATATGTTGACTAGACAAACACTTTCCACTATGTTACAGTTGCCTACAGTATTCAGTACAGCAACATGCTGTACAGGTTTATAGTCTGAGAACAATAGGCTACACCATGTGGTCTAGGTGTGTAGTGGGCTGTAGCATCTAGGTTTATGTAAGTATATTCTATGATGTTCACACAATTACGCACTTCTCAGAACATATCCCCATTGTTAAGCAACACATGACTGTATATTAATTCAGTATTTTGTTCCTAGAGTCTCATAACAGATGTTTCTCCCCCATGGCACATAAACAAGCAGTAAACCATACTAGCTTTTCAGTCACTTAGGCCTGGATTCACATCCTGACTCTTCAGCTTAGCCATGTGACCATGGGGAGGTCATTTAACTGCCCTAAACCTTGTTTTCTCAACTGCAAACTGGGAATCATTGTCCCTATCCCATAGAGTTGCCAGGAAGATGACATAAAAATAATGCATTAAAGAGCTTACCGAAGTGCAGGTCATACAATCAGCACTTAGTAAATGGGAGAAAGTTAAAAAGAAGGGACAGGTGAGGGGAACTGGCAAAGACAGAGAAAGAGTGTGGAGCTCCTGAGACACACAAGTGCATGGGTTCCAGGTGATGCATTGCTTGGGCAAAACCACACACACCAAGTCTCAAAAGAAATTGAAAAGCCTGAGAGAAAGCAGGCCTGGAATTTACAAATGGAAAGAGTCCTATCTCTCTTGTGTTTTCTCTTGGAACATGTGAGATGAGTTCACCCAGAGGCAGGAAAGAAAACAGCAAGGACCGCCCAGGCATTACAGCGTGGGTTCTGCCTGAAGAGTCCCATGACAAAAGAGAATTTAGGGTAGGACATCCACCTGGAAAACTTCCAGGCAGAGTGGTGCCTAGGAAGCTGCTAAAAGCTTAAATAAGGGGGAGTAAACCAGAGAGCTGGACGAAAAAATAAAAAGCCAAAAGGACCCTCCTGGTCTCCCTGCAGATTGTCAGCCTTATCCCATGAAACTGGCCTCAATTATTACAGACAGAAGAATTTCCTGCTGGAAAGCTCTTCGACCTTACCGAGCTTGGCCTAGGATATTCAACATTCTCAGGCTTGGCATGGCATTCTCCAGTAAGATTTTCTCTTTCTGGAAAAAAATAATACAGAAAAAGAAAAGGCAACTATATAGTGAAAATACCAAAGAATGTCAGGAATCTGAATCATGGGGAAGAGAATTCCTAAATTTATCTTTCCCAAAGTTATTTTTATCAAGGAGAAAGACATTTCCTTACTGAGGCTCTGAATCTATAAGTCCCTAAAATGCTTTCTTATGAAATTCATGCTTGTGTTTTATTTTTTATTTATTTTATTTTTGAGACAGAGTCTCACTCTATCACCCAGGCTAGAGTGCAGTGGCGTGATCTTGGCTCACCGCAACCTCCACCTCCCGGGTTCAAGCAATTCTCCTGCCTCAGCCTCCCGAGTAATTAGGATTATAGGTGCCCACCACCACACCCGGCTATTTTTGTATTTTTAGTAGAGACAGGGTTTCACCATGTTGGTCAGGCTGATCTCCAACTCCTGACCTCAAGAGATCCACCCGCCTCGGCCTCTCAAAGTGTGTTTTATTTTTTAAAGATAAAGGCACTTTGCATACCTCTTTCTGTATCAACCCTTTTCCCTCCTGCCCACATAGCTGTGAGAAGAATTTCAACAGGCCCGGCAAATGACATAAAATGAGATACCATGTGCATTTTGGAGGCTGAGGTATGAGGACTGAGAGTTGTAAATAAAGTGCTGACCCAAGTGAGACCCAATTAGCACCTGGGATGCTCTGGGTGCAGGGTAGCAGCCCAGAGCCGCTGGCCCCTTCCTGGCCATCTGGGTGCTGGGCATAGGTTTCTCAACAAGAAGACTCTGCTACCTCCCCTCACCAGGCCTCTATTCTTCTGAGAAACAACACAAAGCAATAATAAAAGAAAGTGTCAACCAAATAAATAAATAGTGCTGAAAAGGGCTCACTGCATCCTGGAGTTGCAGCTCCTGTAGCTGTAGTAATGAATCTGGTAGCCCTTAGTGATTCTCCTTTATTTATCTTGAGTTGGGGTCTCGCTCTGTCACCCAGGCTGGAGTGCAATGGCACCATCTTGGCTCACTGCAACCTCCACCTCCCAGGTTCAAGTGATTCTCCCACCTCAGCCTCTTGAGTAGCTGGGATTACAGGCACCTGCCATCAAGCCCAGCTAATTTTTGTATTTTTAGTAGAGACAGTGTTTCACCATTTTGGCCTATCTGGTCTTGAACTCCTAAGCTCAGATGATCCACCTGCCTCAGCCTCCCAAAGTGTTGGGATTACAGGCGTGATCCACCGCACCTGGCCTTCTCCTTTATTTCTCTAAGCCTAGTTTCCTACCTGCCTGAGGAGACCAAGTAGGGAATAAACAGAAAGCATCTGCAACACCTTGTTAGAGGGAACTGCTGTCCTCAAGCATCCAACAACCCCACTGAGGAAAACACGGCCAAACCTCCCTCCCAGTGTTACAGGAAGCAGGGCTAGAAATTGGACCTGCGATAAGTTTGCCAAGAAAGTGAATCACACACATGAGACTTCAAGACCACTTAATGCAGAGCAGATTTTCGGACCACTTAATCCGTGGAAAAAAAATAAACGGATTAATAGTTGCATAGAAAAAATACGCTTTAATAAAAAACAATGCATCACTTATGCATACCCTTCTGGGTTATGAGATTCTAGCCCTGTTTATTGTCTTTGAGCTACTTTGTAAATCTTTGTAAGTTGTAGGTAACTGATAGATATATAACTTCTGTCCTATCTGGTAGTGATTTAATTGACTCCCCCTGGCCCTATCCTTCACTCACGGATGAAACAATTTTGCCTCCATTTGCAATTCATCTCAGCATTCCTTTACTTGTAAAAAAAACCTGTGCTGTTTTGACTTTTCCTTTGAGCCAGTTGCTATGGGTTGAATTGCATCCCCTTCCCCCAAAAATATTGAAGATATGTCCCAACCCCCAGTACCTGGGCATGTGAGCTTATTTGGAAATAGGGTCTTTGCAGACGATCAAGATGAGGCCATGAGAGTGGGCCCTGATATAATATGACTGTGTCCTTAAGAAAAATAAAAGGTGATTTAGACACAGAGACAAATTACCTTCCTCTTCGTGCATACACAAAGAATGCCAAGTGAAGAGGAAGCGAGAGATAGGGTGATATGTCTCCAAGCTAAGGAACACAGAGGATTGCCACCAAAACCACCAGAAACTGGGAGAGATACACAGAACAGATTCCCCTCAAAGCCCCCAGAAGGAACCAACCCTACCAACACCTTGATTTCGAACTTCCAGCCGCGACAACTGTGAGAGAACAAATTTCCATTGTTTAAGCCACCCAGTTTGTCATACCTTGCTGTGGCATCCCAAGCAAACAAATAAACCAGTTATAACATGTGTCTTATTCCCTAGTATCATATGAGCAAAATAAATTTTTTAGCACATGTTCATTTTTATATCTATAGAAGAGTCATGATTTCATTAGGTTGGGGAAAAAGCTATTGTGATTTTTGCCATTAAAAGTAGTGATCCAAACCCCAATTAATTTTGCACCAACCTAATACCTTTTTTCTCAAAGTTATCTTTTAACAGTTTTGGAGGATTCACCAAGATGCCCTGTGGATTTTGCTGACCAGAGCCAGGTAGACTTCATCCACAGAGAAGTGCACCACATGGGCAATTCAAGCACAGAAATATATTTTCTTGATTCATGAGGTCAAGTAACATGAAGTGAACAATAGAACTTTGCTGACTCGGTTTTTCTAATTTTATTTTGCTCTTACTAATTTTGGTTTTGGTTTGTTTATAGCCAGTAAATTATTCCCCATTGAGAATTAGTTTTATGGTCTGACCATTTAATGATCTTTGTAAATGTCACATAGAGATCTAGTCTCTGTTGGGTGAAAGGCTCCAGAGAATTTAGTTTGTTTGCCTTTTTGGGTGGGAATTTGTTTGTTTTTTGTTTGTTTGTTTTTTGTTTTTTTTTTTTTGAGTCAAAGTCTCACGCTGTTGCCTGAGTAGAGCGCAATAGCTTGATCTTGGCTCACTGCAACCTCCGCCTCCTGGGTTC
This sequence comes from Symphalangus syndactylus, assembly GCF_028878055.3. Classification (NCBI taxonomy): domain Eukaryota; kingdom Metazoa; phylum Chordata; class Mammalia; order Primates; family Hylobatidae; genus Symphalangus; species Symphalangus syndactylus. Next base: position 88,564,741 of record NC_072435.2, read on the forward strand.
AAGTGATTCTCCTGCCTTTGCCTCCTGAGTAACTGGGATTACAGGCATGTGTCATCACACCCAGCTAATTTTTTGTATTTTTAGTAGAGACAGGATTTCACTGTGGTAGCCAGGCTGGTCTCAAACTCCTGACCTTGTGATCTGCCCATCTTGGCCTCCCAAAATGCTGGGTGGGATTACAGGTGTGAGCCACGGTGCCCAGCTGGAACTTGGTTTTATGATCAGATCATTTGATGATCTCTGCAAATGAATTAAGAGTTTATATAGAACTTGTTTCTGCTGGGTGAGAGATAACAGAGAATCTAGTTTGTTAGTCTCTTCTGCATGTTCACCTTTATATTTTGAATGCAAATCATTAAGAGTTTAAACTGCAAGGGAGGAAAAAATTTTCCTCCTCTCCTCTAAGTTCAATGGCTAGGACTCTACAAATTAAACAATCTGACAAAAGACAGATCAACAAGAGAAAAATAAATTTAATTAAGTATATTTGCACACATAGGAGTTCACAAACATATGGGGCTTGAGGACATGGTTAGAATTTGCCTTTTTTTTTTTTTTTGAGACAGAGTCTTGCTCTGTTGCCCAGGCTGGAGTGTAGTGGTGCAATCTCGGCTCACTGCAACCTCCACCTCCCAGGTTCAAGGGATTCTCCTGCCTCAGCCTCCCAAGTAGCTGGGATTACAGGCACCCGCCACCATGCCCAGCTACTTTTTTTTGTATTTTTAGTAGAGATGGGGTTTCACCATGTTGGCCAAGCTGGTCTTGAACTCCTGACCTCAGGTGATCTGCCCACCTTGGCCTCCCAAAGTGCTGGGATTATAGGCATAAGCCACCACCTAGCCAGAATTTGGAGCTTATCTACCATCTCAACAAGAAAGATACGGTGTGGAGGAAAGATTAGACCAAGGAAAGGGGGTGCTTTTTGGTTTCTTGGAGGGTGGGGGCTGTAAAATGATCATGGGAAGGTGAGTAGGAAGTTAGGAAATGTATGGTAAGTAAGGTTGTTTAGTATGGTTTGTTATACAGATGAGTCTCCACTGATAAGAATTGTCTCTAGTAGTTCTCTTCCTCATATAGAAGAGTGAGACAACTTTACAAAAAACGGATGTGTATGCCCTGCTTTTAAACAGAAGGGAGTTTTTTCCTGCATCCGCTATTTTTCAATTATCTTCAGCTCAAAATAATCCTTATGCCAAAGTAGCATATTTTGGAGTGACATATTCTGGTCCCCTTCAATACCTACTAGGAAAAAAGCTCTTTGACTGGTGAGTTTTATAAATGTATGTTTACTTTGACTCATGACTGAAAATCTAGAATTAAAACTATAAGCTCCCTCTGTCTGTTTCCATGCTTATGTTTCTATAATTCAGAAAGGCCTTTAAGTCTCACATAATAATTTTCACCTCTTGTTGGTATTAATAAATTGGGTTAGAAAATCTCTGAAATTAAAGGAGCTCTATTCTGATTAGCTTATAGAGATAAATAAGTGTTTGTATTAATCGTTTCTAGAATTGCTAGAAAATAAGGAAATCGAACTTCTAATATTTTCAATGTAATTTTTATAGAAAGTAACATGGAAATGTTTTAAGATTTCAAGTTCACATAATTTAGGTAAGTCTTCAGCAACCAAGACTAGTTGAATAATTTTGGTTTAATAAAAACAGCTACAGATTAGCTGATAATCAGATTAGCTAGATAAATTCTGATTTATCAGCATTAAATATAATACCTGCTAGTATTTTAATTCTACTTGGGCATGTACTTCTTAAACAGGTTTCTTGATTGAACAAGCTACCATTACTTCTACTTAATACTTAAGATTATAGAAAATATAAATTTGTGTTTTATTGATTCATTATTCTCACAATTTTGTTTGCCTTGGGTTGTGGCTTGTGCAAACAATGAGTCTGAAAGGCTATGAAAGCTGTCAAATTTTGCTCAATTTTGACAGACTTGTTCCCTTGGTTACTGTTTATTGCCTTCATCTACAAGATGAAGGGCTTTTTGTTTTTCTTATGTAATCGGCGCAGACAGCAAAGATTCTGTATTTTACTGGAATAGCCTTCAATGGTTTATGCTGACTTTATTATTACGTCCTTGACTATTTAAGAAAACAAAAGTTTCTCACTTAGGAAAGATCTAAGGGTCCTTACAGTCATGTTACCTTCTATGTTTACTTTTTAAATACTTTATTGTCACTTAGAAATGAGGAGCCAAAGAGTTTTGTTTTAGTTTTAGTTTTGTTTTGGGTTTGTTTTGTGTTTGTTTGTTTGTTTTGAGACGGAGTCTCGCTTTGTTGCCCAGGCTGGAGTGCAGTGGCACGATCTCGGCTTACTGCAACCTTCGCCTCCCCAGTTCAAGAAATTTTTCTGCCTCAGCCTCCCCAGTAGCTAGAATTACAGGCATGTGCCACCATGCCTGGCTAATTTTTGTATTTTTAGTAGAGACGAGGTTTCACCCCCATGTTGGCTAGGCTGGTCTCGAACTCCTGACCTCAGGTGATCCACCAGCCTCAGCCTCCCAAAGTGTGAAATTACAGGTGTGAGCCACTGTACCCAGCTCGCAAATAGTTTTTTAGACACCTAGATCTGATTCCTGTCATAAGTGTTCAAATTGCCTGACAGCGTCTGGTTTTTGCCTCCCTAAAATGGAATTCTAAATATAAAATAAAATGAAGCTTTCAGGATTTTTTTTGCTACTAAAACTATTTTGAGAGTTCCTAGGGGGCCCCTGGAAAATCACAAAGACTTATTATTTAGCCTTTTGAAAAGAGAGGTGTTAGAAATAATTAGGTTTACATGCTGGATTACTATTGATGAACCACATGAAAGACTTGTGAAATCAGAAGAGATGCTCAGCCTTTCCTAGGTTAAACTGGTATATGTTGCATGTTGTTAGTATATTTCAGAAACTGTATGCTCTATGGGCATTTTCCAGAGCTTTGCAGTGTCCTCGCTGTCCATGACACATTGCTCCTTATTAGGGCCCTAGTGCTGCTTTGACATATTAGACAATGACACTACAGTGTCATCACTCATGATTTCAGTTTTGTTTTTTTTTTTTAATAGAAATGGGGTCTCACTCTGTCATCCATGCTGGTCTCAAACTCTTGGGTTCAAGTGATCATCCTGCCTCAGCCTCCCAAAGTGCTGGAATTACAGATGAGAGCCACAGTGCCTGGCCCAATTTCAGTTGTTTTCTAAGTGTTAACTTGATCACAGCTTTACTTATTTAATTTGAATCTAGTATCTTCTAGGGCAGTGGTTTTCAATTGGGGATTGACATCACTTACAGAATTTTACTAATAAACAGATGTCTAAGAACTACTGAGGACCACGAATTCTCTTTACTTGATATTCTTGATATATTTTTGTTATATTCTTACTTAGCAAATTCGTGTTATATTATGTTTCAGCATTATTACATTATATCTCAAGATTTTTTTCTCTGGAAAGATTATGTTCATCCATTTTTACAAATTACATATAATGTTCACTGTCTTATTTTGTTATTGTTGTTGTTGTTGTTTTGAGACAATCTCCATCTGTCGCCCAGGCTGGAATGCAGTGGTGCGATCTTGGCTCATTCGAACCTCCGCCTTCCAGGTTCAAGCAATTCTCCTGCCTCAGCCTTCTGAGTAGCTGGGATTACAGGTGTGTGCCACTACGCCTGGCTAATTTTTTTGTGTTTTTAGTAGAGACAGGATTTCACCATGTTGGCCAGGCTGGTCTCAAACTACTGACCTCAGGTGATCTGCCTGCCTCGGCCTCCCAAAGTGCTGGGATTACAAGTATGAGCCACCGAGCCTGGCCTGTCTTCTTTAAAAATAGAGCTAATCATTGTAAGTTTTTTTTTTTTTTTTTTTATGAGGGAGTTTTGCTCTTGTCGCCCAGGCTAGTGTCCAATGGTGCGATCTTGGCTCACTGCAACCTCCACCTCCTGGGTTCAAGAGATTCTCCTGCCTCAGCCTCCCGAGTAGCTGGGATTACAGGCACCCACCACCACACCCAGCTAATTTTTCATGTTTTTAGTGGAGACAGGATTTCACCATGTTGGCCAGGCTGGTCTCGAACTCCTGACCTCAGGTGATCCACCTGCCTCAGCCTCTCAAAGTGCTGGAATTACAAGCGTGAGCCACTGCACTTGGCCTGTCTTCTTTGAAAAAGGGCTAATCATTATGTTTTTAATTATTTTATCTAAAATTTTTTTGAATCAACTTTATTTTCTTTTTGGCATGCCACAGAAGCAACCAAATTTTCTTATCAGTTGCATTTGTATTGGAATAAATTCTTATCAGAACTTTTGCTTTTGAAAATTATCAGTAATACACAATAAAGCACAGTATTTTAAGCCTTTTGTAATCTAGAGGTAGTTTTTTTGTTTTACTCTGATGCTTCCTTGAAAATGTTTCCTCTTCAACAAAGGACTGTCTCAGAGACCCATGGAAAAGGACTATGTTGGGTATTTTGGGGTATGTGCTGCTAATGGCATCACTTAAACAATTTTGAGACCACACCAGCAAACAGAGTAAGGATTTCCAGAACTCTAGGCAAGAAACAAATGGAGTCATGAAAATGCTAACCCAAGATCCAGTGAAACAAGAATTAATTACATAGGGCTAAATGAACTGATGAGGAATGATTGTAGTTTATGGTGGGCGGGGGGAGTATTACTGATTTTTTTCTTTTTCTTTTTACAAAATTATTTTTATTCTTCTTCACAGCATCTGCAGCTGTGAGATTATTGATGTTTTAATATACAGAAGGCCTTTCTTTTTTCTTTTATCAATAACCCATAACAATTTAGTAGACTCTGTTTTTATAAATGGAAATGAAACATTTATAAATGATATCATATTCTTCCAGCCTAACCCCTCCAGAATCTGGAAACTCTTAATGAATATTCTTCTTTTCATACCATATAGTTATTTCCGTAGATGCAATAAGGACATATCTGGGACTTAATTTTACTGAGATTTCATTGAAAACACTGGTTATACAACCAAGAACTTGCCTGGAATGTCATATTTGAAAACTATGTTTATTTACTCATATATCACCAAGTACTTTTAAGTAACTAAAGTTGTTTTATGGAGTCAAGGCTTACAAAACCATTGAGTGCAGTGGTGTACACCTGTTGTCCCAGCTACTTGGGAGACTGAGGCAAGAGAATTGCTTCAGCCCAAGAGTTCAAGACCAACCTAGGCAACATAGTGAAACCCCATAGTAAGACCCTGTCTTTAAAAAATAAATAAATAAATAATAAAATGCTTATACAACCCTCTTGAAAAAACTGGCCTGGGACCTGCTTTACAGGGTTTCCAGCCTTACTCTGTTTTCGCTGAGTTTTTGCGTTTCATGAAGGCATCACAATATATCTTTTTTAAAACAGCCCATAGTTGGAAACTTAACTAATCAAAATGAGCCACCTCTCCTCATTCATACAAATGAATGGAAGAGATCGGAGCCCACACAGCTGCCAGGCTCTATGCAGGGCACTTGGCACATAATCTGCAGGATCTTTAAAATTTTACTTTATTTTATTCTTACTTTGTTTTACTCTTATTTATTTATTTTATTTTATTCTTTTTTTTCTTTTTTAGCGTTTTTTTGAAAGTTCTTGTCAGACGGGTAATGTGTCAAAATCATAACAAGGTTTAAGGGAGGTACAGCTCACACATGAGCATGAAAACCCAATTATCATGCTTATGAACTACAAAAGGATCACAGGATATTTTTGTAAGTGCCTACCCAACAGATCTCCCCTCTTTCTATGGCACAATATGTCCAGTGTTGAACTAGTAGCATTCACATTTCCCCACAAGTGTCACGAAACGGGGACTCTCTCCCAAGTTTCCCCAGCAGTAAAACCTGATTGGTCTAAGGTCTGCAGGGTGGTTCTAGTCCTCTTGCCAGTGATTGATTAGACATGACTGTATAACATGACTGGGAGGTGGGAGGAGAAGAAGAGATTCCAAAAGGAAAGGGTTTATGCTCTTAAAAAGAGCTATGTGATGCCTCTGATGAAGCCTATGTTAGTAGAGACATCTGAGAGTGTAGATGAATGCCAATGGCCCTCATGGAAAGAGAGAGAGATGAGAAAAAGCACACTCTTTTTTTACATCTCCATGTGATGTCTGGAATTACAGCAGCCATTTTGTGATCATGAGAGCAGCTGGCTTGGCTAAGGACAAAATTTGTCACACCAAACATGGCAGAGAAGAAAGAAGATTCTGGATTCTTGATAACATTTTTGAGCCACTGGACTAACCAAGACTGGAATTGGTCTCCCTTGGGACTTCTTAATATGTGGGATAGTGAATTTTCACATTGAAGTAAATTTTGAATGGAGTTTTCTGTTTCTTATAGCCAAAACCATCTTACCTGCTACAAATATTTTATTTAATTTCATCTTTACAACAGTCCTATATCTGTGGACATTCTCATTTTATAGATAAAAATCTGAGATTCGGAAAGTTTTAGTAACATGGCCAGGCACCGTGGCTCACACCTGTAATTCCAGCACTCTGGGAGGCCAAGGTGGGAGGACTGCTTAAGCCCAGGAGTTTGAGACCAGCCTGGGAAACATACTGACACCCTGTCTCTACCAAAAAAAAAAAAATTACCTGGGCATGATGGCACATGCCTATAGTCCAGCTACTCAGGAGGCTGAGGTAGGAGGATTGCTTGAGCCCAAGAGGTCAAGGCTGTAGTGAGCTGTGATCGCATCACTGCACTCCAGCCTATGCAACAGAGCAAGACCCTGTCTCAATAATAATAATAATAATGGATAGAACAACCACACAGAAGTAAGGAGAGAGAGGACTTAAACAACATAATAAACCAACTAGAGCTAACAGACATATACAGAACACTCTGCACAACAGCATATACATTCTTCTGAAGCGCACGAGACATTTTCCAGAATAGACTATACGTTAGGCCACAAATTAAGTCTCAATACATTTTAAAAGATAGATATTACAGGCCTGGCACGGTGGCTCATGCCTGTAATCCCACCACTTTGGGACGACAAGGTGGGTGGATCACCTGAGGTTGGGAGTTCGAGAGAAGCCTGACCAACATGGAGAAACCCCATCTCCACTAAAAATACAAAATTAGCCAGACGTGGTGGTGAATGCCTGTAATCCCAGCTACTCGGGAGGCTGAGGCAGGAGAATCGCTTGAACCCAGGAGGTAGAGGTTGCAGTCAGCCGAGATCATGCCATTGCACTCCAGCCTGGGCAACAAGAGCGAAACTCCATCTCAAAAAAAAAAAAAAAAGAAGATAGATATTATACAAAGCATCTTCTCTAAGCACAATAGAATGAAGTTAGAAATCAATAACAGAAGTAAAACTGGAAAATTCCCAAGTTTGTGGAAATTCAACAATGCATCAATAATCAAAAGACCAGGTGCAGTGGCTCAAGCCTATAATCCCAGCACTTTGGGAGGCCAAGGTAAGTGAATCGCTTGACCCCAGGAGTTCAAGACCAGCCTGGGCAACATAGTGAGACTCCACCTCTATTTTTTTTTTTTTTTTTTTTTTGAGACAGAATCTTGCTCTGTCACCCAGGCTGGAGTGCAGTGGCGCGATCTCGGCTCACTGCAAGCTCCGCCTCCCGGGTTCACACCATTCTCCTGCCTCAGCCTCTCCGAGTAGCTGGGACTACAGGTGCCCACCACCACGCCCGGCTAATTTTTTATATTTTTAGTAGAGATGGGGTTTCACCGTGATCTCGATCTCCTGACCTCGTGATCCGCCCGCCTCGGCCTCCCAAAGTGCTGGGATTACAAGCGTGAGCCACCGCGCCCGGCTCCACCTCTATTTTTTAAAAATATATAAAAATAAAAATAAATACAGTAAAAAAAATGAAAACCCAAATAGATCAAAGAAAAAATTGCAACAAAAACTTGAAACTACAGAAGAAAAAACAAAAACAAAAACACAACCAACCAAAACTTACAGGACATAGCAAAAGCAGTGCTAAAAGGAAAAGTTATAGCTATAAATGTTTAAATTTAGGAACAAGAAAGATCTCAAATCAACAACCTAACTTTACAAATAAGAAACTAGAAAAAAAAGAACAAACAAAACCTAATGCTAGCAGAAAGAAGAGAATAACAAAGATTAGAACAGAGATTAATGAAATAGAAAATAGGAAAACAAAAGGGAAAATTAATAAAACCAAAAGTTGGCTCTTTGAAAAGATGGACAAAATTGACAAACCTTTAACTACATGGATTAAAAAAAAGAGAGAAGTTGACTCAAATTACTAAAATCAAAAATGAAAATGGGAAAATTACTACCAACTCTACGGAAATAAAAAGGATTGTAAGAGAGTACTGTGAACAATTGTATGTCAACAAATAGGATAACCTGGATAAAATGGAAAGATTATGAGAAACACAAAACCCACTAAAACTAAATCACGAGGGGACAGAAAATGTGAATAGACTGATAACTCGTAAGGAGACTGAATTAGTAATCAAACATCTCCCAACAAAGAAAGGTCCTGGACCTGTTGGCTTCACTAGTAAATTCTACCAAACATTTAAACAACTAATACCAATCCTTCTCAAACTTTTCTTTAAAAATTAAAGAGGGGGAAACACTTCCTAAATCATTCTATGAGACCAGCATTACCCTAATACCAAAGCCAAAAACACTAGAAGACTACAGATCGATATACTTTATGAACATGTGTGCAAAAATCCTCAGCAAAATATTAGCAAACTGAATTTAGCAGCATAGTAGAAGGATCATACACTATGAGCAAGTAGGATTTATTCCTGGAATGCAGGGACAGTTCAACATATGAAAATGAATTGGCCGAGCTCAGTGGTTCATGCCTGTAATCTCAAAACTTTGGGATACTAAGGCAGGAAAATCACTTGAGCTCTGGTGTTCAGCCTGGGCAACATAACAAGACCCTATCTCTACATAAGTTAAAAAATTAGCTGGGCATGGCCGGGCTTGGTGGCTCATGCCTGTAATACCAGCACTTTGGGAGGCCAAGGAAGGTGGATGACTTGAAGTCAGGAGTTTGAAATCAGCCTGGCCAACGTGGTGAAACCCATCTCTACTAAAAATACTGAAAAAAAATTAGCCAGGTGTGGCCGGGCGTGGTGGCTCACACCTGTAATCCCAGCACTTTGGGAGGCTGAGGTAGGTGGATCACCTGAGATCAGGAGTTTGAGACCAGCCTGGCAAACATGGTGAAACCCCATCCCTACTAAAAACACAAAAAATTAGCCACGCATGGTGGCAGGCACCTGTAATTCCCTGCTACTTGGGAGGCTGAGGCAGGAGAATCACTTAAACCTGGGAGATGGAGGTTGCAGTGAGCCGAGATAGTGCCATTGCACTCTAGCCTGGGCAACCAGAGTGAAACTCCATCTAAAAAAAAAAAAAAAAAAATTAGCCAGGTGTGGTTGTGGGTGCCTGTAATCCCAGACTTGGGAGGCTGAGGCAGAACAATTGCTTGAACCCGGGAGGCAGAGGTTGCAATGAGCCAAGATCATGCCACTGCACTTCCAGCCTGGGCAACAAAGCAAGACTCCGTCTCGCAAAAATAAATAAATACATAAATAAATAAACAACAACAAAAAAGCTGGGCATGGTAGCACACAGCTGTAGTCCCAGCTGGTCGGTAGACTGAGGTGGAAAGATCACTTAAGCCTGGGATGTTGAGCCTGTAGTGAGCTATGATTGTGCCACTTCACTCCAATCTGGGCAACAGAGTGAGACCCTGTCTCTCCAAAAAAGAGAGAAAATCAATCAATGTAATACACCCCATTAACAGAATGAAAGAGTTAAAGAACTACGTGATCATCTCAATTGATGCAGAAAAAGTGTTTGACAAAATTCACCACCTTTTCATGATAAAAACACTCAACAAACCAAAAACAGAAAAAAGCTACCTCAACATAATAAAAGCCACATATGAAAAATCTACAGCAGACATCATACTCAATGCTGAAAGTCAAAAAGCTTTTTCCCTTAGATGAGGAAAAAAACAAAAATGCCCATTATCGGCCTGGTGCGGTGGCTCATACCTGTAATCCCAGCACTTTGGGAGGCCAAGGCAGGTGGATCACCTGAGGTCAGAAGTTCAAGACCAGCCTGGCCAACATGATGAAACCCCGTCTCTACTAAAAATACAAAAATTAGCCAGGCATGATAGCATGCACCTGTAATCCCAGCTACTCTGGAGGCTGAGGTAGAAGAATCACTTGAATCCGGCAGGCAGAGGTTGCAGTGAGCCAAGATCACACTACTACACTCTAGCCTGGGTAACAGAGTGAGACTCCATCTCAAAAACAAAAACAAAAACAAAATGCCCATTCTCTCCACTTCTATTCAACCTAGTACTAGGGGTTCTAACCAGAGCAATTAGGCAAGAAAAAGAAATAAAAGACATCCAAGTTGGAAAGGAAGAGGTATAAATTGTTTCTGTTTGCAGATAATATGATCTTAAGTGTAAAAAACTTAAAAAGATTCCACACCAAAAAAAAAAAAAAAAAAAAAAAAAACCTGTTGGAGCTCATAAATTAATTCAGCAAAGTGGCAGGTTAAAAAGTCAACACATAGAAACCAGTTGCATTTCTGTACACTAACAATTAACAATCTGAAAAGAAAATTACAAAACAATTTCATTTACAATAGCATCAAAAAAAAAGTAAACCTAAACCTGGGAATGAACTTAACCAAGAAGGTGAAAGACATGTACAATGAAAACTACAAAACATTAATGAAAAAAAGTAAAGAAGACATAAGTAAAGCCAGGTGCTGTGGCTCATGCCTGTAATCCCTGCACTTTGGGAGGCTGAGACAGGCGGGTCACCTGAGGTCAGGAAACCGAGACCAGCCTGACCAACATGGTGAAACCCTGTCTCTACTAAAAATACAAAAATTAGCCGGGCGTGGTGGCGGGGGCCAGTAATCCCAGCTACTTGAGAGGCTGAGGCAGGAGAATCACTTGAACCCGAGAGACGGAGGTTGCAGTGAGCTGAGATGCTGCCACTGCACTCCAGCCTGGGCGACAGAGTGAGACTCCGTCTCAAAAAAAAAAAAAAAAAAAAAAAAAGACATAAGTAAATGAAAGCATATCTTATATTCGTGGACTGGAAGACTTAGTATTGTTAAGATGTCAATGCTACCCAAAGTGATCTGCAAATTCACTGCAGTCCCTATCAAAATCCTTGTGAGGTTTTTGCAGAAATAGAAAGTTCCATTCTAAAATTCACATGGAATCTGAAGGGACTCTGAATAGCCAAAATAATTTTGAGAAAAAAAAGAAAAAGCTGGAGGACTCATACTTCCTGATTTCAGAACATACTACAAAGCTACAGTAACCAAAATAGCATAATACTGGCATAAAGACAGACATATACACCAAAGGAATAGAATGGAAAGCCCAAAAATAAACCCTCTCATATACAGCCAAATTATTTTTGACATAGATGGCAATATTATTCAATGGGAAAAGCCCAGTCTTTTCAACTAATAGTGCTTGGAAAACTGGATATCCAGATGTAAAAGAACGAAGTTGGACCGTTATCTAACACCATATACAAAAATTAACTCAAATTTGATCAAACACCTAAATGTAAGACCTAACACTATAAATCTCTTAGAAGAAAGCCAAAAGCTACATGACACTGGATTTGGTGACAACTTTTTTGGATATGACTCCAAAGGCACAGGCAACAAAAGAAAAAAATAGACATATTGGACTTCATGAAAATTTTAAATATGTGTGCATCAAAAGACAATATTAACAGAGCAAAAAGGCAACCCACAGAATGGGAGAAAATATTTGCGAATCATATATCTGATAAGGGATTAATATCTAAAGTATATACAGAACTTCCAAAACTTAATAACAACAACAAACAACCTGATTTAAAAAATGGGCAAAAAGGCTGGGCGTGGTGGCTCATGCCTCTAATCCCACCACTTTGGGAGAGATCACTTGAGGCCAATGGATCACTTGAGCCCAGGAGTTCAAGACCAGCCTGGGCAACATGGCAAAACCCTATCTCTACAAAAAATAGGAAAATGAGCAAGGTGTGTTGGTGCATGTCTATAGTCTCAGCTACCTGGGAGGCTGAGGTAGGAGGATCGCTTGAGCCCAGGAGGTGGAGGCTACAATGAGCAGAGATCAAACCACTGCACTCCAGCCTGAGGAACAGAATGAGACTCTGTCTCAAAAAAAAAAAGAGAAAAAAGAGAAAATGATTTGAATAGACATTTCTCCAAAGAACTTATACGAATGGCCAATAAGCACAGGAAAAGATGCTCAATGACACTAATCATTAGGGAAATGAAAATCAAAACTACAAGATACCACCACCTCACACCCATTACAATGACTACTATCAAAATAATTGAAAATAACAAGTGTTGGTGATGATGTGGAGAAACTGGAAGCCGTGTACACTGGTGGCGGGAATGTATTAGGTTGGGGCAAAAGTAATTGCAGTTTTGCCACTGAATGTAATGGCAAAAACTGCAATTACTTTTAATGAAATGGTGCAGTGACTATGTAAAACAGTGTGGTGGTTCCCCTAAAAATAGAATCACTATGTGATCCAGCAATTCCACTTCTGGGTATATACCCAAAAGAATTGAATGTAGGATCTCAAAGAGATATTTATACAACCATGTCGATAGCAGCAATATTCGCAATAACTAAAACACGGCAGTAACCTGGGTGTCTATCAATGGATTAACAGATAAACTATGTTATAGCCATAAAATGGAATATTATTCAGCCTTTAAAAAGAATGAAATTCTGACATATACTACACCATAGCTGAACTTTGAGGACATTATGCTAAGTAAAGTAATCCTGTCACAAATGACAAATACTGTATAATTCCACTTATATGAGATACTTAGAGTAGTCAAAATCATAGAGACAAAGTGAAATGGTGATTGCCAGGGACTGGGGAGAGGGAGGAATGGTGAGCTATTTCTTTTTCTTTTTTTTTTTTTTAGACAGTGTCTCACTCTGTCAGCCAAGCTGGACTGCAATGGCCCAGTCACGGCTCACTGCAGCCTCAACCTCCTGGCTCAGGCAATCCTCCCACCTTGGCTTCCCAAAGTGCTGGAATTACGAGCATGAACCACCATGCCCAGCCCACTTTTTAATGAGTATAGAGTTTCAGTTTTACAAGATGAAAAGAGTTCCAAAGATGGATGTTGGTGATGGATATACAATATTGTGAATGTATTTAATACCACTGAACTGTACAATTTAAAATGGTTACAATGGTAAATTTTGTGTTATGTGTATTTCAATTGAAAAAGTTGAAAAAAAGAAAACTTTCCTTTTTGTGTGTGAGACAGGGTCTCACTCTGCCGCCCAGGCTGGAGCACAATGGCATGATCTCAGCTGAATGCAACCTCTGCCTCCCAGGCTCAAGAGAAAAGAAATATTTCTTAGACCATAGAGCTTAGTGGTTAAGAGAAAACTTTGGTGTCAGCAGACCCGGGTTTAAATCCTGCTTCTGCATGACCTCAGGGCCTCTTTAGGGCTCCTTTTCTCTACGCAGAATGAAGATAGCAATTACTATAACATAAGGTTGTGATGTAGACTCAGAGAAACTATGTATGTAAAGTACTTCTGCATGCCCAGAAAAAGAATGATGGCTATGGCAATTATTAATATTATCATGCTTCTCATTGTTACCCTATTCAGTAGGCAGCCAGCATTTTGTTTTTGTTTTTGTTTGTTTTTCGTTTTTTTGTGTGTTTTTTTTTTGTTTTTTTTTTTTTTTAGATGGAGTCTGGATCTGTCGCCCAGGCTGGAGTGCAATGGCACAATCTAGGCTCACTGCAACCTCTGCCTCCCGGGTTCAAGCAATTCTCCTGCCTCAGCCTCCATAGTAGCTACAAGTACAGGCACCCACCATCATGCCCAGCTAATTTTTGTAGACAGGGTTTCATCATGTTGGTAAGGCTGGTCTTGAACTCCTGACCTCAGGTGATCCGCCCACCTCAGCCTCCCAAAGTGCTGGAATTACAGGCATAGCCACCATGCCCAGCTAGCAGCCAGCATTTTGAATGGAAAGAGAGCATCTTGTTCCCAATACCACAGAGAAGTGTCATCAATTTCACTTCAGGCCTCTTAGAGCCTCCCTGTCCATGCTGAAACTTGGAGCTCCTGGTCTTCCTGCCCAGCCACCATCAAAAGCAGCCCAAATCCCTGGGAGCACCTTTGTCTCTGCTCACATCACCTCCCTCCCACCACTCCCAGGGCCCTGAGAGCTTTGATGTTCACGTGGCTGCATGGCAGGGGCAGGAAGATAAAATCCTACTTGTTCTCTCTCTCCACAATACCACCTTTCCGCGATTTAGAGGGAGACAGAGATAAAAGAGCAGGTTTTTTCTCTTTTTCTTTTCTTTCCTTTTTTTTTTTTCAACAACAAATGGTGGTTTCTCTTTACCAGCCGCTACTTCAGAGCCACGCCAACATCAAAGAGCATGAAATCAGCAGAAACTCAAGCCAGAGGACTTCTGTCCCACCCTGGGGTGGTGTGGGGGGTGGGGAGAGTTTGGCTGTTTACAAAAGAAACAAAGTGGAGAGGAGAGGAGGGAACTGTGTGCAGAGGAACATCCCACTGAGGATGGCAAAAGTTTGTTTTCTTAGCATTTCCCCTGTGCCACATTAAGCTTGCCAAACAGATGGGACTTAGACAAGGAGGGATGCGGGAAAAAGAAAGCTCAACTTGTCTCACGAATAAATCTTGAGTTGACTTGACATCTTCTAGTCCAGAGGGATTAAGGTGGTAACAGTGGGTTGGCCTGTGTATGTGAGTATTCAGGTAGGACTCACAAGTCCGATGACATTCTCTGCTCTAAATCCATGTGACTGTGTGCAAGGGCAGAAGGAAAAAAAGAAAAGGTTCTGCTTGCATAACTAAGAGGCCTATTGTTTTACGGAGTATGCCCCATGAGCCAGGTTCTGTGCTAAATACCTCACATGTAGCAACCATAGGGTAGGTAGGCTTACTTTTCCCACTTTACATGTGTGAGAACTGAAGTTTAGAGAGCTGAAGTCCAAAAGGAGAAGCAGGACCTCCACTCAGATCTGCACCAAAATGTGTGTTCTTGGCCAGATATTATAAAGCTGCTTCCCACAGGGATTGAGTATAACTTAGAAAATTGACAAACAAGATACTATTGTAGGGCATCTGTTATTGGTGGGAATGTGACTCCAAAAAAGATACATTTAAGTCTGAACCTGCAGCCCAGTACTTGTAAATGTGAACGTATTTCGAAACAGGGTCTTTACAGAGGTAATCAAATTAAAATGATTTATTGGGTTCAGGAGAACCCTAATCCAATGACTGGTGTTTTTAATTGGAGAGGGAGATTTAGCCACAGATCCTCACAGAGGGAAGATGGCCGTGCGAAGGCGGAGGAGGGAGTTGGAGTTGTGTTGCCCTAAGTGAAGGAAGACCAAGGATTGCACAGCCCCCAGAAGCTGGGAAGAGGCCTGGAAGTGTCCTCCCCTAGAGCCTGCGAGAGCGTCTCATGCCAACTCCTTGATTTTGGACTTCTAGCCTTCAGAATTGTGAGGGAATAATTGTCTGTTGTTTTAAGCCACCCAGTGTGTGGTACTTTGTTACAGCAGCCCTAGCAAACTAACATCACATCTGTCTTTCTTTGGAGAGAGAGAGACCGAGACAGAGAGACACAGAGACAGAGAGTGTTGTGGGGTGGGAATAAGGCAAGACTTCAATTTTCAGACAAATAACCTAAAGATTATCTCTAGCATACTGGTCTGGGGAATGAGGCAAAGATGCCAGCCACTAGAGAGAGAGACAGAGAGAGAAACTGAGGGGGACGGTGGGGTGAAAGCAGTGAAACAAGGGGTTTAACTGAAGTAAGGGAACCAGGAAGAAAGAGAAGGGAGCTGGAACTCAAGTGAGACAGGTCAGCTCCTTGAACATGAGGAGAGTCAAAGAAGGTTCCAGGGTTCCCTGCCAGGAGGGGAGGGGTTGAGAAAGAGCAGGATGCTGCCACCGTCCACCCCTGAGGACGACCTTGCCCGCGCCACCGCCCCTGCCTTCTCACACCTCAACAGGGCTCTTGCGTCAGACTCTTCTTCAGTTACTGCACTCAGGGAACATGTATTTAGCACTCACAAAGTGACAGGCACTGAAGGGGGGAGGTGGGGAGGACTGCCAGGGTCAGAGAGCCACACTAAGGACCCAGGGAATGGAGAGCCCTATGACATCTTCAGCCTGGACTGCTCTTCACTTCCCCATCAGCCTAGAAAGTGTCCGCTCAGACTTCTAGGCCCACTCAACTTGGCTAGGGCCTTCACCACCTTGCTGGGCCCATGATACCTTCCGTACACCTTTAATGCTTGGTAGCTGTATTGTTTCTTTCTATCTGTATCTAGATCTAAATTTCAAAGAAAGCAGATCCAGAAGCTCACAGTCTAATGGAGAACTCATATATCTCAACCTCTATCTAGACCTACATATAGACCTAGATCTAGATAAAGACATACATGGTTTTCTTTTTTTTTTTTTTTTTTTTTTTGAGACGGAGTCTTGCTCTGTCGCACAGGCTGGAGTGCAGTGGCACGATCTCGGCTCACTGCAAGCTCCGCCTCCCGGGTTCACGCCATTCTCCTGCCTCAGCCTCTCCAAGTAGCTGGGATTACAGGCGCCCGCCACCACGCCCGGCTAATTTTTTTGTATTTTTAGTAGAGACGGGGTTTCACTGTTGTCTCGACCTCCTGACCTCGTGATCCGCCCGCCTCGGCCTCCCAAAGTGCTGGGATTACAAGCGGTTTTCTCTTTTTTTAGGAAAAAAAAAAAAAAAAGGAGGCCAGGCGCAGTGGCTCATGCCTGTAATTCCAGCACTTTGGTAGGCTGAGGCGGGTGGATCACTTGAGCTCAGCAGTTAGAGACCAGCCTGGCCAACATGGTGAAAACTCGTCTGTACTGAAAATACAAAAATTAGCTGGGCATGGTGGTGGGCACCTGCAATCACAGCTACTTGAGAGGCTGAGGCAGGAGAATCACTTGAACCCGGGGGGCAGAGGTGCAGTGAGCAGAGATCGTACCATTGGATTCCAGTCTGGCAGACAAAGTGAGACTTCCTCATTAGACTGTGAGCTTCTGGAAGGTGGGGCCAGCATCCTATTCATCTCCATCTAGTCGGTGCCTCTGTAGAGCCTGGTGCAACATAGTTGATCAGCAAATAGTTGACAAATGAATGTTCTGAGTATTTTAGAACTCAAACAACGAAAAGTGTAAAATAATTTTAAAAAATAAGCCGGTGACATAAATGCACAACTCATGAAATAAAATACAAATGGCTCCCAATCGCACGCACTAGTCACGTCAACTCCAGTCATAATAAGAACACAAGTTAAAGCCATGCTGAGAACATATTTTACCTCTTAGCCTGGCAACATGTCGTATCAGGAGGCTGGGGAGGGAGCGGGGCACAGGCAGGCTCATACCTGGAGTGTGAAATGATGTGTCCCTAAGGAGGGTAATTTGGCATTGCCAATCAAAATTACAAATATGTTTATCCTTGATCCAAAAATCTCACTTCTGGAGGATATCTGTGAATATTTTACAGATCTGCAAACATAAAATGGCTGTATGTATAGGGTTACATTGCTACATTGCTTGTAACAACAAGATATTTAAACCAAACCAAAGGCTCTTTTCTAGAGAACTGGGAAGATAACTTGGGTAGGAGCAGGGACCAGGGTGGACAGCTGGCGAGAGAGGAAGATCTCTCAAGGCGTAACTTTCATATCAGGTTGATTTTTTTTTTTTTTTTTGAGACTGAGTCTCGCTCTGTTGCCCAGGCCACGGTGCAGTGGTGCGATCTCAGCTCAATGCAACATCTGCCCCCTGGGTTCCAGTGATTCTCCTGGCTCAGCCTCCCGAGTAGCTGGGATTACAGGCATGGACCACCACACCCAGCTAATTTTTATATTTTTAATACAGATGGGGTTTCGCCATGTTGGCCAGGCTGGTTTTGAACTTCTGACCTCAAGTGATCCACCCACCTCGGCCTCCCAAAGTGCTGGTATTACAGGCATGAGCCATCACACCCGGCCAGGTTGATTCTTGCATTATGTGAATGTATTATGTAGTCAAAAATGATGAATTAGAAATGAAAAACAGGTACATAGTATTAAGTAATAGATCTAAAGATAGGGTTGGAAAAGTCTTACCCCTGTCTTGTCCACTGCAGGAAGGTTCATGGAAAGACTTAAACATGACTCTCAAACTTAGAATAACTTAAAATTTTTAATGGCATTAAAATGTACCTATCGGTTAACTAATTTTCTGAAAGACTTAAGATGGCATCTATTTTCCTTAAGAACAACAACAAAAAAGCATCATACCAACCCAGAGCCCCTAAGTCATCTGAAGGAAATGCCCCATTGCTCGCTGTGGGGAATTTTATATGCTCAGGACATGGGCTGCCTAACCACTATGTTCCCTCATTTTCCCCTGCCAATTCCATCAGAATTTTATTTATTTCCTACTTTCAACTTTTTCTAGCCATTTTCGACCTCTTTTTCAGAATGCAATATCCTCACAAATCTTGGACTTTTCTTTTTTCATTTTTTCCCTCTCTGCCCCCACCAATCTGTCTTGGACTTTTTTTTTTTTTTTTTTTTGAGACAAAGTTTTACTGTTGTTGCCCAGGCTGGAGTACGATGGCACGGTCTCAGCTCACTGCAACCTCTGTCTCCTGGGTTCAAGCGATTTTCCTGCCCCAGCCTCCTGAGTAGCTGGGATTACAGGTGCTTCCCACCATGCCCGGCTAATATTTTGTATTTTTAGTAGAGATGGGGTTTCACCCTGCTGGCCAAGCTGGTCTCGAACTCCTGACCTCAGGTGATCCACCCACCTCAACTTCCCAAAATGCTGGGATTACAGGCATGAGGCTCCCCGCCCGGCCTGTCTTTGACTTTTCTAGCCTCCATGCCATCTATCAAAGTCTTCTAAGATCTCTGACTCAATACAACTTACACATTTATACTCAAAAATCTAGATTGCCTCCTAGGCATATGATGCCCTACCCAAGCCAGGACACAATAAATACCTCATGTAACCAAATAAATGTCTCATAACAGTCCTGTAAGATGAAGACCATCACAATCCATCTTCTCAGCATTTTACAGGCTTTTTTTTTTTTTTTGAGACTGAGTCTCACTCTGTTGCCAGGCTGGAGTGCAGTGACTCAACCTCCGCTCACTGCAACCTCTGCCTCCCGGGTTCAAGTGATTCTCCTGCCTCAACCTCCTGAGTAGCTGGGACTACAGGTGTGTGCCACCACGCCCAGCTAATTTTTGTATTTTTAGTAGAGATGGTGTTTCACCATGTTAGCCAGGATGGTCTTGATTTCTTGACCTCATGATCTGCCCACTGTGGCCTCCCAAAGTGCTGGGATTACAGGAGTGAGCCACCACACCCGGCCTTTACAGGCATGTTTTAAATGGAGCCTGTAGAGGTCGAGCACTTTATCCAAGGTTATGCAGTAAGGGGAGGTGGGGCCAGGAAGTCATCTTGAGCAGTCTGACTCCACGGCCCACTCTTCACTAGCACTGCCTCCCTAGATGCCCCCAAAATGCTTCTGGCCATAGACCTTTTCTTCTGCTTCTCATCCCTCTATGCTTCTTTACCTTCCATGCATGCATTCATTTGTCCATAATATCCCTGGCCACCTGCTGTATGCCAGGCACTGTGCTAGGCGAGGAGGATGCAAAGATTAAGAAGACAGTAGTCCCTGACAGCAGTCCCTGACTTTGAGAAGCTTACAGTCCATAGAGAATGCACAGAGGTAAAGGACAGCCCCATGCACAGGAGGTTCTACAATGTGAGCCTAGGATAGGGCCACCCACACACACTTGTATGCCTTTCTTGTTTTTCCTCCTTTGCTCAAAAAGTCTTCATTTAAGGCCCTGTGTTCATCATGATGGGAAAATCAGCTCAAGAAAACTTCAGGAGGATTCCTCCAGGTAAATTAAGTTACCCAAACAGACTAACGCTAACAACTTTCAGATTTGGAATCTGCTCCTCTGGAGCCTACAGTTTGATGAGTGTCGTTTCATGTTGAAACAAGAACAAGAGGATTGCTTATGTTTGCTTCTTTCTGTGAGAATCTAGGTTGAAAACAAAATGAAAAGGAAATCTAATCTGAGGACACTTCTCAAATAGAAGTCAGAGGAAAGAGCAATAAAGAAGCCCTCTGAGATCTTACCTGTTACCCTTAAATGTCGTCTTCCTTATCACAGTCCAAGGGACTCATGTTACTAATACCATTGTTCTGAGAAAGCTAGGAAGGACAGCCTGCTGAGCAAGTATGCAGTCTTCTCTGTGATCTATTCTGTCTTCACAGGCAAGAGTCATTGCCCATGTTCCATCCCCCAACAAAGCATCAAAACCAACCACACAGACCTGGGTTCAAAGGCAGACTCTACCACTTAACTGAGAGATCATCAGTGTCCTTATCTGGAAAGTGGAAATGATCCCTAACAGGTGCAAAGACTCTAGCCTTAGGCATGATCAAATTCAAAGCCTTATTGGGACGCTCTCATAACCAGTCACTGCAGACTTTCACCTGCACAACCATCTAGCTCAGCTCTTGTGCTAATATAATATATCAGAGCCCTGGCCTCATCTGCCCAAGCGACTTGTAATTATTTTTGCAGCCATAAGTCTGGCATCTAGTGCTGCAGATGGGTAGGGAGAATGGGTCCTATGGCCTGGGAAGAGAGGGAATTAAAAGCAACAAAGAGTATCCCAGCTGCAGTCACACAGACTGGGGCTCGGATTACACTCCAGACTGAGGATGCAGAGCAAGAGTACAAGGAAATCCAGGCAAAAAGAAATGCTGCAAGTTAAAGAGAAGGAAGTGTCCAGGATGCCCCCAGAGACAGAGTCCATAGTTAGACATCAGTAAAGCAGCACCCAAAAAATTACTTTGGAAGGAATTCCCTACTTCCCAAAAAAACACTCAGATAATCACATTGAGGGAAAAAATCCGAACTATGTTGGACTGGCCTGAACTTTTGAATAGTTTAATACTGTTTTTAGTTTTAATACAGAGAAGCCAGGTGAAGGTAGGGATTGGAAGATAGACATCATATTCTTCTCCATGCTAGGACCACCAAGGTTCCTAATCTGGCCTGGCCTATTAAATACCAATGAGATTTAATATATGTCTCTCTAGATTGAGGATCAGAAACCCAAATGCCTACAGAAGTCAGGCAGATTAGATAAAGGAGAAACTGTGCTAGGTGGGGGTGTAGGGGCTGGAACACAAATGCTCTATGGACACAGGCAGTTGTTAATCAGTCAATTGCTGCCACAGAGAAGCATGGCCTGGGTTGCTGGATCAATTTACTTTTACATTCCCACATGTTAATTCTAAAAATGATTTTTCCAACTGTCTTAGTCTATTTGAATTTCTATAATAAAATGCCATAAGAGGAGTGGTTAATAAACAACAGAAATTTATGTCTCCCAGTTCTCGAGGCTGCGAAGTCCAAGATCAAGGTACTGGCAGATTTGGCGTCTAGTGAGGGCCCGCTTCCTAGTTCATAAACTGCTTCCTTTTTGCTATAACCCCACAGGGAAGAAGGGGTGAGGGAGCTTTCTGGGGCCTCTTTCATAAGGGCGCTAATCTCATTCACTATGGCTCTGTCGTCAAAACCTAATCACCTCCCAAAACCCCACCTTCTTATACTTCACATTGGGGATTAGGTTTTAACATATGAGTTTGGGGGAACATAAACATTCAAATCATAGCACCAACCTATTTTGGGGGTTTTTTTTGGTTTTTTTTGAGACAGAGTCTCACTCTGTCGCCCAGGTTGGAGTGCAGTGGTGCGATCTCAGCTCACTGTAGCCTCCACCTCCTGGGCTCAAGAGATTCTCCTGTGTCAGCCTCCCAAGTAGCTGGGATTGCAGGTGCCTACCACCACGCCCTGCTAATTTTCGTATTTTTTTAAGTAGAGATGGGGTTTCACCATGTTGGCCAGGCTGGTCTCCAACTCCTGACCTCAAGTGATCTGCTTGCCTCAGCCTCCCAAAGATAGCACCAAACTTTGTTCAATTTATAAAAGATGCTTGAAATTAAAGTTTGATTAATTTCTATGTTCATTATGGATTACTAATAATATCAGCTAACACTTCCATAAAACTTACACGGCAGGCAGCATTCTAAGTGTTTTATTCATGTTGACCCATTTAATCCTCACAACAGCCATTTGAGGCAAATCTATCATCATCCTCCTTTTGTAAATTAAGAAATTGGGAGTCTCTGAGCCTACTCTGGCTCGAGAGGCTGCCCAATAAGAAATAAGAGATTGTTTTTTAACATTTAAAAGAAATTTAAAGAAAAAGAACAAACAAATTAAGAAATAGAAGCATAAAGTATCAAGCAAATTCTCCCAACTCACTCAGATAATTTGTGGCAAAGCTGGAGCTGTATGGACAACTAACCCTGGGTTCAAGATGAGTTTAACTTTGAGGCTTCCTGAAAAGACATGAGAGAGCCCTCCTGTAAATGGTGAATGGTTTTCCTTTACCAAAGTCTTTATAATAGCTCATTCCCCCAAAACCCTATAAATCAGAGAAGTCAACTCTGGGCCCTTGTTTGTGTTAGTCAAAAAGTTGCATTGGAGCAGAACCATACCTACTCATTTACGCATCCTCTGAGGCTGGCTTTGGTGTATGGCCTCTACCATGAGTAGTCATAACAGAGACCATGTGGCTCCCAAAGCCCAATATGTTTATTATCTGGCTCTTTGCAGAAATAGTTTGCTAACTGCTACTCTGAATTTGAAAAGATATTTTAAAGTTCTTATATTCTATACTTAATTGTACTAGACTCAGATTAAGAAAAATATGTCCTTGAGGCCGGGCGTGGTAGCTTATTCCTGTAATCCCAGCACTTTGGAAGGGCGAGACAGGCGGATCACCTGAGGTCAGGAGTTTGAGACCAGCCTCGCCAACATGGCAAAACCCCATCTTTACTAAAAATACAAAAATTAGCCTGGTGTGGTGGCACACGCCTGTAATCACAGCCACTTGGGAGGCTGAGGCAAGAGAATCGCTTGAACCAGGGAGGCGGAGGTTGCAGTGAGCTGAGATCATGCCATTGCACTCCAACCTGGGCAAAAGAGCAAGATTCCAACTCAAAAAAAGTAAAGAAAAGAAAAAGATGTCCTTGAGGCCAGGTGTGGTGGCTCCCACCTGTAATCTCAGCACTTTGGGAGGCTGAGGCAGGTGGATCACTTGAGGTCAGGAGTTCGAGACCAGCCTGGTGAACATGGCAAAACCCCATCTCTACTAAAAATACAAAAATTAGCTGGGTGTGGTGGCGGGCACCTGTAGTCTCAGCTACTTGGCAGGCTGAGGTGGAAGAACCACTTGAACCTAGGAGACAGAGGTTGCAGTGGGCCAAGATTGAACCATTGCACTCCAGCCTGGGCAACAGAGCGAGACTCTGTCTCAAAAAAAAAAAAAAAAAAAACCCAGATACATAAACTTTTATGGAAATTTTCAGTTTCTTCTATAAAAACAGAAAAAGAAACAATTCAAACCACAATTCCATTTCTCCAATTATCAAAAATCTGCCAATCTTTTTTTATCCAAAAAGATAACTTTTAGTGGTAAAAGCTGCTTTATTTTGGCAACTCTTCTTGTTTCTATTTTATTTAAGGTTTTTTGAATAACTAGAACATACTAGAATTGTGTTTAAGAAGACTGAGAATACATCTTACATTTGTGACTAATGACCCTCTTAGACTGAAAATCAATGTTTAGGCAATAAATGTAAATTTTACAGATTACAATAAAATAAAAACAAGTTAGTACACAGCTATAATTTGATGAGGTTAAGATGGTATTTTTAAACTAAAAGGTCAAGTTTCTTGTGGAAACAAATATGTGTTTCCAAGGATTTTCTCATTAGTAACTGGTGGAATCATTTATAAACAAATAAGACAAACAACCTTTCCAGGCCTCAATTCTTAAGATAAGATATAGAGAAAGGTCATTTTAAGACTCTAGGAAGTGTCACACCATCAAGACGTTTCTAAAAATGATTGTTTAAATATACTGAAGATAAATACCTGAAGAAATTAAGTTGACCTTAAAGAAATTAAATTAAGTTGAATCATTGAATTTTGTCCCAAACTTTGCAGACCCAGAGATCATTTCGACTTTGCAGACTTCAAGCAGGGTATTTTTCTGCTCAACTGCAGTTGACATTTCTTGCATGGTAGGGAAAAAAAATATCTAAAATGGAGGGATACACTGTGTTCATGGATTGAAAGTCACAATATGTTAAAATATCAGTTCTCCCTAAATTGATCTATAGATTCAGTGCAATCGCATTCAAAATTCCACCAGACATTTTTGCAGAAATTGACAAGCTGATTCTAAAATATATAAGAAAAAGCAAAGGAGGTAGGATAGCCAAAACAATTTTGGAAAAGAATGTTAGCTGCCTCATACTACCTGATTTCAAGACTTTTTTTTTCTTTTTTCTTTTTTTTTTTTTTTGAGACGGAGTCTTGCTCTGTCACCCAGGCAGCAGTGCAGTGGCGCAGTCTAGGCTCACTGCAAGCTCTGCCTCCCGGGTTCACGCCATTCTCCTGCCTCAGCCTCCCGAGTAGCTGGGACTACAGGCGCCCGCCACCACGCCTGGCTAATTTTTTGTGTGTTTTTAGTAGAGACGGGGTTTCACCGTGTTAGCCAGGATGGTCTCGATCTCCTGACCTCGTGATCTGCCCGCCTCGGCCTCCCAAAGTGCTGGGATTACAAGCATGAGCCACTGCGCCCGGCCTTTTTTTTCTTTTTAATTTTTTTTAGAGACAGGATCTCATTCTATTGCCCAGGCTGGAGTGAGTGGCATGATCGTAGCTCACTGCACCTGGGCTCCTGAGCTCAGGCTATCTTCCTGCCTCAGCCTCCTGTGTAGCTAGCACTATGGGCACACACAACCACACCTGGCTCTGATTTCAAGTCTTACGGTAAAGTTAACAATAATCAAGATAGTAAAGAAAGCCGGGTGTGGTGGCTCACGCCTGTAATCCCAGAACTTTGGGAGGCTGAGGCAGGTAGGTTACCTGAGGTCAGGAGTACAAGACCAGCCTAGCCAACATGGTGAAACCCCGTCTCTACTAAAAAAAATAACAAAAATTATTCGGGCACCGTGGTGTATGCCTGTGATCCCAGCTACTCAGGAGGCTGAGGCAGGAGAATTGCTTGAACCCAGGAGGTGGAGGTTGCAGTGAGCCAAGATCGTGCCATTGCACTCCAGCCTGGGTGACAAGAGCAAAACTCCGTCTTAAAAAAAAAAAAAAAAAAAAGATAGTAAAGAATAACTGCTGCAAATCACTTGGGCTTAATCGGGTGGTAAAGATTTTTGTTTCCAGAGTAACTAAAATTTTAAAAACTAGCAATATCAGCCAGGTGTGGTGGCTTACGCCTATAATCCCAGCACCCTGGGAGGCCGAGGCGGCGGGCAAATCACCCGAGGTCAGGTGTTCGAGACCAGCCTGGCCAACATGGCAAAACCCCGTCCATACTAAAAATACAAAAAGTAACCAGGCGTGGTGGTGCATGCCTATAATCCCAGCTACTCAGGAGGCTGAGGCACTTGAACCCAGGAGGTAGCAGTGAGCCAAGATTGTGCCGTTGCACTCCAGCCTGGGCGACAGAGCAAGACTCCATCTCAAAAAATAAATAAATAAATAAATAAATATAAAAATTAGCCAGGCACGGTGGCACACACCTATAATCCCAGCTACTCAGGAGGCTGAACCAGGAGACTCGCTTGAACCTGGGGGGCGGGGGCTGCAGCGAGCAGAGATTGCACCACTGCACTCCAGCCTGGGGACAAAGAGAGACTCCATCTCAAAAAAAAAACTAACAATATCAAGTGTTGGTGAAGATGTGGAGCAGCCAGAGCAAACTGGTGTGTACTTAGAAAAATGAAACTAAGTCAAACAAAAGACTTGGACAAGAGTGTTTATAGCAGATCTATTTGTAATAGACCCAAGTGTCCAGCAACAAGAGAATGGATTAAAAAGTGTGATATGTTCATATAATGAGATAACAAACACTCAGCAATAAAAAGGAACAAACTACTGGTATGCAGAACATGATGGATACATCTCAAAATCATCAGCTTGGTTGAAAGAACCCAGAAACAAAAGAGTATATTCTATATTATCCCATGTGTATAAAGTTTAGGAACAGGCATAACTAGTGACAGAAATCAGAACAGTGGTTGCCTCTGCAAAAGGCAGGTATTGACCACAAAGGGACACGCAGGAACTTTCAAGGTGAAGGAAATGTTCTATACATATCTTGACTTGAGTGACAATCACATGAGTGTAATCATTTGTCCAAATTCGTTGACAAATTCACTTAAAATTGGTGCATTTTCCTGAATGTAAAATATATCTCATTTTTAAAACTTGTGTTTCCACATTGACCAGAAAGATCAACACATGATCTATCTTTTATTCATTGTGCTTTCATTTTTAGGACTAGTTGGCAGAAATCTAAGGCTTTAAACAGGTTGTCTATGATTCTAGTCAGAGGTATCAACATCTTAACACAAGACCCTCCTTCTTTCATTCATTCTACAGACTACAAAACAATCAAACACTGTTTCAATATATAATTTATACAATACATAATTTATACAAGAACATGGCACTGTTCTGGCTTTTTATATTCATTAGTTAATTTAAATTCTACTTTTTAAAAATGTGCAGTACGGGCCGGGCGCTTTGGCTCATGCCTGTAATCCGAGCACTTCGGGCGGCCGAGGCAGACGGATCACGAGGTCAGGAGATCAAGACCATCCTGGCTAACACGGTGAAACCCTGTCTCTACTAAAAATACAAAAAAATTAGCTGGGTGTGGTGGCAGGCACCTGTAGTCCCAGCTACTCCGGAGGCTGAGGCAGGAGAATGACATGAACCCGGGAGGCGGAGCTTGCAGTGAGCAGAGATCGCACCACTGCACTCCAGCCTGGGAGACAGAGTGAGACTCCGTCTCAAAACCAAAAAAAAAATATGCAGTACAGCCAGGCATGGTGGCTCATGCCTGTAAGGCAGGAGGATCACCTGAGACCAGGAATTCAAGACCAGCCTTATGAACAGAGCAAGATCCCATCTCTACAAAAGATTTAAAAACAAAACAAAAAAAAATTGCCGGGCATGGCGGCATGCGCCTGTAGTCCCAGCTACTCACAAGGCTGAGGCAGGAGGATTGCTCGTACCCAGGAGTTTGAGGCTGCAATGAGCCGTGATGGCACCATTGTACCCCAGCCTAGGTGACAGAGCAAGACCTTGCCTTAAGAAAAAAAAAAAAAAAATTGGGGTAGGAATATTTAACACATGAGAATCAAGGTTCAGAAAGGTCAGGGAACTTCCCCAAGATAACATAACTAAGGAGTGATGTCACCAAGATTCAAACGCAGATCCTAAGCACACACCCTTTCCTCTCCCCAGTAAACACTCTCACAACGCACACTTGTGTGTGTGTGTGTATGTGTGTATGAAATATCCAAATTGCTAATTGTAGATTTTCCATTCTTTAATCACGAATCTGTGATAACAGGTTTTTTTTTTTGTGATATTTGAAATAAATAATTAAAGCCTTTATAAAGATCTGGAGCACATGGAAAGTTTGAAACCATAGCCTGATTCACCATACCTGGCCCTCATTCTCAAACCCCTGTTTGCTTTGAATTCTAGAGACTGGAATAATGAGAGTAAAAGAAGGAAACACTTGTAGTGCTTGCCAAAGGGTAAAGGGGCAGTTTCTCTTGCTTTGTTTAGGTGTAAAACATAATTCTCTATTATCCTGCACACCGAAGTATTCCCAGCATCTTTAGAAGGGAGGCAGACGTACTGTTTGCATTTTCAAATTTTAAAATTGAGGTGGCGGCTCACGCCTGTAATCCCAGCGCTTCGGGAGGCTAAGGTGGGTGGATCACCTGAGATCAGGAGTTCGAGACCAGCCTGACCAACATGGTGAAACCCCATCTCTACTAAGAATACAAAAACGAGCCGGGAGTGATGGCAGGTGCCTGTAATCCCAGCTACTTGGGAGGCTGAGGCAGGAAAATCGCTTGAACCCAGGAATTGGAGGTTGCAGTGAGCTGAGACCACACCATTACACTCCAGCCTGAACAACAAGAGCAAAACTTCATCTCAAAAAATGAAATAAAATAAAATTGAAAGCAATTAGCAGGAAAAGAGAAATGAGCTTCCTCGTCTGCAACCACTGGCTGCTCTTCCAAGCCGTGGTCCTTAGAATATGGTTCCTTACTGAATTTTTTGCTCTCATTAGTGGTTTTAATGGTGAATTTCTAACTACCCAAGTCTATACCAAAGCCATAATTATTTAATTCTGATCTGTTAGAAACTTCCTAAGAATCCACCCAAAAATGCCAGGAAAATTCGAACGACTCTCATGTATATAGTGAGATTAGTATTCCACAGAAATGCCTCATTAATTTCGAAATAATTCACTTAAACCTTATCCTAGCAAAGCATAAAACAGCTATGAAAAAGAATAATATTGTGTAGATACCAAGACAGAAACAAGCTGAATGGCTGGTAATGTTTATAGATGAGCAATCAATTAACTGATGAAGAAAAAGAAAAAAAATCACTATTGAAAAAGCAGGCTTCTAGTCTAATATACTTCCATAATACTAATGCTCTAAAAGTCATTTTGCATCATCCACTGAAAGCTCCCACATATCTGGCCAACAAAATTGGAAGTTGGTTTCCAGTCTGTTTTCAAGTCCTAATCCTAGTTTCCCTAAAAAATAGTTTGCACTTTAAAGAGCCCAGGACAATAATTCCCCTGGAGACAATTTACTTTTGTGGCTGTCTTGTCATTCTAGATATAAACCATCTTAGGCATCAGCTATAAGCTAAAAAATCTCATTCATCTCCTTGGCTCTTGGAGCATGGAGATAATAAAAGTGTTTCCCCAGATCTTACAGCCTTCTGAGTTCCAAGCAGCACTGAATATGATTCCCAGGACTGTAAATAGTCTTATAAATCTTGCCTTCCCTGACAGGTTTAACTTTTCGTTTTTCTTAAATATTAGCAATAAAAGTACTGTGTGTAAATATCCTCAAGATTTGGGCAAAGCTATCACAGGATTCAAAATACCCAGTGCCTATAAACAGACGGCTTTTCATACAGCTAACAGTGGAGAAGCAATTCCAGGGGTGTGCCAGGAATAAAAAGGAAAGATTCTAAAAAATACAGTTGAGGTAGAATCATAAAGGAAAAATGTTAACTTTAAAACACGTAATTTTTGTTCTGCAGGCAGTTTCAAATTGGGTCATTCAAGCCAAGGTGTTTTTTGACTTTGGTTCTCCCTAGGGAAAAGCACACAGTAGCAAAGGATAATGAAAAGGCCTGGAGAACTTGGATACAGACGGTCTGGGATTTCAATCCCACTTTAACTCTCCCAAGACAAGAAACTTGAACAATAATAAACTGATAATAACAGCCAACAGTTATTGAAACTTAAAGTGTGGCGGGCTGTCTTAAGCGTTTTGTTTTTGTTTTTGAGATGGAATCTCTGTTGCTCAGGCTGGAGTACAGTGGTGCGATCTTGGCTCACCGAAACCTCTGCCTCCTGGGTTCAAGTGATTCTCCTGCCTCAGCCTCCCGAGTAGCTGGAATTATAGGCGTGCACCAACAAGCCCAGTTAATTTTTGTATTTTTAGTAGAGACTGGGTTTCACCATGTTGGCCAGACTATTCTCAAAATCCTGACCTCAAGTGATCCGCCTGCCTCAGCCTCCCAAAGTACTCAGATTACAGGCGTAAGCCACTGTGCCCAGTCTTGTCCTAAGTGTTTTATGTACATTAACTCATTTAATTCTATGAGGTAGTGAAGTGTTTAGGAGGATAAGTTCTGGAGCTACACTGTTTGAGTTCAAAAACTTTCCCATTTGCTAACTATATCATCCTGGGAAAATTCCTCTTCTGTGTAATGATCCTTCAATGGTATCTACCTCCTAGGTTACTTATAAGAATTAATGAGCTGGTGGAGCGAAGATGGCCAAATAGGAATAGCTCCGGTCTACAGCTCCCAGCCTGAGCGACATAGAAGACGGGTGATTTCTGCATTTCTGTTTGAGGTACCGGTTTCATCTCACTAGGGAGTGCCAAACAGTGGGTGCAGGACAGTCGGTGAAGCGCACTGTGCGCGAGCCAAAGCAGGGCGAGGCATTGCCTCACTCGGGAAGCGCAAGGGGTCAGGGAGTTCCCTTTCCTAGTCAAAGAAAGGGGTAACAGATGGCATCTGGAAAACTGGGTCAGTCCCACCCTAATACTGTGCTTTTCCAACGGGCCTGGAAAATGGCACACTAGGAGATTGTGTCCCACACCTGGCTCGGAGGGTCCTATGCCCACGGAGTCTCCCTGATTGCTAGCACAGCAGTCTGAGATCAAACTGCAAGGCGGCAGCGAGGCTGGCGGAGGGGCGCCCGCCATTGCCCAGGCTTGCTTAGGTAAACAAAGCAGCCAGGAAGCTTGAACTGGGTGGAGCCCACCACAGCTCAAGGAGGCCTGCCTGCCTGCCTCTGTAGGCTCCACCTCTGGGGGCAGGGCACAGACAAACAAAAATTCAGCAGGAACCTCTGCAGACTTAAATGTCCCTGTCTGACTGACAGCTTTGAAGAGAGTAGTGGTTCTCCCAGCACGCAGCTGGAGATCTGAGAACGGACAGACTGCCTCCTAAAGTGGGTCCCTCACCCCCGAGCAGCCTAACTGGGAAGCAGCCCCCAGTAGGGACAGACTGACACCTCACTCGGCCAGGTACTCCTCTGAGACAAAACTTCCAGAGGAACTATCAGACAGCTGAATTTGTGGTCTCACAAAAATCTGCTGTTCTGCAGCCACCGCTGCTGACACTCAGCCAAACAGGGTCTGGAGTGGACCTCTAGTAAACTCCAACAGACCTGCAGCTGAGGGTCCTGTCTGGTAGAAGGAAAACTAACAAACAGAAAGGACATCCACACCAAAAACCCATCTGTACATCACCATCATCAAAGACCAAAAGTAGATAAAACCACAAAGATGGGGAAAAAACAGAACAGAAAAACTGGAAACTCTAAAAAGCAGAGCACCTCTCCTCCTCCAAAGGAATGCAGTTCCTCACCAGCAACGGAACAAAGCTGGACGGAGGACGACTTTGACGAGTTGAGAGAAGAAGGCTTCAGATGATCAAACTACTCCGAGCTACGGGAGGAAATTCAAAACAATAGCAAAGAAGTTAAAAACTTTGAAAAAAAATTAGAAGAATGGATAACTAGAATAACCAATGGAGAGAAGGGCTTAAAGGAGCTGATGGAGCTGAAAGCCAAGTATCGAGAACCACATGAAGATTGCAGAAGCCTCGGTAGCAGATGCGATCAACTGGAAGAAAGGGTATCGCTGATGGAAGATGAAATCAATGAAATGAAGCGAGAAGGGAAGTTTAGAGAAAAAAGAATAAAAAGAAATGAACAAAGCCTCCAAGAAATTTGGGACTATGTGAAAAGACCAAACCTATGTCTGATTGGTGTACCTGAAAATGACAGGGAGAAGGGAACAAAGTTGGAAAACACTCTGCAAGATATTATCCAGGAGAACTTCCCCAATCTAGCAAGGCAGGCCAACATTCAGATTCAGGAAATACAGAGAACGCCACAAAGATACTCCTCGAGAAGAGCAACTCCAAGACACATAATTGTCAGATTCACCAAAGTTGAAATGAAGAAAAAAATGTTAAGGGCAGCCAGAGAGAAAGGTCGGGTTACCCACAAATGGAAGCCCATCAGACTAACAGCTGATCTCTCGGCAGAAACTCTACAAGCCAGAGGAGAGTGGGGGCCGATATTCAACATTCTTAAAGAAAAGAATTTTCAACTCAGAATTTCATATCCAGCCAAACTAAGCTTCATAAGTGAAGGAGAAATAAAATACTTTACAGACAAGCAAACGCTGAGTGATTTTGTCACCACCAGGCCTGCCCTAAAAGAGCTCCTGAAGGAAGCACTAAACATGGAAAGGAACAACCAGTACCAGCCACTGCAAAAACATGCCAAATTGTAAAGACCATCGAGGCTAGGAAGAAACTGCATCAACTAACAAGCAAAATAACCAACTAACATCATAATGACAGGATCAGATTCACACATAACAATATTAACCTTTAAATGTAAATGGGCTAAATGCTCCAATTAAAAGACACAGACTGGCAAACTGGATAAGGAGTCAGGACCCATCAGTGTGCTGTATTCAGGAAACCCATCTCACGTGCAGAGACACACATAGACTCAAAATAAACGGATGGAGGAAGATCTATCAAGCAAATGGAAAACAAAAAAAGGCAGGGGTTGCAATCCTAGTCTCTGATAAAATAGACTTTAAACCAACAAAGATCAAAAGAGACAAAGAAGGCCATTACATAATGGTAAAGGGATCAATTCAACAAGAAGAGCTAACTATCCTAAATATATATGCACCCAACACAGGAGCACCCAGATTCATAAAGCAAGCCCTGAGTGACCTACAAAGGGACTTAAACTCCCACACAATAATAGTGGGAGATTTTAACACCCCACTGTCAACATTAGACAGATCAACGAGACAGAAAGTTAACAAGGATATCCAGGAATTGAACTCAGCTCTGCACAAAGTGGACCTAATAGACATCTACAGAACTCTCCACCCCAAATCAACAGAATATACATTTTTTTCAGCACCACACCACACCTATTCCAAAATTGACCACATAGTTGGAAGTAAAGCTTTCCTCAGCAAATGTAAAAGAACAGAAATTATAACAAACTGTCTCTCAGACCACAGTGCAATCAAACTAGAACTCAGGATTAAGAAACTCACTCAAAACTGCTCAACTACATGGAAACTGAACAACCTGCTCCTGAATGACTATTGGGTACATAATGAAATGAAGGCAGAAATAAAGATGTTCTTTGAAACCAACGAGAACAAAGACACAACATACCAGAATCTCTGGGACACATTCAAAGCAGTGTG
Source organism: Symphalangus syndactylus (assembly GCF_028878055.3). Classification (NCBI taxonomy): domain Eukaryota; kingdom Metazoa; phylum Chordata; class Mammalia; order Primates; family Hylobatidae; genus Symphalangus; species Symphalangus syndactylus. The sequence continues at coordinate 88,597,849 of NC_072435.2, forward strand.
TAGAGGGACATTTATAGTACCAAATGCCCACAAGAAAAAGCAGGAAAGATCCAAAATTGACACCCTAACATCACAATTAAAAGAAGTAGAAAAGCAAGAGCAAACACATTCAAAAGCTAGCAGAAGGCTAGAAATAACTAAAATCAGAGCAGAACTGAAGGAAATAGAGACACAAAAAACCCTTCAAAAAATTAATGAATCCAGGAGCTGGTTTTTTGAAAAGATCAACAAAATTGATAGACCGCTAGCAAGACTAATAAAGAAGAAAAGAGAGAAGAATCAAATAGATGCAATAAAAAATGAAAAAGGGGATATCACCACCGATCCCACAGAAATACAAACTACCATCAGAGAACACTACAAACACCTCTATGCAAATAAACTAGAAAATCTAGAAGAAATGGATAAATTCCTCGACAAATACACCCTCCCAAGACTAAACCAGGAAGAAGTTGAATCTCTGAATAGACCGATAACAGGTTCTGAAATTGTGGCAATAATCAATAGCTTATCAACCAAAAAGAGTCCAGGACCTGATGGATTCACAGCCGAATTCTACCAGAGGTACAGGGAGGAACTGGTACCATTCCTTCTGAAACTATTCCAATCGATAGAAAAAGAGAGAAGCCTCCCTAACACATTTTATGAAGCCAGCATCGTCCTGATACCAAAGCCTGGCAGAGACATAACCAAAAAAGAGAATTTCAGACCAATATCCTTGATGAACATTGATGCAAAAATCCTCAATAAAATACTGGCAAACCGAATCCAGCAGCACATCAAAAAGCTTATACACCATGATCAAGTGGGCTTCATCCCTGGGATGCAAGGCTGGTTCAACATACACAAATCAATAAATGTAATCCAGCAAATAAACAGAACCAAAGACAAAAACCACATGATTATCTCAATAGATGCAGAAAAGGCCTTTGACAAAATTCAACAACCCTTTGTGCTAAAAACTCTCAATAAATTAGGTATTGATGGGACGTATCTCAAAATAATAAGAGCTATCTATGACAAACCCACAGCAAATATCATACTGAATGGGCAAAAACTGGAAGCATTCCCTTTGAAAACTGGCACAAGACAGGGATGCCCTCTCTCACCACTCCTATTCAACATAGTGCTAGAAGTTCTGGCCAGAGCAATCAGGCAGGAGAAGGAAATAAAGGGTATTCAATTAGGAAAAGAGGAAGTCAAATTGTCCCTGTTTGCAGATGACATGATTGTATATCTAGAAAACCCCATCATCTCAGCCCCAAATCTCCTTAAGCTGATTAGCAACTTCAGCAAAGTCTCAGGATACAAAATCAATGTACAAAAATCACAAGCATTCTTGTACACCAATCACAGACAAACAGAGAGCCAAATCATGAGTGAACTCCCATTCACAATTGCTTCAAAGAGAATAAAATACCTAGGAATCCAACTCACAAGGGATGTGAAGGACCTCTTCAAGGAGAACTACAAACCACTGCTCAATGAAATAAAAGAGGATACAAACAAATGGAAGAACATTCCATGCTCATGGGTTGGAAGAATCAATATCGTGAAAATGGCCATACTGCCCAAGGTAATTTATAGATTCAATGCCATCCCCATCAAGCTACCAATGACTTTCTTTACAGAATTGGAAAAAACTACTTTAAAGTTCATATGGAACCAAAAAAGAGCCCGCATCGCCAAGTCAATCCTAAGCCAAAAGAACAAAGCTGGAGGCATCACGCTACCTGACTTCCAACTATACTACAAAGCTACAGTAACCAAAACAGCATGGTACTGGTACCACAACAGAGACATAGATCAATGGAACAGAACAGAGCCCTCAGAAATGATGCCACATATCTACAACTATCTGATCTTTGACAAACCTGACAAAAACAAGAAATGGGGAAAGGATTCCCTATTTAATAAATGGTACTGGGAAAACTGGCTAGCCATATGTAGAAAGCTGAAACTGGATCCCTTCCTTACACCTTATACAAAAATTAATTCAAGATGGATTAAAGACTTAAATGTTAGACCTAAAACCATTAAAATCCTACAAGAAAACCTAGGCAATACTATTCAGGACATAGGCGTGGGCAAGGACTTCATGTCTAAAACACCAAAAACAATGGCAACAAAAGCCAAAATTGACAAATGGGATCTAATTAAACTAAAGAGCTTCTGCACAGCAAAAGAAACTACCATCAGAGTGAACAGGCAACCTACAGAATGGGAGAAAATTTTTGCAACCTACTCATCTGACAAAGGGCTAATATCCAGAATCTACAATGAACTCAAACAAATTTACAAGAAAAAAACAAACAACCCCATCAAAAAGTGGGCGAAGGACATGAACAGACACTTCTCAAAAGAAGACATTTATACAGCCAAAAAACATATGAAAAAATGCTCATCATCACTGGCCATCAGAGAAATGCAAATCAAAACCACAGTGAGATACCATCTCACACCAGTTAGAATGGCCATCGTTAAAAAGTCAGGAAACAACAGGTGCTGGAGAGGATGTGGAGAAATAGGAACACTTTTACACTGTTGGTGGGACTGTAAACTAGTTCAACCATTGTGGAAGTCAGTGTGGTGATTCCTCAGGGATCTACAACTAGAAATACCATTTGACCCAGCCATCCCATTACTGGGTATATACCCAAAGGACTAGAAATCATGCTGCTATAAAGACACATGCACACGTATGTTTATTGCGGCACTATTCACAATAGCAAAGAGTTGGAACCAACCCAAATGTCCAACAACGATAGACTGGATTAAGAAAATGTGGCACATATACACCATGGAATACTATGCAGCCATAAAAAATGATGAGTTCAGGTCCTTTGTAGGGACATGGATGAAACTGGAAAACATCATTCTCAGTAAACTATCGCAAGGACAAAAAACCAAACACCGCATATTCTCACTCATAGGTGGGAATTGAACAATGAGAACTCATGGACACAGGAAGGGGAACATCACACTCCGGGGACTGTTGTGGGGTGGGGGGAGGGGGGAGGGACAGCATTAGGAGATATACCTAATGCTAAATGATGAGTTAATGGGTGCAGCAAAACAACATGGCACATGGATACATATGTAACAAACCTGCACATTGTGCACATGTACCCTAAAACCTAAAGTATAATAAAAAAAAAAAAAAAAAAGAATTAATGAGCTAATACTAACCATAAGCACTTAGAATAGTGTTTGGCAGAATGTAGGTGCTTAATTGTTTGCCATTCTTATTTTCATTTTACATTAGGAAACTGAGGCATAGAAAGTCTGTTTACTAGAGATGCAGTAATTAATATCTAATGAACCTGTAATATCTGGTATTTTGTAAATATTTTACACATGATAGTTATTTTTTATTCTATAATAAACAAAGAGGTTGAAAGCTTCTTGCATTGGTTCAAACCCCAAGAGCACACCAACAGATAACACGAGGCGGTGTGGAGCAACACGCTGTTTTAATGAGCGCCTGGGTGCAGGCAGGCTGAGGCCTAAAATGGCGTCCGCACCAAGTGAGGATGGGGCAGGGGTTTTATAGTCCTCTGTAAACAGGAAGTGTCCCAGTCTGACATGACTGCTACATAGTATCCAGATGGCCTCTTTCTCAATCTTCAGGGGTATGTGTCTTCCGGCCAGAGTAGGTGTCTTCCGGCCAGGGTAGGTGATTCCGGGCAACTCTCTTCCTGCTTCTGCCATCTTGCTGATGCACGCTGCTGATGCAAGTGGCCTTGAGCCTTGGCACTAGGCCAGAGTAGGGAGGAGTTATCCCTTCAAGCTTTCGGACCCGGGGAGAATCTTTCAGAGGTCACTGTGAAAACAACTCTCCCTTTGTAATTCAAAATTGCACTTTGCCTATGTAAACCAAAAATAAAATTATAAGCCTCCCAACTGACTGAATGGATCCCTCCTCTTGGCCAAGGGGATTCCAAAATAAGCCTGAAAAACTACTTCTGGCCATGATGGGAAGGAGGGGTTGAATATGCCTCATTATACTCTCCTCCCTTTGGCATTCAGGTACAACTGACCAACAATAACATTAAAATAGAGATCCCAAGACTGACAAAACAGATTCTTTGTAGCAATAAGATACCAAATTCCAACCTGACTCTAGTATAACATCACATGACAGATAGCAGGCCCTGAAAGACGTCGAGGCATTTTACCCCAAAATATATTTCTTTGACATATTTTGAAATGGCCCTGCAAAGCTATCTCCTGTGGGGAAGAATCTACATTCTGTAGAGAATCCTCTTCCCTTATTCAGGTCTTTTCCTGATCTGGGAGAAATTAAAAGTCCAGCACCTAAAAAATAAATTAAAAATAATTTTAAAGAAATAAATTTAAAATAATTTTAAAAAAATAGTCTGACACCTTTCAGGGTCTGATAACGCATCCGGAATTGGTGGGTTCTTGGTCTCACTGACTTCAGGAATGAAGCCGCGGACCCTCGCGGTGAGTGTTACAGCTCTTAAGGTGGCGCGTCTGGAGTTTGTTCCTTCTGATGTTCGGATGTGTTCAGAGTTTCTTCCTTCTGGTGGGCTCGTGGTCCCGCTGGCTTCAGGAGTGAAGCTGCAGACCTTCGCGGTGAGTGTTACAGCTCTTAAGGCAGAGCGTCTGGAGTTGTTCGTTTCTCCCGGTGGGTTCGTGGTCTCGCTGGCTTCAGGAGTGAAGCTGCAGACATTCGCAGTGAGTGTTACAGCTCATAAAAGCAGTGTGGACCCAAAGAGTGAGCAGTAGCAAGATTCATTGCAAAGAGCGAAAGACCAAACCTTCCACAGCGTGGAAGGGGACCCGAGCGGGTTGCCACTGCTGGCTCGGGCAGCCTGCTTTTATTCTCTTATCTGGCCCCACCCATGTCCTGCTGATTGGTAGAGCCAAGTGGTCTGTTTTGACAGGGCGCTGATTGGTGCGTTTACAATCCCTGAGCTAGACATAAAGGTTCTCCACGTCCCCATCAGATCAGTTACAGAGTATCACACAAAGGTTCTCCAAGGCCCCACTAGAGCAGCCAAACAGGGAGTGTCTATTGGTGCACTCACAAACCCTGAGCTAGACACAGGGTGCTGATTGGTGTGTTCACAAACCTTCAGCTAGATACAGAGTGCTGATTGGTGCACCTACAATCCCTGAGCTAGACACAAAGGTTCTCCAAGGCCCCACCAGACTCGGAAGCCCAGCTGGCTTCACACAGTGGATCCCGCACCGGGGCTGCAGGTGGGGCTGCAGGTGGAGCTGCCTGCCAGTCCCACGCCATGCGCTTGCACTCCTCAGCCCTTGGGTGATCAATGGCACTGGGCACCATGGAGTAGGGGGCGGCGCTTGTCGGGGAGCTCGGGCTGCACAGGAGCCCACGGATGCGGGGAAAGGCTCAGGCATGGCGGGCTGCAGTCCCCAGGCCTGCCCCGCGGGAAGGCAGCTAAGGCCCGGCGAGAAATTGAGCACAGCGCCGGTGGACTGGTACTGCTGGGTGACCCAGTACACCCTCCGCAGCTGCTGGCCCGGGTGCTAAGTCCCTCGTGGCCCGGGGCCGGCAGGGCCGGCTGGCTGCTCCGAGTGCGGGGCCTGCCAAGCCCACGCCCACCCGGAACTCCAGCTGGCCTGCAAGCACCACACGCAGCCCTGGTTCCCGCTCACGCTTCTCCCTCCACACTTCCCTGCAAGCTGAGGGAGCAGGCTCTGGCCTTGGCCAGCCCAGGAAGGGGCTCCCACAGTGCAGCGGTGGGCTGAAGGGCTCCTCGAGTGCCGCCAAAGTGGGAGCCCAGGCAGAGGAGGCGCCGAGAGCGAGCGAGGGCTGTGAGGACTGCCAGCATGCTGTCACCTCTCACCAGGTTCAAGCGATTCTCCTGTCTCAGCCTCCTGAGTAGCTGGGATTACAGGCTTGCACCACCAAGCGCAGCTAATTTTTGTATTTTTAGTAGAAATGGGGTTTCACCATATTGGCCAGGCTGGTCTTGAAATCCTTACCTCAGGTGATCCACCCACCTTGGCCTCCCAAAGTGCTGGGGTTACAGGCATGAGCCACAGCGTCCAGCCATACAAAACATTTAAGTAGCTGTCCATTACTATCATGCCCTTCTTGCATTCCTGGTAATAAATCCAGAGCACATTAAAATTCTACAGATTGAATGGAGACATTCTGCAATAACTCTTGTATTAAATCATCTTTCCAATAGCCGTCAGTTTACTGATCTGTAAAATGGGAAACCAACACTAGTCCCCACAGCAGGGCACTTTAGGGTGAATTCTCTGCTGTCTACATTATGGCCAACACACTGGACAGCCTTGGAAGCTTGAGTAGAGAACACAGCCATCTCTCAGGGACAAATTCCCCTTAACCAGGCTCATCATCAAGGCCCATGTATAAAATTAAACGTCAAATTCTTTTTCTTTTTATTTTTTATAGAAATGGATCTCACTTTGTTGCCCTAGCTGGTTTCGAACTCCTGGCTTCAAGCAATTCTCCTGCTTTGGCCTCCTAAACAGAATGTTGAATTATTAATTTATAAGAAGATATAGCCCGCCAAGCAGGCCTGAAAATAGATTAGTTGATGGCTATTTTTGCTCCCTGGAGGCCAGAGTATAATTAGGTTGCTTGATGAACGCAGAACCAGAAAGCAGGCAGAGTCAGCCACCTCCAGAGGAACTGGAATTGAAGAGTTTGTACTGGGGCCTGATGAGGCGGGGCCTTTGCTCTGTAGCCAACCCCCCTCAGGCACAGTTTAGTTTGCCCTCTTCTCCGGCGAATTAATTTCCTTTCTGAAGGGCACATTCTTTCTTTGTCTCTGTGAATAACTTCAAGCCTATTAGTCAAGTCTTGGGACCTAGAAGCCATTCCATCCTTAAGGTAATTTGCCTATATCATCTGATTCCTTTTATGTTTGTTTTGCAATTTAGCTCTCTCTGAAGGCAATCTCCTTTCTGAAGTTCAAAGCCCATAGGGAAGTACATCCCTGTTTTTTCCATACACCAACAGTAAGATAAGCACCTAGTCTAGCACAAAACAAATGCTCCAGAAATGTCATCCCCTTTCGTAATGCCCTTATTCCGAAAGGTCAACAGTTTTACCTACCCACAGAACTTTAGAAGTGCTCATGGGGGGGACACTGGCGGATCTAAGGGTGAGTTCATTCATTCATTCATCTTCTATTTTCTGGCTATTATGTGCCAAGGGCTGAGAAATGTGCTATGAGTCAACAGGATGTGAAAAAAACATGGACCATGCCAGCCTGAATCTCTAAGGTCTTTGAAACAAATATTAACAAATCAAGCTACATTGTAATCCCACCGGAGAAGGCAAAATTATAACCTGAGAAAAGTACTCTGAAGAAGAAAAGAAATACAATTCCTTTAGAAAACAAATGATCAGGCCAGGCACAGTGGTTCACACCTGCAATCCCAGCACTTTGGGGGGCCGAGGCTGGTAGATCATGAGGTTAGGAGTTCGAGACCAGCCTGGCCAACATGGTGAAACCCCGTCTTTACTAAAAATATAAAAATTAGCCAGGTGTGGTGGTGCACGCCTGTAATCCCAACTACTTGGTAGGCTGAGGCAGGAGAATCACTTGAACCCAGGAGGTGGAGGTTGCAGTAAGCCGAGATCACACCAGTGCACTCATCCAGCCTGGGTGATAGAGCAAGACTCTGTCTCGGGGGAAAAAAAAGAAAACAAATGATCAGACCCAACTCAGTGGGTTTAAAAGGCTTTCCTGAAGAAATGAGATGTTTGTTGAGGTTAAGAGGAAAGAAGTAGATGTTAGCTGGTGGGGGCAGAGAGTGGGTGAGCGGGCTTAGGAAGAGGGGAGCCTTTCATCCGAAGGAAACTGCACTTGCAAAAATCTTAAGGCTTGCAACAGTGAGCAGCAAATGCATAAGAAGAACCTAAGAAAGGCCACCCAAGCAGGAGAGCAAAGAACCATTGAGCAAAGCAGTGATAACACAGGTGGCATAGGCCAGGCATGGTGGCTCATGCCTGTAATCTCAGCCCTTTGGGAGGCCGAGGCAGGCAGAACACTTGAGGTCAGGAGTTAAAAGACCAGCCTGGCCAATATGGTGAAACCTCATCTCTACTAAAACCACAAAAATTAGCCAGGTGTGGTGGTGGAGTGTGTCTGTAATCCCAGCTACTAGGGAGGCTGAGGCAGGAGAATTGCTTGAAGCTGGGAGGCGGAGGTTGCGGTGAGCCAAGATCGTGCCACTGCCCTCCAGCCTGGGCAACAGAGTAAGACTTTGTTTCAAAAAAAAAAAAAAAAAAGACAGGTGCCATAGGTAGGAAGGGGTTGACCCATGCAGGGTCTGGCTGGCCAAAACATACATTTTGATCTTTATACCAGGAAGAAGAGTTTTAGGGTAAGTTGAAGATCCTTGAGCAGATGTGTACTTCTAAACATCACTCTTCCTGCATAGTGGAGAGTAAGTTGAAAGGGGCTAAAGAGGAGGCTTGGAGACCAACTTAAGAGGATCTGCGGTTGTCCAGGTGAGGGATGCTGGTTCCCTTAGTGAAGATGAGGAGAAATGGACAGGGCTGAGATACTGAGAAAATAAATGCCTGTTAATAAGCAAAGGTTAAGAAAAATTGTCCATACCATGGTGTCAACCTAAAGGAAAAAACTGAGGCAAAATTTGTATACGTATAGAGTTTATTTGGGCCAGATTTGAGGACTGCAACCCGGAAGCATAGATTCAAGTTGCCCCAAATATACACTCCAAATAGACTCAATGCAATAATGGGACAGAAATTTAGGGGAATGGCCAACGAGAATGGCCGGGAAAGAGCACTAAGGAAACTTGGGAGGTGAAATCTTGTGTTGTTGGTTACATAAACATAATTTTTTTTTTTTTTGAGATGGAGTCTTGCTCTGTCGCCCAGGCTGGAGTGCAGTGGTGCGATCTACAACCTCTGCCTCCTGGGTTCAAGCAATTCTCTCGCCTCAGCCTCCCAAGTAGCTGGGATTACAGGTACCTGCCATCATGCCCGGCTAATTTTTGTATTTTTGTAGAGATGGGGTTTCACCATGTTGGTCAGGCTGGTCTCGAACTCCCGACGTCAGGTGATCCGCCCACCTCAGCCTCCCAAAGGGCTGGGATTACAGGCATGAGCCACCACACCAGGCCATGAACATTTTTTTAATTCATCCAAATATATGTTTAAATGATTAAGTTTCATTGTATATAAAGTACACCTCAATAAGGTTAATATTTTAAAAAATCAGTTTAGCTTAATTATTAAGAGCAAGTACATGGATTTTGGAAGTGTACAGATATGGCTTTGAATCCTAGCTTTACCATTAGTAATTGTGCACTCTAAAAAAGTCAATTAGCCAATGTAAGCTTTAAGTCTTATCACTGGTAAAATGGGGAGGGAGGATGGCTGTTTTGAAGACCAAATTGCCTAGCTTAGCAGATTGCCAAATACAAAGGCAAGAGGGCTTTTCATTCAAATTTTATTCCTTGCCACAGTGGAAGCATTAGGTGAAAAATTAAAGTTTCTTGAGTGCTTCCTTGTTTTCTTTTTCTTTCTTTTTTTTTTTTTTGAGACAGGGTCTCATTCTGTCACCCAGGCTGGAGTGCAGTGGCATGATCACGGCTCACAGCAGGCTCAACCTCCTGAGCTCAAGCAATCTTCCCACCTCAGCCTCGCAAGTAGCTAGGACTACAGGTGCATACTCCCACATCTGACTAATTTTTTTAAGTTTTTTTAATTAAAAATAACTATGTTGCCCAGGCTGGTCTCAAACTCCTGGGCTCAAGTGATCCTCCCAAAGTTCTGGGAGAACAGGCATGAGCCAGCAGACCCAGCCCATTTCTTGAGGGCTTCCTATTATTAGGCCTATGGTAGGCCCTTTACAGGTATTGTCTCATTTGATCATGGTCATTGTTCCTATAGCTTAGAAACTTCCCAGGAGCCAGTAAGTCAGTCAAGGTCATTCACAGAGAGAACAGGGAGCCAAAGGTCCTTGCCACAGTGAGAGAATGCTGCCTTCGCCCCACCCTCAGTGACTGGGGAGGAAACATGAGGGTCCTCACAGGGGATTTTCCAAAAGAGAGTTTAACCCAAGTGATCTGAAAGATGATTCTAAATGGCACACAGTTGGTCATTTATTATTTTGCTTTTATTGTATTCAGTTAACTTCTGTTTCATAGTAGTCTTCCATTTATGATAATTAATTTCCTTTTAAAATAAGCTTAAGTTTTTAAAGTGAGTCAAATTAAAGAAAATTATGAAAGAATTGATAGTATGGGCATTACTTGTATATTTTTCAAAATTGTGAAGAGGATTTGGAAATGACTGAAGCTTGAGAAAGGATGGGCCAGCCCAAGCAGGGGCATGTTAAGGCCCTGAGATGCCAGAAAGACAGTCCAAGGAGGCGGGGAGGATTCTGGCTCGCTTATGACCCTAGAACACCTGAGAAGAGGGTAGAGGGTCAGAAAGGGGGCGATCTCTTTCCTCGCCATCATAGAGGTTACAGCTGACACCTATAACAAAAGACAGGTCAACAGGAGAAAAGCCTAACACATTTATTTGATCACAGTTTTATGTGACACAAGAGCCTTCAGAATAAAGACCCAGAGATACAAGGAAAACTGCCCATTTTTATGGCTTAGGTTCAATGAAGAATGGACAGCCATGTAGAACTGCGGTTGGACAGAAAAGGAATAATCTAAAGGAAATAGACTGAGTGGGGAAACCTTTTAAGCCCTGTGGACTCAGATTCTTCTTGGCCTCTCTGCAGCATTTCTTTCTTCCCAGTACGGGGCCGGACCCTTTCTGCAGTGGGAGTCTTATGACCTATTACCAAACAAGGTAGGTTAGAGAATTTCTTTATGGCCCCTCTTACACAGAAAGGCCTGGGAAGGTTAGAGTAATATTTTTAGCTTTTCTGGCTGGCTTTGGGGAAGAGCAGTTCTGGTGTCTATGACCTCCCTTGCGGAAGGATTCTAGTTTCTACGGCTAGCCTCAAGGGAGAATAAAGGGTGAGAGACAGGAAGGCAGGGGAAAGTCAGAGAGAAACTTTGCTTCTGTGGCTGCTTTGATACCTTCACTTGGGGTATTGTTTTCAGAGCCCCACTGAGGGCTTATGCTCACATTACTATTGCCTCCTATTTGAGTAGCTTCAAGACATCTAGGGACAATACCTGGACCCCAGAGAAGGAATAAAGATAGGGAAGGAAGACATGGGAGGAGGAGAGTAGGAGGAGGATGGAAGGAAGCTGGAGCAAGTGATCCAGATAGAGTAGCTGTCAGCTCCAGGCTGGGATTCCAGTGCCATCATCTCTCCACCCCAGCTAGGGCAGCTGTCTGGGGAAAGCCAAAACAGCTCAAAGCTTTCAAGAGCCCTATTTTCCCTTATGAACTAGGGAGAACCCGGCTGTAAAAATGATCATTTTCAAAAACAAAGAATTAAAATAATGAATCCTCTTGCAGTTTCAGCCTTGTTCAGTGACTGTCACAGGTGGCCTTTGGAGACAAGGCAAGAGATAATAGGGTAATTATTCCTAGAAAAAGACAGTGATGGTCTGCAAATTTAAATCCAGAGCTTCTTACACCAGGTGTTGTGTTTTCCAAGCAAGAGCTTTGCAGAGCAGCTGAATGGCACACAAGGTACATTCTTCTCAGAAGCTACAACTGCTTGGGTTTTTCCTAATCTTTAGGGGATTTTTTTAAATGCTTATAGAATTTATTCTATGCCTTGTTTCCGCTCCTGTTTTTCTGATACCAGCAGGCTGTAGCATTGGATTTGGTCAAATTAACTTTTAAATAAAGCCCCTAAATTCTACTCCTGATACCCTTACCAGGATCATCCCCCAAAACACACACTGTCTATGCCCAGGCTCTCAAGAGAGATGTTCTGGAAGCTTATTCACTTACAAAGGGAGCAAGAGCAAGAGAAATTAAGAAGCTTCTTTAAAACTGCAAATCAGTTTGCACAAAGAAAGAGCAGGAAAATAGGAAAGAGTGGCCAGGCTTCAGTGTTAGACAAAGTCTAGACCCAGGAGAAAGAACATCAAACCTACACACTACGGGTGGATTTTTGTGGGGGTTAAAGGATTATAAGCCAGAGGCTGGCTAATGCAGGAGGATCACTTGAGCCCAAGCATTCAAAACCAGCACTGGTCAACATAGCGAGACCTGTCTTGAAATACACAAACAGCCAGCACAGAAAGACAAACTTCACATGTTCTCACTTATTTGTGGGAGCTGAAAATTAAAATAATTGAACTCGTGGAGACAGAGAATAGAAGGATGGTTACCAGAGACTGGGAAGGGTAGGTGGGAGTAACGGGGTAGCAAGGATGGTTACAAAAAAAAATATAAAGAATGAAAAAGATCTAGCATTTGCTAGCACAACAGGAGGACTATAGTCAAATATTTAATTTAATCGTACATTTTTAAATAACTAAAAGGGCATAATTGGATTGTTTGTAACACAAAGGATAAATACTTGAGGTGATGGATACCCCTGATGTGATTATTACACACTGCACGCTTGTATCAAAATATTTCACGTAACCCATAAGTATATACACCTACTATGTATGCACAAAAATTAAAAATTAAAAAAAATTAATAAAAAGAAACAAAAAGGGGGGGGCTTGCAGGTTCACAAGAGATCATTTGGGAGAAGGCCTGGTTCAAAATGAACACTGAATGTTTGCAGATTGACTCAATAAATGCATGAGTGGCTGGCTAAGCTGGTGGGCCCATGGCAAGCCCAGGAGAGAGAAGATAGGGAGCAGACCACCAGAAGCTTATTCTTAAATGCTTCTCTAGTCTCAGTCAAATTTGGGTCAAAAAAAAAATAGATGACACATCTAGGTACCTTAGGGCCCCTTTGTCCAGATCTATTCATTGGAACAATATGAGAATCAGCACCTCCCCACCTACATTTCATAATAAAGATCGTAGGAGTTTTCTCAATTAATTGTTCACAGTCAGTTACAGCTGGAACTGCTTGTTCTCCGCTTTCTCCCCTTCTTACAACTGCACTTGACTAGTCTTATTTTTTTTTTTTCTTTAAAAAGATCATATAAGCTCCTAGGCCTTTCTAAGCTTAAAAAAGCTGAAACTCACTAAGAGGAAAAGAACTGTGAACATGCTGCATGATAACTTCCATATGAATTAGTAAAACTTCCCTAAACATGTGGTTGTTATCATAGATAGCATCATTGTTTCAGGGAGCATTTACTGAAAGGCTACTATGTACCTACAGACCTCATGTCGATGCAGGACAGGTGCTTGATCCTAAACGGTGGTGACAGTTCACATAGACAGAGAGCACTGGGTGAAGAGTCAGGAAATATGAATTCCAGTCCTGGCTCAGACACTAAGTGGCTTTAGAAAAAAGGCATTCCAAGCAGAGAATAACTTGTGAGCCATCACAGACTGACAAGAAAAAGCATGTGAGATCAAGAAACTATAAGCAGCATGGTGTTCAGTAGAATCACTGGGCAGGAGTGGCTAATACATAGTGAGTGCTCAGTAAATAGTTGTTGAATGAACAGATGAGGGGGAGGAAGACACAGATCACAGAGGATCTTATATTCATTCTATGCTAAGAAACATGAATGTCTCAGCCAGGCATGGTGGCTCATACCTGTAATCCCAGCACTTTGGGAGGCCAAGGCAGGCAGATCACCTGAGGTCAGGAGTTTGAGAGCAGCCTGGACAACATGGTGAAACCCCATCTCTACTAAAAATACAAAAATTAGCCAGCCGTGGTGGCGGGTGCCTGTAATCCCAGCTACTCAGGAGGCTGAGGCTGAAGAGTCGCTTGAACCCGGGAGGCAGAGGTTGTAGTGAGCGGAGATCGCACCATTGCATTCCAGCCTGGGCAACAAGAGCGGAACTCTGTCTCAAAAAAAAAGAAAAGAAAAGAGAAAAGAAACATGAATGTCTCTTGGAGGCAATGGAGAACCACTGAGGACAGAGGACTTTATTCAGACTTAGGTTGTAGCTAGGGGCTGTGCTACATAAGGAGTTAATTTAGGAGAACAAGGAATTACACAGAAAGACCCATTAAGGCTGGTCGTGGTGGCTCATGCCTATAATCCTAGCACTTTGGGAGGTGGAGGCGGGAGGATCACTTGAGGACAGGAGTTCCAGACCAGCTTGGCCAACACAGCGAAATCCCGTCTCTACTAAAAATACAACAAAAAATTAGCCGGGCGTGGTGGCACACACCTGTAGTCCAGCTATTCAGGAGGCTGAGGCAGGAGGATCGCTTGAACCCAGGAGGCGGAGGTTACAGTGAGCTGAGATAGCGCCACTGCACTCCAGCCTGAGCGACAGAGTGAGACTCCATCTCAAAAAATAAAAAAAAAAAAAAAAGAAAAAGAAAAGAAAGAAAGAAAGAAAGACCGGTGGCCGGGCGCGGTGGCTCACGCCTGTAATCCCAGCACTTTGGGAGGCCGAGGCGGGTGGATCACGAGGTCAGGAGATCGAGACCATCCTGGCTAACACGGTGAAACCCCGTCTCTACTAAAAATACAAAAAATTAGCCGGGCGAGGTGGCAGGCGCCTGTAGTCCCAGCTACAAGGGAGGCTGAGGCAGGAGAATGGCGTGAACCCCAGGGGGCAGAGCCTGCAGTGAGCCGAGATCGCGCCACTGCATTCCAGCCTGGGTGAAAGAGCGAGACTCTGTCTCAAAAAAAAAAAAAAAAAAGAAAGAAAGACCGGTGAAGAAGCAATGATCAAAGAGAGGGAGAAGAGCAAATGGCTTGGAGAAACCAGACCTGAAACAGACAGCACTTGCTGGGTGATTAGATGAGGGAGGTAAGTGGAAGAAAAATTTCATCATGGGCTTTTAGGGTAATAAAGTTCTTGATAGCAACACTAGTTTATATAGAAAGTGCATAAAGTGCAAGTAACTGATAACTTCAGTTTGGAATGTTAAGTGGAATATCCATGTGGAAATAAACCACAGCTAACATTTACTGAGCCTTTCCCATATGCCAAAAGCTGTTTTAAGTCCCCTACAGATGTGAACTTGTGTAATCCTGCAACAGCCCCATGAGATAGGTACTATTATTAGAGTCCCTTTTTTAGACAAGGAAAACAAGGTACAGAGAGTTTAAGTAACTTCTCAAGGTCACACAGCTGGCAAGTGGCAGAGTCAGATTCAAACTTGGATAATCGACTCCAAATCCCACTTTCTTAACCTCTGTGTAAATGGGTATTTGCCATATAGTAAGAGCACAAAGCCATCACTCTACCTTTTCTTGGAGAAGTAAAAAAACAAAAAATAATCAAATCAAAGTGATGATTTACATTTTTTAAGCACACAAAATGCAAGAATTCCAACCATCAGATTGTGAATGCCATTATTTTTGGTGCGGTAAAACATATTAATAGTTAAATCTAAATCTACATTTTAATATACATCTAGTCTCCAAAGCAAACAAGATGTAATGTGATTTTTAATATGCACTTGTCAAGTCCTGCTTTATTTATTTATTTATTTATTGAGACAGTCTTGCTCTGTCACCCAGGCTGGAGTGCAGTGGCAGGATCTTGGCTCACTGCAACCTCTGCCTCCTGGGCTCAAACGATCCTCCCACCTCAGCCTCCCAAATAGCTGGGACCACAGGTGCATGCCACCACATCAGCTATTTTTTTGTATTTTTAGTAGAGATGGGGGTCTCACCATGTTGCCCAGGCTGATCTCAAACTCCTGAGCTCAAGTAATCCGCCAGCCTCGGCCTCTCAAAGTGCTGGGGTTACAGGCATGAGCCACTGCGCCCAGCCCTAAGTCATGCTTTTTTATATAATCTATTTAGAGTAAATTAAGTAGCATATGTCATTTGTTTAAGGAAAAGTTAAAGCTGGTGTTTATATGCATTATAAGTATTATTACAGAATATATTAAGACATACTTCAATATAATCTTTAAAAACAATTCTCATAAGTTGATTTTTTTTTTTTTGAGACAAAGTTTCATTCTGTCACCCAGTGAAGCGGCATGATCATAGCTCATTACAGCCTCAACCTCCTGGGCTTAAGCAATCCTCCTGCCTCAGGCACCTGAGTAGCTGGGACTATAGGTGCCCATCATCATGTCAGGCTAATTTTTAAATTTTTTTTTTTTTTGAGACGGAGTCTTGCTCTGTTGCCCAAGGCTGGAGTACAGTGGCGAGATCTCAGCTCACTACAACCTCTGCCTTCCAGGTTCAAGTGATTCTCCTACCTCAGACTCTCGAGTAGCTTGGACTACAGGCGCCCACCACAATACTTGGCTAATATTTTTGTATTTTTAGTAGAGATGGGGTTTCACTATGTTGGCCAGGCTAGTCTCAAACTCCTGACCTCAGTTAATCTGCCCACTTCAGCCTCCCAAAGTGTTGGGATTACAGGCGTGAGCCACTGCGCCAGGCCCTAATTTTTTTTTTTTCTCTGTAGAGATGAGGTCTCGCTATGTTGCCCAGGCTGGTCTTGAACTCCTGACCTCAAGCAATCTCCCACCTCGGCCTCCCAAAGTGCTAGGGTTATAGGCATGAGCCACTGCACCTGGCATTAATTTGATTTTTTTAAAACCTAAAATAATTTCTTTATTTTCTAACTACTTTGCAGAAATAACATAATGACTTTAGTTCCTTAAAGGGGGTCATAACATTATTTATTACTATAAAATAGATTTGAGTTTGAAAAGATCAGGAACTACTGCTTGGCACCGAGGTGTAATTTCTGCCATTTTGAGACCTATTCCATAACCCAGTGATCCCCGTGAACAACTACGACAAGAATAAATATGAGGTCCTTTCCATTCCAGGGTTTGTGGTAGAGGGTTTAGCTTTGACTTGGACCCCTTACTGAGTGACTAACCATTACATAGACAGAGCTTGTGACCTCATGGACATGCTCAGCTGGTGAGCTATTCTGCCAGGAGCTCAGTGCTATTTTCATTTGGCTTTAATCTTTCCTAGATCAAGACATAGCCTTCTTTGAAAAGCCAGGTTTAGTAAGATATACACATGATGTATTCTCAGAAATGAAAGGAAACAATTTTAGCTTCCTTCCCTGGTTACCAAAACTCTAGAACTTACTGTAACCTTAATAGCAGCCAAAAAGAAGGTCTTTTCTCTTGACCCTTGGCTGACCCTTCTTCCACTTCCACGAATTTTCTCCCTCTTTCTGGCTATGGCATAAGTTTTGTTCCCCTTGAGATTCAGCCCTTAACAGAAATAATTCAGGCAGGGTAACAGAATGTTCTAGAGCACTCAGCCATGACTACTGAGTGCTCAAAATATAGCTACAGTGACAGAGAAAGAAGATTGTAATTAATTTAAACTTTAATTTGAAAACTTAGACCAGATTTAGTTATTGAAGAACTTCTACATAATTTAGTTATTGGAGAACTTCTGCATATGTTTGGAATAACTTTGATATGTAAATCTACTTTTTCAACTGTAAATTTTGTGAAATCTAAATTTTATAAAATCTAATTTTATGAAATCTTATGAAATCTAAATACAGACCAAGTATTTCCAATGAAAATTTAGTCTCCAAACCGAGATGTGCTATGTGTTACATCCACACCAGATTTCAAAGACTTAGCACAAAATAAGTAACTGTCTCATTAATAATTTTTATATTGATTACATGTTGAAATGATAATATTTTGGCTATATTGGGTTAAAGGAAATATATTATTAAAATTAATCTCACATAGTTCTTTTTACTTTTTAATGTGGCTATTAGAACATTCTAAATAATATATGGGGCTCACATTATTTCTATCAGATGGTGATGGTCTACAGCATGGGTGATGGTGTCACAGAGACTAAGCTCCCCCGACTTGCTGGCTCTGTGACTTTAAGCCATCTTCTTAACCTCTTTATTATTTTATTTTATTTTAGAGACAGAGTCTCACTCTGTCGCCCTGGCTAGAGTGCAGTGGCATGATCTTGGCTCACTGCAACCTCTGCCTCCCAGGTTCAAGCGATTCTCATGCCTCAGCCACCTGAATAGTTGGGATTACAAGCATCTGCCAACATGCCTGGCTAATTTTTGGATTTTTAGTAGAGACAGGGTTTCACCATGTTGCCCAGGCTGATCTCGAACTCCTGGCCTCAGGTGATCCACCCATCTAGGCCTCCCAAAGTGCTGGGATTACAGGTGTCAGCCACCGTGCCTGGTCTACTTAGCCTCTTTAAACTTCTGTTTACTCACCTGTAAACTGAAGAAAATATTGGCCGGGCGCAGTGGCTCACGCCTGTAATCCCAACACTTTGGGAGACCAAGGCAGGCAGATTGCCTGAGGTTGGGAGTTCGAGACCAGCCTGACCAACATGGAGAAACCCCGTCTCTATTAAAAATACAAAATTAGCCAGTCCAGGTGGTGCGTGCGTGTAATCCTAGCTACTCAGGAGGCTGAGGCAGGAGAATTGCTTGAACCTGGGAGGCAGAGATTACGGTGAGCTGAGATCACGCCACTGCACTCCAGCCTGGGCTACAAAGAGAGACTCCCTGTCTCAAAAAAAAAAAAAAAGAAAGAAAAGAAAATATTACAATCTTCTGAATGGGCATACAGTGAATTTCACATGAGACAGTGAACATAAACTCACCACTGTGCCTGACTTACAGTAAAATATTCTGCAAATATTTACTTTTATTATCATTGTTATTATTCTCTAGCAATCATCCAGATATTTAGCAAAAGAATGCCTCAAAATAAATATTAGTTCCCTATGGGTTGCCTCTTGTATCTCATGACTAGATAAATTGTAACCTCATTTTCCAAAATGAAAAAAAAGGGACTTGAGGTCAGATATAGGTTTTTCTCATATTTGTCAGTTTTTTAATATTTAAAAGATCACTTTTTTTAGTTGATGAAATGCTTTTGGTAGGGGGGTTAAAATAATGAAATTACTTAAAACCCAGACTTCCCTGAAAAATCTAGGGCATGAGGTTTACTCCTAAGAAACAGTGATTCTCAATATCTCAAATAATCCAAACTCAGCAATCCTTCATTTGATTCAGTTTTGGCCAGGTGCGGAGGCCCATGCCTGTGATTCCAGCATTTGGGGAGACTGAGACAGGAGGATTGTTTGAACCCAGGAGTTCGAGACCAGCCTGGGCAACATAGTAAGACCCCATCTCTACTAAAAATAAAACATTAGCTGGGCATGGTGATGTATGCCTGTGGTCCCAGCTATTCAAGGGGCTGAGGTGGGAAAATAGCTTCAGCCTGGGGGGTCATGCCACTGCACTCCAGCCTGAGTGACAGAGGGAGACCCTGTCTCAATAATAATAATTAGATTCAGGCCGGGCGTGGTGGCTCATGCCTGTAATCCCAGCACTTTGAGAGGCTGAGATGGGCGGATCACGAGGTCAGGAGATCGAGACCATCCTGGCTAACACGGTGAAACCCCGTCTCTACTAAAAATACAAAAAATTAGCCGGCCTGGTGGCGGGTGCCTGTAGTCCCAGCTACTCGGAAGGCTGAGGCAGGAGAATGGTGTGAACCCAGGAGGCGGAGCTTGCAGTGAGCCGAGATTGCGCCACTGCACTCCAGCCTGGGCAACACAGCAAGACTCTGTCTCAAAAAAAAAAAAATTAGATTCAATTTTGAAGACTAAAGTTTCATTAATGTCCACACTTTTTGCAGCGGAGGGGCAGAATTAAAGAGACTTCTAAATAAATGGGCTGAATATACATTAGGGACATCTGCTTTGAGAAAAATGGAGAAGTACATTTCCCTATCCCTTCTGCAAAGTACAACTAAAAATCATGGACCTTATATATAAAGGTGGAAAGAAGAATGCAGACTGCTAGGAATCTCAGGACCCAAAGAATGACATGGCAGTGAATTTCCTGGGTTTCTTTATTGCCTCCTATATCCCAAACTGTGCTGGAGCTGGAGAAGGTAGATGCACAGAATGCCAATAGATACAGACAAAGAAAGTCTAAAACAAGCCTGATGTTTCTAGCCAAAGGACCAGGAAAAGAGAAGTTTAGCCAAACAGCAAGATAGAAAACTTTTTGATAATAACCACTCTACTCCAGCTAAACATCATAGAAAAAACTTTGACTCCACCTCCACCCATGCCATCAAAGGTAAAGGAGGGAGTCTGGACTTCCACTTCTGTTAATGGGGCACCCTTCCCCTTCTCCACTGGGATAGTGTCAAAGTAGCTCTAGTGGAGATAATAAGACTTTTTCCAGTGCTCAAAAGTAACAAGGCCACTCCAGTGCTTGCGGTATCAGTGGAGGCAACATGGGGAGCCAGAAATCCCACCTACACCCGGCACTAATGAGGAGCCCTTTCTGTCCTGAGGATGTTAATGGATGCTAAGTGGGGAACCTGGATTTCTACCACACCTGGCATTAATAAAGAGGTGGCTCCCTCACCCCTTTATTAGAAGAAGCCAACTAAAACAGAAGGCTTAAATAAGATCCAGAGTCCCATAACACAATACCCAATGTCCAGGTTTTGATAAAAAAAAATCATTCATCATAGTAAGAACAAGAAAAATCTTAACTTATTTAAAAATATAACCAAAAGGTGCCAACAGTGAAATGATAGAGATGCTAGAATTATCTACAAATATTTGTAAACAGCTATTATAAATATGCTTCAATTAGCCATAATAAACATTTAAACAAATGAAAAAACTAGAAAGTCTCAGCAAAGAAATAGAAGATTTAAAGAAGAACCAAATGGAAATTTGGAACTGAAAACTACAACGATAGAAATTAAAAACTCAGTGGACGAGCTCAACAGCAGAATGGAGGAGACAATAGAAATAAACAATGAACTTGAAGATAGATAACTAGAAATTACCCAGTCTGAACAACAGAAAGAAAATAGATACCCCACCTCCAAAAAATTAACAGAGCAATAGGGATCTATAGATTATTTTAAACAGTCTAACATTAATATCACTGGAGTCCCAGAAGAAGAGAGGAAAGAAGATGAAGCTGAAAAAGTATTTGAAGAAATAATGGCTAAATATCTCAAGTTTGGCAAAAGATGTAAACCTAGAGATTTAAGAAGCTCAATGTACCTCAACAAGAAAAACCAAATGAAATCCATACCAAGACACATCATAGTCAAACTTGGGAAAACTAAAGACAAAGAAAAAATTATTAAATTAAGTCTCATCCATGGTTCATGACCAAAAAGAAAAAAACAATATTGAAAGCAGTGAAAGAGAAATAACACCTTACTCATAGGAGAAAACAATTCTAATGACAACAGATTTCTCATCAGAAATCATGGAAGCCAGAAGGAAGTGGCATAGTGTTTTTCAAGTGCTGGAAGGAAAGAACTAACAATCCAGAATTCTATATTCGGAGAAAATATCTTCAGGAATGAAGGGAAAACTTAGACATTCTCACAGGTAAGAAAACTAAGAGAATTTGTCACCATCAGACATAAGCTAAAAGAAGGGCTAGGCCGGGCGCAGTGGCTCACGCTTGTAATCCCAGTACTTTGGGAGGCCGAGGCGGGCGGATCATGAGGTCAGGAGCTCGAGACCAGCCTGGCCAACATAGTGAAACCCTGTTTCTACTAAAAATACAAAAAAATTAGCCGGGTGTGGACACTCCTAGTAGTCCCAGCTACTCAGGAGGCTGAGGTGGGAGAACTGCTTGAACCCGGGAGGCAGAAGTTGCAGTGAGCTGAGACCATGCCATTGCACTCCAGCCCTGAGTGACAGAGTGAGACTCCGTCAGAAAAAAAGAGAAAAAAAAAAAGTGCTAAAGGAAGTTTCCTAAACAGAAAAAAAAAAAAAAAAAAAAAATGATAAAAGCAATAATCTTGGAACATCAGGAAGAAACAGTAAAATTATGAGTATATATAATGTATTTTTCTTCTCCACTTAAGTTTTCCCGATTTTTTTAAATAGCTAAAGCAAACATAACAGTGACGTGGTTCTAAATGCATATAGATGGGATATTTAAGATTTATGGGCTGGGCGCGGTGTAATACCAGCACTTTGGGATACTGGGGTGGATGGATCGCTTGAGCCCAGGAATTCAAGACCAGCCTGGGCAACATGGCAAAACCCTGTCTTTACTAAAAATACAAAAAATTAGCCAGGCGCCATTAGTCATGCCTGTAATCCCAGCTACTCAGGGGCTGAGGCAGGAGGATCACCTGAGCCTTGGGAGGTCGAGGCTGCAGTAAGCCATGATTGCACCACTGCACTCAAGCCTGGGTGACAGAGTGAGACCCTGTCTCAAAAACAAACAAACAAAAAAAAAGAATTATAAATATGGAGAGTAATAAGACATAAGGAGAAGTAAGGTTTCTATCCTTCACTTAAATGGCTAAAATATCAATTCCAGTAGACGGTGATAAGTTATGTATATATAACCACTAAAAATACTATGCAAAGATACACTTAAACGCACTAAGTTTTTTTTGTTTTTTTTGAGACAGAGTCACACTGTCGCCCAGGCTGGAGTCCAGTGGCGCGATCTCAGCTCACTGCAAGCTCTGCCTCCCTGGTTCACACCATTCTCCTGCCTCAGCCTCCCGAGTAGCTGGGACTACAGGCACCCGCCACCATACACAGCTAATTTTTTTTTTTGTATTTTTAGTAGGGACGGGGTTTTACCGTGTTAGCCAGGATGGTCTCGATCTCCTGACCTCGTGATCTGCCGGCCTAGGCCTCCCAAAGTGCTGGGATTACAGGCGTAAGCCACCGCGCCCAGCCTAAATGCACTAAGTTTTAATAACCCATAGGAAGTTAGAAAAAAAACAGAAACATAAAACCAAGAGAAAACAAAAGATACGAAATACAAAAAATAAAATGTCAGGCACAAGTCCTATGACATAATTATGTCCAATGTAAACGACCTAACACACCAATGAAAAGACAGAGATTTGCAGAGTAGATGAAAAAACATGACCCAACTATACATGTGTCTACAAGAAATTCCAATTATAATTAGATAGGTAGATTCAAAGTAAACAAATAGAAAAAATACATCTCATCTAAACATTAATCAAAAGAAAGCAGGAGTTGCAATATTAATATCAAATAGACTACTGAGTAAAGAAAATTACCAGAGATGGGGCAAAACATTCCATAATGGTAAAAGAGTTAGTCCATCCAGAAGACGTAGCTTCCTAAATGTGCGTGCAACAAACAACAGAGCTGCAAAATGTGAAACACACCTGATAGAACTGAAAGAATAAATAGACAAATCCACACTAATAGTCATAAACTTCAATGCCTTCTCTCAACAACTGATAGAACAAGCAGACAGAAAATTGGCAGGGATGCAGAAGAAGTCAGGAATACTTTGTTTGTTTGTTTCCTTGAGACAGGGTCTCACTCTGTCACCCAGGCTGGAGTGCAGTAGCATGATCACAGCTCTCTGCAGCCTGGACCTTTCAGGTTCAAGTGCTACTCCCACCACAACCTCCCTTGTAGCTGGAACTACAGGCACCTGCCACCACACCTGGCTAATTTATGTTATCTTATTTTTTGTAGAGATAGGGGCCTCACTACGTTGTCCAGGCTGGTTTCAAACTGCTGGGCTCAGGCGATCCTCCTGCCTTGGCCTCCTCCAAGTGCTGGGATTAAAGGTGTGAGCCACTGCTCCCAGCCTAATAATACTATTAACCAATAGGACCTAATCTACATTTATAGACTATTCCACCCAACAATAGCAGAAAACACATTATTTTCAAGCGCCCATGGAACACATCCCAAAATAGACTATATCTTGGGCCATAAAACCAACATCAACAAATTTAGAAGACTAAAGGCTGGGTGCAGTTACTCATGCCTGTAATCCCAGCACTTTGGGAGGCCAAGGGGAGTGCAGATCACTTGAGCTCAGGAGTTCAAGACCAGCCTGGCCAACATAGTGAAACCCTGTCTCCACTAAAATATTAAAAATTAACCAGGCGTGGTGGCGGGTCCCTGTAATCCCAGCTACTCAGGAGGCTGAGACAGAAGAATCGCTTGAACCTGGGAGGCAGAGGTTGCAGTGAACCGAGATCGAGCCACTGCACTCCAGCCTGGGTGACAGAGACTCTGTCTCAAAAAAAAAAAAAAGTATAAATAAAACAGCCATATTTAAGAAAAATATTGTTGCAGGTTGGGTTTCCTGGGAAACAGATTCAGAGATGGAGGCTTACACACAGGAGGTTTATTGGGAAATGATCTTGGGATTAACACCTGTGGAGATACCAAAGCTGCTGATTCAGGCAGAGGGGGATGTTGGGCTGCAACGCAGTCACAGCAAGGGCTTCCGCCCATCTCCTGGGGAGCCCTCGAGCTAGGATGGCCTTACAGAAATATCCCAAAATAAAGCAAGGGGGCTGGACATTTAGATCTCACATCATGATGTGAAGGGAAATGACCTTGGACAGCAGGCTCCTCATCACTAGGGTTGTGGGGGGAGAGCAGGAGGAGACAGGTGTGAGCTGTCAGCCAATCAGACTGCCAGTTTCAGTCCTGAAGTGGGAGATCTTGGCAGCACACCCAGTGTTTATTCTAAGTATGAATCACCTACTCATTCACTCTCACCAGGGAAACCTTTACGTAGACACAATAGACAGTAAAGGCTACCTCCTGAAGAAAGAGCAGGCTGTTAGAAAAAAATAATCATAGGCCAGGCGTGGTGGCTCATGCCTGTAATCCCTGCAATTTGGGAGGCCGAGGCGGGCGGATCACAAGGTCAGGAGTTTGAGACCAGCCTGGACAACATGGTGAAACTCCGTCTCTCCTAAAAATACAAAAAATTAGCTGGGTGTGGTGGTGCATGCCTGTAATCTCAGCTAATTGGGAGGCTGGGGTAGGAGAATTGCTTGAACCCAGGAGGCAGAGGTTGCAGTGAGCCGAGATTGTGCCATTGCACTCCAGCCTGGGCAGCAGAGTGACACTCCATCTCAAAAAAAAAAAAAAAAAGAAAAGAAAGGAAAAAAATAATCATAGCTACAGAACTTATTCTTACCAGAGGTAAGATGACTTGTCACCACCAAGGTAAGGCAGCATCTTATGCTCAGCACAAGACTGATCCCAGCTTCCCTGTCCCACGTAAAGGCAGTCCAGCAGTGAACCTCATGCCAGTGACCCACTCTTCTCTCTGTCCCTTGCCAGCACTGACAATATCTTACCAAATGCCAGTGACTGACACATGAAATGCATTCCATCCCAGAGAGCCTCCTGCATGTTAATTTTTTCATGAATGGACAGGGAGAAAACATTTATGTGGAAATCGTTATGACAGAAAAATGGTCTATGGCTGGGTGTATACTTTCAGCAGAGCTCAAAGGTCAAACCTTCAGTCTGATCATACAGTTTTCATGCTTTCTGCCTGCTGGAGATTTCCCCAGAATTTTCCAATAGAAGAAAGAAAGAAAAAAAAATCATTAGAACCAGAAAGAATATCTGCCTGTCATACTCAATGTTAAAAAAACCATGTGACTCCGCTAGGCATGGTGGCTCATGCCTGTAATCCCAGCACTTTGGGAGGCTGAGGTGGGTGGATCGCCTGAGGTCAGGAGTTCAAGACCAGCCTGGCCAACATAGTAAAACCCTGCCTCTACTAAAAAATACAAAAATTAGCCAGATGTGGTGGCAGCTGTCTGTAATCCCAGCTACTCAGGAGGCTGAGGCAGGAGAATTGCTTGAACCTGGGTGACGGAGGTTTCAGTGAGTCGAGATTGTGCCAGTGCACTCACTCCAGCCTGGGTAACAACACCAAAACTCAGTCTCAAAAAAAAAAAAAAAAGTGACTATTTAAAACAAGGAAACTCATTCTTTTGCCCACTTATGGTATGATCATTTAAAATAACATTTTTAAAAATATATAGTACAAACTTGCGGGAGGTTGTGGGGAGAAAGAAGGAAGCCTTTCTTCTCAGCACTTTCCAAAAGCAGACAGATGAAATATAGACCCAGCACTAGAATAATGACTTCAGATGAAGTCCTGTGAAAGCAAGTTCTGTCTGACTGTCTGTCTGTCTGATGTGACATCAGTGGTCAAACCCTGGAAATGATAGCTAGAGGGCAAAATCTATTTTAGGTGTTCTCTCAATCCCCTTAGCCTCACCAACCCACTTGTCCCAGGTTTATCAAATCTGTGCTAGAACCTGGCCATACTGCTAAGTCTAAATCTCCAGGAAAAATAACATTTAAAAAAGAAAAGACTGGGCCAGGCCCAGTGGCTCACGCCTGTAATCCCAACAGTTTGGGAGGCCGAGGCAGACAGATCACCTAAGGTCAGGAGTTCGAGACCAGCCTGGCCAACATGGTGAAACCCTGTCTCTACTAAAAATACGAAATTAGCCAGGCATCGTGATGGGCACCTGTAATCCCAGCTACTCAGGAGGCTGAAGCAGGAGAATCACTTGAACCCGGGAGGCGGAGGTTGCAGTGAGCTGAGATCGCGCCATTGCACCCCAGCCTGGGCAAAAAGAGTAAAACTCCGTCTCAAAAATAAATAAAAGACATAAATACAGATGAAACTCAAAGGTAGGGGCAGTAAACCTACTTAGTGAATAATCAAGGTTCTGCATTTCCTTTTCCTTTTGGTATGAGTGCAATAATCTTGTCCCCAGTCTACGGGCTTTTCTGGTACTTCCAATCAATTCCTTCCAGGGACCTCACCTAATCCT
Source organism: Symphalangus syndactylus (assembly GCF_028878055.3). NCBI lineage: Eukaryota > Metazoa > Chordata > Mammalia > Primates > Hylobatidae > Symphalangus > Symphalangus syndactylus. Next base: position 88,624,440 of record NC_072435.2, read on the forward strand.
TTGTACATGGTCCCAGTTGTCTGCCTTCCTGAGGTAAACGCATCCCTAAAACATTCTGTGTGAAGGAGATGTTCATAGTACAAATAATACTTTTCCACTGACTTTAATTCTGATTCTCTAGTATTTTTATCTTGGTTTCTAATCTATCTCTTGGCTACAACAAGTGAGTCATTCGTAAAGTGAAGAATTTATTTTAAAGTAAGCAATCATACCACCCATTTTCTGTTTTCATCCAGAGAGGCATCTAAAAATGACTTTCCCCTTGTAGTCCCAAAGTTCTCAAACCTACACTCACCTCTTTGCCCGAAACTTCCAGCCTCAACTATGTTTAGGTCTCTCTCTGCCTTGCTTAGAGCCCCACCCTCACTGCGATAGTTTTCTAGAGATGCCCATCAAAGTATCGCAGAGTTGTTAAAGAACAGGAATTTATTTTTCCACAGGTCTGGAAGCTAGAAGTCCAAGCTCAAGGTGTCAGCAGGGTTGGTGTCTCCCAGGGCCTCTCTCCTCGGTTGTAGATGGTTTTCTCTCTGTACCTGTCTATATCCACATTTCTTCTTGTAAGGTCACTGGTCATATTGGATTAGGGCCTACCCATAATTTTATTTTAACCACTTCTTTGAAGACCCTATTTCTAAATACAGTCACATTCTGGGGCTCCCTGCCTTAAGGGACAACATCCACCACATTGACCGGTATGCTAAAAGGAAGTATTACATTTCTTTGTGCCAATTGCCTTAAGAAGCACGGCAGAAAGAAGCAAGAGAAGCATGTCTTGGTTTTCCCAACTCACTACTCCACCTTCCAGGTCCCTGATTTAAATGATTTCATGACACAAGTAGGAACAGACCCTTTGGGCAACTCAGCAGCTAAGCCAACATCACCTTAAGCAAAATGTTAGACATGAAAATATCACATTACATGGAAAACAGAGTTAAGGGACCACAACTACAATAAGGAGAAGACTGGTTTTTTTTCTCTCTTACATTGTTTGTGTAACTAGGAGGATTCCTATACATAATTTCTTTATATGCATATGTATTCATATATTATATATAACATTTATTGAGATCCAGCCATGTGCCAGGCACTGCTCTAAAAGCATTATGTGTACTAGCTCACTTAATCCTCACGATAGCTCCATGAGGTAGATACTTTTATGATCCCTAAATTATGGACAAGGTGCTGAAGCACAGAAGTTAAGCCGCTGCCCAAGGACACACAGCTGGTAAGTGTTGGAGGTGGGATTTGACCCTGGAAGTCTGGCTTTGGTATCTCATGCATCACAGTTAGCAGCCTATTGCTTATTTTGATCAAGTCTTTTCTATTTCTAATATGCAATTAACATATAAACACTGTTAGTTCCATTGAAAAACCCACTGCAGAGATTTCAGAAGGGGCTGCAAACCCCTTTGAGCAGGCTCCCATCAGGCTACCTTTCCTGAGTGGTCAGCAGCTGCTTTGCTCCTCTGTGAACTTTTTCCTTAATAGCAAAGTGTCCTCAAGAAGACCTCTGGCCTCAAGAAGCTCCCCACTCTTGTACTGGCAATTGCCAATACAGTGTACAAATGTACACTGCGTCAACTGGTCCTAGACCACCTGGGAACAGATGCATCCCCACGAGGAAATATTAGAGTTGAGGACCAGGTGAAATCATAGTCATACCTTCAGGACCCTCCATATACACTTGCCTTATTCAGCACATACTCAGTACTAAGAACTTGTTTAAGTTATATACACATATTAGCTCACTTTAGCCTAGAAGAAGCCTACGAGAAGATATTAATGTTCATCATTAAGAACAATGTATATAAAAATGTAAACTGCAAAATGTGTTAAAAATCTTAAGCTTTAATAAGCTGGAGTTAAAAGAGAAATTGAATTCAATCACATTATCCTTACTCAAGTTCAAAACCATATATATTTTCAAAAATTATTTTGTGTAGAGATGTGGCCTCACTATGTTGTCCAGGCTAGTTTGGAACTCCTGGGCTCAAGCAATTTTCCCATCCCAGCCTACCACAGTGCTGGGATTACAGGCACAATCCACCTCAGCCAGTCCAAAAATATTTTTCTTAAATCATACTCTCACAAAAACGTTTTGTCTCACTCCACTTCCAAAGTAACTCATGGAAGCCATGAAAACCAGAACCAATTGTTAGGTAACATGGGGTACCTTAAAATGGCGCCGTACCTTAAGATGGGGCCGGTTCCGGGTTCTTCTCCCCTCCTTGACCGGGCACTGTCTGAACTGCCAAAGGAGGGACAATCAGAAAGAAGCATCTCCCAACTTCCCTTGGGCCCACCCCTAGCCCAAGCCACGTAGGCCCAAGGGATATAAAACCCAGCACACCAACAGCCCTCTCTCGATACCTCCAATAAAGATCTCTTGACTGCGACCGGTGTAGTTTGGTCTCTGCCCGGCCCCTTTCACCAATAATAGTAATGGGATTAAAAATAAATAGAATTTATTAAATATCTACTGTGTCCCAAAATGGCGTGTATTTCTTTTCTTATTCTTTTTTTGTAGAAATGGAGTCTCACTATCTTTGCCCAGGATGGTCTGGAGCTTTTAGTCTCAAGCAATCCTCCCACCTCAGTCTTCCAATGCACTGGGATTACAGGCATGTGCCACCCAACGGCGTTTCCTGGACTCACACTGATGTCTCAGGTCTGCCTCTACAAACTACTGGATGTTGAGAAAGTCCTATAACTTTCCCATGCCTCAGCTTCCTCATCTGTAAGTGGGATGACAAAGATACCTACCTTGTACGGTTGTTGTGAGGATGAACTGAGCATATGTAAAACGCTCAGAAAAACACCTAGCATATTGTAAGAATGATAGAAGTGCCTGCGGCTATCACCAAAATCTCACAACCTTGGTAGTACACATTTTTACATCTGAGGAAAACATCTGAGGCTTAGACCTGAACTTGCCCCAGGTAACTCATTAGAATGTGGCTGGGGCGGGGGACAGTGGTGAAGGTTCCAACCCAGGTGTGGCAGATTCCAGAGCCTGCGGTCTGAACCAGCCCCTGGTGACCTTTACCCCCAGAGCGGAAGAAAGGCAAACAGGCGGAAGCCCACAGCCAAGGCCATCGTGCTGCGCATGATCCGTGGCACCCGTCCTTCCCTGACCTTTGCCCACTGGAAAAGCCAATCCCAAAGCAGCCTGGGGTAAAGGGGCGGGGCCTTGTGGTTGGCATAGCAACAGAAATGGGTCAAACTCACCTGGGGATTAGGGCGGGGTTGTTTGTCACTAAGGAATCATTGCTGAATGACACTACAGTGGAGAACCAGAGCCCCGGGCTTTTCTAAACAAACAGCCCTGGTCACTGCTGGATTCAAAGTGCACCGCCGGGGCCGGGCGCGGTGGCTCACGCCTGTAATCCCAGCACTATGGGAGGCTGAGGCAGGCTGATCACGAGGTCAGGAGATCGAGACCATCCTGGCCAACATGGTGAAACCCCGTCTCTACTAAAAATACAAAAATTAGCTGGGTGTGATGGCGGACGCCTGTAATCCCAGCTACTCAGGAGGCTGAGGCAGGAGAATCACTTGAACCCACGAAGCGGAGGTTACAGTGACCCGAGATGATGCCACTGCACTGCAGCCTGGCGACAGAGCAAGACTCTGTCTAAAAAAAAAAAAAAAATGCGCACCGCAGGGCCCGCCCGCCTCAGCAAGCAATGCTGGTCGGAGCCCTCGAGCACACAAACTACCTCCGGCGAAAGGAAAGAATGCGGGGACAGAGACCTGTCCTGGGAGAAGCTCCTTAGGAGATGGAGCACCGAAAGATGCCTGACGTTTTTACAACTCCTCTTTGACGTTTGTGTCCCATCTCTTCTCAGAAGAATTAGCCATGTTTTGTGAATTCCAGGTTCCATCTTCAAAAATACCCTTGGATTCTAGTCAATCACCAAAATGGCAGAGACAGCCACCTGAGACCAACTAGAATATCCACACCAGTGGAAGACAGCCCCAGTGGTAAATTTCCTAGATGTACAACTATTGATTTCATGATGTATTATTCCATAAGGTGACTTTAAAACAGGACAAAAGTCATGATTCATATCTTTGTTTCATCTTGTCGTTAATATTATATCTGGTAATTTTCTTGAAAACATAAGCACTTATTTTACAAATTTGTATGCTTTCATAAGTACTTCATTGTAACTTTAATAGTAAATAAACTTTCGGTTTATTAGGGTGTAGGAGAGAAAATCCTACAAACAGAAATAAAACAATTGTGATGAATCATTCATTAATCCCTGGGAGAAGGAGAGTGGGCATACTGTGGGCTTAGGCCCACTAAGAAGGACCTGGATTCACATCCTAGCTTTGTCCATTGTATGTGGCCTTGGGCAGGTCTCATAAGCTGCACTCCTTTGCAAAATGAAGATAACAGTATCTATTTCTGAGAGCTGTTTTCAGAGGATGAAAGTGCGTAACAAGTGCCTTATCTTACACATGGCCCAGTCTTGGCTCAAAAATGTTACTTTTCTTTCTTGAATATCCCCACTTCCTCTTGAACAGCCTCCCCCAAGGCAGTTAGTTGCTTGTCTTTCTCCCTAATCCCCAGATAATTTGTTCTGAACAGAACAATTTTTATCCCGGTAGCTTAGAACAGTGGCCAGCCCACAACAAGTACTTGGTAAGTGTCTGTTTATCTGGACTTGGTTGTGCTGTAATTTATGTGCTGACTGAGAGCTCCCAGGGATAGGAACCACGTCAGCTAGCATCTAGCATAGTACCTAGTACATAGTGCCTACTACATAGGCTACGCTCAGTAACATAGTTGTGTTACTACGCATTGCACTTCTCATTTTTGCAAGGTACACAAACATATCTGTCTTCAGCAGCCAGGCAGGTGAATTAAGATAAGAGCGATAAAGTCTGTGACAAACTGGAGGCATTCCCATTCAACTAAACAAAAAACACTTTTCTGGCCAAACACAACAATCTGTCCACAGGATTTACCCCTCTACCATAAAACTGCCACCATAAACAAAGCTTTGTAATTAACAAGTTCTTTTTTTTTTTTTTTAATTTTTTTTTGGGGGGGCAGGGTGTCAATCTGTCTCCCAGGCTGGAAGGCAGGAGAGAAGTGGCATGTGGTTCACAGTAGCTTCAACCTCCTGGGCTCAAGTGATACTCTCATCTCAGCCTCCCAAGTAGCTGGGACCACAATCACATGCCACCATGCTGGGCTAGGTTTTTTATTTTTTGTAGATATGAGGTCTTGCCATATTACCCAAGCTGGTCTTGAACTCCTGGCCTCAAGCAATCCTCCCACTCCAGCCTCCCAAAGTATTGGGATTATAGGTGTGAGCCACCATGCCCAGCCCACAATTACTTTCTTATATGTTATCTCATTTGATACTTGAGCAATTTTCTGAAGAAAGCATTTTTGAGTTCATTTTACAGGCATCTGATAGAGAAGCTGAGACTCAAATACAGAGATTTGTCCAAATCAAACTAAGTTAAAAGCCAGCCAGGGATTTGCATTTGTCTTCTAACATCGACCCAGGACTCCCGCTTCTCTTTACACCATATACTCTTCTTTATATGCTGCTGTTTTTCTCTTTATAGTTTTTCTAGGACGAAAACCAAGCCCCAGGGGCCGGGCGCGGTGGCTCACTCTTGTAATCCCAGCACTTTGGGAGGCCGAGGCGGGCGGATCACGAGGTCAGGAGATCGAGACCACGGTGAAACCGTCTCTACTAAAAATACAAAAAATTAGCCGGGCGTGGTGGCGGGCGCCTATAGTCCCAGCTACTTGGAGAAGCTGAGGCAGGAGAATGGCGTGAACCCGGAAGGCGGAGCTTGCAGTGAGCCGAGATTGCGCCACTGCACTCCAGCCTGGGCGACAGAGCGAGACTCCGTCTCAAAAAAAAAAAAAAAAAAAAAAACCAAGCTCCATCAGAAGGTTAAACCTGTGTCAGGTTTACAGTCCAATGACCGCCATGGGTCATAATCCATCTAGAGCTCTGAGACAGGTGCCTTTAGAAACAATGCCCTCTTTGCAACCAGAGGAGCGCGAGTTTTCCTCGAGTCATCAGCATAGAGAGTCTTGGCAACAAGGTATGATGAGCATGATGAGTGGGCTGATAGGAAGAACTCTGCACTCAAATGGCAATGAGGAAGCAGGCTCCTTATATCAACGTGAAGAATCTTTAAAGGAACTTGAGTTTGTAAAGAGAGCGAGAAAAACAAGATAGAGTCTTAGCAACTAGAGGAAACAAGCATCTCATTTATGTAGGCCAGTGTTGTCCAACAGAAACAAAATGTGAGCTACATATAACTTTAAATTTTCTAAATAGTAACATTAAAAAAGTAAAAACAAAAGAAATGAATTTTAATAATACATTATATTTAACCTAATATATCCAATATATTTTTTAACATGTGACCAATATAAAAATTATTAATGAGCTATTTTATTTAATTTTTTTTTTGAGACAGAGTCTTACTCTGTCACCCAGGCTGTAGTGCAGTGGCTCAGTCTCGGCTCACTGCAACCTTGCCTCCTGGGTTCAAGTGATTCTCCTGCCTCAGCCACCTGAGTAGCTGGGATTAATTAGCATGTGCTACCATGTCTGGCTAATTTTTGTATGTTTAGTAAAGACAGGGTTTCACCATGTTGGCCAGGCTGGTTTTGAACTCCTGACCTCAAATGATCTACCTTCCTCGGCCTACCAAAGTGTTGGGATTACAGGCGTGAGCCACTGCGCCTGTAATTCTTTTTTTAATTTACATATCTTTTTTTTTGGACAAAGTCTTTGAAATCCATTGTGCATTTTACATTTACACTCAGTGGCACTGGCCATATTTCAAGTATTCAGTAGCAGCTGGGCGTGGTGGCTCACACCGATAATCCTAGCACTTTGGGAGACCAAGGCGGGCGGATCACCTGAGGTCGGGAGTTTGAGACCAGCCTGGCCAATATGGTGAAATCCCGTCTCTACTACAAAAAAAAAAAAAAAAAAAAAATTAGCCGGGCATGGTGGCGGGCACCTGTAATCCCAGCTACTCGGGAGGCTGAGGCAGGAGAATCGCTTGAATCTGGGGCAGAGATTGCATTGGGCCAAGATCACGCCACTGCACTCCAGCCTGGGCGACAGAGCGAGACTCTGTCAAAAAAAAAAAAAAAAAAAAAAAAAAAAAAGAAGTACTCAGCCACATGTGGCTAGTGGCTGCCATCTTGGACAGCACAGATCTAGGCCAAAGAAATTCCTAAAGGTCTATATTTCTGGCATAGTGGAAATGAATGACATGGCTCTCTTCAAGACCACTGAGAGGTCTCATTTCCAATGCTGCTAGTCCAGTTTGAAGACCGATCTTTTAGGGTCAACTTCAAACTTTGCCACCATTTAGAGGGCAGCGTGTCAATTTCCAGCCAGTTGCTCTGCAAAGCCAATCAGAGCCCATTATGTTTGGCTCCCTGTTTTTGCCTTGCAAGAGTGCAGTCCTCAGCATGTCCCCTTTCAAATACCTATTATTCTGGTGCTGTCTTCAGTGGTGCCATGACTGGCAGTGATTAGGGTGACATTTTTTATGTGCCTGAGTTCACAGAGCAAATTACATAGCATGAGTGGCATGGTGATTAAGTGGCTGTGTGTAAAGACTAGAATCGCTACATTTGCATGTCTCTGAATAATGAGATGCTTATCTCCATTATGTGGCAATGAGGTCGAAATTGATAGCGCTATTAACTGTTTACACAGTAAGCATAATTTTCTATTCTCTCTCTCTCTCACTGGTTTCAAAGCAGCCAAAAGCTTTGAGCCCCCTAGCAACCCTCCCAAATAAGTTTTCCATAATAAGAGATTTCCACAACCCCCTCAATAAATTTTCTGGCTGCCTTCCAGAGCCCACAGATAATCCAATCCACCCTCTTGGTTTCACAGGGAGGAAGCTGCAGTGTAGAGAGGTGAGATTTGTCCAAGGTCACACAGAAAGAAAGGGAGCTGGAAAACAGAGGCCTCCAACAATACCCATTCCTTCTCTGATTTGTGTCCTCTAGCGCCCGGCTGCAGCTTTGGAATAATGAAGTCCCAACTTCCAGCCTACATACATAGTGTGCATTCTGGTCACACACCCATTTTGCTGCTGAAGAGATGATGAAACTGGCTGAAATTATAATTTGATTCTCCAAACACAAAGACCTTTTCAGTTGACCCTAGAGATGAGCCCTAACTATACTTTGAATCAACAAACATCAATTTTCGCAGCAATGAAATAAATATATGGAGAGAGAGTTATAGTTACAGTGGGTTATAAAACAGGGCAGGGGAAAGCTGTGACTATTTATTTGGCTCTGCTCCTAGCAATGAAGTATTTATCCATCAGCCATGTGGCAGTGACATTTTTGATATGAAGTGCAAGTTTGAATTAATAACTAAAGAGACTGTTTTTAAAAATAGATCATCAGTGTAGCAACCCAAAAATGTATCCAACAAAGTGCTTCACTAGCAATATTGAAAAACATGAGGAGGAAAAAAACCCTCTCCAATTAAATTCTAACTCACCGGTGCTTTAGTGGTGGAACAACCACAGCAGCATGAAGGTTAACTGCCTCGGCACAAAAGAGGAGACCGAGTAACGGGATTTGTCAAGTAGATCGTGGCATCAGCTTAACATTTGTGGGAGTTAAACGAATGCATGAACAGTTGTAATGCTGAGTTCCATTAATAAATATGATGGTGAAATGGCCTGGAGTGAAGTATTATTATTTATTATGAACTAAAATGGACTATTTGTTTGTGATATATCTTAAAAGTACTGAGTGCCTTAAAATCACTAGAAGGGTTCATTACCTCTGTATCCCATCAATAACCAAAGATCTTGTCCTAGGAGTCAAAACTGAAGGAGATTCCAGGTAGCATAAAGCACAAGAAAGCTGATTCCCATTTAGCAGTGGGTAAAGAAGTTGTGAAATCCTTCAGGACTCCACTTAAACTTTGCTGGATTGAAAGAGGCCCTCCCTGGAACCCATAGTCTAAATTATACTTCTTTGGTATAAGTCACCATATTTCTTTTTTTTTTTTTTTAAGATGGTGTTTCACTCTTGTTGCCCAGGCTGGAGTGCAATGGTGTAATCTGGCTCACTGCAACCTCCACCTCCCAGGTTCAAGCGATTCTCCTGCCCCAGCCTCCCAAGTAGATGAGATTACAGGCAAGTGCCATCACGCCCGGCTAATTTTGTATTTTTAGTAGAGACAGAGTTTCACCATGTTGGCCAAGCTGGTCTCCAACTCCAGACCTCAAGTAATCTGCCCGCCTTGGCCTCCCAAAGTGCTAGGATTACAGGTGTGAGCCACCATGCCCAGCTAAGTCACAATATTTCCACATGCACTGTTTCATTTATTGTATTTGTTACACAAAGGTACTTACTACCTGTCTTCTCCACAAAGTCTGTGAACTCTAGCAAGGCAGGTGCCTGTGCACCTAACAGCATATTCATCCAATCAAAATGTACCTACAGAGCACCTACTAAGAGTTAGGCAACATAATTCTGCCCTCATATAGTTTACATCCAGATAGGGGGACATAGATCTTAAACAAGCAAGTTGATTTGCTTTTTTTTTTTTTTTTTTTTTTTAGGCAAGGTCTAAAGTGAAGATCATGCCACCACTCTCCAGCCTGGACGACTGAGCAAGATTCCATCTGATTTCTATGAGCAAGATTAGGGGTTTTTCTTAATTTTTTTTTCTTTTCCAGGACAGTCTTGCTGTACTGCCCAGGCTGGAGTGCAGTGGCGTGATCTTAGCTCACTGCAACTTCCACCTCCTGGGTTCACGCTGTTCTCCTGCCTCAGCCTCCCGAGTAGCTGGGATTACAGGTGCCCACCACCACGTCTGGCTAATTTTTGTATTTTTAGTAGAGACGGGGTTTCACCATGTTGGCCAGGCTGGTCTCAAACTCCTGACCTCATGATCCACCCACCTCAGCCTCCCAAAGTGCTGAGATTACAGGCGTGAGCCACTATACCTGGCCAAGATTAGGGGTTTTTCCTTCTGTAGGTTCTGTAGCATCCTATTTTAGCATTCCTACATTGCTATAATTAATACTAGACATATCCGTCCCACCTGACATGGATAGGAACTATGTACCAGCCATATTTTTATCCCTTTTTTTCTCTCTCTCTTTTTTAAGAGGCAAGACCTCGCTCTGTCACCCAGGCTGGAGTACAGTGGCATGACCATAACTCACTGCAGCCTTGAACTCCATGCTCAAGGGATCTTCCTGCCTTAGCCACCTAAGTAGCTAGAACTACAGGTGCGTACCACCACACTCAGCTAATTTTTTTATTTTTGTATAGAGACAAAGTCTCACTATGTTCCTTAGACTGGTCTCAAACTCCTGGTCTCAAGTGGTCCTCCTGCCTTGGCCTCAAAGAACTCTGGGTTTACAGGTGTGGGTCACCCTGCCCAGCCTATTCCCATTCATAGTACACCTTCAGTAAATACTTGTCAAAGTAATGACCAAGTAAATGCATTTTTATCTTTTTAGGACACTATTATACATGCCTAGTCCTTACAACCACTATTAGACCAGGGAATTATTGTTAGCATCCCAGGAAAGAAATAAAGTTAGAGTACAGGCTGGGTGCAGTGACCCACACCTGTAATCCCAGCAATTTGGGAGGCTGAGGCAGGAAGATCACTTGAGGCTAGGAATTCGAGACCAGCCTGGGCAACATAGGGAGACCGCTCTCTACAGAAAAATTTAAAAATTAGCTGGACATCATGGCGTGAGCCTCTGGTCCCAGCTAGTCAGAAGGCTGAGGTAGGAGGATCACTTGATGCTGGGGGTTTGAGGCTGCAGTGAGCCGTGATCATACCACTACACTACAGTCTGGATGACAGAGCAAGACTCCATCTCAAAAAAAAAAAAAAAATTAGAGTACACAGAAGCCATCAACCCAACTTCCAGCTAAGAGACTACAAATGCTGAGGTTCATTTGGAACGTTTGCCCCTTGGTTTATGGGGCACAAAAGATGGCCTGGCTCCCTTAAGCCTTCTTTGGCAGTGAATGAATGGTCCTGCTCATGACTATCCCAGCTCCTACAGCCACTGACCAAGAGGCAGTTCCTGACAGCCATCTGGACTTACACATCACTCCATGACTCACCTATTCATAAGTGTCAAGGGAACTTGCCTCCAAGTGTGTGTGGTGTAGTAACACTCAAGAGAACATAATTCTGAGCATGTGTCATAAACTAATTAGAACAAATTCCTCCCTTTAATTTATTTATTTATTTATTTATTTATTTATTTTTGAGACAGAGTCTTGCTCTGTCACCCAGGCTGGAGTGCAGTGGCACGATCTTGGCTCACTGCAACCTTTGCCTCCCAGGTTCAAGCGATTCTCCTGCCTCAGCCTCCCAAGCAGTTGGGATTACAAGGCCCACCACCACACCTGGCTAATTTTTGTATTTTTAATAGAGATGGGATTTTGCCCTGTTGGTCAGGCTGGTCTCAAACTCCTGACTTCATGATCCACCTGCCTTGGCCTCCCAAAGTGCTGGGATTACAGGCATGAGCCACCACACCCGGACAATGGGACACTTTTAAGAGAGTCTCAAAAGAATCTCTAAGATTTTGGCCAGACTCGATGGCTCACGCCTGTAATCCCTGCACTTTGGGAGGCCAAAGCGGGTGGATCACCTGAGGTCAGGAGTTCAAGACCAGCCTAGCCTACATGATGAAACCCTGTCTCTACTAAAAATACAAAAAATTAACTGGGCGTGGTGGCATGCACCTGTAATCCCAGCTGCTTGGGAGGCTGAGGCAGGAGAATCGCTTCAACTTGGGAGGCAGAGGCTGCAGTGAGCAGAGATCGTGCCACTGCACTCCAGCCTGGGCAACAAGGGCAAAACTCCATCTCAAAAAAAAAAAGAAAGAATCTATAGGATTTCATCAAAAATTGATGTCCCTGTGACATCTTCTCCCCCAACAAATTAAGGAGGCACATAGACTTCTCTAGCTAAACTAAGAGGCTCTAAGGACCAAGCACGGATGACCTCTGAAGTTTTCCTTTCTCACTTTCCTAGCTCTCGGCCCAAATACTAGTTATCAAATGGTACCTGGGTAACTTTTGGAGATATTTTTTGTTTGTTTGTTTGTTTGTTTGTTTTTGAGACAGAGTCTCCCTCTGTCGCCCAGGCTGGAGTGCAGTGACACGATCTCGGCTCACTGGGTTCACTCACAGTGACACCCCCTCCTGGGTTCACGCCATTCTCCTGCCTCAGCCTCCTGAGTAGCTGGGACTACAGGTGCCCGCCACCACATCTGGCTAATTTTTTGTATTTTTAGTAGAGACAGGGTTTCACCGTGTTAGCCCAGGATGATCTTGATCTCCTGACCTCGTGATCCACCTGCCTCGGCCTCCCAAAGTGCTGGGATTACAGGCATGAGCCACCGTGCCCGGCCTTTTTTTTTTTTTTTTTTTTTTTTTACTTTCAGAGATATTTAAAGCTTCTAAAGCAAGACTCTTGACACTGCTCTAAGATGAACTTAATCATGATGCACTTTTAAAAACAATGCCTGGGTGTGGTCCAGCTTTGGGTTTATAAACATGCTATCTATTTTTCTTCATATTCTTATAAGTAATTCTGCATCATTGCTAAACCATGCAAACGAGCTTTTCATGATTCCTAATGAGCAGCCTCTTAGTCACAGCACAAGACATCCCTCATGATAACAAATATGGAAGGAACTTGTTTCCATCTTGAATATAGACCTTTCTTCTGTCCTAAGATAGAAAGTGGAAAAATCAGAGAAACATGCCTTGTGTAATGTCCCATTTATTCTTCTTTCTGAAAGACAGAAGGTAGGAACTACATTAGATGCATTCTGAGGTTTCCAATTCGGCAATACCAAACAAATGTTACAGGCTAAATTGTGTCACCCAAAATCCATATGTTGAAGTCCTAACCCCCAGTACTTTAGAGTGTGACATTATTTGGAGATACAGCCTTTAAACAGGTGATGAAGTTAAAATGACACCCTTTAGGGTGGGTCATAATCCAACCTTACTGGTGTCCTTATAAGAAGAGGAGATCAGAACTCAGACTGGACACGAAGGGAAGACCATGTGAGGACACAGCGAGACGGTGGCAAGCCAAGGAGAGGGGCCTCAGCGGAAACCAGGCCTACGGACTCCTTGACCTTCCATTCCAGCCTCCACAACCATCAGAAAATAAATTTCTGTTGTTCAAGCCGATGAGCCTCTGGTATATTATTATAGCAGCCTGTGGTATATTGTTATGGCAGCCTGGCAAACTAATACAACAAATGATTTTTAAATGTTAGAGCAATTTTACAATCCTAGTGCATGATGCATTTTGTTTGTTTGTTTATTTGTTTGTTTGGGTTTTTGTTTTTTGTTTTGTTTTGTTGAAATAAGGTCTCATTCTCTTGCCCAGGCTGGAGTGCAGTGGCATGATTTCAGCTCACTGCAACCTCTGCCTCCCCAGCTCAGGCGATCCTCTTGCCTCAAGCCTCTTGAGTAGCTGGGACTAGGGACTACAGGTTTGTGCCACCATGCTCAGCTACTTTTTAAATTTTTTGTAGAGATGAGGTCTCACTATATTGCCCAAGCCAATCTCAAACTCCTAAACTCAAGCGATCCTCCTGCCTCTGCCTCCCAAAGTGCTGGGATTACAGAAGTGAGCCCGGCCGTGATGTGTTTTATCTGCCATTTTGGCTAACAATGTTTTGACTCAACATCTATAATACAAATATTTTAAGTAAATAACACCAATACTAATTAATTTGGGTTAAGAAATAATTTTTGGTGTGAATGCCATTAAGCCAATTTAAATTTTTAGTCCATTTTCTATGGAGAACAATGAAACCATTTTCAGCTTTTTCCATTTTAGGTTTTATTCAGCCGCAGTAACTGTCACTGAATCAATTTTTATGAACATACATTTCATGACAAAGATATGATTCATCAATGAATGTTTTGCCCAAATATAATTTGATCAACTGTGGCCTTTTATAATCTTTCTGCTGCAGTTAGTATTTATATTATATGGAAAAATTTATCAAATTTTTCAGGTCAAATTTTACAGGTAAAATTTTAGTCTTTGGTCATTTTTTAAAAATAATAGTTGTATTAAGACATAATTCCCTAACCATAAATTTTATCCTTTTAAAGTGTACAGCTAACTGGTTTTAAGTATATACAAAATTTATGCACCTATCACCACTATCAAACTTCAGAATATTTTCTTTTTTCTTTCTTTCTTTTTTTTTTTTTTTTTTTTTGAGACAGAGACTCACTCTGTTGCCCAGGTTGGAATGCAATGGCGCGATCTCAGCTCACTGCAACCTCCACCTGCTGGGTTCAAGCGATTCTTCTGCCTCGGCCTCTGGAGTAACTGGGATCACAGGCACGCACCAGCACTCCCAGCTAATTTTTGTATTTTTAGTAGAGATGGGGTTTCACCATATTGGCCAGGCTGGTCTTGAACTCCTGACCTCAAGTGATCCACCCGCCTTGGACTCCCAAAGTGCTGGGATTACAGGCGTGAACCACCGCACCTGGCCAAATTCCAGAACATTTTCATCATTCTTAAAACATACTTCCCATTTCTCCTTCCATGTCTCCCAGCCTGTGGCAACTACCAATCTACTCTCTATGGACTCACCTATTCTGGGCATTGCACATTCAGTCATGTGTTACTTAACAACAGGGATACCTTCAGAGAAATGTGTCGCCGGGTGGTTTTTGTTGTTGTGTGAACCTCATAGGTGCATTTATACAAACCTAGAAGGAATAGTCTACTGCATACCTAGGCTATTGTAACACAATGGTAAGTATTTGTGTATCTAAACATATCTAAACATAGAACAGATATAGTGAAAATGGCCAGACATGGTGGCTCACGCCTGTAATCCCAGCACTTTGGGAGGCCGAGGTGGGTGGATCACTTGAGGCCAGGAGTTCAAGACTGGCCTGGCCAACATGGCGAAAACCCATCTCTACTAAAAATACAAAAATTAGCTGGGCGTGGTGGCACACACCTGTAATCCCAGCTTCTTGGGGGGCTGAGGCAGGAAAATTGCTTGAACCTGGGAGTCAGAGGTTGCAGTGAGCCGAGATTGCATCACTGCACTCCAGCCTGGGTGACAGAGCAAGAC
This sequence comes from Symphalangus syndactylus, assembly GCF_028878055.3. Classification (NCBI taxonomy): domain Eukaryota; kingdom Metazoa; phylum Chordata; class Mammalia; order Primates; family Hylobatidae; genus Symphalangus; species Symphalangus syndactylus. The sequence continues at coordinate 88,639,593 of NC_072435.2, forward strand.
TCTGTCACAAAAAAAAAAAAAAAAAAGAATTTTTAAAATATTTATAGCTGGTTGAAAAACTCAAAAGAGGCATAATATTTTTGTAATTCATGAAAATTATATAAAATTCAAATTCGCTAACTATAAATAAGGTTATACTGGAACATCACCACACTCAACCACATCTACTCATCTAGGTACCATCTATTACTGCTTTCTCATTGCAATAACAGAGTTAAGTAGTTGTAAAAGAAATCATTTGAGCCACAGAGCCTAAAATATTTACTAGCTGGTTCTTTACGGAAAAAGGTCTATCATATGGCTGAACCATCTCATCTTTGTCTTTCAGACCGTATGGTATGATAGGCACTAACTGTCCAAATAGTTGGCAGAAAGAGCAAATGGCAGCTACCCAAAGTATGGGTCTCAGGCTGTTGCCAGTTGAACTGTTAGGATCATAATGAGATAAATACAAAAACTGAGAGTAAGCCTTAGAAAGTTATAGAAAATTGACAAAGTAATTTTATGTCTATTTGAATCTAATACCTGAAAAATGAGGTTTAGGCCAGGCATGGTGGCTTACGCTTGTAATCCTAGCACTTTGGGAGGCTGAGACGGGAGGATCTCTTGAGCTCAGGATTTCGAGACCAGCCTGGATAACATAGTCTCTACCAAAAATACAAAAAATGAACCACGTATGATGGCATGTACCTGTAATCCCAGCTACTCAGGAGGCTGAAGCGAGAGGATGGCTTGAGCCTGGGAGGCAGGGGTTGCAATGAGCTGAGATCACACCATTGCACTCCAGCCTGGGTGACAAAGCAATACCCTGTTAAAACAGAAAGGAAGGAAGGAAAAAAAGAAAGAAAGAAAGGAAGGAAGGAAGGAAGGAAGGAAGGAAGGAAGGAAAGAGAGAGAGAGAAAGAAAGAAAGAGAAGAAAGAAAGAGAGAGAGAGAGAGAAAGAAAGGAAGAAAGAAAGAAGAGGGAGGGAGGGAAAAGTGAAGTTTCTATTTTGTATGTCTTTGGGATTTTTTAAATTTCATCTTTCTAGCCATGGATTTTTATTATATTTTATTAAAATATCAGTTCACGACTAATGGAATTTTTAAGACTGACCCTTTTACACAGTTTGAGATGCACTGAAATAGAAGATCAATATCTTTAGAATCAAAGAAGTGGATCTACTAGGACATGAGCATCCTGAGGGCAGGCGTTTCATCTGCCCTTGTGCACCTGTTTCGCCAGCACCTACGACAGTGCCTGGTACACTATAATAGGTGCTCAATAAACACTGGATGAATGTACAGATCCAAAACAACTCACTTCTTAACTCTAGTATTGTTGTCAAGGATTATCATTTTCTAGGTTTGTTTTTGTTTCTAATTTATTTTCAGAGGCAATAGATAGCATAGAAGCTAGTACCAGGCCTGTGTTCATATCCCAGCTTATATTATTTATTTATTTATTTATTTGTTTATTTATTTTCAAGACAGAGTTTCACTCTTGCTGCTCAGGCTGGAGTGCAAGGGCGCAATCTCGGCTCACTGCAAACTCTGCCTCCCAGGTTCAAGCAATTCTCCTTCCTCAGCTTCCCAATTAGCTGGGATTACAGGCGCCCGCCACCACACCTGGCTAATTTTTGTATTTTTAGTAGAGACAGGGTTTCACCATGTTGGCCAAGCTCATCTCGAACTCCTGACCTTAGGTGAGCCGACTGCCTGGGCCTCCCAAAGTGCTGGGATTACAGGCATGAACCACCGTGCCCGGTCTGAGTCCTACCCTTTTAAAACAGTCCCTCCAGGTTAAGATCACCAGATATTTTGGCAAATTGTAAGGTATCTATTTGTATATGATTTTTCATGAATTCATAAAGTAGTTCTCATAATTTTTTTTTTTTTTTTAAACAGAGCCTAGCACTGTTGCCCAGGCTGGAGTGCAGTGGTGCCATCACAGCTCACTGCAACTTCGACGTCCTCTGCTTGAGTGATTCTACCACCTCAGCCTCCCGAGTAGCTGGGACTACAGTGTGAGCCACCACACCTGACTAATTTTTGTATTTTTTGTAGAGATAGGGTTTCACCTTGTTGCCCAGACTGGTCTTCAACTCCTGGGCTCAAGTGATCCACCTGCCTTGGCCTCCCAAATTGCTGGGATTACAGGCATGAGCCACCATAATCAGCTCATAAATTTGATCAATACAGTCCAAAGACCTAACTTCAGGTATATAAAGTACACCTCATGCGTTGATGCAAGTAATGTGTAGAAGTTTCCATTCTGACATCCCGCACACAATCCCACCTCAATCCCAAACAACCTTCACAAAAAAACAAAATTTTTTCAGAGTGAATCCCCCTAAGTCTGTGGTAGCCCTTTCTTAGGAAGGTCCCCAGGCATTGTGGGGGTGGCAGAAATACTGAGTGGCTGTCCGAGGAATGACCCTCTTTATTCTTACATACTAGCACAATATTCAGGGTTACTGGAAGACATAGCTGAACCAGAAAATGTCTGTGTCTCCATGAACCTTGCTGCCTTGTTGCCTGGCTGTGTTCTTCCTTGAGCCTGGAATAATCTTTTTTTTTTTTTCTTTGAGATGGGAGTCTTGCTCTGTCGCCCAGGCTGGAGTGCGATGGCACAATTTCGGCTCACTGCAACCTCCACCTCCCAGGTTCAAGCGATTCTCCTGCCTCAGCCTCCCAAAATAGCTGGGACCACAGGTGCACACCACCATGTCTGGCTAATTTTTGTATTTTTAGTAAAGTTGGGGTTTCGCCATGTTGGCCAGGCTAGTCTCCAACTCCTGGCCTCAAGGGATCCGCCCACCTCGGCCTCCCAAAGTGCTGGGATCACAGGCTTGAGCCACTGCAAGCCTGGAATAAACCTTCCCCCAGTCTCTGCCTACTGAGAACTAGACATCCTTCAAGAACATCTACGTCTTCACTTCACTTATTTATTTATAGTATCACAGTCACTAAAGTTCCAGGAAGTCACAGAATCATAGCTATGAATGCTAGAAGGAACCATAGACAGTTGAATCCAGGGGTTGCAAACTCAAAGGCCTATAGAAGCTGCACAGGTTATTTGATAGAAAGAAGACTGCCAGATGGGGGCTGGGGAGAAGAGCAAAAGATAGAGCCATTTAGAGAGGGCAGATACTCAGCTCAAGTGGGCTGTGGCCAACTGGTACATGTGGCCCAATATGCCAGATTTGTTTTAATATATTTTTTAAGTCGACTATTCAGGTTTTCATGAGTTACCACTCTTTATTTTAATTTTGGTAAAATATACATAACATAAAAACTTACCTGGCCGGGCGCGGTGGCTCAAGCCTGTAATCCCAGCACTTTGGGAGGCCGAGGCGGGCGGATCACGAGGTCAGGAGATCGAGACCATCCTGGCTAACACGGTGAAACCCCGTCTCTACTAAAAATACAAAAAATTAGCCAGGCGTGTTGGCGGGCGCCTGTAGTCCCAGCTACTCAGGAGGCTGAGGCAGGAGAATGGCGTGAACCCGGGAGGCAGAGCTTGCAGTGAGCCGAGATTGCGCCACTGCACTCCAGCCTGGGGGACAGAGCAAGACTCCGTCTCAAAAAAAAAAAAAAAAAAAAAAAAAAACAAAAAACAAAACTTACCATCTAACGATTTTTTTTTTTTTTTTGAGGCGGAGTCTCGCTCTGTCACCCAGGCTGGAGTGCAGTGGCGCAATCTCGCCTCGCTGCAAGCTCCGCCTCCCGGGTTCAAGCCATTCTCCTGCCTCAGCCTCCCGAGCAGCTGGGACTACAGGCGCCCACCACCACGCCCGGCTAATTTTTTGTATTTTTAGTAGAGACGGGGTTTCACTGTGTTAGCCAGGATGGTCTCAATCTCCTGACCTCGTGATCCGCCCGCCTCGGCCTCCCAAAGTGCTGGTATTACAGGCATGAGCCACCGCGCCCGGCCCATCTAACGATTTTTATGTGTCCAGCTGAGAAGTGTTAAATACAATCACATTGCTGTGCAACATTTTAAACTTGCAAAACTGAAACTCTAGACCCACTGAACAATAATTCCCCCTCTTCTCCCCCATCCCTGGTATCCACCATTCCATTTTCTGTTTCTGATTTTAACTATTCTAGGTACCTCATAAAAATGAAATCAGGTCAGGCACAGTGGCTCATGCCTGTAATCCTAGCACTTTGGGAGGCCGAGGTGGGAGGACCACTTGAGCCCAGGCGTTTGAGACCAGCTTGGGCAACACAGCAAGACCCCATCTCTACAAAAATATATATATATAAATAACAAATTAATATTGGGCATAGTGTCACGTGCCTATAGTCCTAACTGCTTTGGAGGCTAAGGCAGGAGGATGACTTGAGTCCAGGATATCAAAGCTGCTGCAGTGAGCCATAATCTTACCACAGCACTCCAGAAGAAAGAAAGTGGAATCATACAGAATTTGTCTTTTTATGACTGGCTTATTTCACTCTGTATAATGTCCTCAAGACTCATTCATGTTGTAGCATGTGTCTGAATTTCCTTTTTTTTTTTTTTCTGAGACAGAGTCTCACTCTGTCACCCAGGCTGGAGTGCACTGGCACAATCTCAACTCACTGCAGCCTCGACTTCTGGGGTTTTGACAATCCTCCCACTTCAGCCTCCCAAGTAGCTGGGACCATAGGTACGCTCCATCACTCCTGGCTAATTTTCATATTTTTGTTCGAGATGGTGTTTTGCCATGTTGCCTAGGTTGGTCTCCAAGTCCTGACCTCAAGTGATCCACCTGCCTCAGCCTGCCAAAGTGCTGGAGTTACAGGCATGAGCCACCATGCCCAGCCTCCATCTTTTTAAGGCTGCATAATATTTTATTGTATATATAGTCCACATTTTTTTGCATTCATCCATCAATAGACACTTGGTTGCTTCTACCTTTGGCTGTGTGAATGATGCTGCTACCAGCATGAGTATACAAATAATGTATCTTTTTTTTATTTTGAGACAGAGTTTCACTCTTGCTGCCCAGGATGGAGTGCAATGGCACGATCTCGGCTCACAGCAACCTCCACCTCCCGGGTTCAAGCGATTCTTCTGCCTCAGTCTCCCAAGTGCTGGGATTATAGGCATGCACCACCATGCCCAGCTAATTTTGTATTTTTAGTAGAGACGGGGTTTCTCCATGTTGGTCAGGCTGGTCTCAAACTCCCAACCTCAGGTGATCCACCCACCTCGGCCTCCCAAAGTGCTGGGATTGCAGAAGTGAGCCACCGTGCCTGGTGAAGTATACAAATAATATATCTTTTGAGTTCCTGCTTTCAATTCTTTTGGGCGTATATCCAGAAGTGGAATTGTTGGATCACGTGGTAATTCTATTTTTTTTTTTTTTAGGAACCACCATACTGTTTTCCATAGCAGCTGCACCATTTCACATTAATACTAACAGTACACAGCATTCCAA